>NC_060215.1:105625227-106249090 GCF_021130785.1 Homalodisca vitripennis | reverse complement strand
TTATACTTTTGTAGTGAAATAGGTCTTGAATCTTGTAATACCAGCTGCAAATCGTTTGGCATTGTAAGTTGTCGCCTTCGAAACCTAATAAGGCCAACCTCTTGATGTGTATCTTTGAAATTAATTTTTAAAACAGAGTTCATGTTCTGTTTTACTTGTAGTTGAACACAGGTTGACAGTAAGACTTGGTACTTTTTTATGTCTTTTTTCTATTATTAAAAGGTTGATTTTGAGATGTTTTCGTATCGTACAAAGAGCAAAAGTTTTTAAAATCTTGTAGTTCCATATTATGAACAGTATATTTCGTAGATGTTTGTCTCACTAACTGCTGCCAGTCCAAGGGTGTTAAGAAGAGAGCCAGCCACTCCATAACCCTCAAGTTTACCAATAGGGAGACCATAGTTTATCCTATCGAAGGCTTTCGAAAAGTTCAGCATTATACAGTCAACTTGATGTTCATTGGAGAAAGAAGATATTATGTAGTTCTGAAGGAGAATGAGATTGGTTGAGGTAGGATTTCCATTACGGAATCCATGCTGCTCATCGATTATCACCTTTTTGAATACAAATGCAAGTCTATCAAAAGCCTAACTCTCAAAGACTTTTGCTATTACAGATTGGATAGCATAGGCCGGTAGTTTACTACGCCCAACCTACTGCCAGACTTGAGAATAGGCGTTATGTAGTTGACCTTCACGTTTGACGGAAAGGTCCCATTTGCAAGTGACAAGCTAAAGTAAGTAGAAAGATGCTTTATCAGAACAAATAAATTTAATAACCAGATTTTTCGTATTACTTGTGCTAGTACTTATCAAGAAAATACTAAATCAATGTGTTTTATAATCCAAATAGGTTAAGAATCAAGAGTACTGAATTATATCTGAGTTTTACTCAAGTAAATTGACCTATAATTTCCAAAGTTGCATTAACACGCATACAGTTTGTTGCATAAAATATGCTTTACACATTAGTAGACTTTTTCAATTGCTGTAAGGACATCAATCTCTATTCGGGATATGCATATTTTACGTCGCAATTTTCGTTTGGTAGAATAATATTATTGGCCAACACATGGACAATGTCGTGATATATACGCAGTTTTTATCCACTTATAGTTCAGTCTCCTAAATTACGCATCATCTCTTAGTCCTTTTAGCTATATCAACCAATTTACATAAGTGGCTTACTACCACTAACTAGATACATGATACCTACATTTATCAGGGCAATATCATCAAGGCAGTGTTGCTTCCGCGGTCTTGTGGTTTGAGCGTACAAATGAGCTGGTGCAGACTGCGATAAATTAACACATGCTAAATTAAATCGGTGTTAAAATTAAACGCTTTAAATAGTCGCTTTAAAATTACAAGTTCAAGATAATGACTTTAAAAGCTCCACACCAATGCCGAATTTTAGAACCGCAAGAATAAAATTAAACGTTAAGATGGCAAATTAATACCAACCTTGTTATATAATTTTTAAATGCTGTACTGAAAACAGTATATTATGTACCTATTGTAGTGTATTTAGTGTGATAAGTACTAAGTTGGTAATGTACCCATAGTGATATTTAATGTCTGCACCAGTTATGTTGGCAGTATGTATTGTCAGGCGATGTAACGTACGATGTGGTCTGATATGAATAAAGAATGCTCATAGGCTGCTCTCCTGTGACGTCACATCACGCCACTACCCTACAACCAACGGTCCAAGCTGGCCAGCCAGCAGTCCACCCTGAGTCCACCACCAGACACCGTCATGTAACCTCCGTGTCCCGTCCGTTCCTTTACGAGCGGTCCTAGAGCAATAGTACTCTAAATGTATCGTCTTATTATTCATCCCGACCCATATAGTGTACAGTGTCGACCCTCGCATACATTACACCTATATCGTATAAACATTTGTTCTTAATCAAATCACAAGTTTCCGATGTTCAATGAATTATGAATGTTGATAGTTACAGTTCAGTTGAAAAGCACCCAAAACCGGTACTTTTTCGTTGTTGCTGGCATAAAACTGGTAGTAATGGTTTTTAAATAATTTGTATAAATGCAGAAATAAACAGCTTAAATTTTATCTAACTCTCGTTATGGTAACTTTACTGGTTAGTTTGTGGTTAACTTTCAAACTCGAGGATCTAAATTTTGTGATCCGAAAATTGTAATGTTACCTAGTTAAGGATCATGCCTCCATACTGTGTCTCTTGTGAATTTGTAGAAGTAATTGTACTTGTCTGTTCAGTGTTAGTTTAAAGAAGCACATTAGAAAGGAAACGGGCCAATTTTAGAACATTAGATCATTTGCCTGGTTTATTATCACTAGTCAAATTAGTTGTAAAACATTAATGAAATACTAGGATTCGAACGTACATAAAGAAAACTGGCGTTTGTTACTAATAGCCTAATACGAAGGCTATTCAGAAAGTAAGTCACGTTTGCACCTATGCTGCTAGGAGCACGCCCATCGCGTATTTATTGGTGTGCTCGTGCTTGGCACCTCAGTCAGTGTCCAACCGTGACAATGGAAACATCTTACTGACCATATTTTTATATTCAAATTTAAAATGTGTACTGCAATCGAAATCTCGCCGGTTGGCGTGATTCGTGTTTTGTTGGCAACAATTAAAACCACAAGAAAATCATTGAGAACTGTGTGGAGTGTACGGGAACAACATAATGACTTACAAATTCTGTCAGGAAGTACTAAATTCAGTTTTAAAGTGGCAGAACAAACGTTTATGATCAAGAGAAGAGTGAACGTTCGAGCACTGTGACTGCACTATCTGGTAGACACAGCTAACGAACACGACACTGGCTGACCACCTGTGTGCGTAAAACCATTATCCTGCCTCTCCCTAAAAAAACCAGATTTATTGTTGTGGAATGAAACAGACACGAGGGTTATTGAGAAAGTAAGGAATGTTTTGGAATTATTAAAAACAAAGTACAAGAAAAACATTTTATTATATACACATGTGAAAAAGGGACTAAAATATTACTTTTCTACATTGTGTGTGTGTGTGTGTGTGTGTGTGTGTGTGTGTGTGTGTGTGTGTGTGTGTGTGTGTGTGTGTGTGTGTAGACAGTAGAAAAATACTTTATTTCAAGAAAGTTTACAGTACTTTTAAAGATTCTAAGAGCTCACAGAGCTCGCGCGGGAATACTATTAAAACAAGAAAAGAAATTACATCATACATTATTAGTTGTCAGCCAGTTTTTTACAATTATCCGTTGCTCACTATATTATTACTTTCAACATTTCTCAAAGTAATAACATGCGTTTTTTATGTTTAACAGAGCAAGTATCTGAACAGTAAATCATCAAAAATTCTAAAGTCCTGTGCCGAACTTTTGGCTGTGCCTTTAGCTCATTTAACAAATGCATCCTTCCAAACTGGAGTTTTTCCTCAACCTCTCAAAACAGCAATTGTGAAGCCTTTGTTTAAAAATGGAAATCATCAGGACCCAAAAAACTACAGGCCAATATCTATACTCTCCACATTTTCTAAGGTCTTGGAAAGGCTCTTTCTTATCCGTCTTGAATCTTTCCTTGAATTGAACAAGGTGGTCTGTCACCAACAATTTGGGTTTAGAAAGGGTGTTTCTACTACAGATGCAATATTTAATTTTGTATCAGAGATTGTTTCTTCGCTTGATGATCACAGGTACACCTTTGCTCTGTTTTTGGACCAAAGTAAGGCGTTCGATGTAGTACCTCACAATTTGTTACTTGAAAAAGTCCGACAGGTCGGTATTAGAGGCAAGGCTTATGATTGGGTTTCATCTTTTGTGCTCAACCGAAAACAAGTGGTGGCTGTTCCATATATTGACAGTTCGGATTGCCTGGGCACATACGAGTCGAAGGAGTTGTCTACTTTGACAGGTGTGCCACAGGGTTCCGTTCTCGGACCTATACTTTTTCTCTTATTTGTGAATGATATCCCTACAGCTGTAAATATGGGTAACTTATGTCTTTTTGCTGATGACACATCCTTCAGCATTTCCAATGGAAACAGAGAGCGACTAGAAACTGATATATTTATTCAGAGTAGTTCTTTGTTGCAATGGCTGGAAAAAAAACCAACTTCATGTAAATGTAAAGAAGACAAAACTTGTTGAATTCTATTTAAGATCGTCTCGAACAGATGCAAACTCTTCTGATATAGTCATTGGCGACTTTCGTCTTAGTCCTAGTCCCAGCGCTGATTTTCTGGGTCTGGTAATTGATTGTAATTTGTCCTTTCACAATCACATCGACAAAGTAATTAAAAAATTAAGCAGCAGTCTGTTCATCTTACGAAGATTGGCTACTTTCTCTAGTAAAGATGTTTTGCTGACAGCTTACTATGGGTGCTTCTACACTTACATGAGTTATGGCTTGATCATATGGGGTCATGAATCCACTAAGACTAAAGCCTTGTTTACCCTCCAGAAGAAAGCCATAAGAGTGATATGTGGACTCAATCGTTCTCAGTCATGTAGAGGGTTTTTTAGACAAAATAAATTGTTGACGTTTCCTAGTCTATATATACTGGAATGTTTGACATTTGTCTTTAAAAACAAACACCTTTTTCCAGTACAACAGTCAAATTATAATCTCCGCGGTACAAATTCCTTAACTCTTCCAAAACATTCAACAACATTCTTTGAAAAACAAACCCTTTACTCTTGCATAAAATTTTCAATAACTTGCCATCTGGGTTCAAGGAGGCCAACACTTCAATATCATTTAGGAGGAAGATAAAGTGCTTGTTATCTGAAAAGGAATATTATAGTACTAATTGTTTTCTAATTGATAAGGACCTTTAGTTATTTTAGAAACTAGGCTAGTTCATTTTCAATGTACACTGACAATTGTTATGCATGTAAATGTCTTCAACAATAAAAATAATTTGATTAATTTGATTTGAAATACCGTGACAAAATATTTAACTGTCAATTTTAACAGAAATATCAACAATAAATAAACTACTTAAAATCAACAATACAATTTTTAACGCTTAAATTTAATGCAACAGGAATATTGGATGATTTAGTTAGTATAATATAAAAATGAATTGTCATTGGATTAATTACGATGGAGATCGTGTCATCAAATCCACATGGGCTATTTATTTGACTGTCCATGGGCTACACACAGCTAGCCGTGTTGTCTTTGTCTAACCTAACAGCTGTCTGCTGTTTTAGTTTAAACAACTCTATTACTGAAGACGTTAGTGTAAACAAACAATAGAGGTTAGGATTAGATGAGTAATTTAAAAGAATTTGATCTTATGTATGTATTATATATTTTGAAGTAGGTGTATTATTATTTTAGTACTCTGCACTTGGTTAAGGTTATAATTAAGGGATGATATGTAGGATTAGCGTTCAAGCACTTAAGTAAGTAAGTATGGAACTATATTTTAAAAGCTTACAGCTGGGTAAGACCTTCTTTATGTTTCTTTACTATGTTAAGAAAGTGCCATAAGCCAATTCTAGGTTAAACACGTTCAATTTTTCGCTAGAGTTAGGCAGTGTTGAATAGAATCTTCCTTTTATATGTAGAAAAAGAATTATGGTTCTAGTTTACAAGACTTCAAGCTTCAAGTTATTTATTGATTTTTCAAATAGGAAGTGCTTAATAACCCTATTACCGAAGACAGAAGTGTAAACAAACAATAGAGGTTAGGATTAGATGAATAATTTAAAAGTTTGATCTTATGTATTATATATTTTGAAGAAATGTATTATTATTATTTTAGTACTCTGCATTTGGTGACGATATGGTCACCAAATGCAGAGTACTAAACTGTAGGATTAGAGTTTAAGCATGTATGAAACTATATGTTAAACGCTTACAGCTGGGTAAGACCTAGTCACTTTACTATGTTAAGAAAGTGCCATAAGCCAATTATAGGTTAACACGTTCACCTTTCGCTAGAGTTAGGCAGTGTAGAATAGAATCTTTCTTTTATGTGTAGAAAAAGAATTATGGTTCTAAGTTAGTTTACAAGACTTCAAGCTTCAAGTTATTTATTGATTTCAAATAGGAAGTGTTTAATACGTGACTAGGGATAACAATGCTAATTAAATACAAGTGAGGAAAGGCCTGAAAAGTAAAAAATAAAGGTAATTGTGAACTTAATGGCTGGACTGAGTTTCGTGTTATTAACCAATTGCTAGGTAATTGTTACATTAACGGCCAGAGCGGCAAAATACGAGTTTCACGTTATTAACCTATTGGAATCGTCCTACAGAACAAAACAATATAAGGTTTGACGGTGGAAATAAGAAATAATAAAGTTCTAGAACATAAAAAATTGGAACAACTGTTCAAGCCCGGAGGAATATTTCCTGTTCTATATCCACATCGGGCATCACATGACCTTTTGTGATCATAATTCAACCTCGTGATGACGTCATCGGATGCAGCGCCATCTTTGCAAACGTAAATAAAAAATAATACTGAAATGAACAGAATTTTGATCCAAATGAACAATGTTTTTCTTAAATTTCGAGCTACTAATTAATTAGTTGTTATCGAGTTGAGATGAGTGCCTCTGGCCATCAGCGCGAGCTTCGGCAGCACCTTCGGTGTTGCCTCGTGCTGATGTCAACGAAAGAAAAACATCCCTCGAGATAGTACCTATCAGTAAAATATCAAATTCTAGAAGGGCTGATCAGAAATATAAATTGAATTGTAATGAAAAGGCAGTTATGTACTGTGTAAAAAACTTAATAAATCATGAATACCCCTAATATGAATACGTATATAAATGGACATTAATAGAGAACACTTACCATTAGTGTGTTCCACAGAATGTACAGAAACTAAATAATCTTGTTTCGGTCGAAACGTAAACTCTTAACACGCCTGACAAAACACTCCGACACACCAATTCACTACGATTGGTCGAACTAGTGGATGGGTGATCCATGATCGTCACGCACTCACTCGATCCAAACTACAGTACACGATATCTAGTGAAGCACTGATTTCTGCCCTGGAGTGTTCAGATAACAGATACGCTATCAGTCCCAGCTGCAGATAATATTTACGATACACCAGTTCACTACAATTGGTTGAACTAGTGGATGGTTGATCCATGATTGTCACGCACTCACTGGATCCAACCTACAGTACACTTTATCTCTGACTTCTGCCCCAGAGCGCTCAGATAATAGATACACTATCAGTCCCACCCATCGATAATATTTACAGATATCCAGACACAGTACAAAACAGAACATTAAAACATTAAGAACTTAACTATTTATGTATATACCCTCTAAAATCATGTTATTTGTCATTGGCACCCCCTAAAAATATATATATATTTTTTGTTCAGAAGGATGAACAGAATACTTTGATAACGTCAAATTCGTGATTTGCCAGGTCGACCTTTAATCTTATAATTTCCAACCTCGTATTGGTTGCTACTGACTTCAGCCATTACGTCATCTTTGGATATATGTAAAATTAAATTAATGCTGAAATCAGGGGAATTTGACCCAAATAAAAGTAGTTGTCAACTTAGACCTTCTAAGAATAAAAGTACAAATTGGTCTGACACAAATGCCTTCGTCTAAAGGTGCTGCCCTATGCTGATGGCGATATGTGAAAAAAATCCCTCAAGGTAGCGCCTTACAGTAAAAAATCAAATTCTAAATGGTCTGATCATGAATGCCTCTGACCATTACTGCTTTGAATTGTTTGAAGTTGCTGCCACTAGGAATTTGTCTAAATAATCTTGTGGATTTTCACTCTGGAGACCTGTGTAAGTCCCAGCTTATATTAACGGTATGTTTTCCCCCCATGGTTGCTGTGTTAGTTCTGTCAGGTAGTGTGAGTGGCTCGTAATGTTGTGCTAAGGTTGGGGGTGCTTGTGTCTTGATGTCCGCCTCAGGGTTATGTACTGTGTCATATAAATTTGTTCTCTGCGCTAGAAAATCCTAGTTAGTTTACTAGGCGTTACTCTAATTACGGGTTTGAAAAAGATTTTTGAGTTATTTGAAATTTTTAATCTCAGTCTTTTAGGTAAATGAGTGGTTTGTCACTGAAGTAGGCTATTATAGTTAAATACTTTCTTATGAATATTATTTAGTTCTAATTTACAGCTAGCCTATGAAACTATGTGCTCACCCATGTGAGGAATTTTAATGTCAATCCAGTTTTAGCGCCTCCACCATGTAAGGTTTTTAAGGTTGGTTTGAGGTTGTGAAATATTATAATGTATTGTGAGCAAGGGCTGCTGTGAGAGGATTTAATAATTGGTTAGATTGGCAATACAACACCCTCAAATGAACCAACACATATTTTATTTGTAATAGCACCTTATTGTATTGATTAAAATTTTATATAACAATGGATATCATCAACCAACATATTGAGCACAAACTTTAATACCTTAATACTTTGAACACATGTTTAATATTAAATTATTCATTAAAATTTATGTTTAATTTAATTAACTATAACATTTATTAGTAATTTTTGCAGTGTTGCAATAAATATGTGTTCATGAACTAACGTGAGAAAACTTTCCTTTAAGATACCTACCTGCAGAGAGAGAGAGAGAGAGAGAAAAATCTTTATTTACAAAATCCTTAAGATTTGAAATGGCGTCAATATTACAAAATTTACAAACATTTGAAGATTAATAGTCATTCAGATTAAAGCTTCTCCAATTCAGAAATTCAGCAACCGTGTAGAATTGCCGTGCAGACAACCAAGTTTTCAGAGAAGACTTCAATTTGACCAGATCCAGCACCTTTTTAAGCTCCTCGGGCAGTGTATTAAAGAACTTTGCTCCAAGGTATGACGGCTTTCTCTCGAAGAGCTTTGTACGATGGTAAGGGAGATTGTAATTATGAGCAAGTCATGTGTTGCGGCCATGTATATTAGCATTTTTAGGCAGTCCCCCTTTCATTGACAGAAGAATAACTTCATACACAAATAAAGACACCGCGGTCAAAATGTTCTTCTCCAGAAAAACTCTCCTACAGCTTTCTCTTGCTTCCAGCCCTACCATGAGTCTCAGAGCCCTTTTCTGGAGAATCATCACTCTTTCGAGATTGTTTATTGTTTAAGATATCTAAACATTTACATAAATTTACATGATTAAAACAAATGAGTGACTTTTCCAAATTGAGAACATTTAAATAAAATATATGAAATAAGAAAATATGAATTGAAATATTAAACTATTCATTTGATTTCAACACATTATAATCTTTTATTTTCATTACTTTAGGTACAAGTACCTTGGAATTGTAAATGAGACGTATTAAAATGATTAATGAACCCTGATATATAATACTACGTTCCTAAAATTAAATACAAGATTATCTTAACTTACATTTGTTTGCACTTGACACTTATTACGCCTAAAAGATTTTTTCCCGCACACGACACAAGCACTGGCACTCCCGAACGTTGTTTTTCGAATCCCGTCCTCGACTTCCTCCTCCCCCTCGTGGTGGTTTTTGATGTTGTTGCCCCTGCCAGCTCTCCCATGACCACGCCTATGCCAAATCTCTCCATCATAATTGGTGAGTACCAATTTTTCATATCAGCGTGGCTGTCCCTTACATTGTCGCATGATTTTTAGAAATAAGCATTTCCGCTGCTTAAACAAGCATTTCCTGTTTGTTCATCATCAGTGTCTGGGCGGATGTGTGTATCCACTTACATCCGGAGGATGTTTGTATCGAATTGTAATACAAGACTCCTTTCCAGCAACTATCTGTACATTGATTCTGTGAATTTTGTTATACTAATAATTACGTATGTCTTACAGTAGGAAATGGGACTTGAAATAACAAACAAATATTGTAAATTCACTTAGCCATAACTTCGTACTATCTTGCAAGAAAAGGTTGATATTGTTTTGTCCAGAAGGATGATAATTGATAGCAATAGGTTAATAACACAAATGTAGTTCTTGGTGTGGATAAAAAAATGTCTGTATTTAACACGGTTTTAAGTACATTCCAACGTCATTTTACAGCATGTTTGTTCTTTAAATGTGTTTTCTATACTTTCGGTTCTTACTCTATGGATTCTGTTCTATCAAACAATCGGATAATAGGTTGAAATATCACAAGTATAGGAACGGTTAGATTACTCCACTGATCGTTGGGCCAACCCTCCTGGAAGAAATATAATTTGTAAAAACATCTTTATAAAACTATAAAGGTACAGAGGTTCAATTACTCCACTGGCTCATTGGCCCAACGACCCTGATTGTTTCATTTCTGTATATTCTACAAAATAGGATCGTTGGCCCAACGAACCTTATAGATTTAATTTACTGGTATAGGTTTGTTGGGCCAACAATCAAAATTATTTATTTTCCATCATTGTACAATCATTTTACATATACACTTATAAAATTAAGAAATAATGCTGGCCGGTTACCAGTATGTGGCCAACATGAGTTTAGTATCCTTTTTTATACAAAGCTAAAAGAATCCCTGCATTAGTTCTAAACAAAGATAACATAATAAGCTTTGCAACATCTTGTGCTATTTAATTAAAATAAATACAAAACTTAATAACACAGAATTGCACAAAAAGCCATAATAACACGTATCTTCATATAATGGTGACACAAAGAAAACGATCTGCAAGTAAATACTACACTAATATTTACAATATGAAATTGAAATAGAGAGATAAAAAAAGTGAAAAAAGCTTTAACAACCTATGACATTATAGGGACTAAATTAATACTGTATTTAAAAACTCAATTTCGTTATTTTCAAGAAGCCAAGAATGCAATTTAGAAGAGAAAGTGTTCATATTATTACTGTGTTTTATATGATGAGGTAACTGATTAAAATATTTAAGACTACTGTAACAATAAGCTTGCCTAAAAATAACTTTTACTAACTTTAGGAATTCTAAACATATTTTTTTGTCAGTTGCTAGTTTTGTAAAAGAGATCGTTGGTACATTGATTACCACTTCTGATATAAAAAAAAACCCTCATTACTTTAAACACATATAGATGTTGGACCGGTAATATTTTCAATTCTGTATGAAGCGGAAAAGAACTATCACATTTCTGTTTTGTCATAATGATTCATAGATAGTGATTTTGTGTGACTCTTAGTTTTTCTATTAGGTATTTAAATGCTTTTCTCCAAAAAATTGTTCCATATTGAAGCCCAGAATGAATTAAGTTCATTTCTGCGAATTGCGTAAAGCGTAAAGTGTACGCAATAGGGATGGTATGTTTTTCCCAGGTAACCTTTTCATCTATAACAGTTCCTAAATACTTAAAACTATTTACTTTTTCTATTATTTGACAGTTACAGTCCAGAAAACTTAAATTCTTTAAAATGATAGCAAAAGCAATTCTTATCAAAAACATGAAGAAAAGAAATATAGTAATCTCCAATAAAAATTAATTTAAATGGCTACTTCATATACCTCAAATTCCATCTTCTAATACTCATGAGGTGTCAAGAAGATCTGTATCATCACCCTGGCTCGGCTGGTCCTCTCCCACACCTAACGGCACATACAGTCTCATATCTGTGACTCAATCTGCACACAGCAGCACGCCTGGTCCGGGATCTGTGACTGCCCTTTCGTCTCTCAGCACACCAACCCTTGCAACTATACCTCCACTTGCATCACACAGTATACATATCCATGCAACTGCAGACAGCCTCACCCTTCCCAGTTCTTGTGTTCATGTACCCATGCTCTCTTCTGCATTGTACAACACAGAGAGCCCTGATCATCATCTCTACAATGAAGTGTCAGAGTAGAGCAATAGTGGTGGTGAATGTTCTGGTGATTTTCTACAGCTAAATAATGTTAATGTAATAAAACATAATTCTGTTTTGCCAAATTTTTTAGAGCAAATTCAGAATCCCCCATTACATCTAAAAATTAAAAAAACCCTACTGCTCAGTTACATGAGGGTATGTTGTTGCACTGTGATAGAGTTAGTCACCCTCTCAAGCTAAAGAGTGAATTCTCTAGTCTGAGTAAGTCAATAAAAATTCTTCAAGTAAATCTGCAAAGCATTAGAAATAAGCTTCTTGAATTAGAGCATTTTTGTGAAATTAAAAAAGTTGATGTAATTTGTGTTTCTGAACACTGGTTAGTCAGGGATGAAGTTGACATATATGTGCCTAATGGATATTTATCTGCAGGAAAATAAAGAAAAATGATAGGTCAGGTATTTTTATCAAAAAAAGTATTACATTTGAGTTAATTGATTTAGAGAATTTTAGTTCAGAGTTGAATTTTGAAGTATGGTGTATTAAGTTAGTTGAACTGAATATTATAATAGCAAGTCTTTACAGATCTCCTCAGGGCAACATTAACCTGTTTTTTGAGTATTTTTAATTGGTAATGAAAACTGTTCTGAGAGGGGGAGCCCTTGTTGCTGTTTGTGGCTATTTCAACATTGAAATGTCAATAATGGAGTCTCATAATTCAATATACTTTTCAAATTTACTAAGATCTCTTAACCTAATGTGTACTATTAAGGTCTCAACTCGTGCTAATTCCTGTATACATAATATTCTTGTAAACTTTTCTGATAATCTATTCGAGACAAACACAATTGAAGGCCAATTTGCAGACCACCAATCCAATTTTATCAATATAGTTACATATACAAGTAAGCCTAGTAGTTCCAACAGTAGTAGTAAAATTGTTTTTAAAAAACAAACAGAAAATTGAATTAGAAAATTATTGAGATTTTGAGGTAAGAAAAATGGGGCATGGTTGAAAAATATGTTTGGGGTCAATTAAGTGTTCAAGAACTATTTGATACTTTTTTAAAGAAATATGTTAATCTATGGTATTTTTGCTCACCTTTTAAAACCAAATTTAAGAAACTAAAATGTTGCAAAAGTAAGAATATAAATTTAACCCAAGCCAAATGGCTGGCATGTGAAGATTTTATTGCAACAGCTCCGAACAGATGTAAAGCTGCTTGGGATATGATCTCACTTGAAAATTCTCCTGTAAATTCATTCACTTGATCCGGAATAAGTTCAAAGCTACTTCTTGAGCTCTGTGACTAAAATTTCAAATAACATTCCAGCGAGTAATAATTCATCCTCAGATTTGTTGGGTAACAGTATTGTTTTGCCAGAAACTTTTCATTGGCAAGCAATCAGCCCTAATGATATTGTCAGGGTTGTATCAAGGTTGTATAATTCCAAAAGTATAGACTATTATTGGTTGTCTAATTTCATAGTAAAAGAGACAATTCGATACATAAAGGAACCACTAGCATTCATCTTCAGTAAATGTCTGGAGACTGGCTGCTTTTCTGACTCCTTGAAAATATCCAAGGTCATCCCAATTTATAAAAGAGGTGATAAACTTTTGTCCGAGAACTATCGTCCTATATCCATTGTTCCGATCTTCTCAAAAATATTAGAGTCACTAGTGCACGATCAACTTTCATTACATTTCAGCCAATACAATCTTATTTCAGAATCTCAATTCGGCTTTCAAAAAGGTAGATGAATTACATCTGCTGTTATGGAAATTATAAATCACACTCTTGATGCATTAGAAAACAGAAAATCAGTAGCCCTTTCACTATTAGATTTGAGCAAGGCATTCAGTTGTGTTCCTTTTTCTTCTATCTTGGAGAAATTAAAATTCTATGGTGTCTCAGAAAACTCATGTAAAATTATTATTTCTTGTCTAACCAACAGAAAGCAGTACGTTTCAATTAAGGGGTCGTCATCTGTTCAAAATGTGGATGTGGGAGACCCCCAAGGGTCTGTTCTAGGTCCACTTTTCCTTACAGTTATAAAAAAATGACAGTTATAATTAATGACTTGCCAAGGAGTTTAAGTGTTGATTCCACAATTTATGCTGATGATATCTCTCTTTTCTCAAGTAATAAAAATGTATCAGATTTGCAGGCCATTATGAATACAGCCCAAAATGAGGCAATAAATTGGTTTTCTTCCAACAAACTGCACTGCAATGAAGACAAAACCCAAAATATTTGTATTAGCTTAAATCAGCCTCAGCGTGCTGCAAGATTAGTGAAACTCTTAGGTATCTTCATCGACTCTAAGCTAACTTGTTCTGACCATATTGAAAATCTCTGCAAACGAATCTCTTGTCAGTTATTTGCTATAGAAATTAAGAGAGATTGTCTCTGTGGAATATTTGAGGGTGATTTACTTTGGATTATTTCAATAACACATTACATATGGTTTGATTTTATGGGGTGGTTCCACTGCAATTTCCAAAAATTGCTAATCCAAAAAAAGGTAATAAGAACACTTTGTAAAGCAGGCAAAAGTACAACGCCGACAGAAGACCATAACAGAATTAATAACCTAAAGAATAAAAAATCAACAGGATATGATAATTTCACTGTAGTTTTAATAATAAGCATATCAAATGAAATTCCTCCAATTCTCTCTTTTATTATAAATTTATGTTTTAAAACTGGGGTGTTTCCCGAAAAATTAAAATTAAGCACAGTTGTATCAATATTAAGGAAGCAAAATCTTTTCAATGTGAATAATCTAAGATCTATTAGCGTCTTATCTGTATTCTCTAAAATAATGGAAAAAGCCATGAGACTGTGTTACCTTAATAATTTTTCATTAATTAGCAAAAACCAATTTAGTTTTACAAAAGGCAGATCTACAGAGGATGCCCTGATAAAATGTACCGATCATATTTACAGTAATCTCAATAAAACTACCGGCTTATTCATAGATTTTTAAAAAGCGTTTAATTTGGTAATCATGATATACTCTTACAAAAGCTAGCAACGATTGGAGTGAGGGGCGTGGTTATGGATTAGTTCCGTAGTAGTTATCTCACTGGCCATTGTCAGTGTGTGAGAGTTGTGGGAATTCTGAGCTCACTGCTACCCATCACTGTAGGGGTGCCCCAGGGGGCTGTCCTCTCAGCCAATCTATTTTTAATATTCATTAACGACCTACTAAGTGTGAACACGCACTACAGCGGCCGCGGCCACGGCCACGACCGCGACCAGCGACCAGTGTCAGCGACCAACACGGCGGCTGGCCGCGCGGCCAGTAGTTCTCCTTGTCTGCTCTGGCCGCTGTGTCCCAGTTGCGTTAATGGACGTCGAAGAGATAGCCGTAACAGTGCATGTGTACAGGCACTACATTAAACGTAGAAGAAGGAGGTATTGGATACACCCTATGCTGCAATCAAGGCCTACAAGAGGACAGTTTTTTACATTCTTTTATGAGTTACGGCTATATGAAGAGAAATTTTTCAACTATACAAGAATGTCTGTTGCTAGTTTTGATCAGCTACTCAACAAGATTGCAGATAGTATAAGGGGAACAGACACATCAATGCGGCCATGCATAGGAGTTGAAGAAAAACTACTGGTTACATTAAGGTATGTTTATTTATATTAATTAATACAAATTAATGATTATGTAATAAAACAAATGACAAAACCAAGAGATAATCATTATACAAAAACTATGTAGTAAATCCAAACTGAAGTGTGATTGTTTATTCAGTTGCATCGAAACATGTGAATATTGGAGACTCAGCACTGTTTATGTCACCTCCACTGTATTCACTAGATGCTCCAGATGATAATGGGGTTGAAGTGTGTATTATGTACGAAGTAGGGATGGTTTACAGTTTGTGGACACATTGTACAAATTCCCAACTGACAACGATGACTCTGAAAGTACACATCGCAATCGTCAGTACAACTCAAACACAAGAAACATCCTAGCTGAATATTTTGTCAATGAAGGAGCAGTGCCGTGGCAAAAGAACTATCTGTGAGAAGGACAGTCTCATCGCAAAACTACTTCTATGTCACTCAAGAGCAGTGGAAATTAACTAATATTATTACATTTGAATAGGCACAATGTTAAGTTGTTTTAGTGATGTGTAATAAATTAAAAATTTACTTACATAGTTTATTTTTTTCAGTTGTGTTGGAGCACCCACTGCCCCCAAACAAAAGAGTAACTTCCTCCCACATCTTCTTCTTTATGTTTTTGTCACTATACTCGTCTAATAACATATTCCACAAAGATGGCCTTTCTTTAATAGCTAAAATGAACCTTTCGGTATCAAATTCAACCTCAGCCATTTCAAATCTAAAACTTAACCTCAAACAAGACTCACCTCGACTGTATCTGGCCGCGCACTGGTCGCTTGACAGTGCGCGTTGTCTCATCTAACTGCGTGTTTTCATTGGCCGCGTAAAAACATGTGGCCGCGGCGGCCAAGACAGAAAATTCTGGTCGCGGCGGCCAGGTGGCCGCGTCGTGGCCGCAACCGCTTGGTGCGTGTTGTTACATTGTTCTTAATGTTAAACTGGCCGCTGTCGTGGCCGTGGCCGCGGCCGCTGTAGTGCGTGTTAGCCCTTACTCATTGATCTTGGAAAAATTAATGCTTTTGCAGATGGCATTGCTTTACTTTATGCAAATTAAAACATTATAACAATTTGGGAAAATATTGACAATGATTTAAGTATTTTGAGACATAGGTGTGTTATAAATAAAATGGAAATAAATGTAAGTAAAACCAAGTTTGTTAATTTTGATCTAAAAGATATTAATTTTCATAGACAACTTCGGTATCGCAGCAGTAAATGCACTGACAACCATATCAAATCAAATAATTTATTGCCATTGATCATCAATATGAAATAAGCATAGTCAAGTATAATATTTAGTAACAATAATACAATACAATGCAATACGGATTTTGTCAATAATTTATAAAAAAAAATAAGTGGGATTAATCTAGGTTAGATTAGTTATTAGTTAGTTATTTATTTTGAAAAGTTATTTTTACATCGCTATTTAAAAACTCTTAAATACCGGTAGTATAAAATGGATTGCAAGTTACTCTTAAAACTATTGAGTGGAGCAATCTGAGCAGAACCGTGTAACTTGTTGAAAAATGATAAACAATTTATTTTGTGTGAGGAGCCAGTTTTTACTAATCTGTGCTGAGGAATATTAAGTTTATATTTATTTCATGTTAAGTGGAAGTGTCTTGTCTGGTGGAAAACAGATGTAGGTTAATTTTAGTAAATATTAAGATATAATAAATGTAAAAAGGTTAATGACTGTCAGACTTTTGAGTTGTATAAACAGAGGTAAATCTAGTTTTCTATCTGGAGAAACGGAAATTACACAACTATTTACAATATCATTAAGAGTTTCATGGAACCTATTACAGCAATTATTGGCATATCTGATTGCATAAAATTCGTCCCAAACTACAGATTGTAACCCTATTCTAACACCTTTGTGGTCAATTTGAGTTTTTATAGGCAGTTGTAACTTGTTTTGTATCTCAAATTCTTTTTCTTTCATATCTAAGCCCAACACCAAGTGGTCTGATGTATTTATATCAAAGGTTGCAGTTTCAAAAATATCTATATTTTTATACCTGATAACAATGTGATCGGATGCATGGCTTGGATGTTGGTGTAATTCTTGTTGGGAAGTTGACCAGTGTTATAAATCTGTTGTAATTCATCACACTAGGATAATTTTGTGCGCTTGTGGAAGTTAAGTTCAATAGGTTTATGTTGACGTCTCCTACAACTATATCATTTGTTTTGATATTTGGTAATACTTCTGCTAATTCCATACTAAAGTTAATTTCCATATAATCATGTAATCTGTATATACAAAGTAGGTTAATAGATATTTTGTTTAGTTTAATGTCCAATATAATTATAGCTGCAGTATACATATTTATATTTTTAATTTGTGTGACATTTATGTTACTTTTAATAAAACAGATAACGTTCCCACTCCATAATTATCATTGCAATTAGCAACCATTTTAAACCTATCAATATTAAATGGGCCACATTCGTCACTTCCAATCCAGATTTCACTTAAAATTATAAATACAACGTTACTATTAATTTGTTCAATTTCAACTAAAGGATTCTTGAAGTTTTTTCTCATGCTTCTTATATTGGCATAAATTAAATTTATACTATCTACTAATTTGAACCATGAATTAATTTTAAGCAATAATAATTTAACTGGGTCGTTGGACCATAAACCTAAATGTAATAAATCTTTAATGTTCAAAAGAGAGCCGATTACACCACCTGGCTCATTTACGCAGGCAGAGGGTCAATTATTCAACTACTTTAGTTGCTGTCTCCTTCTAAGACTTCTTGCAATACAATCTTTTACTCATTTACATTCCAGTTAATACATTATTGTAGTGTCGTTCTCTAGATACTAAAGTTTATAGAAAATAGTTAAAAACTGATCAAATAAATCCAATAAATATTAAAATATAATGATAATCATATTACTAACAGTATGTACTCAGTGGCATAGCGAAGGGGGGGGGGGGTCCAGGGGTCCGGACCCCCCCCCCCCCCCCCCCCCCCGAAATATTAAGACATTAAAAAATAAATTAAGCATGGAGCAGAGAAAAGAAAGGAGAGTTATCATTACTCTTGTCTACAAACATTAAATTTATGGATTAAAGTGAGTGTTGTTAAAAATAGAATTGTCCTTTCGTTTAAATCATAAAGTATCAAACAATACTTTTGGGCTCAGCCTTTCGGATAGCGTAGTGTAATCACGGTATTAGTATAGGGTATAGGGTCACGTGACGTCCCAAAGTAACCTGAACCGTAACACGGCGCGAACAGTTTAAATTAGCGACCACTTCGTTCAAATTTGTCTTGAGGAATGACTGCTTAGAATTAAGTTACGACGTTGATTTTAGGTATCATTAAACTGTAGACGAGTATATAATTATTGAAAAAAAATAAACACTTTCGGTCGGAAAGTACACCTGAAAAACTCTACTGATTAGAACTTCAACTACTTTGGACCTCAGTGATTGAGGTAAACGTGGTATTTCCGATTGAGTTAGGATGACAATTTTTGTTATCATTAAACTGTACCACTTTACACGAGTATCTATATAATTATCGAGAAAAAAAATCACTTGCGGTCGGAAAATACCGAGGAAAAGCTCTACTGATTCAGATTTTGACTATTTTGGATTTAAATGGTTGAGTCGTTGAGATAAAAGTGGTACTTAGAATTAAGTTAGGTCATTGATTTTAGGTATCAATTGAACGCTGACTAATCTTTATAAATAAAAATGAATTTCAAAATGTGTTGGTAAGTGCAAATCTCGAGAACGGCTGGACCAATTCGGTTAATTCTTTTTGTAAAATGTCCATTGAAATCTGAGGAAGGTTTTTATGAAGAAAAAGTTAAGAAAAGTTACCTGGAATATTTTGGAATTCAGAAAAAATTGTAGTTCTTACGTTTCATAATTCAAATTTAACTGGCTCTAAACAGCTGTTGAGAGCTATAGTTCGACAAACTTTCTGAAATATCTGTTTACAATTAAATTTTATCAATAATAAGTAAACAGTGCTTGATCGGTAGTGTAATGCAGATAGTAAATAAAACATTAATATATAAATTTTACTCCAGATTGCGCCAGTGACGAATTAAAATAACCTAATGCATTAAATACTGTTATAAAACTAATCTTAATGAACAAAGTTATGAATGTTTTCACATAAGTTACTTTAAACTGGTGGGCTTCCTTGACATTACGATATTACATTCTAACAATGGCTTATGGAAAAACAGAGAAATGACTACTAACATGCCTCAACGATTCATTCTTTCCCTGGCTACAGTTAAAAAGTGTAACACAAAACTTTAATAACGATTATTTTGGAATGTTGCATAACCTTAATAAGGATTCCCCCCTTATACCGAAAGTACATAAGAAGTACGTAGGACTTCCCCCTAGGTCGTAATAGGCTTTTCTGTCCTACTTATGTGTGTATTTTCTTTATCAGGACAAGGCAAACTCAACTATGTCAACACGATTTTGACCAAAATAGATTTCCGAGAACTAGATAATCGAACGTATGTAGTATTTTGATCGAGGCAACATGGCAAGCTAAACTGTGACATAGTAGGTAAGTGAATTGAAACAGTCTTAAGTAGGCACTTTTTAACCGAAGTAGGCATCTCGGTCCTACGTAAGTATATATATATTTTTTTTCTTCGTCAGAACAACAAGGCAAACTCTACTATGGTACTGGAAATATCTTAGACCTAAAATATATGACAAGGACTGGAAATATACGCTTTTTGACAGAAGTTCCCGAGACGAGACGAGTGTGATCCGAGATTTGTGTTTTCTTAATCGGGATGACAAGGCAGATTCAGCTGTGACGTTATGTATATAATTAATTAGAACCAGAAATGCTCCTACACGTGCCAATCATGATATTATAATAATTAATTAAGTTAAACTCTGATACTATTTACCATAAACTTAAATAATATCTACCTGATGTATGCCTATTTACGTTTTAAAATTTTTATAGGACTCCCATCATCATATTACATCATAATTGCTTTTACTAAGTAATATTAGGACTTTGGTTCTAAAGATTGCGTCTGAAGCCGCGGGTAACAGCTAGTACCTATATAATTATCGAAGAAAAATTGAAAAAATCACTTCCGGTCAGATAATACTCCGGAAAAACTCTACTGATAAGAAGTTTCGACTACTTTGGATTTCACTGAATGAGGTATTATTTCATTTTCCTTAGTATATTCCGATCGGAAGTGATTTTTTTTTGTTTTTTTCTCGATAATTATATAGGTGTTAGTGGGCGTTGAATTAATACTTAAAATCAACGTCTTAACGTGATTATAAGTATCACTTTTACCTCAACCACTCAACCAGTGAAATCCAAAATCGTCAAAACTTGAATCTGTAGAGCTTTTCCTCGGTATTTTCCGACCGCAAGTGATTTTTTTTCTTAATAATTATATAGATACTCGTGTACAGTGGTACAGTTTAATAATAACAAAATCGTCGTCCTAACTCAATCGAAAAATACCACGTTTACCTCAATCATTGAAGTCCAGAGTAGTTCAAGTTCTAATCAATAGAGTTTTTCTGTTGCATTTTCCGATCGTTAGTTTAATCTGTACCCGAGCAACACTCGAAAATTGCCCTCCCTTTCTAAAGGGTTTTCGGCTGTCAGTGGCCCAATGTCCCCGAAGGGGTATTTCATTTTCTCCACAGAATATAATTGTGGCAATTATACGCTTGAGTGAAGCTCTGTTTTGTTCTTTTTCTTTCTTCTTCTGTGAATCCAACATCACATTGGTGCCTTCTACTCGGTCAAAATCGAACTTCGTAAAGTTTCTGTAGCTATACAAGAAAATTTGTGGTACTAGAGTTGCTGTAAGAGGTGAATTTGCCTATTACATCTTTCCACTTTCTATAAGGCGTAGTTACTAAAGCCCATATTTTTGGTATTTACCTTTTACCAGTGAACTCATTGGCAAATAACACACAAAACGTCCCCCGGATCCCCCGGTTTCGGACCCCCCCCCCCGAACGAAATTTCTGGCTACGCTACTGTATGTACTATTGTATCAGTATTAGTATTCGTAAATTTCATATTATGACATGTTGTTATTATCATTACTTATTTAATATGTATATAACAAGGTTTATATAAAGTATAAGTGATTTCATATGTAACAAAAGATTAGGTTATTATGTACATTTGTTGATAGTGATTTATCTGGCTAATAAGAAGTCGGTAAAAATGCATTGAAATTGCGTACAATTTGTTAGACTTTCTTGTACTTGTTTTACAAGTTTAGGAATTACACACACACACACACAGTTATTATAATAGCTTAAATAAAAAAAAACATTTGCAATATATATTACATCTTAACCCGATTCAAACATGATTAAAAAAAAAAATAATTTATAGAGAATTATTTTGTATGTTACAAATCTATTCTATATTACAAACCTCAAGATCCATATTCTTTAACATCTTATAAAAATACAAAGCTGTTACAAAATATACTGTTATAACTACAATTATAAGTGTTATTTACATATTTTATCGTGTTTGACATTTAACACAAGTTATTAACTCATTATTACACAAGAATGCGAATTTTAACATTGGGTATGTGTAGCTTGATGGATGAATCGCTATTACTTAATGATATATTGTAATCAATTGACTTTTCAATCTTAAAAATATTATGTGGATATGTACTTATGTCTTTTAGTTTAGAATGTTGGAGAAATTAAGTTGTATAATTCCCGGTATATTTTGGAGCTAAAAAATTTTAAAATACACATATTGTCATAAATGTTTGTCGTATTCCGTTTCTATGTGTATCTATTACACTTTATAAAAAAAATCTGACTTTGACATATTATACCCAGTTGAATGTTTTGTAATAGCTTGTTTTGCTGAAGTAATTGTTTTACTAGAAAACTAATGTTATAGCTTCCAAAATTGGAGGTTTTTGTAACACATGCAAATTACTACACTACCAGTGACATAAAATAATTAAGGTTGACTGAAGTTTTGAGCAGGGCGTTATGGTGTTAATTGCATTATTAAAATAAATTCAGTTTCAATAATTTCTTAAAGGTGAATATTCTTTTGAAATAACCTAAAGTGTGTAATGTTTAAAAACTATATCAGGGTTATTCCTTATTACAAACACTTTTCTTTGATATCGAAAAGCATTATACAATACATCTACACTATTTTAGGATTTGTGTTATTGTTTGACCGCAATAAATCAATACTGGAAATATTTGCAAAATAATTTAAACAAAAATATCTTTTTAATGACTATGAATTGGTGCCTTATAAACCTGAGTTATAAACCAGTGTATTCATAAAATTATTTCCCTCATACTATGGAAATTTTTGGTTACCTCACTAAATGTGCTATACAAAATTTAGCATATCTAATCAAAATTAATTGCAGGTAATTAAATTTGTTTTCAATTATGAATGTTTAATTTCCTGTCACAGAATCTAACATAAATGTATTTATATAAGACTGAAACGCTCTTATATCTTATGCCTGTAGTGAAATTAAAACAGACTTGTTATGAGAGGGGGATTTACTCCAAGATTTATGTACTAACTTAATTACATTTTTGTTTTACAAAAATCTGTTATTAAGGTTTCATATCAGATGGCCACATTATGAAATATTATGTCATTTACCTACATCGTTGACCATAATTTTGGCCCTTTTGTCGATTCCTAGAAGTAGAAACCTCTAAATTGCATAATTTCAAGTTCTATTAGTATAAATCTTATTTCTTACTATGGCATTTGTATAACTGGCTATTCTCCATAGATCTTACGTATTAAGACAAATCCAAACCGCCCTTGATTACTACAGTTTGTTGTGTTTATGTGTATTTATAATGTGTAGTGTGAATAAAATAAAGTTACTTCTAAGAAGCACTCAATCAATCAATCAATCAACATTTTTTATTGCCATAAAATAAAGATCATTGACTAAGTCTCATTACAGCTTTTATTATGAATATAGCCAAGTCAGTTATAAAACTTAGATTAACCCTACATTGGGCGCTAAACGGAGTTTTCCTCCGTGTATTTTTTATTATTAAAAATAGTACTACTTTTCTGATGTTGGCAGTCGTTTCCCGCAGTGTACTTCACGAGCATCTTTCGGGGAAGCGAAACAATAGCCTCCCGCTTATCTTTGTCAAAATCTGTCAGTATGAGGTCTACTTCCGTGCGAGACTGGACGATTCCTCCGTGAGCGCCCGATGTTGTGTTTGTAGTGCTTGGACGAAATCTCTGTGAGCGCCTTATTGTGTTTAGTTTTTATGGAGTAATAATCCGTGTGCACCTAAATGTGTGGACTGTGATGGTTTCTTTTTAAGTTTTACAATATATTTTATTTGAATTTTGTGAAATGAAGAATGGAGACTTGAGACTTGTCAGTACAGTACCAGTGTGCTACGGAACATTTCAGTACTGTTTATGGAGTGAACATTGTCGTTATAAGAACCAGAAAGAAAATGTTTTGAAACTTTGTGCAGTGTGTACAAAAATTTTTAGTAAAGAATAAATTTTGATTTCAGAGTAATAATTGACATTACAATTGTATAATATCTCAAGAATTGAAGTAAGTTGTTTTTGTAAGAAGTTAAAAACTAAGTTAATTTCCATATATTGTTACAGTAAGTTAAACATTTTTACAATTAATTGCATTATTCCTTAAAATTAATTATGTTGTTATTATACAATAACATTTTTTAAGATTTTGAATTTCTTATTTGGAAAATTTATTACATAAGAGAGTAATTTTTATTTAATTTCTAAAAATGAATATGTTACATTGTAATTAAATCAGTATGAATATTTAAACAAATAAAAACAGTTTAAACGGCTATGATATCCATTATTCGCTAACCTGGAGGAAACCTCCGTGAGCGCCTGATGGTGTTTCTAATTTTAAGCGCCTGATGGAGGGTTAATTATATCTTAAGTTACGTAAACATAAACCGCAATACTCAAATACAGCCAGTGGCATTGGGGAATTTAAAATAAAATGTTTTTTAATTGGAAGAACTCATCCAGTGCATAAAATGGGTTATCTAACAGCCATAAGTAATATTTATTCAAAAATATTTTTTTATTGTACTTTTGGACTAAGGGTAACAAATGGTTGTACACCCTCAGTGCAATAACAGAATGGCTTTCACAAGTTTTGCTCAATCTATTAAAATTAATAGATGCAGCATTTTATTCCTGGTATTGTGGGAGTGTTTTTATACTGTTAGGCTTTACTAATTTAGGATTTTGAAAGATATATTTCATAAGATCAAAAAGATACAGGTTTATTATGGTCTGAATTTTACAAATAGTGAAAAGAGGTCTACAATGTTCAAGTGACTGTGAGTTAGTAATAATTCTAATAGATTTTTTTTGAAGGATAAGAATGTTATTAATTCTACTTGCATTGCCCCACACTACTAGTCTGATGTAAGTTTGATGAGATGTCAATTTTGATGAGGACCCCTCGTTGCTACGCCTATTGATGTAGGTCAAATTTGATGCGAGTGTAAATTTGATGAGAGTCCCAGGTTATAACACCAATTTGCTATGTGTCACTCCCACGTTGGTTACGATAATTTGCTGAAAGTCAGTTCTTTAGAATTATTCACTCACCATGTAGTTGTACGCGCCTTGTCACCAGTGGCACGTTGTTATACCATGTTGTTCATCATAGTGTCGGTCGCCATCTTGCCCAATGCTAGCTGTATTTCCTCGTATTACTCAAAAATTATTAGATTTGAATGTCTCTGGTGTTATCACCAGAGACAAGTCTGTGTGTATGTCAGGGTTCCAAAATATATTAAGTAATAATTACAAAATTTAACATCACTCCACACTTTTTGTAAAAGGGATATGTAAAGAAAGTCAAAGCAAGTGACCACGAGATTAGTTTATTAAATGTCACACTCTCAACAATATTATAAACTCACTCACCTTGCAGTGCTTTGATAATTTTAAAAGTCTAAACAATATCCCATCCTTGATTAAATTTCAATATACTATACAACAGATCATTACTTTCCCAGGAGAACTAACACAACCTTCTTGCTTCGAGTCTGATGGTAGAAGAACGAATCTCCGTATAATACGACGGATACTGATTCAAAACAACACTCATCACTTCTCTCGTTCAAATCAGCGTCTTCACGAATAAATTTAATTTAATTCTTTCTTATAATTGTCGAAATTTATCACGTTTACTATAATTAATCAATTTAAGTATTTCTATTTTCTTTTTATTAATTTTTCAAAGCTTTTTATTTAAATTTTTAGCAACATGTGCTTTATGACGTCATAAATTTACAAGTCATTCATACCACAATTGGCTCTTCTGCGTAATTCTATTTAATGTTTTTGTAAAACACGAATTTTGGTTATGTTTACTTCATTTTAATTAATCAAATCTTTTCCCGTATAAAGTTCAATAAATGTCTTCGTTATTAAATAAATCTCAATTCCGACAACATGTGATTAACTGATGTCACAGTCTGCCGATTCATTGACGTCACAGTCTGCCAATTCCCCGCGAATATTCAAATGTCGTAATTTGACCTGTTACACAACCCCCAAATATAAATTGATCATATATTTGTTATCAATTTATATTTCTCCTCCAATTAAATCTTTTAAATTTTTGTCCAATTACGCTATTATTTAAATTTCTTGATAATTTTGTTTAAAAGTATTCATTTAAAAGAAAGTAAAATATCAAAGCAAAGCTTACAATCATATTACACAAATTACAATGTATTAAATGTTCACACAAATTATAATTAATATTAAATGATTACACAAATTATAGTGTACATATAAATCAATACAATTAATACAAATATCAATGAATATATAAATCAGCTACACAAATTATAATTAATATTAAATGATTACACAAATTACAATGTACATATAAATCAATACAATTAATACAAATATCAATGAATATATATATATCAGCTACACAAATTATAATTAATATTAAATGATTACACAAATTATAGTGTACATATAAATCAATACAATTAATACAAATATCAATGAATATATATATATAAGAATAGTACTAAAGTTTTAAATATTTTAAATTGAATACTTGTAACCTCTATATGTTTTGAATATAATGTTTAACGTGTCCATTTCACATAACACAATGTTTAATACAAGTTAACTCTATCAGATTATACACTCACAAGTTATAATAATACACAAATACTTTGTAAAAATCCTAAATATATTCTTACTGATAAACAATATTGTAATATCCTTATATTGTCATCTCCTACTGGAAACATATTACATATACTATCTACTATATTACATTATCCTTGTCACATCTTATTCTAAATATTTATACAACCCTATACTAATCTGACTAATTGTCAGTTTTTTGGTTCAATTGAATTTTATACTTTTTATTGTTTTATCTGACCGTTAAGGTCAGATATTTTTATGTCAGCCCGTTTTTTGAAAAGGTTTATTTGTCATTATTATGACGGGGCATAGGCTGACTACATGGGAGCCTACAATATTTTGAAAGAAAAACTGGCTTATTCCCCTCAAGATTAAATTTTGACAGGTAAAAAAAAAATATTTATATAATTAGAGGGGTTATTCTTTTATTGGCACATTTCATTAAAGAGAAGGTCACAAGTTTTATTTCATAAACATGTATTGTTTTTTTTTATGTGCTTCTCTGTACATTCATCCATCCACACAAGCCAGTTTATAGACCATGTTTTAAACATTTCTTAAATAAAATGGTCTCATTCAGCATCAGTATGGTCATTCACACTTAAAGAGTTTTCATACTCTTATTCTATGAATCTTTTTAGTTCCCTTACATTACGGATCCCAAAGAATTCATTATTGTCTAATCTGATTAATGCATATGCATTTTCTCTTTTAATGCCTGCGATTACATATGGTCCTTCATAAAGTAAGAAATATTTTTTAATCTTCTTATCTAATGCATTTGATAAAATATGGTTTTTTACTAATACTTTGTCACCTATTCTATACTTCATTGGATTTAATTTCTCATCGTGTCTTTTATTCCTTATTTCTGCCTTACTTATTAAGTTTTCCCTTACCATTCTAATTTTATTCAAATGATTAAATTTACATTCAATTGGAAACTTAATTATTTTACTTAGAAAATTATCAGATCTTCTTCCAAACATTACTTCATATGGTATTGCTTCAATGGTGTCCTGTACTGAATTGTTTAACACATGTTCAGCAAATAACAGAATGTCAGGCCATTGAGTATGTCTTTTATGACAATATATCCTACAAATTTTATTTACTTCTTTATTTGTCCTTTCCACTATTGAACTTTGTGGGTGATAAGGTGTACTGTGATAAACTTTAATATCTAAGTTATTAAGAGTTGTGTTCCACAAATTTGAATTAAAACATGGACCATTGTCGCTGACTATTGCTTTCATTTTTCCTACTTGAGGTATAAACTCTTTAGTTACTTTACTTAATACACTTCTACTGTTTGGTTTCTTTATGGCATATAATTTCACAAATTTTGAAAAAAACATCTACCATTGTTAATATGTATTGTACATTTCCTCTTCCCTTTGGTAATGGACCTATCAAATCTATTGACACCAAGTCTAGTACATTCTGAGATATTATATTCATTTGTCTACCTTCTTGTCTTACATTCCCATGTTTACTCTTTTGGCACAATATACACTTTTTTAACTGTTCTTTTACACTTCTTTCCATATTCTTAAAAATACAATACTCTTTAAGTATATTAAATATTTTATGACCTCCTAAATGTCCATATTTTAAATGTGTAAAATTAACTAAATCCTTTTTAATACCTTCTGGAATACATACTTTCCATACATCACTATTTTCATCCTTTCTCTTAAAAATTATCCCTCTATACTCCATAAATATTTTATTTATTTTTCCATAATGAACTCCTTTGCTGTCATTTAAGATATTTTTTATATTTCTCAAATACTCATCCTGTTCTTGTTTTTTTATCTAGATTCTTTAATATTTCATTTATCTCACTATCTTTAAAACCTAAATCAATTTTGTTGTACAAAACCTTGATACTGTATTTTTCTACTGAATTTTGACTATCCTTCTGTGTAATCCTTGACAGTATGTCTGCTGGAATGTTCTCTTTCCCTTTAACAAATTCTATTTCAAGATTAAATTCTTGTAATGATAAAGCCCATCTCAACAATCTACCATTTGTTAATTTACAACTTTTTAAGAATGTCAATGCTTTATGATCTGTTCTCACTATCACTCTGGGATGTCCTATTAAATATGATCTAAATTTTTTACAAGTTAATACTACAGCTAACAGTTCCTTTTCTGTGATCGTGTAAAATTTTTGCGCTTGTGTTAAAGCCTTGCTATAAAATGATATCACCTGTTCCTCATTGATTTCATCTAACTGGTATAATATTCCACTAATGTTAAGGTCACTTGCATCTGTATTTAAATAAAATGGTTTGTTAAAATCTGGATGTTTTAAAATGACTGCATTTAAAAATTCCGTTTTAATTTGTCCAAATGCCTTTTCTTCTTTTTCTGTCCACTTCCATTCTATTTTATTACTCAATAAATGATTTAACTGTCCTATTAAATTGCCATAATGTCTTTGAAACTTTGCATAATACAAACATAATCCATTAAACATTTGTAGTTCTTTTATGTTTGTAGGTCGCTTAAAATTCACTATCTGTTCAATTTTATTTTTATCCATTTTAATTCCTTCAGCTGAAATAATG
Organism: Homalodisca vitripennis; assembly: GCF_021130785.1. Lineage (NCBI taxonomy): Eukaryota > Metazoa > Arthropoda > Insecta > Hemiptera > Cicadellidae > Homalodisca > Homalodisca vitripennis. The sequence continues at coordinate 106,219,915 of NC_060215.1, read as the reverse complement.
TATCCTAAATAATTTATCTCTTTTCTTAAAAATTGTGATTTTTTTTAATTTGACTGTTATTCCTCCTTCTTTTAATCTACTTAAGACCTGTTCTACATGTTTTAAATGTTCTTCATATGTGTTTGAAGTGATTAATATATCATCCACATATGTAGTTACAAATTCTGTCAAGTCATGACCTAATACTTTGTTTAACCCTTTAATGAACAATGCAGTACTAACATTCAAACCATATGGTAGTCTTTTATATTGTAAATTCCTCCCTTCGAAGACAAACGCTACATATTTTCTGGACTCTTTACTTAATTGTGTTTGTAGAAATCCCTGTGATAAATCGAATGATGTCATATATTTGACTCCTATAAACTTTTTCAATACATCATCTATGTTTATTGGTGATTCCCTATCTGGTATTATGTGTTGATTCAAATTCCTGCTATCTAGACATATTCTCAATGACAGATCCTTTTTAACTACACACACCAATGGGTTAGAATATGGACTATCAGACTCCTCTATTATGTCTCCTTTTAACATATTTTCTATTTCCTTTCTTACACCTTCCCTCTTTGAATAAGGTATTGGATAGGATCTCCCTACAAATGGCTTTTCATTTGTTATATTTAATTTGGCCTCATAATTCTTTATACAACCTGGTTCATCTGAAAAAATATCTTTATTTTTCATCAGTATACTTTTTTAATTTATTTAAATCTTCATTTTCCTTTACTTCACAATGTTATAATATTTCTAAAACCTGTTTATCCTTCTCATCATTAACTTTGTCCTTCATATTTTCTGTATGTGTTTTACATAGAAATTCTATGTTGTTCCAAGAATTTTTCAGCTCATCTTCACTTACTAATGTATTTATGTAATTGCACCTAATTAACTTTATACCATTGACTATATCCTCTGATTCACTGTTTGATTCAGTAAATTCAACATTTAATACTTCTTTATCTACCTCCAACTTTATCTTACCATGTTCAAAGTCAATTTTTGCATTGTGTTCTCTTAAGAAGTCACATCCTAGTATTATTTCCAAGTTCACTGCTTTAACTACTAGAAAATTTATTTGAAATCATTTATTTTCTATTTCCACCTCTATCATGACCTGTTTATCAATCTTTTTACTTCTAATACCTGTTACTCCTATTATACTTAAATTTGTTACCGGCAGCTCTAAAATTTCAAGTACACTTCTTTCTTTTATCTCATTATAATACTTTTCTGACATTATTGTCGCCTGGCTTCCTGAATCTATTATCATGTGATACTCCTCTTTATTTATTTTTCCAAGTATCTCAGGTAGTGCTTCTGCTACTGGTTTTATGGGAAATTTTATTATAATTATCTTCATTGGTCAATTCATCAAAGATGTCATTTTCTGGTATAAAAGCTGTATTCACCCCTAGTCTTAGTCCGGATTTTTTCTTATCTGATCTTATCAGATTTCTAAGCTCATTTGCTAGAATTGTTAGACCCTCTTTATTCAGATGTATTAAATCTTCACACCATTTTCCTTTATAGAATATTTCCTTTTCATATAATTTCACATTACAGTCTGTACTATCATAGTTATCATAATACTTCTCTGCCACTTCTAAAACTGTAACCTTTTCATTATTTTCTTTACTTTTTATATGTTCATTTATTCTTTCAAGTTTATTTAAATGATATATGTCATTCTCACCTAACTTTGGTATGGGTGGAATGGTTACCAAGATTATTTTATCAGCTTTCTCCAGTAAACCTCTACTAGTTTATCATAATCATTACAAATATTTTTTACTTCTTTATCCCTTAATAAATCATTTGTACCTATCATTACTATTAGCTGTTTTTCTAAATTATTTGTATGTTTTAGCTCTCTGGTCAACTGTTCAATTGTCTGACCTCCTATGCATAAGTTAATTCTCTTTCCTCCTTTCTCTCTATATTCACCTCTTAAATTCATTATTTTCTCCCCAAATCTCCTAAGTTGAGAATCTCCTATCATTTGGTATCCCTCAAAATTAGGTTCCTTTTTCTCAATCGTTTCCTTCATTCTAGCCTGTCCTACCCATTTGTTTTCCATCCTGTTTTCCTCTAGTCATCTATTACCTCTCATACTTCCTCTTCCCCTTGTATATTCATATTGATCTCTCTGATGCCTCGTTTCGTTGTTTTCATACCTTTCTTTCTCCTTTCCATAATCATTTGTATCTCTACCCCTATTATTGCTTTGTCTTCTCCTATCATTCTCAAACTCTAGTCTCTCCCTATTATATGTGTTCCTATTGTAGTATGAGCCTACTCTAGTCAAATTATTTCCTCTAATATTCCCTCTAACTTGTGTCCCTCTATATGGTGTATCTCTATGTCCTAAATTCTTGTATTGATTTACATTTTTATTGAGTGTTGTCTCATTTCTCATATCAAATGATCTGTCATAACTTCTATATGTGTCACTATTTAGTATATTAAGTTGATTCAACAGGTTTTCTAGATCTTCTGATCTTTCAACATTTTGGGCTGCAGCAATTGCACTACTTATGGTTCTAGGAACATGTTTGCTTATATATGCTAGGAATGTTCCCATGTCAATTCTAGTTTCCAAATACTGGCTTTTATTATAAAATTCCAATACATAGGTTACTAGATTATCAAATCCAACCCTGTATGTACCGTTACCCATTAGTTCTTTTTCAAATTTTTTCTGTTCCCCTATGGACCAATATTTCCCTTTAAAACTCCTATAAAATTGTTCAAAGTTTTTCCAATTATTTATATGCTGTCGCCCCCACTTTCCTGCTTCATTTTTCATATATATTAAGATTATCAATACCTGGAAGTCCCATCCTTCTCCATTTTTCTCTATATATATTTTTACAAGCTTCCAAAAATTCCATAGGATGTACATTATTTTTTATTGGATCAAATTCCAATAAGAATATTTCTGTGTTTGCTGGTTGGCTTATTCTCATGCCCACCATGCTTTGATTTCTCATCATATTTTCTAGTTGTGTTTGTTTGTTTTCTAATTTCCCTAGAGTTTCATCCAATCTCTTATTCAGGGATTTTTCTACCCTATTTCCCATGTCCTCTATTTCCTGTAAACTACTGCCCGTTACTGACTTGTTTTCTACATCCCTAGTAGCCTTACCATTTTCTGTATCCTGGTCAAGTTCTAAGTTAGTTCTGTCCCTATCTACTCTACCATTTAATTCATCTAGTCTTGTTTTAAATCTCTTATTTATCTTTTCTAATCTTTGATCTATTTTCTTTTTATCATCCTCAATGTGTACAAACCTTTTCTCAATTTCCCTCATATCTTCTTCTCTTTTATCTTTTAATTTCTTTATCTCCGTGGTAACTTCTCCTCTAACCTGACTTTTAAGTTTATTCCTCTCACCTTTGTTTTTCTCAGCTTGTTCGTTTATTTCAAGTCTGACCCCCTCCTCCAAGTTCTTTAAGTCTTTATTTAAAGTATTTAAGTCTTTATTTATCTCTACTCTCATAACCTCCGTTGTCTCTACTATTTTATTGTTTAACTCACCTCTCATCTGTTCCATGTCTCGTTTTAAACAGTTCATTACTTCTTTGAATTTCCTTTTTTAGTTCCTCATTATTCTGATCTATTTTATAATTCAGATCCCTTAATCCCTCATTATTTTTATCCATATTTTCATTATTTTTATCTATCTTTTCATTCAAGTCCTTCCTTAATTCCTCATTATTTTCTTTAACTCCTCATTATTTTTATCCATCTTTTCATTATTTTTATCTATCTTTTCATTCAGACTATTCATCATAGTCCTCATGAATGCAATAAGACCTTCATCCCTATCAACTCCTACTGGACTACTGACTCTGCTAACCTCATTCTCTAATGAATTTCTGTCATCTCTTGTCGACACCTCCTGTTCTACTGTATTAGGGGATGACCAACCTAAAAACCCTGTATCTCCTGAGCTATGAAGATCTATTTCTATTGATATAAATATTGGTGTGGGCCCTTCATTATTTTGTTCGCCTTCCATTTTGTAGCCTATGTTTAATTTGAAAATTTAATTTAGGCCTTATTTTTATTTTATTAGCCTACCAGGAAAATTTTACCAATTTATATTATAACTAGGTTGTTCAAAGTTATCAAACTTATAGACTAATAATAATTTGTCATACTTCTTCTAGACACACACCTGAAAATACAATTTACAATTATATAAAAACAGTAATTTTCACTTAGTCTAAAATATGCTACCACTAACCTACTTAAATTAGTTGTGGAAGTTCGAGCCCTCCAGTTGGTGCGCCATTTGATGTAAGCCAAATTTGATGAGATGTCAATTTTGATGAGGACCCCTCGTTGCTGCGCCTATTGATGTAGGTCAAATTTGATGCGAGTGTAAATTTGATGAGAGTCCCAGGTTATAACACCAATTTGCTATGTGTCACTCCCACGTTGGTTACGATAATTTGCTGAAAGTCAGTTCTTTAGAATTATTCACTCACCATGTAGTTGTACGCGCCTTGTCACCAGTGGCACGTTGTTATACCATGTTGTTCATCATAGTGTCGGTCGCCATCTTGCCCAATGCTAGCTGTATTTCCTCGTATTACTCAAAAATTATTAGATTTGAATGTCTCTGGTGTTATCACCAGAGACAAGTCTGTGTGTATGTCAGGGTTCCAAAATATATTAAGTAATAATTACAAAATTTAACATCACTCCACACTTTTTGTAAAAGGGATATTTAAAGAAAGTCAAAGCAAGTGACCACGAGATTAGTTTATTAAATGTCACACTCTCAACAATATTATAAACTCACTCACCTTGCAGTGCTTTGATAATTTTAAAAGTCTAAACAATATCCCATCCTTGATTAAATTTCAATATACTATACAACAGGTCATTACTTTCCCAGGAGAACTAACACAACCTCCTTGCTTCGAGTCTGATGGTAGAAGAACGAATCTCCGTATAATACGACGGATACTGATTCAAAACAACACTCATCACTTCTCTCGTTCAAATCAGCGTCTTCACGAATAAATTTAATTTAATTCTTTCTTATAATTGTCGAAATTTATCACGTTTACTATAATTAATCAATTTAAGTATTTCTATTTTCTTTTTATTAATTTTTCAAAGCTTTTTATTTAAATTTTTTAGCAACATGTGCTTTATGACGTCATAAATTTACAAGTCATTCATACCACAATTGGCTCTTCTGCGTAATTCTATTTAATGTTTTTGTAAAACACGAATTTTGGTTATGTTTACTTCATTTTAATTAATCAAATCTTTTCCCGTATAAAGTTCAATAAATGTCTTCGTTATTAAATAAATCTCAATTCCGACAACATGTGATTAACTGATGTCACAGTCTGCCGATTCATTGACGTCACAGTCTGCCAATTCCCCGCGAATATTCAAATGTCGTAATTTGACCTGTTACAAGTCTATACCTTATAATGGATTGAAAAAAGGCAAAATAAGCTGTTCTCACATAATTTGTATTAACATAGAGTGTAAGCCGTCTGAGTAGATAAATCACTCTAGATAACTTAGTTGACAGATAATTAATATGGGCATCCCAATTTAAATTTCTGTCAATAATGATTCCTAAGAATTTAGCATGATTCGATAGATTGCTTTGAGAGTTTACAGATTTTCTTAAACTGAACAGGATGTTTTGGGTTTTTGATACATTTAGATGGAAACCATTGTTTTTAAACCAGTTTGAAGCTTCCAATAGAGTATTTTGTGTTAGAGTGTTTAGTTCCTCAATGCTATTGCCTGTATTTAAAAATGTTGAGTCATCTGCATACAAGATTGTGGCAGAGACTGACAACGGCAAATCGTTAATACAGACCAAGAATAACAAAGGACCTAGTATGGATCCCTGGGGGACGCCATATGTGACATTTACTTCCTGAGACCAGTTACCATTGTTATAAACCTTTTGCTTTCTATTGCTTAAATAGGATTTTAGAAATGAGAGCGGTACACTGCCCAACCCATAGTATGATAATTTCATGGTAAGATCATTGATATCAACACAATCAAAAGCCCTGCTCAGGTCACATAAAGTGGCCTGAGCAATTGCCTTTTCTTCAAAGGCTTGCAAGACATCTCTAACTAATTTTTCTAGGGCTTGAAAGGTAGATTTATTTTTCCTAAAACCGAATTGCATAGAATTTAGAAGGTTATTTGTTTCAAAATAATTAGAAATTTGCTTATAAACCAGGATTTCAAGTAGTTTACCAACAACTGGAACTATAGAAATGGGGCGGTAACTTTCAGGTTTATTTTTTGAACCCATCTTAAACACTGGACTAACTCTTGAAATTTTAAGTTCTTCAGGAAAATAGCTCTCATTTAAACAGTGATTAAAACATATTGTAAGAGGGACAACAATACCTGGAATAATTTTCTTTAAGACATTATTGGACATGTTGTATATGTCAAAACTGTCAGAGTTGCTTAGGTTTTTAACAGATTCGATTATATCCTCGAGTCTGATATCTGTCCATTCAAAGGTTTCTGGTGGTAGTTTAATGTTACATTTTTGTAAGCATTCTTTTGCAGCACAAGAGGAATTTCCCAAAGCGTTTTTTATTTCTGAGACAGAGTTTAATGGAAAAATTATTAAAAATATCAGGGGTAATGTTGATACTATTGCAATTAGCGCTTGAAAGACAAGTGTTGCTGTTGATAATTTTCCACACAGCTTTACACTTATTATTGCTAAGATTTATATAATTTTCAATTTGTTGATACTTAGCTGAAGCAATAGCTTCTCTGTACTTGTTTTTCAGTGCTAAAAAGTGCTGCCTTAACTTAACATCACTTTTTGATATACTGTGGTAATACAAAAGATTTGACTTCATTTTAGCCAGATCGTGGTTATACCATTCATTTTTAATATTTTTTGTATTTGTTTGAATCAGATTTGTTCAGTCTTTTAAAATATAATATAGTATTGTCAAGCACAGTCCAAATTTTGTTGAAAAATAGGTGTGAATTATGGTTGTTTTCATAAATTACTTTGTCCCAGTCATGAGGCCAATTTTGTGCTAAGGTCATTCAGTGAGCGTTTAGGAAGCACAGTTTTCAGGCTAATAGTCATATCTAACTGACTTTCATGGTTTTTGAAATTTGTGATATTCCCCAGATTCACAAGAATACCATTGTGATCTGAGAAGGGAAAATCTATAATTTGGCAGGTAGGATAACCTAAACAAATTCTGTTATTTGTAAAGACATTGTCCAGGCAATTAGAAGTCTTGTAGGACTGTGATTCAGGTAGTAATAATTGTATTGTCTTAACAGATTTTGGAGAGCAAGATCAGTTTCACTATTGGTTGTTACATCAAATTTGTAGTTTAGATCACCTCCAATCACTATAGTGTAGTTGTTCCACTTTGTAAAGTAGTTCAATAAATCTTCTAAAGATTTAAGAAAGATTTTGGGATCGCCCGATGTTGAGTGATATATAGACACCACGATGATGCTTAATTCATCTATGAAGTTAGCGGACACTTCAAAATGGAATTCAGCGCAGAAACGAATGATATCACAGGCTCTGGCCTCTAATGAGTTGTGAATAAACACGAGTGAGCCCCCCCTAATATGATTATTTCTACTGTATGCACTGGCACAATGATATCCAGATGGAAAGGCAATCAATGCTTCCTCACCCCTAAGCCAATGCTCCGTGATGCAAACCAATTTAGGGTAATTTAAATCATGTAAAAAACTTTCCAGAATTGTTATTTTATTATTTTTTACATTAATGAGGCCTTGAATATTAAGAAAGAATACTTTTAAATTATTCTCATGCTGATATGTATAATTTGGACTGATCATTTGAGATTCTATGTAATTTTTGTTGTGTTTTCCATTAGTTCTAAAAAACTTGATTCCCCAATGCTGTTATAAAGAAACTCCTGGCTGTCAATTGTGTTATCTATGTTAGCGACACTTGTGTCAGTACAATGATTTAAATTTAACTCCTTGTTGATCAAATAACAACTGTTCATGGATCCATTTTCTATTGAGGAGGTGTCTACTTTAGCACTATTTACTTTATTGGAACATGAAAGAGCACTTAGATCACTGGCACAGTTACTCTGCTTTAGCGCCTCACTGAACGTGAGGACGCCCGGCACAACTTTAATCCCATCACACATGCTTGATGACTCAGAGCCTGTCGGCAGTTGGTCAGCGACTGGTAGCATCTCAGTTGTAGATGGAATGGCCTCTGCTTCCTCCATGACCACCTGCGCTGCCATCAGGTTGCTGTTGACCAAAGGAACACCACCATCACAATAGGGTGAAGAACTTGTCCCAGATCTTGTGCAGATTAGGTGCTTTAACCGTGCAACGAGATCTTCATGAGTAATTCCATTTTTAAGCTTTTGATTAGGTCTTCGGGAATATGTTACAATAGTTACTCTAGCATTAGTACTGTGCTGAAATTCAGTGATATTGTTAATAAAATGGCCCAATTTGACCCTGTCGCGCACACAGCCAATTGGAGAACAAATAAGGTGCTGTAGTTTTCTTTTTTTGAAGTTCTCGGTCAAGTGCTTGAAAGCAGTGTCATCATTACTTTTGGTTGGTTTACCAAAATAGCTGTCTTTGGTAATTAAACTAAACACAGATGCACCGTTTTATTCTCTTGTAAGGCTAAGTGGTTGGTGAGGCACTGTGAGATGTTGGGCCTCCCAAAATGATTTCTAAACATGATTGCTACACCAGCAGTCATTTGATGGGGACTATTGAAGTCACCCGAGATGCTGTGAACAAAACCTACTTTCTTGTCATGTTTGTGTAGTTTGATCACATCTGCCATGTGTGCCTCAATTATATTGATAGAGCGGTCAGCTACATATGACAGTATATCATTTTTGAGGCCATATCACTGCTCCCTTGTTGTAATGGTCCAAATGTCTTCTTCACAAAGTCTACAATCATATGTGCCAATCTCTTTTTTCCTCTGTAGTTTAAATGCATCCCATGGTTTGTAAAATGGTTTCTTTCAAATAATTCTAAGTCAATGATGTCAACGTTGTTTATTCTAGAGGCAATTTCTGTAATGTAATTGTTAACTAGAGATATGTCATAATGTATTGCATCGTCAGGACTAATGTCATAGCGGGGTGGAATCGTTGTGATACAGACTGGCCTTGAACAACTTAGAACTTTCAACTCACCTTCCATTTTTTGGTAAATGAATTGAGGAGTTTTCTTTACACAGTCATTAGTTCTAGCAAGCAGAATGAGAGGCCTGTTATGTGATTTTGTTGCTTGACTATAAACATATTTAGTATCAGCACCAGCTCTGACTAATCCATCGACAGACACACTTCTGTTACTACATGAGCCCACAAGTCCTGGGAGCCCCCTCACTTGGCTATCAGCAATAAGTTCAATCTTAACTTGTTCACGACAATGAGGTTTGAAAGAAGCCCTGTTTGTCCCTCTTGTAATCCTAGCTTTTGATTGATTAGTTTTAGGTTTTTCTAAATTATCCTTATATTTGTTTCCATTTTTATTTTGTTGAAGGGCATTAAATCTGTTAGACACAGATATGCCAGATTTGTTTCCACTTTCATATTTTATTAGATTAGAATATTTAAAATTGTTTACCTCCTGCCATTCTTCTCTAGGTGTTTTTTTTAATTATGTCTTGATAAGATGAAGACTTATTACTGGTTTCAACATCTATAGGCTGAAGTTGGACGGGTGTGGGTACAGAGGGTTTAAAACATCATATCACAGATTATCTGTGATGTTAACAGTAGATGTTGATGGTTGTGCCACATATATGCTAGCTGGGCTGGCTTAGTCAAGATGTCCGCTTGTTTAATCATGCACGGTAGCCTACTTTCGGGCTCACCTAAGGTATTAAGGGAGCCAAGGATTAATAGTTGTAGCACGATGTCCGTAGACAACGTTAGATAAATGCCACAGTCAAAGGTGTTTGTCTGTTGTAGCACTCCCACAATTTGTAATGAAGTTTCATTTTCAGCCCTGAGAAATTAACTTTCTTGGATATCTGCTTGGCATGAGGCAAATTATATGTTTGGCTTGAATCAAAATACAAAAATTTATTTACACTTCTAACAAACACCATTAAGCTCCAGTGGGAACCCTCGGTTTTGTAGAGGTTTTGTTTGTCTTCAGAGTCGTTTGTGTTTACCTCATGGTGTAAGTCGTGAATAGGGAAAAAAAAACATGTGATTTTTCATTTAGTTTCAGGGGCTCAAGGAGGTGGTCATAATCTTGAAGGCATTTTATTGCATGCGTTACAACAGCATTCATAAGTAAAACCTTACTGTCAGATTGTAGAAAAGAGAGAGTAAGAGTGTTATAGTACAATAATATTGTGTCATCTGTCACCCATTTGTTTTCCAGAACTGAAAGGCTAATACACTGTTTTTCGTCAGTGCTGGTTTCCTTATGTATTTTAGGTGCCACATCAGGTGATGTTGATGAGAAATCATTTCTGTGATGATTTTGTGTTGTTGTAGCTTGAGGTTTTTTTTGAAAGTACGCTCAAGGATAGACTTCTTTTATTAAACACTAGTTGTTTATTTGATGGAGTTTTCTGGTCCTGTGTTAGGGATGAATGGTTTAACTTACTTGCTATTACCACTGACTTTTCTATTTCTGTAATAACTGCTTTATAACTTTCTTTGTAGACTAGACCTGAGTTTCAGAATATTCTTATTTTGAGGTGAATAAACAAGTGATCAACTCATGACGCAGTTGCAGATGGATTAAGATATATCTTAAAACAGTATGGGGATTGTTCAGCAAACAAAGTGTTACTGTTTTTAAATAAAAATATAATCATTACTTGAAAATTCCCAAGTGGGAGCAATTACTTCAATTTATTTGCACCCCCCAATATGTAGCTCATGCTACAATATGGCTGCAAACAACAAAACAATGATTGGCTTGTTAATTTTTTTAAGTCCAAGAACGAAAGGAATTCTTTTTTCTGAATGAATAACTATTTCTTGAGGTTCTTCAGCTTCATTTTCTGATGCACTGTCATGTTCACTAAATTCTTTATAATTACCTTCTTTTACATTGTTACCCATGTACTCTTCTATCTTCTTCATCGTCACTTTCATGTAGCCTATGGTTGATGACAATATCTCACTTGGATAGTTTCCATATTCATAAATCTACTTTGTTACTCTTGGAGAACTCAAAAACTGATATGTTTCACCATATAGAACTCAACATTTGAAAGATACAAAAAGACACATCCAATATCAAGCAGTTAACTTCTTCAGGAACAATACATAACTGAGCAGCACCGCTCACCATACTGCAGAACAATGGGAAGCATTGAAAGTGGGGATGGAACGGTGGGAAAGTCCAACAGTCTGACATTTTTAGGGAGGTATACTCAGCCCGAAATATTTTCACTAACAAATACAAATGTACACTAAAAACAGTGGCTGAGCGAGTGCTGTGCTTACCTGTATGTACTCAAGAATTGACCATTAATTTATTCGTATCCTCAGAGAACTTCGACATTTGTCAAATTTTTAAAATCCAGTAATCACAATTAGAACGCTGTTTGATCTAAAAATGATTTTAAAAAATCTAGTAATTTTCTTTGAATTTTTATCGTTTAGTTAAGTTTAGTTAAAGTTCTTAGAAATAAGATGAATAAAATTTGCATCTGTTATATTGAACTTTTTAAAATTTCTTGTAATTATATATATATTGAGGATTAAAATGACAGACATGTGACCTAGACTTTCTAGAAATCTCACATAATGTAGAACTGGTAAACTGTACCATGTAGAGACTAAATTTACATTAAATGATATTCTTAACACTTACTTAACCCTTTTAGGACCAAGGTTTTCAGATTTTTCATTCCAAAATAGCTGTCCTGCTCTTTCAGAAATTTTACAATGTTTTACACAATTTACATGTTTATGGAAAAAAATTATATCTTTTCAAACAGTAAAGATATGCAAATTATTTTTTAAATATTTTCAATACAGTAATTTCAATACATTAATATGAATGAAAAATATGTTTTCTGTTTCACTCAAATTTGGCAAATACATTAATGTGAATATTACTTTGTACAGACATATTTTTTACTTATCCATGACAAAATTTGATTTAAAAAATATGTTTTCTGTTTCACTCAAATTTGGCAAATACATTAATTTGAATGTTACTTTATACAGACATATTTTTTACTTATCCATGACAAAATTTGATTTAAAAAATATGTTTTCTGTTTCACTCAAATTTGGCAAATACATTAATGTGAATATTACTTTATACAGACATATTTTTTACTTATCCATGACAAAATTTGATTTAAACAATATGTTTTCTGTTTCACTCAAATTTCACTCAAATTTGGCAAATACATTAATGTGAATGTTACTTTATACAAACATATTTTTTACTTATCCATTACAAAATTTGATTAGAAAAAATATGTTTTCTGTTTCACTGAAATTTGGGAAATAGCAAAAAGATATTTAGGAAAAATGCATACACATACTTATACAGATGAGTTGTTATGAGATTGCAAGTTTTTGGAAAAGTTTTCATAAACAATTAACTGAGATACAAGAAGAAATAATTATTATAATTAATGTTAAGTATTTTAATTTGTGAATTGATAAATAAAATGTAATCATATGCATTGAACATTATTATTTTTCTTCCCTAGGTCTTTATTCAATCTATTTCAGTAATTTCAAAATGATAATTCACTGTAAACACATTAATCAATCTTAATGTGTCAGTCAGGTTTAGTGTCAGTTATGTGTCAGTTGAGACTGATCTTTGCTTTCTCCTCACTTTTTTTTCTCACGCTGTCTCTTTTATTTATTTTGGAAACATGATAACTTATTATAAACACAAGAAACAGAAACATAAACAACACAAGATAATCTCAAGCAATTAGCTTATTGGATATTGATTATCACATTGATTATCAGCTGTGTGTTGCTGGGTTGCATGTGTTACTGGTTGTATAATTCTTTCTACATGCACTATTGCAGGTAGAATCATCTCTTAGTTCAAAGATATTAATAATGTAAAAGTTGACAATAAGTTTGATGTTAAAATATGCTTCAATGAAAGTTAATAATGTATTTTTTATAGCCTAGAACCTAAACTTCCAATGTAGTTCTTTGGGGCTTAATAACAAAATTTAAACATTGGGTTTTAAAGAATTAAAATTTAAAAATTCATAAAATTAGCAAAACGATATGCTTGAAAGGTAACTATTTTGGGAAGCATTAAATTGTTTAAAAGAGTGAAATTGTTTTCATGGGAGAGATAAATAATTGCAAAGTTTTATAAACCAGTATTGAGTTCCTTGTACCTATATCTCCAAACCATATATAACATATTGTAAAATATTATATTTCATTTACTTTTTTAATGGAGAGGCCAATCCGCTTTTTAGTCTTACACTTCTCATCCTCATCAGTCACTGGACTGGGTAAAAATCTTAGGAAATAGAAAGAGGGAAAATCGGTACAGTAAAAAGTTGATAGTACTGATAAAAAGTACTATGGTCCAAACAGAATTTAAAAATGTGCTCAGATACAAAGTCAATTGTCTTAGATCATGCAGCCATTGGTTCACCCAAAGATAATAGTTTTGAGCACTGTAGTTAACTAGCAAATGTTCTGTTTTCTTAGGAAATGTCAAAACTTCTAAAATAAACTTTTTCTCAAGCACTAGTTTTTTTTTTCAAAAAAGCGACCTCATATTTCAAATACAAAAATATGTAGATAAAGTAACTGGCTGTTATAAAACCTGTTACAGGAATTTTTCAACATATTTGCTGCATGACATTTAAAAAAATTTAGATTGTAGTCAATATTGGTTGCCAGGAATTTTGTTGAAGTTACTGATATACTGTTAAACAACATACATATTGCATCAGCTACTTTCAGAGAGATAACCAAAGTTTTAGTGGAGAACTGCAAATGTAGTAGTCTCTTAATTATTTAAAATAAGTCCTTTGGAGTGAAACAGTGACTTTGTATATGTATACATACATACATATATATACATATTGGGGGGTGCAAATAAATTAAAGTAATTGCTCCCACTTAGGAATTTCCAAGTAATGATTATATTTTTATTTACAAACAGTAACACTTTGTTTGCTGAACAATTCCCATACTGTTTTAAGATATATCTTAATCCATCCGCAACTGTGTCATGAGTTGATCACTTGTTTATTCACCTCAAAGTAAGAATATTCTGAAACTCAGGTCTAGTGCTTCTTAGAAGTAACTTCATTTTATTCACACTACACATTATAAATACACATAAACACAACAAATTGTAGTAATCAAGGGCGGTTTGGATTTGTCTTAATACGTGAACCAAGATTTAAAGAAAACTGTCGTGACTCATGGTATAAATCACAATGAAACTTTTGAAAATACATATTCAGTCAAACCTATTCGGCAAGTACTGTACATACAAATTCAAACCCAATTTACCTTAGAACATTAGAACAAGCACACCAATTGGTTTTAAAGAGCAAAATTCCACATGGACTCAACATCAGATAACTTAGCCAAAAAACGTCTAAATTTGAAATCAACATATGGAACAATTGTTTAGTTCATGTCATCTGTATTTATTATTATTACTTACTCACTGTTTATTTACTTTTGTTTGTACTGTTTTCTTTTATATTTTTATATTTTATACAATTTTTGCACCTGAAAACGGTTTTCACCGAAATATAGTGCCAATGTTTTAAAAACACTTTGTTTTAATTGTAAAGTAATTTACTACAAATAATATATATATATATATATATATATATATATATATATATATATATAAGTTATATATATATATATATATTAATAGATTACAAGAGATAATTATGTATGATGACAAAAGTTAAAATAAAACACATGGATTGAGTAGTAAATAACACAAAAACAACAATTATATATAATACAAATAAAATCAAGTATGGGCTAAAATTTTAGTTCACCAACATTACAGGACAAATAATAATTTTTTTATACAGGAGAATATGATTTTTAATTTTTTATGGTTTTGAGATTTTTTGCCATAATATTCTCCAGAATTTCCTCTTTATATTGATGTATAACTTAGGACATTTACTAAATCTTAAACATATGAAATAATTTTTAAAATTATGCTGATATATTTTTCAGGATTTTTCACTGACAGAAACTTTAGGACCAATACCAATAGGCAGAAGATCCAGACAACCCCTCCTATGCAGGTGGAGGACAATGAGTGATACAATTGAGCGGTGAGTAAAGCAGTTGTATCATAATTTTTGTTGATAAAATTTTTTTCAAGTTTGGAATTTATGATTTTTTGATGCTTTAGGTATCTTAAAGTATTAAAAAATGTTAACAAATTTTCAGGTTTATTACTGTAAATAGATCTAGTTGCTAGTTCTAGAGTCATGAGGATTTCATGACTCATGCTATAGTTATCTGGTTTTTACATTTAGTTTTGATGAAAACATTATAAACGTTCTAGAAAATGTACAATATGTTTGTATTTAATTTAGAGATTCTTTCAGTAGGAATATAAAAAAGTCCCATCTTTCCATCAAAGAAGAAATGTTTATTCCGCATATATTAGTGTACGATTTACACAATATAAATTTGGCATTTTGAGCGTATGGTCAGAATCTTCTTAATGGTATTTTTAACTATTTATAAATTATTTCAATTTTTATCTATTACAAGTGAGTTCTTTAATGTTGTTAATTTGACATTTTTGTTTACTTTTAATTAATTATTAACATTGCTGTCTTATACAAAATAGAAACGTACTATGCATTTGCATTCTATACACAAATTGAATACAGTAACACTTTTGAATCTGCAAACATATTCGGACTTCACTTTCCTTAATTAAGAGTAAATATAAATATTTCTTAATAGTTAGATTTTAAAATGTTTACTTTCTGTTTACATATTTATGCTTGTGTTTTTATTAAATATAAATAATTCGTAGTAAAATGTAGAGTTCCCTTTATTTTTCAGATTGGAATACATGATGTGTAACAGTAACATGTATAAATAGCACTATTTTATCATATCACCTTCCTGTTTGAACACAAGATAAGACACCAAGTGATTTTGAGTAGTTTTACTTTGAATTGATAAGGAAATTTTGTAACAGTATTAGAAACATATTATCTCTAGGAAAAGGACATAAATTTGAAGGATATATTTATTTATCATGAAATTACCAAGGACACTATTTAGTGCTAAAAATATACCTACCAAAATAAGTTAAAACAAGTATTCAAATTATGAAGTTATTTATATTAAACAGAACTTGTTCATAAATTCTCTCTAAATTTATTTTTAGTTCTTGTTTAGTATATCGTTTGCTTAACACAACATTAAAAAAACCAATCAATCAATCAATCAAAATCTTTATTACAATTTCTTTAAGAAATGTACATTCGTCAAGAGATACAAGTTTATATACAAAGAAAATAGGTCCTTCAAGTTTCGGTCTTGCTTCAGTCATCTTGTTTCAAAATATTCCTTCATTGAATAAAATGGTCGCTCCATCAGCCAGTCTTGCAGATGGCGTTTCAGTTGTTGGCCGTTGAGGATTTTCAGATTTGTTGGAAGTGAGTTGAAAACTTTCCGTCCGATATATGATGGTTTTCTGCTGTATTGTGTGGTGCGGTGCGGTGGAAGATGATAGTCTGCTGCTCTCCGTGTGTTGTAGGAGTGAATGTTTTCTCCTGTGGCAAGCTCTGCCTGGTCTGTGTAGACAACTACTGAGTAAATGTAAAGGGCAATGCCAGTCATAATCCTCAGTGATTTGAAGGCATCTCTACAACTCTCTGATGGAGTGAGGTTGGCGAGTGCTCTTATAGCTTTTTTCTGTTGCACCAGTATTCTGTCAAGGTTCTGTTGTGAAGTTCCTCCCCATATAATCAGGCCATATCTTATGTGTGATTCTACCAGCGCATGGTATGCTGCTTTTGCAGCCTCTTGTCCAGCTATCCACTTTATTCTTCTCACAACAAAAATTCCAGGTCCAAGTTTTTTGCTCAATGTATCAGCATGTTCAGTCCAGGAAAGATTGGTGTCTATTGTCATGCCCAATAATTTAGAATGATTTTCTACCAAGATGTTGGGAACTTCTGGGATCTGTTCATGTCTTCTACTGAAATTTAGCTGAGTGGTTTTTGATGGATTGATTGCCAAGTCATTTTGTAGACAGTATTGTAAAGCTTTTCCAGTTGATGTAGTGATTGTTGAGTGTAGTCCCAGCGCTGTGTCATGTTGAAGAAGAAGTGTAGTGTCATCTGCGTACATAATGGGGAGGATGTTGTTGTGGTTAATGAAGTCATTAAAGTCATTGGTAAACAGCACAAACAAGAAAGGACCCAAGACTGAACCCTGGGGCACCCCTCTAGTTATTGGCTGAGTTTGGGACCTAAAAGTACACGATTTATTATTTATGGTTCTATGGATTTCCACAATCTGGCTGCGATCTGCTAGATAGCTTGCCACCCAGTGCCTTGATTTGCCTTGGAAGCCTAGAATTGATAGTTTCTTCACAATCAAATCATGCCCTAAGCAATCGAATGCTTTGCTGTAGTCTAAAAGGATGGCTGAGACAAATTTATTATCTTCTAGTTGGTCTGTGATATGTTCTACTAAGCTTGTCATTGCAGTGATGGTGGATCTTCCCTTCAAGAATCCATGTTGGCAATTTGATAGCAGTTCTTGTTCTTGCAAGTGTTGTACCATCCTTTTTAGTGCAATTTTTTCTATAATTTTTGAGAAAGGAGAGATTAAAGAGATTGGTCGATAATTTTCAAGTTTGGTTTTTGATCCCTTCTTGTGCTTTGGGTAGACTTTTGAGAGTTTTAGTTTTGAAGGGAAGTGACCATTATCAAAGGATTTGTTAATTATTGTGACGAGTGGAGCTGCTAATTGGTTTGCATGGTTTGCACAATGCTTGACTGCCTTTGATGGGACTTCATCAATGCCACATGACAGTTTAGGTTTTAATGTCTGTATTACAGGCAGTACTTCATTATGTGTGGTGGGGGCCATGGTTAGTTGTGGGTTCTGTTGGATATTTGTGGTGGGCTGTGGTAGAACAGTATTAATTTGGAGAGCACTGCGATTTTGATTAAGAGTGATATCTGCTACCCGGCAGAAATAGCTGTTTAAGTGCTCTGCAATTGCCATCGGGCTGTCTTCTATTTTTCCATCAATTTCTAGCTGTCTAAGTGTGTCATCAGACTTTTTTTTCTGTTTTTCTCCACTGATGATGCTCCAGAGTGCCTTAGATTTATTGTCAGAGCTGGCTATGTGCTCATTTGCAGCTGCTCGCCTGAGTTCTCTAAGTTTTAGGTCATAAGTTTTCTTTTTTTGTTTCATTGTGTCCTTATCAAGTTCACTTCCTGTCAGTTCATATCTGTACAAGCACTTGAGGAAATCTTCTTTAAGTGTGTTTACTTCAGGGTCATATTGGAACTTGAGTTTTGGCTTCCCTCTAGGCCTTGATTTTGAGAGGGGACATGCAATGTCTAATGCTCTCCTTACAATGGCATGAAATGAGTTATATGCTTCTTCAGCATCTTGGACATTGTGTACACTGTCCCAGCTTTCTGTGATAAGCTCCATTTTTAGATTATCTAGGTTTCGCTTGCTGAAATTCCTCTTGAAGGAGTTTTCCTGTTTTTTAACTTTATTCCCTTCATACTGCACCTTGCAAAGTTGGCCGGTGTGGTCGGATAATCCGCTTTGTATGATACTGTAGCTAATATTGTCCTCAGGTACATTTGTGCAGATGCAGTCAATTGATGTTGCAGTGGTACTGGTCGTTCTTGTTGCTGGGAGTGGTAGACGCTTGATCCCAAATGTTGATAGTTCTTCTTCAAATAAGTTGTTATCTTGGTTTGCTGTCAATCTATTAAAATTAACGTCACCCATTACAATAATTTGTCTTGCATCTGCCCGAGATGTTGAAAGAATTGCTGACATGACCTCTATAGCTTGTTTGGTGTTTCCTCCTGGAGGTCGATAGAGGCCAAGTAGCTGGAAGGAGCATTGTTTAGTGCCAATTTTTACCATGGCTGCCTCACAGAGGAGTTCCATGGAGTGGTTTTTTATGTCTAGCATTTCTACACAGATATCTGCAGTTTCGTCAATGTAGGTGGCAACCCCTCCTAATTTGTGTTGTTCTCTGCAAAAGTCTGTTATTAATTTGTAGCCATTTCAACCAACATGTCTTTTGTGTCTGTGTATAAAAATATTGATAAATTGTAGATTTTGTGTTATTAATTTAAGTAAAGACTTAAGTAAAATGAGGTATAAAAAAAGTTTATTTTGGCAAACCAATTCTAGGTTTGTGTGCGAAGATGAGAGCAGTCAATGGATGCCAGGATAGGTGACCTGATACAGAAGAAGTGGGAAATGTGGTGAATATAATCTATAAATAAAATTTCTATATAAAGTATATATTGAAATAAATGTTTGCACAAATCTTGTAACCATTTTGTAGTTATATGTTACTAATTATTATCGTTGATGTACTGTACTTTGTGCACAGTTATTTCTATAAAATGATGTAAGAGTATTAAATTGTTACAACATTATTTTGTGTACAGTTATTTCTATAAAATGATGTAAGATTATTAAATTGTTACATTACTTAAAGTACAATATTTGAACAAATAAACAACCATTTGATTTTAATGTGTTGGTAATAATATAAAATAAAACTTTATGTTTCTAGTTTTATTTCAAGTTTTGAAACTGGACTATATTTAATAAGTTAATTCATTATTTATTAGATTTTTTAAAGTTTGCTTTGATGAAATGGAAAAAGAATTAATTGAAACAGTTTTTCATCAATTTTTATCACCAATAGACCGTATGGTATCTGTTTTGTTGCAAGTATTGGAATCAGAAAAAATTGGGAGTGCTGATCGGTCTAAGACGTCAGATTTTTGGCACATGTTAAAATCCTGTCTGTGATAGTACCATCGACCTTACAGTATATTGACTCTCCATATTTTATTTAGTATTTAATATATAATAAATAGTAAATATTATAATCAAAATTTTAGACTGTATTTGGAACATATGGATCATTCTGACATAACAATTTTTCTATAAAAAATGTTTAGTTCATGAACTTAAATCAGAGGAACCATAGTATGGGATGTTTGAGTTCATTGTGATTCATATATATAGTCCTACACAAGCATATGTATGAGTTTTTCTTTTTTTGATCAAATGCTTTTTGGTATGGGGGGCATTGTTATCTAGAATTTCTTTTTCTGATCACTATTTATATTTGTTTAATTAACTTATAGTTTTAATTAACGTGTAATTTTAAAATTCTCAATGATTGTAACATTCTTGTGACGAATAAAGCTGGTAAAAAATAAATAAATAAAAACATTTATCATCTACCACAATGTTACTGAATTAACCATGTTAATGTTTTTTGACTGTAGTAGTTTCACCATTTAATTGCAATGACACTATCTTTACTGGTGGAATATTTAAACTCTGAAAAAGGAAGAGATGACAAGTGGCGCTTAATAGAGAGGTGATATGTTCTAGTACAGGCCAGATTAGATAACAGGCCAGTGTACAAATATAGGAATATAGTAGAAAGATTCAGTATCTCACAGTTCTTAATGCCGATATTCTGGACTGCTATACTACACCAGTTAAGTACTTATGAGTTTTATTTTATTACCTAACGTTTTGATGAATGGGTCAGTGCTGTTTTCATCATTTCATATATTCTAACATAATTAAATATCCATTATCTTGTACATATATATATAAGTTATTTTTTAATGTGTGCATATTATTGAAGAAATCATGCTGTAACTCTAAGCACTCTGCCCTGATTGATACACATATTCTGAAAGAAATATGTATGTTGTCATTTTTTAAACTAGTTTAGTAATATTAATAGTTTTATTCGTCAATATTACAATCATTGTGAGTTTAAAAATTACACATTAATTAAAATTACAAACTAACTAAACAAATGTAAATTGTGATCAGAAAAAGAAATTCCAAAATGGACTACAATGCCCCCTAAATACCAAAAAACATTTGATCAAAAAATGAAAACTTATATGTCTGCCTGTGTAGGACCACTTGTCTGTGTATGTGTGTGAATCACATATATAATAAACCCAAAGATCCCATACTATGGTTTCTCTGATTTAAATTCGAGAACTAAGTAACATTTTTAGTTAAAAACTGTGTGTTATGTCAGAATAATCAATATATTTCAACAACAGCCTAAATTCAAATTCAAACTTTTTTATTCAAGAATAACCATTTGTTTACAAATTTGATAAATAACCAAAACAAATACTCTAGATATATGTATATATATATATATATATATATAATATATATATATATATATCTAGCAAGTACTTTTTGTGATTCAATGTTTATTGAAATTATATATATATATATATATATATATATATATATATATATGTATGTATGTATGAGCTAAGAATCTATGTACAGATGAAACTGACTTCCAAAATTATGTAATAACATTATCAAATTCATTAATTAACAGAGGATACCCTGCAAAATTGATTAACAGTGAAATAGCTAAACCTAAAATCACAAACCGTGTTTAAAGTGTTTTGGAAAAAGATGCCAAATTTCTAACTCAGTACCATCCTGGATTACACAGAGTAAATGGAATTATGAAGACCACCTACAAAATATTGGAACAATCTCCAGAAACAAAGGATCTTTTTAATAGACCTCCTAGAATTATTTTCAAAAGACCACCAAATTTGATAAATCTATTATTAGTTCATCCAAAATATATTAAAGATAAAGACAACAGTCAAAATTTCAATACACAAATGCCATCCATGCAATAAACCACGCTGTGGAATATGCAATATGATGCAATCCACAAACTGTTACAAAAGCTGCGTTACACAGAAAAAATATTCTATTGCAGAAGACATCACATTTAACAGTGAAAATATAGTCTATAAATTATCCTGTCAGCATTGCCCTAAAGACTAAATTGGTGAAACATCTACATCTCTTAGGCTGAGGATGAACAATCATCGTGCCGATGTTCGATATCAAAACTTACTTAGACCCGTATCTGTACACGCTGTCCAACACAATCAAACCTTTGAAAATTGTTTCTCTCTAATTGGCATCAAGAAGTTTCAAAATTATGAAAATAAAGAATACACAAAATTATTACTATGAAGATATGAGCAAGCAAACATAATGGCTCTTCAATCAAAATCACCAGTTGGATTAAATTTGAGACACAGCTAATTTAAATTTATTATTCAAACATTTAATCTATCTCTGTGTTTAGGAAAGGTTACATGTTTTCTTTTACTTGTTTCGGTACCGTATGTTTTTGTTGTTTGCAATGTTTTTAAAACCTTGATTCTTATATTTGTTTATATTTTATTTTACACAAGCTTTTGATAATTTTATTACAAAATATTAAGCATTCCAAGTTGAAGAAACATGTTTTGTTTTCTGTTATACCTATATATATATTATAATTATATATACCTATACATACATTTTTACATACATACATACATTTTACATACATACATTTTGTTGATACATTTTTTATATGTAACACATAATTTGATATATTTTTACAATTTGGTATATTATATTTACATACAAGGAAAAAAAAATAAGACATGAAACATCCGAGAAATATATAAAGAAAAATT
Source organism: Homalodisca vitripennis (assembly GCF_021130785.1). Taxonomy (NCBI): domain Eukaryota; kingdom Metazoa; phylum Arthropoda; class Insecta; order Hemiptera; family Cicadellidae; genus Homalodisca; species Homalodisca vitripennis. The sequence continues at coordinate 106,197,134 of NC_060215.1, read as the reverse complement.
TGATTTGAAAATTGAACATTGATAAAAGAATTCAGCTATCTTAAATATAATGACTGGATTGAGTATTACAATTTTGGTTATAATATTTACTATTTATCACATATTAAATACTAAATACAACAAAGCAAATAATATCTTTAGAATAATTCTTGTTCGAAAGTTATACAAAAATATTTAATTTTAGGTAAGGAAAGTTAACATAATGGAATAGTGTTTTTTAAATTATAGTCTGGGGAGAGATCATTCATAACTAATGATTCCATATCATAAAAAGATAAACGTTTTAAAATTAACAAATTGAACAGTTCAAGTTGTGGCATGTATCAGCTCAGTTTGTTGTTTTTAATGTATTTTATAAATTTAATTTTCAAAAATAGTTGATTTTTGATCTTGTAAAATGTTTTCACTATTACATTATGTGTTTGTTTAAGGTAATGCTTAAAATAGAATATGAAATTATCCACTCTTTTGTTTACACACTCTTGATGTGGAATGCCATGACAACAGTGTGATAAGATATAAATAAAATTAGATATTGACTATTGCATTGCTCGAGGTTCAAAAGATTGATCAAAATTTCAACAGTATAACAATAGTATTAATAGTTTTTGATGTGAGATAAACTGATAGTGAACAACTGAAGTTTGACACCCCTCACCCCTGACAGACTGACATTTTTGTTCTGGCTTCTAACACTTAATGATTCCATGGGTGAACTAATACTGTGCAGCCCAGTAGATAGCCTGAAATAAAACACATTTAACCTTTAAGTACCACTGGAAAGCAAGCACAGTCTTAACTTTGCAGTATGACAGGATATTTTTCACCGCATGGCACAAAACAATGCTCATGTATATATCGACCTTCACTGCTTCTCAGGTATGTCGACCCTCTGGTCATTATATTAATGGCTAGCAACAGTTCTGAGACACAATCTTTGCAGAGTACAATGGGCAGTGTAACCAATCCCAAATTTGTTCCTTTAAACTTGGTAGTTCAGTTTGTTACTTATCAGTAGTTATTGGATGCTGTAGGAGACCACAAAAGAGTGCAGTTGGTGGCAACCAATAGAATGGATAGGCTGTGTGACGTTCAAATCAAATCATTATTGCCAAACAACTTTTCAGTACAGGCATCCGTCATGTTTTTTATTAAAGATAGTTACAGTTATTGTACTAAAACTAAATAATAATACTAATACAACAGTTTTGACACTTGAATCCATTTTCTATAAAATGCAAAAAATAATACATGTTGCAGTAACATTGGTAAAAGCAAAATAATAATAATAAAAAAAAAACAATTAACCAGTAACAATCAACAAATAACAATTAAAAACTTAATGTAAACAGGTTTCCTCCGGAGTATAAACAGTTTTCCATTAGTTTATTTTAATATATCTTTTAAATTAATGAAGAGGAAGTTCTTTTATTTCTTTAGGCATAAAGTTAAAAACTGTAATGCTGTTACCATAAAAACTTGAGTACGACTTGTTATATGGACAAAAATTATTAATTAATTTGAAATGATTTCTGGTTTTATGACTGTAAATTTAAATAATCCTTCATATTGTGTGTATTTTACTTCACAAGTGTCAAACACTGTAATACATAAAAAGAAAAAAAAACTGTTGGAATTCTATACTTTAAAAATAGTGGTGACTGGCTCTAGGCATAATTCACAAAGCTTTTTTCTGCAGCATAAATATGTGTGACACTGATAAGTGATGCCCCAATACAATAGTACAGTTTGACTGTATTGCAACCCCCAAAAGATTACTGCGGCAGACTCATGGCCCTGTTTAAAGGAAAATTATGCGTTTTGAGTAAAAAAAAAAAAACATATTTAGTTTAATTTGTTGGTTGTACAACAATTTTCCACAGTTTCTCTTTTGATTTTGTAAGTATGATTAAAAAATTGTTATGTATCGAATTCAAAGCAATGTCATCTGCAAAAAGGTAGCAGGAAGTATTCGGGCAATTAAGATTTTATGGCAGATCATTTATATCAATTATGAATAAAAGAGGTCCCAAAACGGATCTTTGTGGAACACTGTTTCTTACCAAGGGCTAAGTTGAGAATTCTTCATTAAAAAATACGATTGTTTCCTGCCTTTGAGCGAAGATGAAAAAATCAACATGTTATTTTGTCAAATCCATAAAATTTCAGCTTAGAAACTAAAATGCTATGATTTACTGTATCTAAAGCTTTTGTCAAATAATAAAATGTAGATTTCAACTGGTTTTTGTTTTCAAGAGATGAATAGCAGTCCTTACGAAAACTTACTACAACACCAAATTGCAGTGATGAGAAAAGTTTTTTGTTTCAAAATATTCTGTCAGCCGCCAATGAACAAAATATTACAATACTAATGAACATATATGTGTCAGATATATGGGGCAGTGGCTTTCAAAAGACTATACTTAGAAATTTTAAGAATATTAGAAAAAGTCCCTCATGCAAACGTGAATTAAAAATATGCTGTAGAACCTACCAATTTCAAAAACACAAAGTTTGACTATTTTGGAATTTAAATTATTTATATCTAAAACTATTACTATTGATAAGTTAAAAAATAACTGAATAAACTTCCTCAACAGAAACGTGTCTTAGCTGAAACTGAATGTTTTTGCTGGGAAATATACTCAGAAAATCAGAATAATTATGTGACAAATTACAACTATTAACATTATTTGTAATCTTATCTATACTATCTTCAAAAGAGTTAATACTATTACTACTGAGATCATGAGTACCTAATTTTTGTATTTTACAAACACTATTTTGAACAGTTTTAAAAATGCAGAATTAATAAGATTCCAGGAGGTCATAACCTTATTAGGAGCATTTTAAATGTTGCTCTTGTAGTCAAGTTTTGCATTACACAATGCAGTTTTGTAACTTTTATAATATTCATGGATTTCTGTATTACTGGTGTGCATAAACAAGAAATAATTATTGTTCTTCTTCTTCTTCATTGACTCTAGTTCAGAATTGAACGATTTTTATCCTTAATCTAATTATTTATTCTACTCTTAGTGTGATAAAATATAAAAACATATTTAAAAATGTCAAAAGTTTATTATTTGAGTCTTGCTGGATGTACATTAAACCAAGTATTATATTTTAACAATAAGTGAGCAACCGATGAATCATTAATTAATCTTACAGGTATTTTTGCATTGCTGTTAATGTTGTTATAATTGTTTTTTTTTTGTTTTTTGTTTTAATTTTTACTGTTGAAAGTACAGAAAAATGGCAAGATAGATATTCTTTCAAGATGGAACAATACAATAATCCTTATGAATAGATGTTACAAAATTGTCTATACAACTAAGTGAATGCCTGCTTCTCTAGTATCAAGTTTCATATCAAAGCCTGCTATTAAGCTACACATATTTCTAGTTAAAGCATCTGCCTGATTCCTAAAGTTAATATTAAATTACCACACAACACATCAACTACCTCCTGGCAAGGTGTGTTACGTGTTGTACTATACAACCCTCAAACTAACATTGATTTGTATTGAAATATTGATATAAAGGTAAAAGCTGTACGAAAAAATAAAGTATTTAATGCTACAACAGTTTGGTATATTATATTTTGATTACGTTTATAGTTTAACAAATGTTATTACAAAATAACCAAAAAACATAAAAAACATATAAATCATCTTAATTAAAGTGGTACAGTTAGTTAGTATACTTGTTTATGTACCATACGATACAATAATCTTTCCATATGAGATTATTTTAGCCTGAATTATAAAAGTATTAAAATAATTACTAAATATTATATTCAACTAATCTGTCACACTGTGTTGCTTAAATTTGTACCAGTTTATATGTATTTAAAGATGTAAATGATCAATTTTATATTTTTGAGTGGTTCTCAAACAGTGTTTTAGCTAGAGGGAGGACATTGGAATAAAAGAAACTTTAATAAAAAAATTAATTTTTAAAACAATACAAATTCAAAAGGTCTTTTAGTCTCTTTCTGTTTGTCATCGTCTTCATAATCTTATAAACAAAAATAAATCGGTAGATGTGTTGCTAAGCGCTAATCTCAAAAACGGCTAGGCTAATTCAGCAAATTTTATTTACAATATTCGAAGGAGTCTGATGAAAGTTTTTACAGTGAGAAAAATCGGAAAAGTTCCCTGGAATATTTTATAATTTGGATTAATAATTGTAATATGTACAAAACACAATCCAAATTTAACTAACAGTAAACAGTGGTTGAAACATTTGTTTACTTTTAAATTTTTGAAAATACTAAGTACACAGTGCTTGATCAGTAGTATTATGTAGGTTGCAAAGACAAAGTTATTACCTAATTTTTAATACAGATTTTACCAGTGACCAATTTAAAGTATGTAATGCAATGGACATACTATTTAAATGTTATTATAAAACCCACCTTAATTGACAAAGCTGTGAATGTTTATACTTAAAGTACTCGAAGCTGGCTTGTCCCTTTGACATAGTGTATGATATTTTCTACGTATTTGTATGAGTATTCTATTCTATTTCTTGTACTGGAAAAGCGACCAAAGTAGTCTTTTTAAGCTTTTATACGTATATATTTTCTTGATCAGGGTAGCAAATCTAATTAAAATATATCACCAGAAATATCATAGCCTGGAAATAGATGCTTTTCATATAAGTTAGCTTCTGAAACCTATAAACATATATTTTCTTGATCTGTATAACAACGTAAACTCAAATTTGGAACCGTAAATAAATTGGAAAAGAAGTGAATTTAAATGGCTGGAATAGACACATTTGACCGTAATCTTACATAAGTTTGTATACTTTCTTCATCCAATTAAAAAGACAAACCCAACTATGGCGCTTGAAGTACCTTACATTGGAAGCAGATTGCAAGGGTCAGTAGTACATGTTTTATGACAGAAGTAAAGCATGAAAACCAACATATGTATATATTTTCTTTGTAAAGACAAGGGAAAATTAACTGTGGCACCATATTACTCAGTATGAACGGTGGGAATAGACACTTTTAGACCTTTTGTTGATAGCAAGGTATAGATAAGATAGATGTATGTCTTTTTACTCCTTCGTACATATATATTTTCTTTATTATGATAATGAGGCAAACTCAACTTAAACACTGGAGATATCTTAGACCACAATTAGGTTTAAAGGGCCAGAAATCGACACTTTTGACTGAAATAGGTTTCTGAGACCTTTGTTTGTATACTCGTATATTTCCTTGATTCGGGGTACTAGGGTAGGGACTCAACGATAGCCGTTGAAAATGTAGGTACAAAATATTACATCATAAATGCTTTCACGTAGCGGGTTATTTCTTGTAGCAAATATAATAATAATTATTAAGTACTTCTGGATTATTTACAAACTGATTTAGAAGCAGCATGATGTAGCTGCGGCTCTGAATGATCATGTATGTCACTCACCCAGTCTGACATTCTATTGATGAGCACTTTTTTCCTGACTGGATAAATAGCGTCAGATGGAAAATTGAGTGTAGTCTCCAGTAGAATGAATTGCCACATGGCTGCCTAGTTGGCCTTTTTACAAATCCCAAAATAAATTTTCCACAGCTGTAATCAGTGAAAATAAAAAATAATGAGGAAGTTCAATTTATATTTAATCAAATATGCTCAGATAAGTATAATAATCTTAATACTCCTAGACAGCAATCATAACAATAATTAATTTTTATGAAACTTTTCGTGCAGTAATAAAAATAAAAATATATTAGTAGTGGTTTATTTCTTCCCAATAATTTTTACAATGGATATTAAATGTTTTATTATCATTATTCTAAATACCATCAGTATTCAGAGATTTATATTTTATTTTGTCCTAAATAGTTCAATCTCTACTTACTTACTCAGTTAGTCACTTTTAATAGTAGTCTAATACAGTGACCATATAAGTGACAGGTAACTGGGAGTGGCAGACGTCAAATTAGCGACATCTGCTGTTAGCAACCTTACTGTAAGGTCATAGATCTGGTTAGTGCAGAAACTTGTTACAAGAAGACTGCTACTGTCAATTGCCATACTGAAGTTAGAGAAAATTCTAATTCAAATATCAATACTTTAAATTTATTTGTAAGTTATGTATTAGTAACAATTTCTGAATGTGAAGTAAAATATTATTGTTTTGCTCAAGAAGTCTTTCTAAATTCTTATATCTGTTAATTTTAGTTATAAATTTACACAACAAACATGTGCATGTGTTGATTGAAAAAGTAAGTAATAATTATCTATCAGTTAGCTATATGAATTCAATTTAAAACAATAATTTGTGTAGAAATCGTTGTTTACTTTACAATTAAAATTGTTTAGCACGTACTTGAAAATGTTAAACTACAGCCTTGTATTTATATATTAATTTCTTTAACCACGCACGTAAATAAAATTGTATCTTTAAAATTAATTGACTTATAATCTCAAAGTTTTTTTATATTGGTTCAAAAGCATTCTTTAAATACATGATTTTTGAAATAAATATCCCAAAGTTTAAAATTTAAAAAGTATTGGAACTGGGTAACTCTCTGATAACTGCTTGGAATCTCAACATTAGTATATTTTACTACTATATAGATAACAAGCATCTGTAATATTTGAATGACATGTGTGTATATATATTTTTATTTTTTATTTATTTTTTTTTATTTAATATCTTTATTTATATTTTGCACATGAGTACAATAAATAGCGTCACTAAAAATAAGTTACTATAATAGTTATGAGTAAAATCATAATATTGTATAAAATTCTTCAAATGAATAAAATGCCTTTTGAATTAAATACTTTTTTAACATTGATTTGAACTTCTTTATGTCTCGAACACTTGATATTATTTTTGGAATTGATTTTAAAAATTTTATTCCAGCATAAGAAGTTTTTTTTTTATAATACTCCAAATTATGCTTAGGTAATACTAATTCCTTCTTATTTCTAGTGTTATATGTATGATTTTCACAGTGACTCTTGAAACTGGACTGATGAGTCTTAACATACATCACACATTCTAAAATGTAAAGGCTATGCACTGTTAAAATATTTAGTTCAGTGAAATGATTTTTAACTGATTCTTCCTTATCAATTTTTAACATTATTCGCAGCGCTTTTTTTTGCAAGATAAGAATTTTATTAAAATTTTGATTTGTGGTTCCTCCATACACACCTATTCCATATGCAATATGGGATTGAATGTGGGCATGAAAGACCATCTTTAAAGCTGATAAGCTGCATAAATAAGACAGTCTTTTAATAGCATATATTCCAGAATTGATACGATTTATCACCTGTTCAATATGCAAATCCCAGCTAAGGTTGTTGTCTATGATTAGTCCTAGAAATTTTGTATTGCGAACTTGACCCAAACAGGAATCATTTAATAAGATATTGGGACTTGAGTGTTTTCTACTTTGTTTGGTACTGAAAGAAATAAAGTTAGTTTTCTCCGTATTTAGAACTAATTTGTTGTCAATGAAAAATGTTTGTAATTTTGAAAGTTCCAAATACACAGTTATTTCTAATTCAGCTTCTGTTTTGGCAGAAATGATTAAGTTTGAGTCATCTGCAAATAAACAGAGCTGGTTTTTGTTATTTTCAAGAATACTAAGGCACTTTGGCATTTCCCTTATGTAACAAATAAATAATAAAGGACCCAAAATAGATCCTTGAGGTACTCCATTTCTTACTATTTGGATGTTAGATTGAAATTTTTGTAATTTGTTATTTTCTATGTGAGATATCTCAACATACTGTTTTCTATTGGAAAGATATGTTTCAAACCATCTTAGATGGATGTTATTGATTCCTAAATTTTTCAATTTCTCGAGTAAAATGTCATGAGATATGCTATCAAAAGCTTTTGACAGATCCATGAATATTCCTGTTACATTTTCGTTTTTGTCAACTGATTCTATTACAGATTCAGTGAACTCTACCAATGCTGTTATAGTAGATTTATTTTTTCGAAATCCATGTTGTGCCTTGTCATAAAGATCATTTACCTCTAGATGTTTGACTAACCTATGATACATGGTTCTTTCAAAAATTTTTGAGATTGATGGTAAAATTGAAATTGGACGATAATTTTGAATATCTGTTGCTGAGCCTTTTTTGAAGACTGGGATAACCTTTGAAACTTTTAATTTGTCAGGAAATATGCCTGTAATGAGAGAAGAATTTATTAAATGCAATAATGGTTTACTTAAGGAATGTTTGACAAATTTTATCAATTTCACTGGAACTCCATCATATCCACTAGACGATTTATTTTTGAGAGAGTCAAAAATTTGTATCAATTCTGTTTCAGTCAAGGGCGGGCATTGAAATTTTAATAAAGTGTTACCAGGTTTGTGATTGTCACATTTGTCATATTTTGGCTGTACTGAAGATAGATCCTTTAACAGTGCATCTGTCACATTTATAAAATAATCATTAAAGGAGATTGCAATAAGAGATGGATCACTAATAGATGATTCTTTAGTTTTTAGTACAAGATTGCCTTCACATTTACTTTTATTCTTTTTTGTTTCTTTATTTATAATTTGCCATGTTGTTTTACTAATATTTTCTGTTTTTGATTTTGGTATCAAAATAATTTTTCTTACATTTAGTTAGTTTTGAATTGTATTGTTTAACTTTATTCTTAACTTCATTTTTTAAATTATCAGATTTTGTAAGCCTTGACAATTTACTAAGACAAATTATTTCATTTTTTTCATCCTTTAAATCTTGTGTAATCCAAGTGTGCTTTTTATTTTCTTTTTTAATTTGTGTAAGTGGAAAACAAAGATTAAAATAGTATCTGAAGATACTGTCAAAACAATCATATTTTTCATTGACTGTTGAGTAAAAGACTGGGAGCCAATCTTCTTTTTCCAATAAAGATTTAAAAAGTACCATATTATTTAATGAAAATTGTCTTCCAACAAAAGTTAATGTTTTCCCAGTTTTTATTTGGGTTTGCAGAAGTTCGAGCATTTGTGCATCATGGTCAGATAAGGCTGTTATAATTCCTGAGACTTTAACTTCATTTCTATTAATATTTGTCAAAAAATTATCTATACAGGATTTACATGTTGGTGTCACTCTAGTAGGAAAATCAATTAAGAAACTCATTCCATGGCGATTTAAAATGTTCTTAAGTTCCTTTGTCTCTTTAGATTCATTTAACATGTTAATGTTAAAATCTCCTGTAATGATTAAATATTTGTCTTTTGCTACAAGAAATTCTATAAGAGAGTCTAATCTATCTAAAAATTCGCTATTGTTAAATTGAGGTGTTCTATAAACTCCTGCTAATATAAAACTATACTTTTCTATCTTAAATTTAGCTAAACAACATTCAAATAATTTGTCCTGACAAAGTTCAACAACAGTTGGAAAAACCAGCTGCCTCCCCCTTAAACCCTCCTTTGAGAGAATTGCTACACCTCCTCCCGAAGTTGTAGTACGAGAATATTCTGATATTAAAATATAATTTTCTATGTTAAAGCGTTCAAGTTTGATTTTTGACATATTGTGTTCTGTTAACACAATTATTTGAGGGTCTAATTCGGATAGTGTTATTTCTAAAGATTCAACACGAATCTGTAAATCCCTAATATTTTGGTAAAAAATTTTTATGCTTTTATTTTTATATTTTTTATTTAATTTATTTAAGTGGGGCTTTGGATCCGAGTTATTGGGGAGTTTAAAGGCAAGGCATCCGGTCTCACATTTCTGTTTTGCTTTAAAATTCTTACATTTTCATCAACTTTGGAGCATGAGATATTTGAAATTTTACAAGAGTTAAAGGAATAGTTACTATCTGAAACAGTTCTAGTCGTAGTTGGTAAAGGTGGAAATTCATTCAGTGAAGTCGTCACAAGGGATATATCACATTCCTGAGGCGTCACCAGTCCAGTGTTTGCATCTGCTCCATTTCGATCTCCATTTGCAGAATGCAGGGATGTTGGTTGAACTGCTTCAGCCATCTCTAAGTTGGGATTGGTCTCCATTTGTTTTAACAGATGAGCAGAAATTGCAGTATGCAGACTTTGTTTGAAATCAATGAAAGAGAGTCCATTTCTTAATGGTCGCTTTGAGTTTTCATTAAAAATTATAATCTGCACAGAGGCTCCTGTGCGTTGCTGGAAATCAACAATATTAGCTGCAAAGTGTTCTGTTGAAATATTATCCCGGACACAACCCATGGGGGAGCAAATTAAATACTTTAAATTTTTTATTTTAAAGTCCTCTGTGAAATGCTTAAAGGCTGTGTCGTAATCAGAAACAATTGGCTTTTTATAAAAGTCTGATTTAGTAATCAACCCGTACACATTCACTCCATCAATACTTTTTTGGTGGGTTAAATAGTTGGTAAGGAGAGTGGTCGGTTTACCGAACTGTTTACAGAAGACGGTTGCTACCCCAGCACTCATATGCCGTTTATGACTGAAGTCTCTTGAAATGCAGTGGGCAAATGCTAGATGCTCATTATTTTTATTTTTATTAATTATCTTTCTCATATTGGATTCAATTATATTTATGTCACCATTCACCAGTATTTCTGTGTTATCTTTAACGTTTTGTAATTCTTGTGTGATATTGTTGTGGTCTACCGGTAGAAATGTTTCGTTTTCATATACAGAAGTTTTGCTCAGAGAGTTGATTATCGTATAAGATAGTTTCTTTTTGCCTTGGTAATTTAGGTGTAGACCATGACGAGTGAAGTGATGTCTTTTAAGGTCCTCCAAGTCAATGATGCTTATCTTTTTCATTCTTACTGCAACTTCTCTGATGTAGTTGTTAGCTAAATCTATTTCATGATGTGTTCGATCAGTGGGATTTGTATCATAACGATTTGGGATTGTTGTTATGTATACAGTTCTTTCTTTACTTAGACACTGCAAATTTTTTTCTAAATTTAAGTAAATTTCTTTTGTTGACTTTTTAAGTACATTATTAGTCCCTGCAATTATCACTAGGGGACGGTGAAGAGCTCTTTCAGCCTGTCTATACACTTTCTGGGTTGTAGCCCCAGGCATAACAAGACCACTTACTCTTATCCTTCCCTTGCTAAGGGCACCGATTAATTCAGGAAGGCCCCTTCCGTGGCTGTCTGAATAGAACTCAACATCCATTATTTCTTTACCATCTTCATTCCTTCTACCTTTAATATTTTGTTTCATGTTACATTTACAATTTTGGTTATTTACATTTAGGTTGGAGTCAGCTATGTGGTTTGCAGAAGCATCGACAATGGAGCTCGCCGAAGCTGGGTACTCACTAGGAGCCAGGTTAGGGGTAGGAGTGGGTACTTGATACATCATTTCAGCAACTGTATCAGACCTGAGTGCAATAAAGTTATTATTATGCAGCAGGAAAGCTAGTTGTGCTCGCTTAGTTATAATATCACCTGCTTTAATGTCTGGCCAGAAATCACCTTCATTATTTTTTATTTCATGGATTCTACCCTGATTTATAAGTTGGATGAGTATGTCCCCAAATATCAACATATATATACCACAGTCCACTCCATTGTTTTGTTGCGGTACTGCTACTTTGTGTATTGGTGTGGTTTCTTCCAATCCCAGGTGCTTAGATATGTTTTTTACAAACTGTTCTGCATGTGGAAAATTATAATCCCCAATTGAGTCAAAGTAAAAAAAGCCGTTATGTTCTCTTTCATACATCAACAGACTCCAGTGAGAACCCCCTACTTCATCATTTACAGGTGAGTCACTAATTGGGAAGAAAATGAATGACCTATTTCTAATTTGAAGAGGCTCCACAAAAATATCAGTGTCATTTAGACATTTGACAGCTTGTGTTACTACAGGATTCATCAACAGTATTTCCTGTTTAACTACTTTAGATGTGAGCATATTATAGTACACCTCGATAGAGTCATCGGTAATATATTTTGATTCTATTATAGACATGCAGATTGAGAGCTTATTTGAAGTATTTGTTTCCATGTTTTGAACTGAATATAACGTTTGAGTTTTTACATCTTGATATTTAGCGGTTTTATTTTTAGCTGTAAATAAATTACTAATTGGAGTTTCCCTGGGCGTCGGTTGTGTAAGCGGCAAATCTAAAGTGTTTTCCCGTAGGGGAGAAACAGTACTATTATTTAGTGAACTATTATTTAGTGAACATCTATTATGTTGTTTTTTCTGCTTGATTTTCCAATCGGCTTCGATTTCTTTAAGTGCTAATGCATAAATTCCATTTTTCATCTTTTTTTCCTGTGAAATTTTATGTTTTTGTTCTACATAGCTTGACAATTCGCTCAATCTACATATTCCTTTATCTTTAGAACCATAAAACACTACACTAAAAATAAAAGAATTTCCTTTTTTTTCTACATTTTCAACCACTGCTGGCCATGCAGCATGCCCTTTTAACTTGGCTATTACAAGGTCACCCGACTGATATTTCAAATTTTCCATTTAGTTTTTTAAGTAGGATTTAAATACTCAGTGAGGGCTTTGCCTTTTATATAGATATAAAATTTGTCACTATAGAAACATTTTTTATATCCGTGTTTATTTAATATTTTACTAAGTACTTTTCCAATATAGCTGTATCAATAGATCAGTAACCCACAAATTAAGACAGGTTCCATGATTGAAGGTAGTGACAAGCAATTGTAGCTGACCTTGAGCTAGTATAGTCTGCCAGTTATCACTGGAGCTACATGTAGACAGACCAGGTAAACAGCTACAGCTGACTGACAACTCAAGTTAACCTTTGCTTAATGGCAGATATTACAAACTGCCTGTTACTACTGGTGTCATATCAGTAGTCCACTTCCTGTCAATTTTAATTCAGTTTATTAATCATTATTTTATCTTTTTCCCAAATTAGTTTGTAACTGATAAATTTAATTTAAATGATGAGTGTTCCAATTCAATTCCAAACTGTGGACTCTCCTAAAATATTATAAATTACTATTAAAATATTGTTTACAACCATGTGGTTTTATCTTCTAGAATTGTAAGTAATATATTTCCAATTAAATTTATTATATAGTTTATGATAAATTAGAACTTGATTTATAGGTAGAGATTTTATACTTATGTCAAGCTTTTAATCCACTTTGAATAATTAAAAAACTTATTACAAACATAAAATTTGAATAAACTGTCACATTCACTGTTTACTGTCACTCAAGTCTGTTTACTATCTTCTATCTGATATATATATATATATATATAGGTTTTTTATGTAATTAAAATTATTTATATTAGACAGAGTGTTCTATAACTAATATTTTAGAGATTGGTTTAGGGCACTAAAACAAGAAAAGAATCAAGTTTAATACACACCAAAAAATGTTTTATTTTCTGTTTGTCTATATGTATGTGTTTTATAAAAAATACTTCTTTTTAAAATAGGTTTAAACTAAAGCATTGAAATTTGATATACATATTGTGAACCGATAACCGATTTTTTGTTTATGAAAATTTATCATGTTCTCTTCCACTAGAATATGTTGAATTAAATTACCTCATATATTTTCAACACAGCAATTAATGCAGTTTAATTTAACCTCCAAAACGTTTTCCTAAACACTTCTATTGGTTGATGATTGTGTAGATAAAATTTTTGTACACCTTCTATACTTATAGAAGTATTACCATTGCACTTTCCATGAACAATAGCTATGTTTTTTTTGCGAAGTGAAGTAAAAAGATTTATCTTGCTAGCTTTTTCAATTCACATATAGAATAGTAGTACCAAAAATAAAAATTAATTTCCTAGCAAATAAAATTATTCACAACCAAAATATTTGTAACCAATGTGCTGAACATTACATTAAAGTACAATGTATAGATAACTGCTAACACAATCCCTGCCCCAGATGAAAACTCTGGCTCACCCACTAATTTATCTATGAGAGATAACCATTAGAAACCAGTTGCACCCAAACCAGTTTTTGTCTCTCACAATGAAAGAGATCAAAATGCATCCCATCACTGGTCACAGTTTGGTTTTTGTGAGGAGAAGTTCATCACCAAATCTTCTTAGTTAGCTCTGCTTATTTATCTTAATTCATGATAGGTGTGTTGTTTCATGGTTTAATTTTTGAGTTCAGTTCTAGTTTCTTATAAACATAATTTTTTTCTTCAATTTATATATTTCCTTTCATAAAATTATATAATTTGTTGGGAAATTGTTAAATAAAGTGAGTTTTCAATAATTAATTGAAGAATGTTATCTTTAGTGTGTGTATGTTTTAATACAATATTTTAGTTAGTAACAGGATTCTTTTAATTTCATATACTGAAAATTTAAACTTAAATTAAGAAATATTGTGTACTATTTTACATTTGTTTTTATTAATATGTGTAATTGAGTTTTTGATAATGGAAACATTGTTGGTTGTTGTTCATTGCAATTCTGTAGTACTTTCTTCTGATCTAAGAAAACTGTTAACATTTGAAGAAGATGCATACCAATGTTTGGTATTCTCTTGTGTAGATACTGTTTTCTAACATAACATTACAGCAGACAGACCAGTTCAGGAATACAGATTCAAGATTCTTTATTTGTCATTAGATAACAATTTTGTCACAATAGACTTTGCCAACACAGAATTTGAATAGAAGTAGTAGAACAGAGAAAAATTAAAGTGGAATAGAAGTAGCATTAAACTTTATCAGCCAAGGAAATCCAGAGTTGTTAACTAGAGAGTAAATGCTGTACTTACTGATATTCAGATGGCACCACTAGGCTGTTATGGTTTAAACAAGTGATATACTACATAATATTACCCTTATCAGTCCAGGTTATTCAGTCAGTGTTCTAAACTAGAGAGAAAATAATGCCCATATTCATGTATTCACATCGCACCACTAGGTTGTTACAGGTTAAATGAATAGTAAAATTTAACTAAATAAGACACTATTCTAATGTACTAGTTTTTTATTGATAGAGCAGAACAGAAATAACATAGCCAGTGTATATTATTCAAAAGAATGTTTCAAATTGATTTTTTGTGCTCAATATTTAAAACTGTTAATAAATTATAAGAATATTTCCGTATAACTAAACAGCAGAATTAAACAAGTGTGTACACTGTGATTATAATCAAAGAATAACATTATTTTGGTATAATTAAATAATAATATTAAAAATAGCATTGAGTAGATAGAGAAGCAAATAAACAATAACAATAAATAAATAATAACAAAAGAACTGATGATAGCAATAAATAAGTAATAGCAATAAATATGAGTATTTAAACACTAGAACAGTTGTGTCTAATATAATAATACTTGAAATGATTCCTATCTTATTATTTTCAGTCAGCTGTGCTTAATTTGATTCCTGTCTGTGGCCAGAATTGGTCCATTATGCATGTTGGCATTGTTGTCATCTTAGTAGATTGTTTTGTTATATACTTGATTTCTTTATAACTATTTCAACTCTCTGCTTTGAGACTATGTATAGAACATAATTTAAACTAACAATACTCTGATATTCAAACAAAAAACAAAGCTATTTTTATAATGGACTGTAATAAAAATATAGTAGTGTCTAATTAGATCCCGCTGGACATAGGGCTCGTCCAGTGTTATGGCACTGTGTTCAGTCACTCAATAAGCATCTCCTGAAAGTGAGGGTGTACTAGTTCTGTGACATAACCGTATCTATCCACTGAATAAGAACCCCCCTTCCCAGTGTGATCTTACAGCTCTGGGTATTACTTATGCTAGGGGGTACTAAGGAAGCTCTCCCTAAATAGGGCTGGTCAGAATCGGAACAACCTGCCACAATTTGTGCTGAAGAGAAGGAATAAATACTGATTTTCTAACTTCACCCGATTGTTTTAGTGGTATTACAAGCCTTCAGCTGGGTTTATACTGACAAGATAGTGCATAAGTTTTCTATTTGAAAGTTGGTGTCAATGCATGCTTTGTGATATAATACGAACACTATAAATTTGATCTCTGATGTTTGGTTTTTAGTTTGTTAAGCTAAAAATTGATGATTTTAGAACAAAAATTATCGATCAATATTTTTAACTCTTTGATACTCTCCCATTTTGAACATCTCCAAAACTAGTGCTGCTGGCTATTAATTTATTTCATAAGGAAAATTATTTTATGGATTTAGAAAAAAAACTAGGTTGTGTGGTATTTAGTAGAATGGCATACCTCATAGATACTATGTACCAGCTGGAAAACAAGTTATCAAAAGAGATGGACTTGCCAATACAACTAGATTTTTGAGGAACAAGACCAGAAAAAAGAAAAAGCTATCTGCAGATATGCAAATGAAATGCTACAAATAAAGGAAACAATAAAACAGTTAAACACAGAAATTAAAAATAATAACTTTTAAAAAACCAAAGACAGTACAACTAATAAAAATGCAGAATAGCAAACCAATCACACTGAAACACTAAACAGCTCTTTGTCCCTCCCCCTACAAAGTGCACAGTTAAACATCCAGCAAGATAAAGTGGAACAACAAATGAAATTACTACAAAACCAATTTAAAAATCAAAAAGAAAAAAGAAAAAAAAGAAAAACTGAACTCATTAGGGAGAGTTAGACAAACCCTGACTAAAAATAATGAACAAAATATTAATATGGAGAGCCAGACAAAGTCCTAAAAAACTTATAAGTTCGATAAGCACATTAACAAACCTTGCTGCTTCAATCACAAAGAACAATGTTAATAAAATGAGAAAGGGTAATATATTTATTGTATCGCTGCTAGTTGCAAAAAGCAAAGCACAAATACACATAATGAAAGTCCCATCCTCTCTAGCACCAGAAGTTAAAATGACACAACCAGTAAATCTTCATTTGGACTGCAAAAAAAGCTTACCTCTAACATCCAAAAATAAAAGACGAGCCAGAAGGGTTATATGTGCTATCCCTCAAGAAATACTTTTATAAGGACTATGAAACCTTCTTTAACAAAAACATTAGCTTGTACAAAGAGCTGATAAAAAAGTATCGGTCCTATAATAGCTCAGACTATGTCAAAATAATAAACTCAGTATCAACTCAGTTTAATACATCTGTAGAATACCCTACCAACATTGATAACTCACCGAATACCTCAACGGCAGAAAATGAAAAATATAATTTAGACTGCAAAAAAATCGAAATGAACACTTGACAATACTTCATCAAAACGTTAAGGGGATCTCAAACAATGTTGATAGATTAAACTATGTACTCAATGAAATATTCCCTAGTCTAGTAATCCTACTTGGTTTGCAACAAAATGAAATTACAAATATCAAAATACATGGCTACAATTTGGTATCTTCAGTAGAACTAAACCCAAACTAGGAGGTACCACTATGTATTGTGAGAACAATCTGACACACAATATGCCATTGAAATTGAACATTTTTGCGAAGAACTTCTCTTTAGGCAGCAACGGCTTACATTAAGGTCAAGAGAAAGCAACTATATATCCATGGTGTATATCGCCCTCCTGGTGGAAATATAAGAAATGGCCTGAACATATGCCACACATCGTGGACCATAGACATGCACACAAGAAATTCTTTTTACTTCTAGGTAATATAAATATTGATAGTTTGAAAAAGAACACCCCAGACAATTTAATGTTAGAAGACATGAGGAGGCTTCCCCTTCCTGCAACATGGGTTACAGGGCCCAGGCGTACCCTGTATCTTGCTGCTTTTATGGCATCAAGTACAAAGTCATCTTGTCAGACAAATATAGGTTTGACACAGATACCTTTATAGTCTTGGATGTTTAGCTTCTTGTTCATGTTACCAAGCATGCTCAGGATCTTAGAGTCATCTTTGCTAATGAGCTGTCTAGGGGTCTTAAATGATTGGCCACCTGGATTACAGGACAATTAGTGAGAACGTTCATGGTACAAGAGTCCCTGAATGCAAGGCGAAAGAATGTCCAAAATAGCTTGGCAAGGCACTGCAATAACTTATAGGCACATTATTAGATTATACCAGGTGCCTGGTAGGAAGAGTGATGGGTTTGATGGTAAAAATAAAACCAGGTACTTTCACCCAGATTTGATAAGAACTGGCCGGCAAGATGAGCCAGAAGGGTTATATGTGCTATCCCTCAAGAAATACTTTTATAACTTGGGGAGGCACTTGATTTGCATCTTCTCTGGTGTATTATTTAGAACTAGTTAAATGTGAATTAGAACTTTCATGTTTACCATTTGATAACATACTAGGCACTAAGTTACCTTATAAAATGTTGTTTATTGTAGTTTTTAATGTGTTTTATTTAAACTTTTAAGTAAGATATAAAATGGTGACGAGGAGAACTAGTGATAATAATGAGGAACTCATGAAAGAAGAACTACCAAGGCTATTCAAAATGAGAGCTATTTTAAAAAGACAATTTACGAAAGCAAAACAAATGCTGGAGAGTACTCTAAGGACAAATGAGGTTAAGGCAAGAGTTGAAATAATAGAAGAATATTGGGATCGATATCAGAAGATGCAGGATGAAATCGATTCGTTAATTAATGAGAGTAAAATAGATGGTGAATTAAATTACAGATGTACTATTGAGGATGAGTATCTGCACCTGAAAACTACTCTAAACAACATGTTACAAGTTACTTATTGCCTAGTATGTTTTTAAATGGTAAACATCAAAATTCTAATCCATATTTACCTTATGTGGCTAGTTTGAACTTTATAGCTATTCAACAAGATTAAACTTACAAATTTCATAAGAAGGCTAGAAGTTTTCTTGCATCTTAAATCTAACAAATTAGATCCTTAATGAAAAGTTTACACATTTTTGCATGCACTTTCACCTCAACTACATCAACACTTATATGACATTTGCGCACCTTGAGACCCTCTTGACAAAAGTGATACTGAGCTGGCAATGTTGTTGAAAATTTCTGTTGAACCCAAACCAAGTGTATGGGCGTTACAGCACAAGTTAACCCTTTAAGGACCAAGGGACACATGTGTCCCCAGAATAAATATTTGTTTTCTATATGCCAGTCAAGTTAATATTCATAAATATTAATTATTATCAATTCAAAAAGCTTAGAAATACATTTAAAAAATATTCCCACTGTAAAAACAAAGTCTCCTTTATTTGATTAAAAATATCTAATTATGCAATATAATTATAAATGTGTTTCTTAGTTTTATTATTTTTTTGCACAAACTTTCTTAATGCAAATTTTGATGAATTGCTTTGATGTATTATCATAATACAACATGACCAATATATTTAGGAAGAATATCTGATAATATTATTTTTTATTTGCTCATAATTACACATTTTTTTTTGTTGGGACACATATGTCCCTATGGACTCTGAGGGAATTAGGTTGGCTAGCATTATTGAGAACAGCTGACTACAGTTTCCTTCAGTTTGGCAAATAGATTTTGAGGTTATCCATTTTATTCTTCTTACTAGTTAGTTAGGGTATTGAATTGAAGTTTGTGAGATGGATTCTGTTAGTGAACGTTTATTTGACATAAAACAAGAATGAGAGCTCAAAAGCTGTTACATCTCTTGAGTACCGACAAATGATAGCACGATGTCTAATTGGTGACTACACACATAGAATGCGTTCACTTCCCAATACTCCATTGTCAAGGAAATCTAAAATTAGACCCTCATTATAAGCCAGAACATATAATGAAAAAGACAAATATCAGACGTCGATGTGTTGAATGTGCCAAGAACAAAGTAGAAAACCGAACAAACTGTATATGTGTAATATGTCAAGTTCATTTATGCTTTATCAATGAAAGAAAGTGCTTTGAACAGTTTCACTGATCAACATAAGAACAATGTTCTATTGTTATTTTTTATAATAAACTGACAAGTTTTCGAACATGTATATTGATGAGTAAGTTTTGTAATTTCATAATTTTGTAAATAAAACAACTTTTTCTTAAATAATATTTACTTCAATCACCTAAATAAACCTACAAAGACTTGTAAAATTACAGAAATATAGTGAACTACTCAATTTACTAGGTTTTACTACAGTCCGCTTGGGACAAATATATGCCATTGCAGTATCTTTGTCAAGTTCCGTTACCGTCCGTAGGGACACATTTGTCCCATGATATATATAAAAAAACTAGGTGTACTAATTATTTTAAATACAAATAAACAGTTTAGTTACATAACTGCAATATGCTTTACAAGAATAAAAACTTTTTTTTCATGCCACGTTTCTTATGGTCCTTAAAGGGTTAATCACAAGAACACAACAAGATTTTGTAAGTATAAATGATTTTTCCATAACTTTAAAAAATGACAGTAAATTGAGATGTTGACTGTCTATGTGGAAATTGTGTTGCAGAAATGTTTTTGTATCTGCAATTTATTAGGGGTTGCATGATAGTGATTTAGAAACAAACTATTGCAAAATCAAACTAAAATGTCATACAAAGATGTAGTGCAGTTGGCTATTTTATGGAGTTGGAAAAATCTGAAAACAGGCTCATGTCCACCTCTGGCTTAGTTAAAAAAAAAAACTCGGACCATGCTAATGCACAAAAATCTGATACATACAAAGTGTATCAGGTAACCACATCAAAATCAGGCTCACATAGATTAGAATTCGATAAACTTGAAGGAGAATGTTATAGGTGCGGGTCAACCAAACACAGGGCAAATAAATGTAAACATATTGACACAAAGTGTAACAGATGTGACAAGCTATCTTACAAAATGTATGTTTGCAAAGTAAAAACAAGTTACAAAGACATATGCATCAAGAGGCAATGAACGAGAGTAAAGACCAAGATGAACATGAAATTTATAAACTACCTGATTACAATAATGACAAATTTATTGTATCAATTTATATTGAAAAAAGATCAATATCAATGGAACTGGATAAAGGGGCAGCTTTAAGTACTATTATCCTACAAAGATTTAAAGAACCTTAACTTACAGAATAGGATTGTTTCTACAAATGTTTTCATCTGAAGACATACACAGGCGAGTTAATAAAACGTAGAGGAGTTGTTTTTGTCAAATGTATATACAAAAAACAACTTTTTGTAGGTAAACTGTACTTAATCAATCAGACTATGGAGCCAATTTTTAGGAGAAATCGATTAAAGGAAATAAAACTTGACTGGGTTGAAATCAAAGCTTACCGTGTAGCAAAACCTACTGGACTAGATAAATTATTGAATTATTATTATATATCTTATTGTTCAAAGATGTTTTTAAAAACAGCATCGGATCAATTCCTGTTAAAAGTACACATTTCAGAATTATTGAAGATACCAAGTTATTCATAAGGCCTAGAATAGTGCCTTATGCACTGAAAGACAAAGTTGAGAAGGAACTCAAAAGTTTAGAAGATGCTGGAATTCTTAAAAAGGTTGAACATGGAATGTCAGGATCTGTGATGACTACAAGGTGAAAATTAATAAGTCATAAAGGATGAAAAATATCCTATTCCCAGAATCGAGGATATATTTGCGTAAATGAGTGCTGGCTAGTTATTTTGTACTCTTGACATAAGCAATGTCTACCTTCATATGAACTTGTCTGAGGAAAGCAATAAAATGCAAACTTTAAGCACACAAAATGGATTATGCAGGGTCAACAGACTTATGTTTAGTGTGAAGGTTACTCCTTCTATTTGGCAAAGATTCATGGAAAAAACGTTACAAGGAATTTCCAATGTACAGTGCTTCTCTGGTGATATAATCGTTCAAGGAAGTTCTCCAGAAGATCTTCTTACAAAACTTAATATTGTACTTGAACGTCTGAGAAGCAAAAACTTAAAACTTAACCGAGACTTGTACAGGTTTTTCCAGAAAAGTATAGAATACTTGGGACACAAGTTAGATGAACATGTACTCCACAAGACGCAAGAAAAGGTTAAAGCAATAATAAGCAACAAACGTCCAACTAATGTAAGTGAACTGAGAACTTTTCTAGAACTTGTTAACTATCACAGTAAGTTTATTAAAGATCTGGATTCTAAATGTTTTCCACTAAATTAATTATTGCAAAAGGATAAACCTTAAGATTCCAAAGTGAGAAAAAAGCTTCAACAAAATAAAACATGTGTTATCATATTAGATGAAATAAGTTACCTTTAATGGCCAAAGATGTTTCTTGCACAAAATTTAAAAATGCTTTGCTCAAATGGTTAAAACAAAAAGCTTTTTGTACAGTAGACGAAATGCTTTCTTGTACTGTAGACAATTTCTTCTTTTAGTTTTTATGCTTTGTGACTTGTACTATTTACTATAAGTATGTAGTATGTATTATTTTATTCTTTAATGTTGGTGTTATACAGTGTATATGTATAAACCATCTGATGACATTGTCAATGCAGTTATTGTGGGCCGACAATAAAGATTCTTGATTCTTGATTCCCCTAGGGTGGCGTCTGACCTTCTATCACTAAGTAGATCGGTGTCTTATCAGGTTATGGGTCTGATTACGGGTCATGGTCACCTGAGGAAGCATCTTCACAGAGTTGTTATCCTTCGGGAGGATCCGCTCTGTAGAATGTGATGAGCCGGAGGAAACTGCTGAACACCTGCTCTTTTACTGCCCTGCAATAGCAAGGGAGCGGTACGCCATCTTTGGTAGTTTAGAGAAGGGTGGCGAATTTCCCCTGGAGGACCTGATCGGTTGTTTTCAGTGGTTTGTAGAACTGTTGAAACCTTAGACTGGTCGGCCTCATGGTGTGTTTCCGGGGTGTGCAAAATGTCCTTGAAGTTTAAGTGTATGGCAATAGGCCACCCCATAGAATAAGAAGAAGAAAAAGCTTGTACTCTGTTGTCAATTTTAAAATATCTGCCAGCAATTGTTACATTATTCTCTTCCTGTTTTTCTCTTGGGTTTAACAGTGCAAGATGTGTTCTGACAGGTCTACCAAACACTAGCTGGTATGATGTTGAATTAGTCGAGTTTACAGTCTGCCTTAGTTGCATAAGTAAATAATTTAGGTTCGTTTCAGTTTTCCCTTCTTCATTGTGCATAGCACTCAATAAATTATTAACCGTTTGCACGAATCTCTCCGTTTGGACATTTGATGATGGATGATAAGGGGCAGTAGTTTTGTGAATTACACTATTTTCCTTCAGGAATAGTTTAAAAATATGTGATGTGAATTGGGCACCATTATCTTAGATTAATATAGCAGAGAGTCCAAATGTGGTAAACAGTTTCCACAATTCCTTAACACAACAATTTGTCGATGTAAACCTCATTGGTATGACTTCGACCCACTTGGAAAAAGCATTCACTACAATAAAATAGTATTGATCATTATTAGGACCCGCAAAATCAATGTGAATCCTGTCCCATGGCCTTTTGAAGTCTGTCAAAGGTGACTGATTTCCTTGGCTGATATATTTTATTTGAGAAAACACTGTTTACAAGGCTGTGCAACTTCTTCGATGCAACTTTATCAATAATTTTCCATGTACAGTGACTTCTAGGTAGAGCTTTCATTCGTACAATGGCAGGATGTCCTATATGCAATTCATTTAGAACTTGCTGTTGAAGTTTCCTTGGTACAAGTATCTCCAGCCTTTTGAAGTATACCCGTCTTGTAGTCCTAGTTCACTGTTATGATATCCAAACTGTTCTACAGATTTGCCATTTTTAGAGTGTCTAAAACTGGTGATAAATACCCATCTTTAGCAGTTTCTTCCGCAATAATTTTACTATCAACAAGTAAAGATTGAAGTTGACCAATTTAAAAATAACTGCAATCATCCATGGCCTTTGTACTATATTCAATAGGGAACCGGACATAAAATTTTTGTGTTACAGTGTTCATCTGATCTTCTGTACTATATACTGTAATTGAAGCCTGAGAGAAAGTGTGCATAATTAAATATTCTTGTAGCTGACATTGATGGCAGATTTTTGTTGAGATGAAAAATGGATAACAATGGTTTTTTATTTATTACTGGAATGAACTCCCTTCCATAGCAATGAGAGGAACTTCTTCAGTCCTCAGTAAATACCCGTTGCTTCTTTGCAAATTTGACTGTATTTACGTTCAAACGGTCTTAAGGTATAGAAAAAAATAGAATAGAAAAATTATTTATTTTCTTGAAAATATGTACAATAGTAAAATTATATAAACATCATTTATACCTTAAGCACAAACACAAACATCGCTCCTTAGTTGTAGACACAATTGACATGAAAATAAAAATAAAACAATGTAACTTTTTGTTAAAGAAATATGAACATGTCTTTTTTTATATTAATACAGCTAAGGTACATCAATAAACAAAACTCAAGAAAACAAAATAGCACACGCAACAATAGGTACGCTAAGTATGAAAAATGGAAACAAACTATATATGTAATTAAGACTAGACACAGTTTTAACTTAAAATAAAACAATAAATTATTTAATGGAATTTGAAAAGTAATTTTAAATCTGCACTGACTTTTTTAACTAAACCAATTCAAAATATGCTCAAAAAATGAATGTGGAAGAATGACATTCTCTCTCCACTGCAATGCTGTCTAGAAATGAATGTTACAATATTTTTTCAGCAATAATTTGCCACATCTTCCACTACAAAGTAGAAAACACACAATATTTTGCCAGTGATAACCCAAGCTTAACATATTTGGTAGATACCTGTTGGCAAATAATGCCAGCATATCATAATTTCAATAATATCTATCTAAAAATTCAATATTCCAGATTTACGTTATTTGGCAAGTCCATTCAGTTCTAAATTACAATTATTTTTTTATTCAGTATTTCATGAATGAATGTAATGTACTCGTACTGTATTTATAAATATAAAAATTTACTTCCTGTAAGTTTCATAGCTATGTATTGCTTCATAACCAGACATAATTTGATTTACTTTCTTGTATTATTATTTAATTATACTCATTATACTCTATTGTGCTTCATTTTTAACTGGCTTTTATCACATACAATACTATTAGTAATAATACTTTTTTTAGTCAACCAGGGAACTGTTGTAACTGTAAGGGAAGTTGTAAGAAAATTTAGAATAACATTGATCCAAACAATGACTGATGGATTACCGATAACTCTTTCTTTATTGGTTAAAAATTTAACTGTTAAAATTCAGTATAATCTAATATTGAGAACTTTGTCATAAAAATATTTTCTTTCAGGTGTTCAAGTTGTTGCAACTATTTCTAAAATATAATCTTTTAGAAAATTAATAAACTATATTTTTAAATCATATTACACTGAACATGTAAAACAAAATATGTTTGAACAAAATATGTAAGTTCCCATATTATAAACATTTTCCTAGTTCTTTGTCCAAGGTTACAAGTCTTATGATTGTAGTTAGTTTAACAACACCTCAAAATATAATTTTATATTTTGAAATCCTTTGTATATGACAAATTTTACTGCCAACAAGTATAAAACATTTTATGATTTTAAAAAAATCTAGAAAAATCAGTTAGCATAACTTAAACCTAAACTGTTTTTTAGTTCATAACTATAAGTATTCAAAATATACGTATATAGAATTTAAATTGTACCCTATTATGACAGTGACTTTACATGAAATAACAGTCACCGTTTAAATTGGCAGTCATATCTATTCTTGTCTAAGACATCTACTGACTATAACTATACCCCCCCCCCCCCCACTTCCATCTACTTGACCATCAGTTGTGGCCTTGAGAGGCTCTCCAAATCCTACTGTGCTCTGTAGTTGTGTACTCAGTTCTTTGTTATTTGCTCTCCTCTTACGAAATAATGACCCATCAGTTTTTGGTCAGCCACCACCAGTCATACAACCACTAATCACCATCTTGTGAGTTGTGATTCGGTTCCTGTAACAGGCATTGATTTCATTTCAATTTTTTGTGTTGTTTTTAACATTTTGATACAATTTTGTAATGGTAATTTTAAATTTATTAGATAATTTTAACTTTTAGAGGTTAATGCAAACATTTACATATTGAAAGTGATTTTATTAAAATCTTTTAAATACCTTTAAAAACCACATCCCCCAGATGCTTTATGATCTTATAAAACCTTTTTATAATTAATTTTAGTTCTTTTATCTGTAATGATTATAAACATTTTATAGCAATTACATTGATTTAATTTATAATACTTTAATATTTCAACATAATGTTGTTCTTAAAAAGGATATAAGAATAGTGTATACAAACAAAGAATAACAGTAAACATACAATACATTTTTAGTAGTTATCAGCTGGAATTTTCTAATCTAAATTTAAATTTATATTAATAGTGTGATTTTTAAACTCCTTGGTATATTATAAGACATTTTAGGAAGTGGCCTTATGTTAAAATTAATATTAAAAATATATAATTACTATAACATTTAGGTATATTTGATGCTTTAATTTAAAGTTTGGATTTCATTGAAGAAAATTAGGAGTTCTAGACATTTGTTTATTCTTAATAACTGTTTTATTTTATTATAAATTTATTGTTTGTAAGTTTTGAGTTATGTATTAAAACATATAATTACAAAGATTGATTGAAGATGAATAATAGTTGGTATTATTTCCAATTTTGATACAATTGGTTTAGAGTATTCTGTATTAATTTATTATTGTATATCTTTTGTAAAGTTTCCAGAAAGAATTACCCCCGAATCACTAAACCAAATCAAATGGTTGAAAATGAATGAGTAAAAAATATGTTATTTTAATGTAATGTGTGTTTCGTGTTGATTAAACATTTAATTTTAATTCAAATAGTTTATTATTATAAACACCCTTACGAAATGAAAGAAATAGACTAAATGATTTCATTATCAATAATTAGAAAATTAGTAATCTATTTTACCTAAACGTTTTATTCCTTATATATTTAAACAATTCATTTTTTAACTAAAAGATTTTCATGTTAACTTCAAGGTAGCTGAAAACTCATGCCAAAATCATGACTATGACATAAGCTGCAGTATTACGAATACGATACATAAAACTGTTTTTAGTTCTGGTGTTAGATTCATGCTGAAATTTCTATCAAAGAAAAGAATTTGGGTATTTTTAAGTATAAAAATATGATAACATACTATGTATAAATAAAAATTAAAGGAAAGGTAACTCAGTAATTTCATCTTTTAGCCTTCGTAATGATAAAAGTTTGTCTTGATGGAGTTGAAAAAGAAGATTTCAATAGACCTGTGTTCTTTCAACTCAGATCTAAAGTCCAGTGTCTTCGACCCAACGATTGGGTTTTTAATAATAGATTCTTTTGTTAGCGGAAAAATATGCCAGTCAATATATCAAAATGTAGTGTAATTGTGTGATCAGCCATGTCCTATGCTAAGCTCATTCAAACATGTAATATAAGTAGTGCCAAAATTAATACTTGTAACATATCTTTTTTATAGCAATCTGATTGTCATTAGTTGTATTATTAACTATTTTCAGATGGTTTACTGTATAATTGTATTACTTAACTACATAATATTAAATCTTGATGTGCCTTTTTTGGGCCTTTTTAATAACAGTTTATTATCTGTAAACCTGATTGTGCTGTGGGGTGATGAGGGAAAGGAGAAAAACTGGAGTAATTTGCTTGGAAAAGAAATAAGCACAACTTCTAGTCTGTAGAAAAAAATTTTCATTTAAAGCAAACACAACTTGCATAGTTACCACAAATAGCCACTGTATATCCCTTCTATTTATACAGGAGCAGTAGTAACATTCACTCAAAATTTCAAGCGTGTT
Source organism: Homalodisca vitripennis (assembly GCF_021130785.1). Lineage (NCBI taxonomy): Eukaryota > Metazoa > Arthropoda > Insecta > Hemiptera > Cicadellidae > Homalodisca > Homalodisca vitripennis. The sequence continues at coordinate 106,169,456 of NC_060215.1, read as the reverse complement.
TATTAACAATTGAAAAGAGAAGTGTAGTACTCAAGAAAATGGCCAGATTGAGAAAAGATGTGTTATGTTACAGTCTTGAAAATGAGGCTGCTGATTCCTATATTGATGCTGGCCTCAGCTGTTGAAAGCGCTCGGATCCTCTCTGTGTTCCCCATCTCTGGAAAGAGTCACCATGGGCTGTTCCAGGCCGTCTTGAAAGCTCTGGCAGCCAGAGGGCACCACATTGTCAACTACTCTCCCTACAAACTTGATAAACCGATGGCCAACTATACCGATGTCGTCATGGAGAACATCCAACCTCCAGACAAAAGCAGTAAGATCATATTTTTACTAATCAATCTGCACCTTGGTAAATAAAAATTCACTTATTTGAATTTTTTGATAAATGGAGTACTTCTATTTTCCTTGAACTTTTATGTTTTCTACGTGATATTTTATCTCTATATTTCAAAGCGTAGAAAAATTCTTGTTAATTTTAACCCTCCCCTTCAGGGAAAAACAAAGTATTACTGCAAATAAAAGTTTTAGAAAGGAAATCTCTACTGTTGAGTGATTTATTTCTGTGTTTTAATCTGCATGGTTATCCTATGTTATTTTATTACTTTATTTGAAATTTAACTACAGCCTGTTTTCTTTGTCAACATATAGCATCCAGTCTGATACTAGAAGAAAAACTAGGGAAACGGTTTAACTTTGGAAAAACGTGTTAATATGAATTTCAATGTTTGAAAATGTTAAAAGTGTACTTTTTTAATAGTTTTAATTATAATGATTTAAATAAATTATAATAAATTTAGTTAATCAAGGAAATGCATTTAATTAACCAATTAAATGTTTTTTTTATAGTGACAAGAGAAATGTTAGAGATGTTCATGAATCTTCCATCAATTGGAATGCCCATTTTTCTGTGGTTGGGAATGGATCTATCTGCACAAACCTTCAGTGATAAGAAAATAAAAGAACTTATTGAGTCCAATGAACAATTTGACCTTGTGATTATAGAAGCACTATTCACTCAAGAAGCATTCCTTGGATTTGGCCATAAATTCAAGGCTCCCGTGATCTGTCTTCAGCCATTTAATTCGTTTAGTGTCGTCAACAAAGCTGCTGGGAATCCTTTATCTATCTCATACATTCCAGACATGGCGTTTTCTTCTTCTGATCACATGTCTTTCTTTGAGAGGTTTTGCAATACTATTTCAATTTTTAGTTCCTTAATCTTCTACTACACGATATACACTCCGAAAGTAGACGTAATGCTGAAGGAAACTTTCAAAGACCCTACAATGCCACCAGTGTCAGATTTGATTTACAACATCTCTTTGTTCATGACTAATGGACACCCTTATGTACATTATGCTCAGCCATATACTCCCAACATGATTCCCATCGGGGGAATACATCTTTCTAAGGAAAAGAAGCCTCTTCCAGCGGTAAGTAGAATTAACAGAAGCTATAGACTGATTAACGTTCCTATCAACAAGTTAAACTTTTAATATCTATATAAGAGTTTATTCTAGCAATGCATGAATTAGCTGTTTTGAACTGAAAAAGATATTCTGCATGAAACATGACAGTCTTCTGTGAGGCAAAGCCTACGTAAGTGAGTGCCAAGTTCATGCTTAAGAGGGCACACAGGTTAGCTGCTGGTCGCACATTTGAGGTTCTGTTTATAACATGATGCTAGAGATTAAAACTGTGCTATAAATAGGAACTAGTCTAAAATCAAAGTATGTCTCAATTCAGAAACTTAGATTTTATTCCTAATTGTTAAATAAAAATTGTGAAATGATTTATTATTTACATTTAACCTTTTTTTTTTTTTTTTTTTTTTTTTTTTTCTTTTTTTTCTTTGGGGTATTGGGGTGGATTCACAGATCCTCACACGTCAACCTGAGCTTATTGTGTGTCCCTTTGATGTTAGAGGGGTAAGCCTATCTTTGTGCCCTTAATTAGGCTAAGAAGCTTTTCCCCAATACTAGCATCTGGTTCGTCGCCTGGTTGTTTATCACCGAAAAGAGCCCTTCTCCTTGCTCCCAGTCTCTTACAGTCCAGTATTATGTGTTTTGCAGTCTCTTCAGACTTATTGCAGAGTCTACACTCCGAGTCCTCATTTCGTAAACCTAGAGTGTTTAGGTGTTTCCTGAAGTGGCCATGTCCAGTGATCAAGGCAATCACTTGCTTAACCCGATCCCTGCCCAGCCCCATCAGCCATCTGGTGAAGCCGGAGCTAGAATCAGCAAGCAGTCTTTTGCCGAGTGCTTGTCCTTGGTGACTCTGCCACCGCAAGCGGTGTGTCTTCCTGGACCATTTGTTTATACTTTGGTAAGCGGCTGACTTGCTTATACCACAACTCGGTTCTGGACCGGTGTATGGCATGCTTGCTCCGCTTTTGGCAAGCCTGTCGGCGCATTCGTTGCCACCTATGCCTGTGTGGCCCGGTACCCAACCAAGCCGCACAAAGTTGCGTGATCCAAGCTTGCAGAGAGTGTTAAAGCACTCCCACACAAGCCTGGATGAAATGCTGTTGGAGTCAAGAGCTTTAAGAGCTGCCTGACTGTCTGACATTATACAGATGTTCATTCCCTGGTACCTTCTGGTGAGGCCTAGGTTGGCACAGGCTAGGATACCATAGATTTCGGCTTGAAATATGGAGCAGTTCCGACCCAAACTCCCGCAAAGGGCAGTTCTAGGGGATTGACTAAACACTCCATATCCAGTTCTACCCTTAATAAGCGAGCCATCCGTGTACCAGACAAAGCTCTTTCTTATTGTTGGGATGTTATCTTGCGATTTCCACTCATCTCTGGAGTAGAAGTCAACAGAGAATGGCTTATTGAATACGAACTCCGTTCTCATTATGTCGGAGACCATTTCGAGAATAGCGCTTGGGTTTACAGCTTCAGTGATGGCGCCATGGCTCGCGTTAGACGTGCCATTCCTCCACAAGCCAGCATCCATCAGCCGATAAGCTGACTTACGCGCTTCAGCTTTTATATGGACATCAAGAGGTAGAAGTCCTAAAGCCACCTCGAGGGTCGCTGAGGGACTGCTCCTGAATGCTCCGGTTGCAAAGATTGTGCCAAGCCTTTGTAAGCTTTCAAGCTTGGCTTTGGCAGTTACCTGATTCACCTTTGTCCACCAGACTAATGAACCATAAGTGATTTGAGGCCTTACAACTGCTTTGTAAAGCCATAGTGCTATATGGGGATTTACGCCCCATGAGATTCCTGCAAGTCTCCTGGACGTCATGAGCGCCCACTTTGCTTTGTGCAGGATATTGTTAAGATGATCATTCCACGTAAGCTTATGGTCTAGAGTCAGTCCTAAATATTTGACTGTCTTTGACCACTCAAGCTGTGTGGATGCGAGTTTCAACCTAGAAAGAGACTCTAGGTTCTTTTTCCTAGTGAATGGTACAACTACTGTCAGAGGGATTTACTTTCAGTCCCTCTCCCTGACATCAGTTGTGTACATGTTGAAGGTTGGTATTCATGATATCAACAACAACATTTGTATATTTTCCCTGTACCATAAGGACTATGTCGTCTGCATATCCTTGGACATAGATTCCATTGTTAGTAAGGTCCTCAAGTAGACCATCTACTACTAGATTCCAAAGTAGAGGTGACAGGATGCCTCCTTGAGGACATCCCCTTGTGGGTGCGATCACAAGCGATTCTTCATTGAGATCGGCCCTGATCCGTCTGGAGCACAGCATGGCCCTAAGCCACCGGCACAGAGCTGGCTCGAGGCCACGTCGCTGTGCTCCACTTACCATCGCAGTGAATTTAGCATTGTCAAAAGCTCCTTCAATGTCTATGAAGGTGCACAATGCCAATTCCTTGGCGGACAGGCTATCCTCAATCCTACTGACTAGTTGGTGCAGTGCTGATTCACAGGATTTGCCTTGCTGGTATGCATGTTGGTTGCGATGAAGGGGAGTGTCTGAGAGAACTCCCTTTCTCAGGTGCCTCTCCACCAGTCTTTCTAATGTTTTCAGTAGAAACGAAGATAAACTGATGGGACGAAAAGATTTAGGGACAGAATAGTCCGCTCTCCCTTTTTTAGGGATGAAGACCACCCTGTTGAGATGCCAGACTTGTGGTATGTACCCATAAGCTAGGCTCGCCCTGAATAGTTCACATAGAAGGGTAAGGAGATTCTCCGGCCCTTGTTGAAGCAGGGCCGGAAAGATTCCATCCCCTCCTGCAGATTTGAAAGGGGCAAATTTAGAAATTGCCCATTTGACTTTAGAGAGAGTGACAATCCTTCTGGCAATGGCCCTAGAGAGAGTGACAATCCTTCTGGCAATGGCCCAGCTACCACGATAAGCTCTTGGCCGTGAGCCTGCCTCATGGTTACCAGACGTTCCAGTGTCGTCATTCTCAAAGATATAATCAGGGAAGTGAGTCTCAAGGAGAAGTTTGAGGCTATCACTAGACCCGGAAGTTTGTTGACCTCCCTGGGACCTTAAAGATCCCAAGTGACCGGTTGGACCTGAGGCTAGTAAACGTTGCAGTCTAGCTGCCGCGCTTAACTCATTTACCTTCTGTGTAAACTGCCTCCAGGAACTTTGTTTTGCCTTTTTAATTGCTAGGCTGTATTCTGTTAGAGCTCTATGATAGGACTCCCAGATACGGCTCCTTTTGCATTGATTGTACATCTTCCTGACATTAGCCCTTTTGCGAGCGAGGTCCGCAGTCCACCACTTAGTATTGGTTCGACTCTTCCCCCGTCGCAATGGACAATTGTCGTGGAAGCTATTGATTATAGCATTCTGCAGGTCAGAAGCTATCTGATCTATGTCTGTGAAGCATCGCACCCTTCCGCCTACCGATCCCAACTGTGACTGAAGGTCAGACTTATATCCCAACCAGTCAGTCCTCCTGGGATTGCGATAGAGGACCTCTGCAGCCTCATCTTGCAAGTTGTCATCTATGCCCCGACAACAGAAGAAGCATATAATATTTTTAGCGCTAAACTGTCCCTATCCTTCAACACGGCCTGCCCTAAAATAAAGAAAAGGCAAAAACACAGACTTAAACCCAAACACTTCGCAGATGCAGATGCTTTAAAACTAAAAAACAGTTACCTAAAAGCTCTAAATCATTATGAAGTAACAGGAGACCCTAACGACAAGAGACAAGCCGCTGAAGTGAAAAAAACATATGACTTGAGGCTTAAGTCATTAAGAAAGGAGGCATCTAAAAATTACATTAATGATTCTGACAACAAGTCCAAGGCTGTTTGGGATGTTATAAACAATGTAAGAGTCAAGAAAAAACAGTCACATGAAATAAATCTCCAAATAGAAGGTGAAATAGTCCGAGATGCAGGAAAAATTGCAGACCACCTAAACAAATTCTTTACCAGCATCGCGGAGGAAACCTTAAAAAGTAATAAAAAGAGATCAAATGCAATAGCCCATTCACAAAAAACATTAAATCACACATTCTCAACCCTGCCTCACACTAATGACCAAGAAATTAAAGAAATAGTAAAACATCTCAAACCAAAAAGTTCTTCCGGCAATGATGAAATATCACCAAAACTTTTAAAGCACTGTATCAATGAACTTAGCACACCACTGGTAGTTATATTCAATAAATCGTTTGATCAAGGACTTTTTCCATCAGGAATGAAAATCTCCAAGGTGTATCCAAAACACAAAAAGGGTTGCCCAGCCACTGCTAGCAACTATCGACCGATCTCCCTAATATCAACATTTTCAAAGCTATGTGAAAGAATAGTCCTTAAAAGACTCCTGACATACTGCAACGAAAACTGTCTCCTCACAAACGCACAGCATGGCTTTATTAAGGGCAAGTCAACAACAACAGCCATGATTAAACTCATAGAATCTGTTATTGACGACCTCGAACAGCGAAAACTCTCTACTGCACTTTTTTTTAGATTTTTCAAAGGCATTCGACTGCTTGAGCCATGACCTCATTATAACAAAACTGGAAGCCTTAGGCATATCAGGGAAAGCCAAAGACTGGTTCAAAAGCTACCTAACTGGACGACACCAACTGGTGGAGCTCAAGCACACAGAAAATGGCATTACCAAACATGTGCAATCAAATACATTGCCAGTAACCCGTGGCGTACCTCAAGGCTCTGTGCTGGGCCCAGTCCTCTTCGTTTTATTCACTAATGACATGCCCCAACTTCTTCAGGACCACTGTTTTACCATCATGTATGCGGATGATACGACACTGTTACTAAATGACAAAACAACTGATAAATTAGCCGTTACCGCATACATAGCTCTTAACATGGCCTATCAGTACTGCCATAACAATGACCTGGTCGTCAACCCTACAAAAACTAACCAAGTTGGATTTGGGCACCGAAACGAAGATGTACCACAGATACCAGGCGTCACCTTGGAAAGCCAAGTGAAATTTCTAGGCATAACTCTAGACAACATGTTATGCTGGACCCCACACATAGAAAATCTTTGTAAAAAATTAAACACTAGTGTCTATGCAATTAAACAAATTAAGGCCATTAGTGACCTAGCAACAGCAAGAACTGCATATTTTGCACTCTTCGAAACACACTTAAGGTATGGCCTTGCCGTCTGGGGTGCAGCTTCTGCAGAAAACATCGAGAAAATCCTGGTCATTCAAAAAAAGGCAGTCAGAACTTTAGCCGGACTGCAACGACTTGACAGCTGCAGGGAAGCATTTAAATCATTAAATATCTTAACGATTGTTGGACTCTACATCAAAGAAGTTGTGATGTACGTGGATGGAGAAGATCTCTTGAGAGGATCGGATCTACACACCTACTGCACACATAATGCCAACCTCTACAACCTCCCAGCACATCGCCTCACTCAATATGAGAAAAAAACCACATATAAAGGTGCTAAATTCTTCAACCGTCTACCAAGGGACATAAGAACAGAAAGTGGAAGCAAGCTGAAATCAAGACTTCACAGCTGGTTGGCCGAACGTCCATTTTACTCCATCAACGAGTTCCTTCAACATGACTAAACCGATTCCAAAGAACGCTTTATCTGTTAAAACATTTCACTGACTCATTTACAAATGTATAATTTGTATCTCTATGTGATTTGAATTATGACTATGTATAATTGACACCATTTCTGTTCTCAATGAACATGATATTAAAGGAAAAAAAAAAAAAAAAAAAAAAAAAAAAGTTGAAGCGGATATACCTGTGATCCGATAATGAGGCCTCTTCGCTTACGTGCCACTTATCAACCATTCCAAGTATACCTTGTGTTCAGATTGTTATATCAATAACTTCTTGTCTAATTCGTGTTGCGAACGTAGGGCGGTTACCTTTATTACATATAAATAGGTCCCTACTTAGAAGAAATTGTAAAAGTGCCTCACCTCTGGGGTTAGTGTTGGTGCTGCCCCATCCAGAATTCGTTGAGGGTTAGAAAATCCAAGCCTCTCTTCAACAGGATGCAGGTCCTGACATTCCTTAGAGAGGTACAGTAAATTAACTTACCTTTGGTTTCATTTAGGCCCGCCACTCTCCCTTGGTGAAGCCATGGTTCTTGAATCAATGCCAGATCAAATCCCTCCTGGAGGAAGAACTGGCAGAAGGCTGCCGAGGCAGCCCTACTGTGCTGGAGGTTGATTTGTAGAACTCGTGGCATTGTCCTTGACTGTCGAGGAGACAATTGAGACCTGCCAGAGTCCTAGGTTGGCTCTATAGTTGGAAGCCTTCACAGCCTTGTAGCAGACCTCGTCCAGGAAACAGACGAATCCGTAACCTTTCGGATCTGGCTTGGATGGAAGGATTTTCCACTCGTTTACATTTAGGTTGGGATTCTGCTTTTTGAACATTTCAAGTACCTTTTCAGGTGTCTTCTTCAGAAGCTTCGGGTGAGCTCTGAAAAACACCCTAGTGGACCTCAAGATGTCCTTACGCAGACCCACTCTCAGAGAGATGTCATCTCCCAGAGGTTTTATTCTTTGAATAACTTCTTCCAGCCAAAGTTTGGTGTGCTCGTTGATGCAGGAAGCAATTAAAACACCTTTCTCTAGGTAGGTGCCCGCAAACGATGGAACGGAACTATCCTCCAGGGGTTGGATTTCTTTCATAATTGCGTCCTCGATGGCTTCTCCTTGCTCTGCACTAAGCTTCGCCTCCGGGTAGCCTTCGAGGGCTATGGCCATTTTGATCGCTGCGACCTCTCTGTAGGTAGCCTTGGGTGTGCTACCAGAGGCCTCGGGATCGTGGGCTTCGGGCTTCTGGGTTTCCCTCCTAGCCTTCTTTGCGGGCCCCTCAGCGGAGGGTGGGGTGATCCAGGTGCCTCTGGGGCGTTTGGCCGACCCCTCCCCCGCCTTGGTACCCGCAGTTGGGCCCGGAGTTGAGACCTCCTGCCCATTTAACCATTAGTTTTAACAGTTATTTTTAACCATTCATCAGCATTGAGACACTCAAAATCTGTGTTTCTGAATTGAAACATTTTTATATTTGAAATGAGTTTCTGTTTATAACACAGTTTTAAACTTTAGCTCCATGTTATAAGTGAAGCCTCAGATGCACAGCCTGTATGGTGTGGCAAGAAATATCAGGAAGACCTTAAATTTTATTAAACTTGCCTTTAATTCGGTTTATTTTGTTTTGAACAACTTTTGATCACTTGCAAATGTACGTAATGTTTTCTGTCTTTATATAAAGTATTATATGTGTTAGGAAATAAATTAAAAGTTTTAATAGAAACTATCATTTTAAAATAATCATGTTTTAGCTCAAGGAAATTTATGGAACCTTGAAATTATTTGTATTTATTATTCATGAAATCAAGCAAAGTGGTATTCCAACATCAGTTTTTCTCTATGAAATTCAAGTAGAATTCTCTAATGCAACTAACTGTTGAATAATCTTGACAGGATATGAAGAAGTTCATAGATGATGCCAAGGATGGTGTGATCTATTTCAGCTTGGGATCTGTCGTACCGGATCATGTTCTTGGAAAAGAGTTCTTCGACATGTTCACAAAAGCTTTCCAAAAGCTGCCTCAGAGAGTGTTGTGGAAGACTGGATGGAAGCACGAGAGCCTTCCCAATAACGTGAAGACTGCAAATTGGATGCCTCAACAAGACATTTTAGGTGAGTCACTACTGTAAGATATATGATGACTATCCATGAAGTAAAAGAACATTTTGACTTGATGTATCATGCAGCCCTCCCCCCACACCAAGGCTGTCATAAGACCATTGAAGTTAACATTCTCTAGCTTTAGCCTGATATTTAACAGTAATCAGTCATGGAGCTTCACAATGTATATGATTTGTGTAATTTTGATCTAGTAATTGAAATTAATATTTGAGTAAATAAATTTAATAAAAATACGTTTAAAAAATGTTAAAGGTAAAAATGAGAATATTGTTTTTAAACATACAATACTGTGTTTTGTATTTTTTTTTGTCATAAATGGATTAGTATTATATGAATCGTACTGCATCTTGACTTTTTTTATGAACTAGTGTCCTTACAATAGAACAGAAATCCCTGCTATGACCAGAAAAAAGTAACACCATTTAAAAAATGAAAGCCACTACTGTGCAATTGTTAAGTCAAAGAACAATTAGGATTCACACACAACAGGATCAAGTAAATAAATTGAATTTGTTATCTTTTGGTGCAATTTCCTTTTAAAAAAAATCTAAATTTTGTGCAGTAGTGTTAGATGCAATGTTTTCATGTTGTAGAATTAGATAGAGTACCTAATGTTTAAATACTGCAAAATATATGGCAAGCATTGTTGAGCATACCGACTTCCTGTGGCAGTCTTTAGTTCTTCTAACTCCATTGCCTTAACTAGCTCAGTGCTCATAAAGAATACATAGTACTGCTCTGTGATATCCAACACCTCCGATATCCGGCCTGGTGTCCAACGATAAAATGCTAGCTCGATCACGTCCTCTCACGTCACATTGACCGGCAGGCATGGGCAGGAGATAGGGATGGGGTCTTATTATCCTGCTTTCACAACCTCTTCCATGCTGTTTCGAGAAACAATGATGGAGAATCTGTGATCAGTGTTGTGTCAGCTTTTGAACATGCATTAGGGGATATGTTGTGGTAGTGGAATAGTTAATTTTTACTCAATGAGTTAAGATCTGAATTATAATAAAGTTCCATTTGTATAAAACAAGGAAGGAGTACGCCACAGAAGTATCTGTATCTTGCAACAGACTTTAATGAGGTTGCATGAAAAATTTCCAATCTAAAGCTCATTTCGTTCTCGAAATGTCCTGTGGATAGATAGACAGATAGACAATCATATGGAAATGCAATTTTTAGAAACCTCCGGCAGGCAAAAGAGAAACTGTGTCAGCCTACTGAGCGATATAGGCTTTAATCGTACACAGCCAATTTCCATGGTTGAACATGCACTATCATAGACCTCATTCTTATGTCTGTAAAGATGAATTTTGATGCAAAATTAAGTCTATAAATGAGATATATTTCTAGATATCTTGCTACATGTTATATTTACAGATCCGGTGAGCTATGGAGGGTACTAAAACGCAGAAGTGCACTGAAATCATCGATTGAAAGAAAGTTAATTTTTAAGTAGTAAAACCCCATCTATCAGATCATGCTGGATTATATGCATAATTTCAAGAAATGATAACAAAAAAGGGAGTACTTAATAACATTTCAACTAAAATTCAACTAAAAATTATAGTATTAGAGACAAGGAGCTGAAGTTATTAATATCATACTACTTCTATCATATTAAGTGACAGAGAACAAATTGTAATTTAGAGCAAAAGTAAACCAGATTTCAGATGGGTGGAATCTGGAATTTCACAGGGGTCTGTCCTTGGACGTCTATTATTTATTATAACTGTAAATTACTTTCCTTCTAATGTTCCCTGTTCATCAACTTTATTACCAGATGATACCACACTTCTTAATCACCACAAAGATTTGTATTAGTTAGTAAGATGTGAGAATCAATCTTTAGAAATAGTTCTATAATGCTATTAATCATAAATGACCTGAAGACTGAAAAGCTTATATTTTCACTGGACTATTCTATTCATAAATATTTAAAATTAGTCAAGTTGTTGAGTTTACATCTTGATAGTCGGTTAAGTTGGGATAGCCATGTGGAGCAATTATGTAAATAGATGCTAAGTAAATTTTCTTCTTTATAGAAGTCTAGGAAACTATGTTACTGTAGGTGTGCTAGTAACTGCTTACTATGCATTTTGCTATTCCCATATGAGTTATGATATATGGCACAAAAAGTTTTAACAGCAATTATGAATGTTTTGGTTAGGGAATTGTGTTTACCAGTTTTTAACAAATTTGAAATTAAAACTCTACCAAATCTCTAAATTTTTGTATACAGTGTGAGTTAAAAGTATGGATACACTCTGTTTAATTTTTGATAGGGATGGAACTCGGGAAACCTTTCTTGGAAATGTGAGGGTGGGAGGGCGGCTAAAAATTTTTAAATATAAAGACCTATTTAGTGGCACCTAATTTCAAAGGTCTTGATAAAAGAAGAAGAACAGTGGAAACTAGAGCTTTCTATCTCAACCTAGTACAAAATGGCAGCTCATTGAAATTAATTAAGTTGAAAGCATGGATGGATTGTGTTCAACTTTCAATGGACAAAATAGAAAACGAAAGCAAACCGTTTCCCCAAAATGGGCTTTTTGTTGGGAGAGTTAAAATTTGTTAATGTAAAGTTACATTAGCACTAGTAATTACGATTATGTTAAGCAATAAAATGGCTAAAACTTACTAATCTGTGTTTTATATATCAGATGTTCAAACTGCTGTCCCAGGACAGTTTGACAATGTCCAAAATATGGCTAAACTGTCCTGCTATATCTACAATTAGGAAAATATTCCTAGGGGCAAATCTTCTCAGCCCCAAGGACATCAGAGAACAGGAGCCCTCAAATCTGATTGACTTCTGTAAAAGTCTCAGATTCTGAGGACAAAATTCTAAGTAAGGGAGGTGCAAAGGTCCTGTTGTATACAGCCAGGCTGCACTGAAGGCACTTGATACCTATTCGTTTGATTCAAAATCAGTCTGGGAATGCAAGAATGCTCTGGTAGAACTGGCTAAGAAAATAGAATTACACTTGGTTGGGTGTTGGGCCATGAGAGCATTCGTGGTAATGAAAAAGCAGATACCATCGCCAAAAAGGGAGTGGAGTCCTTTATGGTGGGGCCAGAGCCGGGTTGCGGGATAGCTTTCTCCTACAGCAAAGTTCTTGAAAAAGATTGGGAAAAGAGGATAAGATACTTTAATTGGAGTAGGGCCTCAGGAATAAGACAATCAAAAATGTTTATCTCTCTTTATGCTAAAGGGTGGGCATCTCTCCTAGATCAGAGTAAGGAGGATATGAATGATAATAGGGATGCTGATAGGACATGGCCCCCTTAGAAAACACCTTATGAAGTTGGGCCTATGCCAGACCTATGAATGCAGACTTTATGGAGAAGTGGAGGAATCAGCAGAGCACATATGGCTAAACTGTCCTGCTATATCTACAATTAGGAAAATACAAGTCAAGTCGAGAGTATATTTCAATTTACATTCGTTATAATTAAAAATATCAGTTTTATTAACGAAAGCAGTTTCATTTGTTGAAAAAAAGGTAATTTCATACTTGGTTATATTTTTGTAAGTTTCATCTTAAAAATGTATTTTCTACATATAATGTATTTTGTTTGTATAACTCCAAACGATGACAAGGGATCACAAATTCATATTTATATCTGGTGTCATAGTGATGCACCACATTACTGCTACTGATGGATGTTTGATCTTTAACATACATGATGGCTTCAAAAATTTAAATTCATAATATATTAAATTTAGTTACTAAATTTAGTAGCTTAAATAAAGTTAATGTATTTAATTCTTTAAAACGTTCTTTGACAGATTAAACAAATTTAATTTTAAAATAGTTCTGACTTTTTTCAAACTTTTAGCATTGCATTGAGATATTCTTTTTTAGTAGCCCCGTATACACACAGTCCGTATGTAATATATAACCGAATGTCAGAAAAATAGATAAGTTTTAAGGTGTCAGTACTTCATAAATCAGGCATTCTTCTTATTGCATACAATGAGTGGAGTAATTTGCTTGTTTATGTTGTTTTGTTTTAAAACTTAGGCATTTTATTTTATCCTTGTTTAGATATAAATTGTGACAGTTAAACAATTGTTGTAAATTAGCCAATTCAATATAGGATTTAATTTCTATCTGTTCTTTCATTTTACTCGATATTTTTAAATTCGAATCATCTGCTTTTAGACATAGGCTTGTAGATGGCTCAAAGCTTAGACATTTTTTAAAGTTTTTTAGGTAACAAAGGAAAAGGAGTGGTCCTAAAATAGATCCTTGGAGTACTCCTAGCTCAACTTTTGACAATTTTGATTTGTATTTTAATTTTAAGTTATTTTTCAATTTAAAATTTATTTCTACAAATTATTGCCTATTTGGTAGGTATGATTTAAACCACTATAATGCTTTTTCACTCACATTCATTTCTTTCAACTTGAGCAGCAACGTGGAATGATATACACTGTCAAGAGCTTTTGACATGTCCATAAATACTCCGTTTACCTTCTCATTCTTATCAATAGACTCAATTATTGATTGAACAAAGCTTACTATAACTGTTATAGTAGACCTTTGTTTTCTGAAGCCATGCTGGATATATTCTAACCAATAGGTATACTCCGAAAAATCAATTAATATATTATACACTATTTTTTCATAAATTTTAGAGATAGAAGGTAACAATGATACTGGCCTGTAGTTACTTTTATCCTTAGGATCATTCTTTTTATGAATTGGGATAACTTTTGAAATCTTTAAAAAGTCCGGGAATTCACTATATATAAAAGAAGAATTTATCAAATGAACAAGCACTTTATACATGTGTTGTTTTATTGATTTTATAACAGTCATGTTATATTCACATGATTGCTTTTGTTTAAAAGAATTAATAATCTTGAGACCGTCATCCTCATTAGTTTCTGTGAGGTAAAAGAGTTTTGGTATATTATAATCAACCTTTTAATGCTTTTAATTTAGGTTACTTGTACTATAAACTAAGCTATTGTACATACATTTGTCTAAATTCAAATTTCCATTTGGATTTCTTATATTTAAATAGTATGAATTAAAAATGTTACTTATTGTAAGTGGTTCATTAATTACTTTATTATTTTCTTCAATTATTACATTAATACAATAATGTTTCATAATTTTTATTTTTGTTTGATGTTTCATAATTTACAATATTCCAAGTTGTTTTATGTACATTTTGGGACTTTTTTATTTTTCTATTATAATAATATTTTTTGTGGAAGCAAACATTTTCCTGCACAATCTATTTTTTTGCTTTTAACACACTCTTCTTAATTCTTTATTCTTACTTAACCTGACAATTTTGTTTAGTTGAATGATCTCCTTTTTCCATCCTTTAAAGAAGAATTTACCTAGTCATTATGATTAGATTGTTTAATTTTATTTTGGAGGGAATGCTAAGTTAAAATATTAAGTTATTATTCTGTGAAATGTTGTAAATTTTTCAATGATTTGAGATATAAACACATCTTGCCATGATACCTCTCTTAAGAATTTTTGGAACAGTTTCATATTTTGTTGATAAAAATCTCTTCTTGACAAAGTTCTCTTTTTGTTTCAGTGGTATAATTAATTTGTTTGCTATTTTTATTTTCCAATAGCTGTAAAACCTGACGATCATGATCTGATAATAAAGTAATGACTCCAAAAACTTGTATTTGATAGTTAGTAAATGTTGTAAGAAAATTATCTATGGCAGAAACGGAATCATGAAATACTCGATTTGGAAAACGAACTACATAACTAATATTAAAACTTCTAAAAACATTTTCAGTTTGTTGTGTGAATTATTATTATTCAATACGTTAATATTTATATCCCCTGCTATAATAATATTTTTTTTTAATTTTTTTAGATCTATTTTAATAAGAACACTTAATTTATCCAAGAAAATATCAATCTTTGAACTTGGTGATGTATTAACACCTATCAAAATAAACTTATCATTACCTATATGATATTTAGCTGCACAGAATTCAAACTGTTTTTCCTCAAAAGTATTTTTAATATTAGGTAGGAAAACCTAATAATATCAGGTGGTCACCTGTGCCCACTGTAAATGCTCTCTACTTAAAATTAAAACTCCCCCCTTTTTTGAACAATTGCGGCAAAAATTTGAGTTAAGTTTAAAATTCTTTATGTTTAATCTGTCAATTTCATAAGATTTCATGTCATGCTCAGTCAAAACTACTATGTGAGGTTTAATTTCATCAAAAATGGCTTCTAATGGTTCTATTCTGTTAGGCAGATTTTGGATATTTTGATTAAAAATCTTAATGGTTTCATGTTTCCTGAACGTAGTTATGTTACTGTTGTTGTCCCAATCAGAGAGCTGTTTAAAGGGGACACAGGGGAAGCACTTTCTCAAAACAGAGAACTACATTCACTATACTGCCCATTGACACAATCACAGACACTAAACAGAAAACTGCTTTCCCTCTCTGTAGTTATTGATGTGATGTCTTCTTCGGTTAAAAGATTAGACTGGATAGTAGTCAAGCCTACATGTTTTAATTCAAGCTTCTGATCAGTCCCACCAGTTTTAACTGCAGACGCTTCGGGTGAGAGATTATTTATCTCACGTTTGTTGTCATTCCTTCGTAATAGTGTAGCTGAACCACTGATGCTCCTTGAATATTGAACTGCATCAGTTGCCATGTTAGTGATAGGGGTGTGAGGGCAATCCAGTTGTGATACTGTAATCTTCTCACTTTTAGAGCCCAAATGAAAATAAATTATATTTCTGAGCTCCTGAACAAATTCAACAAAAGAAGCCCATTTCTTAGCATTCTCCTTTTCTTTTCATTATGGACAACTATACAATCTGTAGAACTTAACCAGCTCAGCAGCAAAATTCTTGGGTGAGATACCATCCATAACACACCCAAGTGGGGAACAAATAAGGTACTTTAAATACTTTTTTTTTAAGTCCTCTGTAAATTATTCTAATGATATTTTATAGTCATTTAATGTTGGTTTCTCAAAACAATTATCTTTTGTCATTAGACCATAAACTGTTGTACCCAGTTGTACCCTTTGACAAGACAGATGGCCACTTAAACACTGATACTAAGGGGGTTTTTAATGTTTTTTAAAAATCACTGTAACTCCATCACTTAAACTTCTAATATTATTCACGTCTCTTGAGATGCAGTGTACAAAAGCTACATTTTCAGAGTATTTGTACTTTTGAATACAATTGATCATATTGTCTTCAACAACCCTATTGCCTTTACCATGTTCTAAGTCCGGCTGGGGAGGATTCTTATTCAAAGGCAATGGAAGTTGCAAGGCATTTGTGATCTCAGTATTGTAGGGAGTTTTTAATTGCTTTTTATCAGGATAATGTAGAAAATCAATTACCTTGAAAGCAAATTTTCGTTTTCCTTTATAACTTAAGTGCATGCCATGCCGTGTAAAATTAAATCTGTTAAAAGCATCAGTCAATTAAATAAAGCAACATTATCCATTCTCAAGATAATTTCCCTTATATAGCTAGAATCAAGAATCAAGAATCAAGATCTTTATTGACCATTAAGTAATACAAAATTACAATAGGCTTCGTCAGTTCCAACAATAAAATATCACAGCTTGCTAATACATAAAATAACAATAACATATTATGTGCAATAAATAACACAAACACCAATACTAATATAATACAATACTACATTACATAAAATCTTTAAAATACCCACATTTAACTGTCACTAATGTTATATTCCAAAAATTCTCTTATGGAGTAAAATGCACGACTTGACAGCCAACCAGAAACCTGCCTCTTAAATGAATTAAAATCTAATACTCTCCATGATTCAGGGAGTTTGTTAAAACATTTTATTTGTAAATATTTATGACTCTTTGCATATTTTTCTAGTCTAGGAATAAGCAGGACTAAGTTGTTTACATTTCTTGTTTGATAACTATGGATACCATTAAAACAGAGGAAGTCATTAATATTCTCTTTTACATAAATTAAATTTTGAAAAATGAAAATGCAGGGTACAGTCATTATATTATGAGTAGAAAAATAAGCCTTACAACTACTCCTAAACCCTAAACCAAAAAGGATTCTTATTGCCTTTTTTTGCCATAAAAAAACTCTTTCCACCACCAGTACTACCTCCCCACAAAATATTTGAATACAATAAATGAGCATGAAAAAAACTAAAATATGACATTTTCATCAATTCTTGGCTTACACAGGTCTTTAACTTTCTCAATAAAAAACAAACACGTGCCAATTTTGAGATTAAGTTGTTTGTATGATCCTCCCATAAAAGCTTCTGATCAATAGTGAGTTTTATTGGCTTTGTCATTTTACTATCTATCTGCATTTGTCTTAAAGTAAACACTATACATAGCAATGTTATCATGCATAGGGTCGTTATCGTGTAAATCAAATCATAACACCTTAGTCTGAGGTTGAGGGTAGAGTAGGGTGGAGAAAACATCAGGAAAGGGAGGGATTCGGGAGTACTCTTGATTTCAGGACCAAACCAAGAGGGGGAAAAGGTTTTGTACCCCAATCACTGGAATAGTGACAAGGGAAGTTGGCTTCCTTATCTTGCCCTGCCTCCACCTTAGAAGTTGCAGCACAAGACAAGGAGGGTACATCACCCTCAATCCCATTTGGGAAATAGGCTGATGAGGATGCCAGTCCCCCACGGGAAATCTCTACATATACTGTTGCCTAATAGATGTTAAACAATCCTTGAATAAACTTCCTTCCAGAAAAGTCACACATCACTATTATACCCAGAAAAATCATCATCTTGATTTATTTTCTGTAAGATTTGAAAAGACATGGATTAGTCATGTTTTTATGAAACTTAAATTGTTTAATAAATTTCCACAAAAACTCATGGAATGTGCCTTTAAAAAGGTTTTAAATTGTAATTAAAAAATGATATAATATGGGATGAAAATTATCATAAGACAAATGTAAAAATATTTGCTAACCCTCAGCCAAATCCCATGCGATGACATGCATCATCATCGAATTCAGTGTTGCCCTCATGAAATGAAGCTTCATGCAAATTTTCAAGTCCTATTGACTTGTTCATTTTAGTTTTAGATCTAAAGCTAAGGGTTTTGTGAAATCTAGTTGTAAAAGACTGTTGTTTTTTTTTTATAATTTGTACCAATTATATTTAAATAATTTAAGACCGAATAGAATAATTCAACCATAGAATAAGTTCCTGTAATTACAACTGAAGTGAGTTGCTCTGTAAAACAGTGTACTATACTGAAAATGTGTTAAATGAAAAGGCTTTTTTTATTTTACTTTTTAAAATAATTATTTGCTGTATCATAAATTTTTAAAACGATAAGGGAAACAGTTCCATTGAAGTATAATTATTTAGTGCCTTAAAAAAACAACAATGTGTTATTTATTTAGCATTTGCAACTGTAGTACAAATACACAAAACATTCTTCATATTACAATTCAATATACAACCCACCCAGTCTTGACATTAGGGCGTATATGACAAGTTTTACTGTATTTGTAATTTTATAAATTGAATTCAATTAGTTTCAAGATCTTAACATCTTTGTTCATACCAAATGTTTATAACTTCATTGTTTATATTCATTATTCTACACTTAAAAAAATAAAGATTATATAGATATTTACCAAATTCATGTAGATTAAGTTCAGAATAAAGTCAAGATTATATAGATATTTACCAAATTCATGTAGATTAAGTTCAGAATAAAGTCAAAGTCATAAAATCTGTATTCGTTTTGGTTACAATGATGTAACATTTGAATAATGTCAGTTTATAATAAAGTAATTCTAACAGCAACACGAAATGTCATTATTACTCTTAAAATGTAATTATACATTCATAAACAAGTTTACTTGTCTAAATTTCTGTCAATCTACAATTCTCTGTTTCAGCTCATCCAAATGTGCTACTGTTTATGACACATGGTGGAATATTTGGTCAACATGAAGCAATTCATGCTGGAGTGCCTGTT
This sequence comes from Homalodisca vitripennis, assembly GCF_021130785.1. NCBI lineage: Eukaryota > Metazoa > Arthropoda > Insecta > Hemiptera > Cicadellidae > Homalodisca > Homalodisca vitripennis. The sequence goes on along the minus strand of NC_060215.1, from coordinate 106,150,338 downwards.
GTGTGCATTCCTATTTTCGGGGATCAAACTTTAAATGCCAAATTTTATGAAGAGCGAGGAATTGGAGTGAAAATGCCCTTCCAAACTCTTTCAGAAGAAACTATAATATCAACAGTGAATAAAGTTGTCAGTAACTCAAAGTAAGTTTCTCAATATTTCAGTTTATATCAGTGGTGTATCCAGGTCTCATATTTTATTCGAGGGATATATTAATTTAGTTATGAATGCTGACAGATTTAAATTAATGTTTAATTTTATTTCTACGGATTGCTGTGTTATTGGCAAACATGTTTATAATAAGTAGGAAGGGAGTAATGTACAAGTCTAAACTATGACTGAACTAATATAGTCATTATCTTATACTAAAGTTATTGGTAGAAGTATAACCTTGTGAGAGGATTATATTTTTCTACTCGGACTGTTTGGGAGACTCAGATCTCTGGACCTCTCTCTGAATACACTGCTGGTTCAGATAGTTTGTAATCACTTTATCTTATGTATCTTAATCTTTGCTTATAACTTGAATAAAGTTTATCTTCAATTTCAAAGATTTAATTGAAACAGAATAAGCATTAATATTATTGTGGTATTTGTGATTCTATGAAATTGGGAATTGTTATTTTAATGCTTCCATTTTGAAACTAGTAAATATTTATTTCTATTATGTTTTGGTGCTTGACGTCACTTTAACATGATCTAGCATTTTAACATAAGGTGAGCAGGTTGTTCTAAGAAAAAAACCTATTGTTATTTAATGCTCTGATCAGCTGAATCTGCTGCATACTAGGAATAGCAAAGGACATGTAAGGTTAAGGGCTCTTACTCAATTGAGTCTCTACCAACAAGAACTGTTCATTCAGCTCGTACCATGTATAATGTCACTGGATATGTAAAAACTTCTTTTATCAGTAGGGGAATTGCTAATGTACTATCAATGTTCAGAATAAAGATTTGGGGGAAGTACCGTCTTCCATTTAAAGACCATGGATCCAGACATCAACCTTTTTTGAGACTGCTTCCCATGTTGCTTTAAGAGAATGCCTACTTTACTATTCAAACCACTCATACGATTTTTCCATTGATCTGGACAATTTTAGATTTCAAACAGACCTTTCTTGTTCTGTCTTGTTTCAGCAGTCTTTATGCACATACTGAGACGCTAATCAAAATCTGCCAATCATAGACCATTTTCCAAATAGTATTCCTGCGATAGTAGTCCAGTCATTTAAGGTTTTATCTGCGGAAAAATTCCTAGTGAGCTGAATTTTGATATACACCTTCATTATGGCGTTTTAATGAAGATGTGGAAAATCGACATTGATATCGTGCTGGCTAAAAAAGTTATAAGGGTCAAAAGGTCACATCTCATGACCTATGGCTTGGAGGTCAATAAAGGTCATTATAACAATTATTTCTCATATGATTATCTACAAAAAGTGTCTCTTGCATTTTTCTCTAAAGTCAACCGTTTTCGGGCTAGAGTGCTGTGAAAGCGACTACATTATGATGCACTTGTTTCTGCACCACCTTTGAGGTAGAATGCAAGGCGGGTTTTTTGCATGGTTTCCCCCGTAGGCATAATCCATGATCTGTAATAAAAGTTTTTTTGGTTATTTTATGCTCAATAATTATTTATTTCTACATTGAAAAATAAGGAAAAACAATTTTTTGGTATATAATTTTCTTTTATATTCATTCATCGTTGATATCCTCAATTTCAACTTCATCATAAGTTGCTACCAAAAAATCGAGTGGACTTATTGCTGTATTTAAATCAACATCTTCATCATTTTGTTTAATCATGAATGACCACGACAATGTCCACAAGCTTTAGAACATCTCAATCCAATTTTTTTACATCCACATTTGCCGCCACAACCTTTTGTACAATTACAAATGATTGTGTTTAGTAGATCATCGGGTGCTGGTGGCAATAAAGTTGTTATTGGCTGTAATATATTATTTTTCAACTCCCAAACCCACTGTTCTGGATCAATTTCTTTTCCTAGCCAGGTTTGTATTTGATAATAGACTCGATAAATATGCTGTTGAGCTGCTGAAGAAGTGGGTGGTAATAATTGAAATTTCACAGCTGTGCTTTGTCTTGTTAGTTTAGCAAAGCTGCAGTATCTGTAATTGTCAATTACATTTTCTGAATTTGGAGCACCGTACATTGCTAGTAGAAAGTGTATTCCAGCGTTGACAAGGGCATCTTGAGCGCAATTTTCTTGTTGGAATATTTCTGCCGAATTGTGTGAATCAGGTCTTTTTCCAAACATCTTCATGACTTTAATTTTTCCTTTCCCAAAAAGTGTTGAAGTTGTGTCACATCCGGTCATGGCATGTAGAATCAGAATATTTTTCTTGCAGTGTGGATACTTGTTGAGGCTCTCAGTCGAGTATATTTTTGTTTCAACATTGTATTTCCCTGGTTTCTTGAAAAAAATTGGATGTAGGTTGATCAAGTATTTGTGTGCGTGATATTAGAAGTACCAATAGATACTCAAAATTTACATGCTCCTTTACATTTCTTCCATATTTATCACCACCCGCCTCTGCAGCTTTTAAAACTGTGTCTTAAATGTGAGAGTACTCACTTCTCTTATAGCGGGTTTGTATTTTTTGTCTTTTTTCTTTCGATTTCTTCACTTGTTTCTTCTCCACAAAACAAACATAATTTTTTGAAATCAAAAGAATTAATTCTTTTTTTTGCGTGGAGATGTTGATGTACTTGGCTCTTCTTGGCGTCGTTTGAAGGCCGCAATACTCAACTTGTTTGTATAATTTTTACGACAATTACTGTGAACATTTACAAATGTCACAGTATTCAAATATTCAATGTTACCATCACTTCTAGTGACACTAGCATTTTTAATGTTTGTAGACTACGTCTAACTTCTACTACGTCACCACTAGATAACGATTCATTACATATGAAACATTTATCATTCATTATGAAAACTATTCAAGAACACAAAACTAGGAAATTAACGTCTTTAACACTCAAGAAATATTTTTCAAGTGAGCTAAACACAGTCCGACAGGCAATAGCAGGTATAAAGGGACGGGTCTCAGAACATTAAAGAACGGAACATCTGCCAGTGGAGGTCATTTGTATTATATATAGTATATTTTACTAAGTTCCAAAACCTCTATAGTATAAGTATATTTGTCACAAAACGCCTGAGTAAAAGTTAGAAGTTTTAAGAAAACTTAAATACATTGATAAAAAGCAATAGAGTTGACGCCTTATATGTGTACGGTATATAGTACCCATGTGAGTGCATTCTACTTGCTTTCTCAGCACTCTAGTCCAAAAACAGTTGAATTTACAGAAAAATGCAAGAGATATTTTTTGTAGATAATCGTATTAGGAATAATTTGTATAATATCCTTTATTGACCTCCGAGCGATAGGTCGTGAGATATTCGTGAAAAACTGATTTTTGTGACCTTTTGACCCTTATAACTTTTTTAGCCGGCACGATATCAATGTCGGTTTTTCACATCTTCATTAAAACGCCATAATGAAGGTATATACCAAAATTCAGCTCACTAGAAATTTTTCCGCAGATTGAGGTTTAAAAAACCTAAAATGACTGGATTATAGTTGATTTGGTGTCTTAAGCTCTCATATCTTTTTCCTGCCTTCTATGTTGTTTGGGATATGAAAGAAATTGCTAATATTGATGTTATTTAAAAAAAAATATTCATTGAATGACAATTAAGTACATGTAATCTCTTTTTCTTATTTTGCTGTTCAGGAGAACTTAATTATCTTTGTGGTAAGTGTTCATCTTGAAGCAGACTTACACCTAACATAGATTTACATAAAATATGTACTTGAGAATGGAAACAAATAATAATTTAATTAATATGGAAGACTATACAGAGTGTCCCTATATTGTTTAGACTATTTAAACTAGTATGTTCATTTAATCAAAATAAAACAAAGCATTCTTGTAACGCTCTACAGCAAAACATTTTACAGAAGGTGTTCTAAAATGCTGGGGTTCCATCTCTCTGTCTGTATGAGTTTATGATATAAAAATCCTATTTATAAATCCGTTAAAGATACAAAACTAAAACTTCAAACATGTAATAACCAATTAACAAGTACATGTTTAGAATTCTAATAAAATTATATTTTTCCATATCAAAATGGTAGCTAGTCATAACTTTAAAAACAAGTTTTAAGAAGAGAAATAATTTGACTAAAATGTACAAGGCTAAATAAAATTTGGGAGAATTGTTACTATAACAATACCTCAGTTTTGTGATGAAATATTAAATTTTTACGATTATGAGCGTGTAAGATAGAAGCGATGAAGACATCATGTCAAGCGATAAAATGCATGGGATGTGCCCTTAAAACAATTCAAAAAAGTAATAGATAGATGTTTGAAGGATAATATTTTTTACTCCATTGACAAATTTTTGGCCTGTGATATTAGTACATTAAGTTTTTGATGTCTGAATGTTTAATTATGTATTTGTCTTATTTTAATAGCTATTATATGTCTTTGCTGTTATTGTAAGTTTTATTTTATTTTTAGTATTTTAATCTAAAATTACTTTGTTGTCTTGTCTAAATGTGTATCTGTAGAACAAAGTTTATAATATATTTTAATTAGGTCACTGTTATTTTGTAATATCATTTTATTTTTAATTTGTGATTATATTGTATTTTAAACATTATATAATTGTAATAGTTGTAATAAACCGGAAAAATAAGATCATACACACACCTACCAACACCACGCCGATCCCCAAACATGCTAAAACCCGTTCCTACATATTTCAATTTAAAAAACCAATTCACTCCTCATAATTTTCTGGCACGTACCCCCCTCCTTACTAATTAAATTATTCCATATAATGCTAATATCAAATATGCAAAAATTAAGGTAAGACTTGCGGCATTCCTCGCCGGAATGGTAAACCACACAGTCCATAACTCACTCCCGACTGCCCGTTCCGCTCCGTACCCCAGCTCTCGTTATCAGTCTGACGAAGTGGTCGGTAATCCAAAGTTAAGCCATCTACCTTATCAGCACAAGATATGTCTGGTCCCAACAGTCGACCCGATCCTCTGATATATGCGGTGATTAGCCATCACAGTTTTAAAAATTGATTGGAGTAAAGAAGCTATATTGATTTATATTTGCACTTGAAGTGCTAGAGTAAGCAAGTTTTCTTGCATGCCACCATGACATGGATAGTGACAATGTCTTTAATTGTGACTTTTTCAATTCATTATAAATTAATTTGCAATATTAGTTATTAATTGTTAGATAAAGTTATAAACTAAGTTGTATGTTTTATAAGTTTTGACAATCCATCTGTACAATACGGCAAAATAATTATACCACATATTATATCTGGAGTTAATTTTTTCCAGATACAAAGAGAATATGGAGAGACTGTCAAAGATTTACCATGACCGACCTAAGTCAGCAGCAGATAGTTTAGTGTATTGGGTGGAGTATGTGCTGAGACACGGTGGAGCACACCATCTGAGACCTGCTTCAGCAAATATGCCCTGGTATCAGCTGTATTTACTGGACGTTGTTGCAGCATTATTGCTGATAGCAGCTGTTATAGTGATGGTTGTGTACATTGTTTTGCGTAAAATACTGCGTTTGTTCAGAGGAAAAACAAAACCTATGTCCTCCAACAAAAAGAAACAAAATTGATGACCTTGGAATTTTGCCAGATTGAAGTAGTGAGTGAGTGATTCATTTTTGAGAACTGTTGAACTGTTGAATAGCTTAATTTCTTGTTTTCTGTTAATTAAAGTACATAAATAAAGTTTGTAAGAGTGTAATTTTATAATAAATACAGATTTTTAACAATATTTAATAGTTCATTCTATTTATACCATACAAGTTTGAACAAAAATATTCTAAAGTCGTAGGAATGTTTTTTTATTTATTTAAAAGTAATCTATTACATTACAAATAATACTTGGAGCATACCAAAGATATTTTTACTTGCTTTGTTGACTATATAGGAACTTTTTTAGAAAAAAGATAAAATCACAAGTCAATTAGAAAAATCATTATCACATTAACTAAACATAACATTTAATCCATGGAAATAAGTGCTTACTTTATATTGAAAACTGTATCAAACATTGTTTAAAGAAAAACTAATAGTTGTGTAAATGATTGTTTTAATGAAATGTTTATAAGTGTTGATATTATCTCTGTGTAGTTGGTACTTACCAGCATTTTTTCCATTTGTGATTGTTAACCACAATGTTATGTCCTAATAAGTAATCCTAAATACCAAAATTTTGAGTTTGAGCTATTTTTACAATTTTAGTTTTCATGGTTTTCTTCTCATTTGTGATTGTCTCTCTGGCCAAGCCTGCCTGGGAAGGAGTGGTTTGCTGTAAAAATGTCTTTCGTGACTTTTTTAAAAGTTATTATCATTGCATGTACTTAGGACTACCTTTTCTTCTAGTGATGAGGAACTACTTATTTCCTTAGTTATGTTCTGACCTTCTCCCATATACAACCCTTAAATTGCTATGGCTGCCACTGAGCCACTGTAGCACATAAGTTTGAGATTGTGTCAGACTGCTTTACTATCTTTAGTAGACAAGTGTTGCTCTGTAGCGGCAATACTTATAAGTAATACTGTTATAAAGAAGCTATGATGGGTCCGTGAAGGAAGCTAGGCTGTGCGGCCGCAAGTGACGCCATTGTGGAAGTGGCTAAATTTAAAGAAATACACGGTACAAAGATAAATTTCACCTTAAAATTACATCTATAATGAGAGGTATCATTCTATAGTACTGTTAATCTAATGGAGTTTGGAAAGCTCCTGCTTTATTAAAGGCACTAATTTTCTCCTCCGTTCTAAGAATTGAAAACCAGACTAGCTTGGTGGTTCAGCGCAACCGCCCCATCCCATTCCCACTCGCTCCTCGAAGAGGTTGACAGAAAATTTCGTTAAATTGGAGTGTTGATATTCTGTTTTACAAATATTAATGTTGATCCTCCCAAAAATTAATAATATGATTAATTAATTGTTATTATTTTTTAATTAGTTTTCTAATTTTGTAATTGAAATTGATTTTGCACATTTTAGAACAAACATTTTTTAACAAATGAATCATAATATCTTGCAGAGAAATTCTGCGGTATCCGGGGAACTTCAATTGTTTGAATTGCTCATCATTATTGAAGATACGAGTATAAATTTGTTCCTTTAACCCTCCAACTGATGACTGACGGCACAGACGTTCATTAATGCCACTTGTAAACTGATAAAGATGGCACAGCCGCCGGTCAACTTTCTGCAATTATAACACAAAAACCATTTAAGTTATAAAGACGTAACTTGCACCAGTCGAATCCTCTATTCTTATATATAAATTCATTTTATATAATTTATATTCTTAATGTTACTCGTTGTCAGCTGATATTGATCCAAAGGCCGCACGGCATACAGCTAATGGACTATGCAGCTGGGGACTCGCTGCACGGCCTTGACGATCTTTGTGCTACTGTTGCTAGGTTATTATGTAGGCTTCATATTTATAATTTATTGTTATGTGGTGAAATGGGCATTCCTCGTTGATATACGTGAACTGTTGGATGATGAAAATATTAGTTCTGATGATGAAAGTGACGTATCGGCAAATGAAGTGCATGATAATATTTCTTTATGAGATTTGTTGTCAGGTAGACTGAATGATTGATTATAAACCGGTAGAATGTGAATTGGCTTGTGAACAAATTGATAATGACAGTGACAACATTTCATCATTCATCATAACAGTTTTCACATTCCTCTTGCCCAAAGAATTCATCAAACACCAGTATTGAAGCGTACTGCCAAAAAAAGTAGTACTTACTTTACATTTGTATCAAAAAACTTTTTTGTGTTGTAAATAAGTGTATATATATATGTTATAATCTTTTTGTTCACTACAAAACTGTGTATATTTTGTACGTTTACAATATCTTACTATATCAAGTCATGTGAAAGTTACATGGAGTGAAACTTAGAAAACAAAAAAAATTACAATATACAATTTTGAATTTATTTAGAAATAATAAAACAATACTCTAGTAGGTGCAGATTTTTTTATTTTAAAATTTTCTCTGGTTTTTAACAAAAAAAAATTGATATATAACACTTATTACTTAGCATTAAGCACATATTTTAAATAAATATTTGAAACATGTACTGTGCAAAGACAAAAACCAGTGTATCATTCTGGGAGTTTCTTATTATCAGTTGGAGGGTTAAGTAACCACACAGAAAGAAATCACACACAGTTAAATCTGCGGATCGGGGTGGCCAATCTAAATAAACACTTCCACGACCAATCCAACGGCCATGAAGGTTGTCATTTGGATTTGTGAAATGAGGGGGAGCACCATCTTGTTGGAAGATTGCTTGATCCATTTCTGGAACTGTAAAATGAGGAAAGACTTGTTAATTTAAAACCTGTTCATATCTATTCCCAGTGATTGTAATGTCTGAAATGTTGTAATATAGCACCTGATTACAACTGACAGCTGCCCAAACAGTAATTCCTTTTGATTTAAGTAGAGTCTGTTCAAGAATGTGTGGATTACCGGTGTTGTAATAATTACAATTATGCCTATTTACAGCACCATTGCAGTAGAAAGTGGACTCGTCTGAAAAACAATTTGAGTATGCCAATTAGGATCTAGCTCATGAAACTCAATGATACGAGAACAAAATTCCACTCTCCTGTCTAGATCATCTTCAAGAGGATTATGGACTAGGTGACTTTTGTACAATTTTATTTTGTTTTTCTTCTCTGATCTTGTTTTATCTGTATTGAAGACTTTGGAACATCAGTTTCAAGTTCAACCTTCCTAAGTGATTTCGGTTTACCTAGAGAGCGGAGCATTGATGGGCATAGTAGTACTTCTCTTTCCTTATTTGATCCTCTAGAGTACTTTTTACGACACTTCCAGTTTCGAACAAAGATTTTTCCACTTAGTTATTGTTGGATTGATAGGTGGTTCAACTCCTGAGTAGGCAACCTGAAATTGTCTAATTGCTTCTGTAAAGTTACCAAAATCCCAATTGCCATGCACAACACTTCCCTTTTTGATCAACATTAAAAGCCAATTCTCGAACTTCAATATCAGTAAAACTGTAATGGAGGAAGTTAGGTTATGTTTTCATAGCACAAGCAATACTCTTCAATCAAACAGCTGTTTTAAACAATGAGCGTTATTAAACAGCTGTTCTTTAAAACTGGAACACAGTAATAAAATTAGGAAATTCAAGAAATAAATTTTTATATGAAGCAAAATGGTAACATTTTCAATATATCACCATTTTGTTTCTACAATTATTAGGGAGCTTTAATTTTCACAGAATATTTTTAAAACCCACATTATTAATTGTGTAGAGTTTAAAAATGTTCGGTGCATAAAAGGGCAAGTAATATAAAATCAAACACTTAAACCTCTTCATGGGACACTCTGTATGTACAGTGTCAGTTAAAAGTATTGATATACTGTTTAGTTTTCGATGGAGCATTGAAGGATGGAATAAGGGGCACTTTCCTAGGAAGTAGAAGTGAACTTTTAGTCACTGTTACAACTTTGCCCATTGCCCCAAAATGGGATTTTGGGGAGGGGGAAGCTCGACATTTTTTATTGTAAAGACCCATTAAGTGACACCTCATTTGAAATGTCTTGAACAAAGAAAAAGAACAGTGGAAACAGAGCTTACTATCTCAACCCAGTGCAAAATGGCAGCTCATTGAACTTAATTAAAAATTATTCACCATTTCCCCAAAATGGTCTTTGGGGGGGGGGGGGCAGTTTAAAATTTTGAAATGTAAAGTTACAGAAGCACTAGTACTTACAATTACATTAAGCAATAAAACGGCTAAAACTTACTAATCTGTGTTTTTTATATCAGAGGTTCAAACTGCTGTCTCAGGCCTGTTGTAGAAACTTTAAACGGCACACTGTATAGATTCACACAGGAAATATTTGAATTTCCATTACTGTTCTGTCCCTAAGGTCATTAATGCACTGGTTTTTTGTTTTATAGACGTTGTTTTTAATGTGACCCCATACAAAGTAGTGATGTGAAGATAGATCTGACGAACTAGATGGCCACTTGATACTTTCTCTTCTGGCTATCCAGCGATTTGGAAAAATATTGTTTAAATACTCGTGGACATGCAGGCCATAGTGTGGAGGTGCTCCATCCAGCTGGAACCAAATTTCATTACAGTTGTTGGTTGCTACTTGGATAGTTGGATAAATCTGATTTTGTAACATTTCCAAGTATACCTCAGCATTAATTTTTCCGTCAATAAAAAAGGGCCCAAAAAACTTATCCCTCACAATGCCAAGCCAAAGGTTTAATTTGTCAGGTTGCTGGGTATGTTGCTCTCTCATCCAATTAGGGTTAACATCAGCCCAATAACGAGCATTGTGTCTGTTAACGTTACCGTTTAACATAAAAGTTGCTTTATCTGAGAAAGCAATGTTGTTTAATCTAATTGCATTACTATCAATGTTCCGCATCATTATTTTACAAAATTCTACTTGACGATCAAAATTGTCATGACTTAGATGATGAATTAAACGAATTTTGTATGCTTTATAACCACTGTCATGTAAAACTTTACAAACTGAGGTTTGTACCTAATATTTCAGAAACATTTCTTGTTGAGGCATGAGGATCTTCTACAACAGATTCTACAAAATGATTCTTGTAAAACATCAAGTGGCAATGTTTGGTTTGTAGCCAATTTTGGTTGTCCAGGTTTGGGGCAGTCTTTAATGCTGCCTGTTTCCTGGAAACATTTGACTGGTTTTTGAACTCCTGATTTAGATACAGGGTTTCGATTGGGATAAGTGTCATTAAATAAATTCCTTACTTCATCATAAGATCTCACCCGGTCTCTGTAGCCTCACATTATCAGGATCATAATACGCTCTTGTTCACTTAAACACCCCATTTCAACGTAAAGTATAACAAAAACATGTCTTAAGTTAGTTATTCGAGCCAGAAACTGAACATGATACTGGACTTCCTCAAAACTGATAAGATAAGGGAGGCCTGCCCTGTAGCAGGCAATAACTGTAAAACAGGTTTGAGTTTGTAAGGAAAGTGGTTCTTTATTGATGTTATTTACCTTCTGAATGTGGATGTTCATGTTTTGCCTCAATTGATTTTTAATTAATTTTAATGAGCTGCCATTTTGCACTGAGTACATTTTGGGAAAATAAACAAAGTTGTAACAGTGACTAAAATGTTCACTTCTACTTCCTAGAAAGGTGTCCCAAGTTCCATCTCTCCATCTTTATCCATCAAAAACCAAACAGAGTGTATCATACTTTTAACTCTCACTGTATAGTGCGTGTGTGCGCGTGCGCACACACACACACACACACACACACACACACACACACACACACACACACACACACACATATATATATATATATATATATATATATGTAAAATACAATTATTTATTAAGTTTTTTGTTTTCTCATAACTTTTATTTTTTATAGCATAATTATTTTCAAACCAATGACTTTATATTTTAGTATCTAGCAACTGATTGGAATACAGAATAAATCAATAGAAATTATAGTATTTACATTTGAATTAATCACAAAGAACTGACTAATCATAAACTGATGATTTAACTTATTTTATATTTTAAAGGCAAGCCTTTAGTTTTACAACAGAACCAAATAGTTATGAACAACATGGCATTTGTTACACTGGCATTAGAAACCAAGTGTCCTACATGTTATTGGAAACAGAGCAGTCTGTAATTAACCCTGTCCAAGTAACAACAGATAAGAGCATTTACAATGGAATACAATAACTTTATCTTTCTTTGACACAAAAGTTTTGCACAACTGCCATGTAATATATTGCAAAGTCAAGGTCATACTGAGGTTGCGAGTCTAGGTTTGGGCAGAGCTGACACTGCATCAGTAAAAAAGGTCTTGATACCAGGCAAATGGATTAATAAATTATGGATATTTAATTCTTAAAATAAACTTTATTTGAACAATTAATTCTTTATAACCTTTTTGAACAATTAATGTTTGTATAAAGAATCTTATTGTCTTCTTTGTATTTTAAAAATTTTATTAACGAATAATTATAAAACTGTACATGATGAAGTGTAGGTGATACTGCTAGTAAGATTGAGTAGAATGAAGAATTATTCACTATATGTTCTTTCACAGGTGTTCAGGTAATAGGTCTTATTCATAATCATATTTTGCCCCAGTAATTTTCTTGATCCAAGGAGCTACTGCAGGTACGTCTGCTAGCCCCACAGGGTAAGCTTCATATGAGCAGAATCCTTGTGACACTCCCACAGCAAAAATGCCATAAACAGCTCCTTTATATACAAGAGCATCAGCCCAGTCACCCTGTAAATATCATAGTTATTATTGACAAATTATACCAGTAAAATGTACTAAAGTCTCTGTGTACATTATAAACAAAAATTTATTCACAGAGTGTTTTTTTTCATGTTATCAACATGTTCACTGTGGTAGACACCTTAGGTGCGCACTCAGTGTGAGTAGTTGGTCTCACTCAGTATTAAACTACAGTGAAGGTGTTAAAAATACATTGATTTTAAGTAGTAGAAGTAAATATCAAGTAATAAGAAGTCAGTTGGTTGTACATGCAAGTAAGAATATCTATCTCATTAATGTGTTAAAATATTTTAAAAAACTGCCATGAAATTAGTCACAATCACTTTTTGGGGATTAGAAACATTATTGTTGTATATTTGCATTTTATTTTCCTGGTGGTTAACTTTACAATTCAAAACTAACCTGTATTTGAGAATTTGAGTGATTATTTTCAGGAATTGGATTTTGAAAACAGTACAAGCTATATTTAATATACTTTTAACATAAAGTATAACAACTAAACAAGATAGCATGTAACAACTGTTCTTTTAAGAAGAACAAAGTTACTCATACAATTGGAAGAAATTAAGGTAAAATACAGTTAGTATGGTCTAAATTAATTTTCAGAACTATCACTGTAAATAATTTCAAAGTATAATTGATAGTATGAAATGTAAATATAAGTAATTTGTATGCATATGAGTGAATTTTTATATATAAGTCACTATATGTGTATTTAAGATATTATTTTTTCTTGATTTCTAATAGAAATGTTACATTAACTTTACAAATAAAGAAGTGGGTACTCACTTCGCAAAGTGTTGTCTTGCCTTGGTTGTAGGCACAGGCCAGCCGAGGTGTCCATGGAACTTTGATGGCTTTCAAGACATCAACACATTGTTTCTTGGGCAGCCAATAGAGAGTACCCTCTAGCAAACGACTCTTTTCTACCTCATTATTCAACAATGGCTGTAACATACACAATATGTTGTTTTCGTAAGGTACATTTATATATTTTTCATATATAATTATTATAACAAAATACTAAGATTATTTTTCTATCCACATTTTAAATTAGATATTGGTGAATAACAAGCGTTAAGTAGCTGAGGGAATAATAGGATTTTGGATATTCACCATTGTTATATATTACAAAAATAGGACACTACAATTCAATTGAAATCCACCCTATTCCTCAAGTGTTAAGATTAAACATGCAAAAAAACTTAAAAAACAAAAAAGTACGGCAATAAACTTGCCACACACCAAACTAAATTTAACAATATAGTATATTGTGTCCCAAAAACTCAAGCAATACCTGACTGGTACACCAACAGCTTAAAGTCCAGACTGGTGAGAATGAACCCAAGTGATATCACTGCACAGAACAGCATATCTCACACGCACAGATGTGACATTTGTTATGTATGTTTAACATTGTATGTTCAGGGTTTATGACTCCTGGAGAAGAGGGAGTCATAAACCCTTTAAGTTTATATATATATATAATTATAACAACGATGGAATAAATAGTTAAGTTTATGCAATTGACTTTTTATTAGATAACTTTTTTAAGTTTCAGAGTCTTAACCTTTTAATATAATTTTTCTGAAAGCACAAAAAATTGTAATTTTTTATCACCCATAAGGATTTACTGGCAGATACTAGGTATGTTCAAAAAGTAATGGGAATTTTCATTTTGTTTTTTTTAACATGTATTTATTTGTCTTATACTAGTGCTTCTTCCAATCCTTGAAACACTTCTAAAACCTCAATCTTTGGGACAGCCTTTGGCTCTTTCAGCAATGTACTTTTATTGTCATCTGCGCTTGTAAAACAACCTTTAAGGTTCTCTTTAATTTTGGAAATAAAAATATATCACATGGAACCATGTCTCTGGAATATGGAGGCTGGGACATTGTTACAGTACTGCTTTTGGCCAATAATTGACGAACAAGCAATGAAGTGTGAGCAGGTGCAATGACATGGTGTAAAAGCCATGAATTGTTTTACCACATCCAGGCATTAGTTTTAATTACCTCTGCAAACGGCGTTGAACTTGCAGGTAGTATTTCTTATTAACCGTTGATCTTGTGGAAAAAATTCATGCTGCATTATGCAATTAAAATCGAAAAACAAAGTGAGCATAACCTTCATGTTCGACTGCACTTGTCAAGCCTTTGTCAGTCTTGGCAATCCAGAATGCCTCCACTGGGATGATTGAGCCTTAGTTTTAGTCATATTCTTAAACCCATGTTTCGTTACCTGTTATAACAAGTTTTAGTAAACGTGTATCGTCGTTGACCTCTTTTAGAGACTTCTGAGAAACTTCCATTATTTTTGTTTAAAATTCAACAATTTTGGAACAAATGTTGCTGTCATAAGTTTCATATCCAAAACATTTGAAAAGATTGTACCGTATTTTTTATAAATTAAGTAAATGTTATTACTTTTAGTCAACTTTCACTTACATTCTGTAAAAATTTCATACCCTATTTATAGCTGGCTTTCTGTACGCATCATTACAAGACACCCTAAATACTACTCTAAATATTTGCAGTTTTTCAAGGAGGTATGAAATGTTTCAAAAACGTTTTTGGTATATTTTCTTGTCTTTAAGAAGGGTATTTTCAATGTCTACGACTAAGCGTTATTTAAAATTCAACCCAACTGAATACTAATAGCATCACCTTATTGCTGTATAAATCCATTTGATACTACCACATGATAGCATTTACAAGTATAACGTCAAAGGATTATAATGAGTGGGATATATACACGGAAGAGGAGAACGTTTATTTTGAAAATTCGTGGTGAATGGAACTAGGAAGACACTTTGATGCTTTGGAGTAAAGATGTGGATCTTGGACATATATCAGATTAAAGAAATGACAAGGTTTTATTACAGCCAAAAACTTTCATAGGTTTAATTGTCCTCTAGGTAAAGTAAGTTTGTTGACTAGTGCTCATACAGTAGTAACATATCAAACTTTTAATTCTACTTGAGGAATTAAAATGGTAACATTTTGCTATGATCATTTTATGTTTAATAGGGTCTGTAGGGATTTTATTTCAACCAAGAACTCCTGGTAAACTAAGAATGTTAGAAACTCCTTATAAATCAAAAAATCAGAAAACACTTGTGGAAGGTGGTTTATGAGAAAACTAAAGCAATAGAATGTTGTGCCTGAGTTAATAATAGAGAAAGTTGGTTTCAGCCACCTAGTTTTAATTTTTCATTTTGTGTAGGTCTGTAAGTATTTTCTTACTTCAGAAAAATATCCTTTGATTATTTATTATATGGCACATGTAGTATGAATTCCCTTTGTTTCATGTATCTTATGTCATTAAAGTATCTTAATGGTATCCAGGAGCTGTAGGAGGATTTAGATTTAAAGTTACATTTTGTGTTGGACTATTGTACGGATTATACTTTTCCACATTCAGTTACTTATAACAAAAAATGTTTGATATATGTTTGTATGCTCTATTTATAAATATGTTTTTTTATGTATATCCCAACGTTAAAGATTGGGATTTCTAATAAAACTATTAGAACTGTAGAATACTCTGATCCTTATTATTGGAATCTCAAAATTACTAAATGTTAAAGGTACGTGGATCAACCAGTATCTGTATTACTTGGATACTTTTGATAAATATACATTCAGTGTCATTCAAATATTAGAAATGTGCAAATGAATGTATAATTTTACATTTATTTATGTATTGTCTTCATTCACTATTATTAAAAACGGACACACATTTAGATTAACTGAATAAACATAGGTACTGATGTAACAAATATTTCAATATATCTATCACTATGGCCCTAGTGCAAGCAGGTATGAAACTTGTCTGACGTAAAATAGCTCAGCTGCAAACTGTGTTTGGTTTACAATTTGTTTCTAAGTTGTTTTGGTAAGAAATTCCAAGTACTATAGGTACATTGTTATAAATAATGTTTCATAAATTGTTGGTCTGTATTGAGGAATACATAGCAGAGATAAACTAGAGAGTGTAATTTTTGCACTTCACTTCCCATAAATACAGATTAAAAATTGTTTGATCTATATTTTTGGAAACCAGTTTTCAAAATGAAAGTCAAGATTCAGATTTGAATTGATTTTACATCAATATTTATAATTCCTATTCTTATGGTATTATATGCACATGAAGATTCAATAAAAATTGAATTCAATATAACATTTTAAATGCACTCTCTTAATCCAATATCTTAATAATTGGGGTTAGTGACGTATGTACCACTCTTGAACATCATTTGGTTTAGCTACATATAAGTTGCAGTACCGGTACTAGGTTTTATTTTACCCAGTTTTTAGGTTTTATTGGACAAGTATAAACCATCAGAAGTGAATCCTCCTGGAAGTTGCCTACTTTCAAATACATTTGTAAATCATCAGCCTGTGAATTAAACATAGTATGTCTTACAACAATACTGACTATTGATAAATTAACAAATCAAAAAATTAGTTGTAAATTATAAATAGAGGTTCTTAATATGAGGCTTAAGGAGCACCATGTGTGGCAGTTTTCCAGTTAAATATGAGTTACTATGACTTAAACACATCTTTTTGTGGTCTAGTATTATCTCATCTAAGATAGAGGTTTTGTAGTAAATACCAATTTGTAAATTGAGCTAGAAAGTATGCTTTGACAATTGTACCAAAGTCCATGCTGAAATGGAACAATCTTAAGACAGACTGTCCAAAATCTATGGTTTTTTTAGATAATTTGAATGTAAAAAATAAACTCAAACCATTTGTCCTCAGTTACCTTCAACAGAACAGTCCAATTACTATAAAAAGTGAGATCAGTCCTTGCTAGAAGTAATGTGTTACTTACTTTTCCTAATACCTAGTCATCACATTTACTTATTATATTTATATAAAAAAAGGGTTTATGTTAGGAAATTTAATTCATTATTCAATTCTCACATGAACTTACCATATAAGTGGGCGGCGCTGTTGATCCATAACCAGCCACTGAGAACTTTGTACCAGGTTTGGGTTGTTTGGTGCCAAGTTTGATGGGTTTTATTTTGTCAGACCATTTGAATTCCCCTTTGATTTTGCAGACAGCATAGTCATAGTCTAGGTTACCATCTATATACTTGGGATGCAGGACAATCTTTTTAACCTTGTATATCTCCCCAGTTTTACCATCATTGCTGGCAGCAACCACATCAAGATCACCAGGATTAGGAAAGCTAACAGAAACAGGAACAAACATATAATAAACACATTGTATTTGAGTCAATTTCATAGATGTCTTCATCTGAGCACTTGCTAGGCATCTTTAAAAGTTTTGATATATCAGTCTGATACATATATAAACAACTGAGAACAAATATATCAAAATTTTAGGACAAATCCAGAATAATGCAGAATCGTTAATTTTCAGAAACTTCAGAATTGTGAATATTAAATTTTACAAATATTTAATTAATAAAACTACATTATATTATAATTGGTTATAAGTAAGAGGTTATATTAATTGAAAAAGACAATTGGACCATTTTTCATCATGAAACCTAAAAACATTGCCTAATATTAAAATGTTACAAAAATCGGTGTGGGAGATAAAGATGCAGAACTTATGTTGTGGTTCGTGGGTTCGTGTTAGCTTGGTATCCACTGATTAGCCTTGTTAAATTTGAAAATTTTATACATGGCAGCTGTGGGAGAGATTGCCTAGTTTCATTTAAGAGGTCCAATTTTGATGATTTTATTTAGGCTATTGCATCAAACAAAAATATCCACAACCTTTTGTGGGCAAACAGAAATGTTCACAACACATTGTGGGTACTTCATTTTTACGCCATAGCCGAAATGCTGATGACTCATCTTTTGAGCAAATGCATTTGCACACACCGTGTTATGATCAGTCTATTTTGACCACAGTCTCAGATAAAATGCCCACAGCTCTTAGACTTAACCAGAACATGTTGTGGGTAAATATTGTGGATAGTGGACAATTAAAAACAAAACATACAATGTAAGCAATCTCAGTGCATTTGTTTAGCATTTTTTCTAATTTAATTAAGATTTAAACAGGTGTTTGGGCCAAATTAGTTAGATTCAAAAGGGTTAAATGCATGAAAACATATTTTTAGTTTTAATTGAGGCTAGAATAGAATGCTTCAATGGTAGAAATATCCAAATAAAGTAGTTGTATTACAAATCAAGAATTGAGAATTATAATGTAATGAAATCAAAACTTTGAGTTTTGAGCATAGACAAAAACGTATAGGAACGTCAAAGGGAATGTTGGGAACGTTTCTGTCAATAAAGCTACAGCCGGTTTTAATATAAAAATTGTGTTTGCTGTTTTTGAGAATATATGTAATTTAACTTCTAAAATAACCCAATAAACTTCAGAAAATAGCACATTCACTTTCACAAAATTATTTACAAATTTTTCAAGACTTAACCTTTTAGATCTTATGTGGAGGGGAGGAGGGGAAATTTGATTTCTGCTGTGTTTTCATTTGATAAATAACTGTTAGGACGAACATAAACAAACATTTTGAAATACTTCTGTAAAGGAGGAAGGGAAACTGAATGTCAGCTGCAGTTTATTGCTGCTTTGAAATACCAGAATAGAACATTACATAGGTGTTTTGTAGTTGCATTTGAACAAAGAAATGTTAACCCTTAGCGAGCCACAAATAAATAACCAAAACTACTCCTAAGAGCCATACACCTTAAAAATAAAAAAATTCCCACATACCAAAACCAATTTTTTTTTTATAATTCTTATAACATAACAGGTAAAAAAACGACAAAATATTTTTTTTCACTCTTTATTGTTAATTTACAGCCAAAAAATGATAAAATCATAATTTCACTGAAAAAATTTAATTTTGACATTCTATGTGTTCATATATAAAATTAACAATAGTTGAACACAGTTATTGTTATATTTTACTAAAAAACAAGCATATAGTAATTTGTATTTAGAGAAAATATAAAGAATATAGTAAAAATTTATATATATATATACAAATTAAATAAAATCAATGAACTAAAAAAAAACTTGACAATAAAGCCCTACATCACGATAATAATACATAAACTACACTGCAAATTGATTAAAAATATTGATTAACATCAAAATTGAAAAGATAAATACGCAGATCGAAAATGGAAGGGCGAATAAACATCTAACCTCACGGAAGGCTACTGGCGGACTGAGCGCGCATCAGTAGACGTCATTGGCTCTGCGGGAGACTATGAACATCCGGCCGCCCACTATTTTGTCGATCGAACAAGAGCCGTGACCTTCAAAGTAGACACGAACGATTGTCTCTTGTTTAGATAAACCTTGTTTGACAGTTTTTACTAAGTTTGTTACCCAGAAATGCTTTTAAATAATATTAAAATAAAAAATTGATTTTGCGTCAGTGGACGTCGTTGGCTTTTAGCGCTAGTTTAGGCATGACGTCTAGTAACGTCGTTGGCTCGGTAAGGGTTAATCCGCCAGATAAAATAGATTCTAAGTTTGTGCGCTAATAATCAAACACAGATGAAATCTGAATCTTTGATCCTTGTTTGTGCAGATTGAGATGTGAACTAAATTGCAATCACAGAAGCTGTGTAATAAAACTTACCCATACGCACATGCTCCAATAGTGAGGACCCATTGAGAGCTGACAATGCTGGCAGCACACCAGTTGGATCTTTTAATTTGGAGTGAGACCTACACAGAAACATCAGAGGTATGATTAGATACAAGAAATAAACTAAAATAATATAAAAAAGGTGTGTTCTCTCCCCAAAACTATGAGTGATTCACTGTACACAGTTTTATTATTTTGTCAGTATCTCTATTTGATGTGCTCCTGGCACTCATAATTTACTAAAAAAACAATGTTAATAGGCTCTACAAGGCATGTTTATTAAAGAAATTGCAGTTTATATATATATATATATATATATAAATATATATATATTATATATATATATATATATATATATATATATACAGGGTGTATATTATGTCTGGAAACACCCAAATATATCCTTTAATAATTTAAATATAAATTTGAAACCTCTTACAATCGTGATAGAGATTGGGCATCTACTTTTTGGAACAATGTTTTGTTATGTCACACCAACGGGGGACGTCCTGGCCGAGGGTATCGTGAATATTCTTAATGGAAGCCTATACCTTGTGATACATAATTTTAAAGGTAATAGCTTACTGAATTGAATGCCACAAACCGCATCTCAAAGGAATTATTCTATCAGAAAATAGAGCATTTTTAGTATTGAAAATTTACTGATGTTCAACAATGTAATTTTAACATGGTTCTTGCCACAAAATGTGTTACACTAATTTTTTTAGCATTTTTTAAATGTTCAATTAAAAATAAAATAAACAATTTATTTTTAAGCTGGTTTCATTAGTACAAATTTACCAGTTTTTATTACAATGAATAAAACTTATGAGTCACTTTCTCTCTGATTACTTATGAATCGGTACTTGGTGTTTTCCAGTCAGCAGGAAGGTTTAAAGAGACAAAGGTCACTAGCCTATGAGAAACATTATTGTGTTATTAATCATCTGGTCTACAGGTTTCAGTTTGTTGAGCATGGAGCTTTTCACTAGACAAGGTCTAAGCTTGGGAATTACAAATGGACAAAGGTCATATCATTCCTGTCGAGTTAATCAGTGTCTCTGAAGCATTGCTGTCAACAAGTTATCTAATTACAGTAGTTTCAGTTTTTATTTTGGCATTTTAATGGAATTGTCTGAAAGAGAACGAATTACTCTGTTGATGATGCGAGGATATGGCGATCGTCAAAGATCTTATCGGAAAGTTTGTAATTTGTTTAATGACACTTTCCCAGAAAGGAATCCCATAAGTGTTTCAACAATATCAAAAAACTATTGAGCGTTTTGAAATGACAGGGAGTGTACGTAATCGGCCAAAGTCGGTAGGATACAATCTGCAACAGATGAAGAACATGCACTAGATGTTTTGCAAACATTTATTGAAGACCCACATACATCGCTCAGAAAAGCTGCACAGCAACATGATATGCACCCTATGTCTGTGAGTAAGATTTTGAAAATTAATAAATACAAACCATTTAAAGTTCATTTAGTCCAACAGTTTAAGTGAGGATGATTACGACAGAAGAGTTGAGTTTTGTGAACTTGTGATGCGCAAATGTGATGACAATAGAGATTTTCTGACCAACATACTATTTTCTGATGAGGCAACTTTTTTCCTAAATGGCAATGTTAACAGGCACAATTGCCGTTACTGGGCTAGTGAAAACCCACATTGGATTACTGAGTCCCATTCACAGCAACCACAAAAACTGAACGTATGGTGTGGAATTTTAGGTTAACAAAATTGTTGGACCCTTTTTCATCAATGGAAATTTAAATGCCGAACTTTACTACAATATGCTCCAAAATGAAATAATCCCAGCTATTCAAATTGCATCAGGAGAATACTTTGATAATGTATGGTTTCAGCAGGATGGTGCTCCACCCCATTATGGGAGACAGGTAAGAGAGTATTTGGATTTAAGGTTTCCTCATAAATGGATTGGCCGAAGAGGAGAAATCGAATGGCCTCCAAGATCTCCGGATTTGTCACCAATCGATTATTTCCTATGGGGTCATTTAAAATCCAATGTTTATAGAAGAAAGCCTCATAATTTGGAAGACCTAAGAAACAGGATTATAGAGGAGATTGCTTTGATAACTGAAGAAATGTTAGGCAACTCTGTCGAATCATTTTACACAAGATTGGCTCATTGTCAAACCGTAGAAGGAACACAGTTCGAAACAATTGCTTTGACACCAAATGCAGGTAAAACGTTTGTTGTAAGACTTTTCTAACAGCATACATTATTTTTTATTTGTAATAAGAAATCAATAACATAAGTATTTCCATAATTGTACTGTAATAAAAACTGGCAAATTTGTGCTAATAGAACCAGCTTAAAATGAAATTTTTGTTTTTATTTAATTGAACATTTAAAAAAAATGCTAAAAAAATTAGTGTAACACATTTTGTGGCAAGAACCATGTTAAAATTACATTGTTGAACATCAGTAAATTTTCAATACTAAAAATGCTCTATTTTCTGATAGAATAATTCCCTTGAGATGCGGTTTGTGGCATTCAATTTCAGTAAGCTATTACCTTTAAAATTATGTATCACAAGGTATAGGCTTCCATTAAGAATATTCACGATACCCTCGGCAGGACGTCCCCCGTTGGTGTGACATAACAAAACATTGTTCCAAAAAAGTAGATGCCCAATCTCTATCACGATTGGTAAGAGGTTTCAAATTTTATATTTAAATTATTAAAGGATATATTTGGGTGTTTCCAGACATAATATACACCCTGTATATATATATATATATATATAAAAGTAAACTTTTTGTAAAAAGTTTATTTATATATAAAAGCTCACACTTGTATCTACAATCCTGCATAGCCCCCATCAATATTAACGAAATTATCTATTAAAAAACAATCTTTTTTATAACGTTATCGTAGAAGTTTGCCATTTGAATTGACAGTGATTGCAATGGTCATTTTGACAATATTGTTGTAATTTCTGCGTTAACCTTCAAAGTGCTTCTTCAGTTTCAAAAAAAAAATCTGGAAGCTAGATTGTGGCTGTATGGAGAGTAATCAAATTGGTCCCAGTCAAATGCAATGAGATCTTGAGTTTGTTTAGCGAATTTTTCAATTTTCGTCATAGATGAACATTGTCATGCAGCCAAACAATCCTTTTTTCAATAGGTAAATATTCATTAAAGATGTCATAGAGTACACTTCTTGAAACTTGAAGGAACTTCTCTGGTAACAAAGAATTCATGAAAAGTCTGTTAAATTTTATTTTTTCACTCACTCTCTGTACCAAATCAAAGGGTTGTCCACTTCATTTTTCATCATGAACATTCTTTTGGCCATCTTTTAAAGCTTTTACCCATTTACATGCCATTTCATCACTTATAATGTTCTGTCCATATATTTCATAAGTCTGATGGGGAATTTAAACTCTTCAACACTTCTGGTAGTAAAGAAACAAATAAATATGTGTTATAGTCAATAACAATATAAATATATGTTATAGTCAGCATGATTCTTATTGACAGAGGCATTTTAAATAGCATAAACAAATGTAAACACAATCAATTTTTGCCATACTGGCTTTTGTGGCCTGCCAACAGATGAAGGTAGGCAGTGCGCAAGTGCCGGACATCAGCCGTAGAGCTGCAGTGGTGGAATTTCAAAATGATACTTGCTTATAAAATATGCCTCGTTTATACAAGGTGTAGCTATTATTTAATGATAAAAAATTGTAAAACTTCACTTTTATTTTGTACATAATCACTCATTGTCACTTTCAATATACAGTCCTATCCCTACAACGATCTCTGCAAATTTTCCATTGTTGGAAACAGTGCTGAAAGACATCTTCTGTCAGTTCCTTCAGGACAAGTGCTTTCTCTTTTACAGCTTCCACAGATTCAAATATTGTCCCTTTTAATGCAGATTTTACCTTAGGGAACAGATAGAAATCACATGGTGCAATATCTGGTGAATAAGGTGGATGTTCTAACACTGGGATGCTTTACTTGGCTAGGAACCTCTTGACAGATAACGCGGAATGAGCTGGCGCATTGTCTTGGTGCTGAACCCATGATTTGTCTTTCCACATTTCGGGGAGTTTTTCCCTTACTCTTTGATGTAGTTTAGCAAGTACATCAAGGTAGTAATTTTTATTAACTATTTGACCTTCAGGAACCCAGTGAAGATACGTAATCTCATGAATATAAAAAAAGTCACTGGTTTAAATTTTGAATTCCTCATTTGAGCTTTTTTTTGCCTCTCAATAAAAATGGGCTTTCCAGTGCATAGGTTGGCACTTCATTTCTAAATCATAAGCAAAAGCCACATTTCATCACATGTTATTATTGTTTGCAAAAAAGTTGGTAGTTTTTAATCGCCTACAAAGTGTAAGTAAAACTTTTGAAAGCTTTTTGTAGTTCAAACATTAGAATTTTAGGTACCATTTTAGCACACACTTAACGCATGTTAAAATCGTTATGTAAAATTTGCCTTACACCTTCTTTATCAATACCTAAAGTTTTACCTATTGCTCGAATATTTAATCGATAGTTGGACCGAATCAAATTATCGACTTTTTTAACATTTTTATCCGTTTTTGATGTTGAAGGGTGAACTGGCCGCTAATCATCTTCAACGTCATCTCTGCCATCTTTAAAATGCTTAAACAATTCAAAAACATGAGTCCACGATAAATATTCACTGCCATACACTTCTGTCAGTAAATGATAAGTGTCAGTAGGAGTTTTTCCAAGATTAAAGTGAAATTTTACAATAATTTGTTGCTCTACTATACACTTACCATTTTATCGGGCAAAACAAAATTTAACAATAACGTGAACATAGGCTCTGACTAAACATTGTTTTTTACAGAAGCGAGACTAGCTGCATACTAAAGAGAAAGGTTCACACTAAATATCTGTTGATTAATGGCGGTTGAAGCATGCCTCCTTGATCAGCAACAGCGTTAGTCTCGTTATTTAATAGCCACAGATTGTATATTTAAACAATAAAAATTGTGTAAACTTTTATGTAGCTATTAACATTTCTAACCAGTGTAGGTCTGTATTGTAAGCTGCGGAGTGTTAAGTATCAGCTGACACACTCTCAGTTTAGTCACAGCGCACCACTGGCTTTTCACAGTAACGAATTTGGTAATTTTTTTGCTCATGGGTTTTATTTGCTATATTTATTTTTTCTAGAATATTACTATCAGTATTCTTAAATCATATCCATAATTTATTCTACTTCATATTACTTCTTTTAATTTAAATTTTATGAAATTAATACATACACTGATCAGGATAAAAGTTCTAAACTTACAATTTTCCACTTGAATCTACGCTCACATCATTAAGGCCCATGTAGACTCATTTCCTTCTGTTCGTAATTATACAGATATTAGGTAGCAGTTTAATTATTTATTTCAAGTTCAAGGTATGAAATTATTGCTTTTGTGATCAAAATGTTTTTCTATAATTATATATTACATTATTTTCTGTTAACTATTCAGAATTATCATACTATTATTTGTTATCCAAATGCTTCATTTTCTATTCTATTTAATGTAAAATATTTACTTCTCTATGTTCAGTTTTATATTTTGTGGAAATAAATGCAAATGTCATTAGATTTAATTGCACATGTGTAGAAGACTTCAACATTGTTGAGCAAGGAATTTAAATTTGCAATAAATTCTTTACACCTTTGAGTGTACGGTACGCCTTATTTTATCTACAAGAACGTGAATGGCACTAGATACCACTTATGTTAGATACTAGAACACTTCTATTATCCTAAATTATTAATTGATTACTGAATTCATAGAATTTACAATGAAATATTTTACCTAATCAGGCCCTTATTTAAGCATTTAATATTCTGTGATTACACACAGGACGGAAAGATTTGGGGTAGCAAAATTAAAAATTAAATTTTTCATATAAACAATAAAATATTTACAAAGCATTAAAATAATTGTAATGTGTACTATATATTATATTGTGTATTGTGTAGTTTTGTACTATTCAAAACTTAATTTTCAAGACGGGTTTCATTGAACAGATTTTGTTAATTTACAAAGATTGGCGTCTCGTCATTGAAACATGCAAGCTACTAGATTGCCGAGGGTGATGTTGCAACAATCATCTGCGGCCCACTAGCATCTAGGATTGCAAGAAGCCATAATGACTGTTGTTTTAATATATTTGACTATTAACCATGAGGCTGTTTTCAAATATTTAAATTGTAATACAGTATTTACATTTTGCCTGTTTGTGCGGTAGGGTTTTGCATTGATCAATGTAAGGGACTGGCAGGTGGATAATGGGAAGAGGTGGGTTGCAGGTAATGGCTGATGGCTCAGGAGCGCATAATTGATAAATACTGGCATGGATGTAAATCATATTTAATGGTTTTAGTAATTAAATTCCTTAGGTTTTCTTAAATTTAAAAATTAAATAGCTCATAAATATTGTATGTTGGTTAATAATTTCTAAGTAACATAATTATGATAATTAAATAATAGCATATCACTTCATAATTATACATATGAGTTCAACATATTATTTTTACTTTCTGAATATTCCAAATAATACCTTTATGCAGCCACTTCCAGTGGTTTAACTTTTGCCAGTCATTATATCTACTTATTTAATCTGAACAACTGAAGTGACTCTCTTTCATTTCAAGCCATTTGGGGTCTTCAACTCAATTGCTTGAAAATGTGCCATACATTGCAATTGCTCACCCACTCAAGGTTTGTATACTCCTTTTGTTCTCTCGTCATGTTCAAGTGTGTTTTGGTACAGATTTAATTTTAGGTAACGGCCTAAAAATTCTTATTTTGGTAATGGAGCTTAGCTACTGCTCCTTTTCTTTTCCATACTTCCCACCTCATCTTGTTCTCTTAAAATTATAAAGTTATCCCTAATCTAGCTCAACTAAGAATTGAAGAGTTCTTGACCTTTCTCCCCTCAATAACAATGTTAAGTGATGCCTTTCAATCAATTTATTATTCTCTTTTCTTATTGTTACTATATTTTTTAAATTTATCACATGTTTAATTAAACAAAGTGCTACTTATGTTCTCAATTAAAAAATTACAGTAAGTTCTCAAAGTTTAACTCAGAATTGAGCAAAGTGTATTGCAATCGATTTTGTGTTTGGAAAATGTTAAATTCATAGCTCTTTAAAATAACTTACCTGAATACAGAAAAAGTATAGAAATGTTTTTTGATCATACTACATGAAATTAGAGAAATTTAAAGTAGGGAACATAGGCAATTTTGTAATTAAACCCAAATAAAAACCACTGAAGGTAAAAATGTGAAAGTTTTACAGTATGTCCATGAATTACAGCTTCAGGGATTAAAGCATTTTTTATTCATTTACAACTCGAGGAATTCATAAGTTTTTAATGAAATATAATTTAAGAAAATTACATGTTTTAAAATATTTTTTATAACAAAATTAAATGTGTTTATGGATATAAAACATATAAGATTACCAGCAGCAGTATGTCTTATACTTGGTTTCAATATTTAAGTATTTAACCCTTTGCGTGCCACGGCGACGATACATCGTCGCCAAAAAACCCTTGCGAAAAGTGCCACGGCGACGATGGATCGTCGCCGACTTACTTTGCGAAAAGTGCCAGGCGACGATCCGTCGTCGCCGTCTGTTATCGTAATTTTTAACGCTTTATTTTTCATGAATTCTTTTCACAACCAATATTGTTTTATTTGTTAACTATCCTGCAATAGATAAATAATAGTTCACATAGTACTTTATATTAGTGAAGATAAAAAAAACACAGAATAATAGAAGCAACAACAGCTGGCGGTGATCAACCGGGCGCGTAACATCGTTGACGCGTAAACAACTCGCTACGTATAGTATGCGTAATATCTAAAATAATACGTTCGGTCAAATGGTTGTGTTTACATCGTTTTGAGGTTAGGATCTTTAAAATGATTTTGTTAAATTGATATCTCCCGTGCGTGCTTGCGTGCGCGTGCGTGCTTGCGTGCGCGCGCGCGCTTGTGTGTGTGTGTGTGTGTGTGTGTGTGTGTGTGTGTGTACATATGTTTTGGGAAAATATGAAGACCATATTTTAGATATACTTTAGAACCAAAGGATAAATGTAAGTAATGCATTAATTATTTTTGTTTTAGTGTTGTGTTACCGGTACTGAAAAATGATTTTTTTCATTATGTACATAATTTCAAGCATTGTTATGTAACTATAGTAATTATATAAAAAAGTTAACCATTATTTTTTTCACATTAACAATGTTATAAAGAATATTAAAAAAATTCTTCCCATAGTAAAATTGTTTCTTATTAATTTGTCAAAAAAAATAAAAACTAAAAAATAAAAATTGCTTTATACATTTTTTTGGTTTTGACATGCCAAAACTAATATTATTTTATGTTGTTTCATTTGTTTTGTAACATTTTATTGTAATACAATTTTTTACAAACATTTTGATACCTGTTTCATAAAAATAGTATGAAAAATAAAAAAAATATATTGTTTTTTTCCGGAAGCCCGGTAATACTTCTTATTATTCCCTGGCATTTTTCGCATATGACTTGCAATATAGTTGCTAGTGCATTTCTTTTGTACTAAATTTTTTGCCTTGTGGCATTCAAAGGGTTAATAAAATGTTTTATAGTACCTTATTTTCAGACTAGCCATAAATGTGTTGTTGTTTGAAACTTCAACAGTTTAGTTAATGATTTTTTGATGCAAATTAAAAATAAGGAAAAGGTAACAGGATTATTTTGGATATTTGCCTTTGTAAGTAAAACAAACAGTAACAGTATGTTTCAAGATCTGCAATCTGATTTCTTCTTTAGGTGGATAAGTAACCTAACACAAAGACTATAAACTGTTATAATGAAAAAATAATACCAATTTGGTTTGGAATTTCAAAAGTTAAAAATTACAATAAACATTTGGAGAGTGTACAGTTCCTAATGTATTATATAACTTCATTCAAATCCATTTCCTAAAGGAAATAACAAATTATGCTAAATAGTCAACCATCAGTTGAAATTAAGCTGCTTTGGCTGCTAATGCTATAGAGCAAACTAAAAAAGAAACTTAACAAGGATGTGTGAGCTGAATTTGGCTTCTTGTATGGATATATACAAAAATCTTTTCTCTTAAAATTGTTCAAATAAGAGCTTGCCGTCACGCACAGGCCTCGACCCATGTGGCGGTATTTTTATAATAGTATGCTTGGAATTGCAATTATTGTATATTTGAAAATAAGCAGTAATTTGATTTGATTTGATTTGAAACAAATGAAACCAATTATAAATTATAACAAATCGATGGAGAGTTACATTATGGTATTTACAAATTTATCTGGAAAGAACTTATATAAAAAAGGCTCCTTCGTTTCCTAATTCATCTCCAACTTGTTTCTGCAATGATAGAATAGAATAGAATATAATATATTTTATTGTGTTGACAATAAATATTACATTGTATTGCAATAGTCAATAATACCAATTTTTTACAGTATTCATCTTAAAAACTAAATCCATTCACTCGACTTTCCATACAGTTGCACGCAGGCACACATTCATACACATACAAAAAATAAACAAAATTCATAATTCGTGGGATCAACCCCCAGGATTGCAACACCGCCGCGAATATCAATCCCAACTGTGCTCCATGAACTCGCCAACTGAATAAAAAGCACAAGACACCAGGTAGTGTTTTAATTGGGTTTAAATTTTTTTTGGATTTGTTTCTAAATTTAATGTTTCAGGGAGATTGTTAATGAATTTGATCCCAGCTTGAGAAGGGAGGCGTTCAAATGCTGCTGTTCTATGCTGTCGGGCTCGCAAGCGCCCCCGAGCTCTTGTCTCGTATTTATGTATATCACTGCCCTGCGTCAATATACACTGAAATCGACAGTAAAATAGTCTCTAAAATATACAAGCTGGGTAGAGTTAGCAGGTTGAGCTCCCTGAAGGCACTTCGACATGACTCTCTGTTCAATTTTGTGATGATTCGAACAGCTTTTTTTTGCAGTCTAAATACTCTTTCCAAGTTTGATATGGCACAACTGCCCCACAGAGAAATTCCGTACGACAGGTATGGAAATATTAATCCATAGTAAGCCATCATTAAGACATCAGACGTACAAAACTTTGATAAATTTCGAAGGACAAAAATTCCAGTTGCCAATTTAGCACATACACTTTCAATGTGAACTTTCCAGGTTAACCCTTTATCTAGGTGTATTCCTAGAAATTTAGCAGAATCAGTTTCTTCCAGAACAATGTTATCCATCATTACTGTTGGGGTTTCATAAGTATTCAACCCACGTAAACAGAAGTTGATGTAATTTGTCTTTTCATGATTAGTTTTGAGATTATTTACCAGAAAATTTTGAATGCAGGAATTAAGATCAATGAAGGTTTGAATCTCCAAAGAAGTTAGAGAATCAGCCCTGAAACAGAGAGTCGTGTCATCTGCGTATTGAATGATTTTCCCATATAAGGCTGACGCATGGACGTTATTCACATAAATCAAGAAAAGGGCAGGACCCAAGATTGATCCCTGTGGGACTCCTTGGTATATTCTAATACTACTTGATACTGCATTCTGGACCTGAACACATTGACTTCTACAGCTCAAGTATGAGTGGAGCCACTGGTGTGCTGTCCCCCGTACACCACAGCCTTCCAGCTTGTGTAGCAATATACCATGATTAACAGTATCAAACGCTTTTGAGAGATCAAGAAAGACACTGAGCGTTCTTTGATGTGTCTCAAAGCCTTCCACAATAAAATCTACAAGTTGTGTGATTGCTCCAAAAGTTGATTTTCCTGGCCTGAAACCAAATTGTTGATCAGACAAAATTTTGTGTTTGTCAAGAAAATTAAGAAGTCGGTCCAGGGACAGTTTTTCAAAAATTTTGCTAAAAACAGGTAAAATTGATAGTTATCCGCTATCTTTGGATCGCCTTTTTTGAAAACAGGTACGACTTTTGCCAATTGGAGTGCGGATGGGAATGTGCCAGTTTTGAAAGAAACATTTATGATTTTTGTCAATGGGCTTAATATGTGCTGATAACATTGTTTTATAAGCCACATTGATATGCCATTTATGTCATTGGAAGTTTTAGCTGAAAATTTCTTACAATACGTCCCACTTCGTCCTCACACACAGGAGCCAGAACCATAGATGAAGCAGGGGTATGTGTGGTGACTGTATCCAGTTCCAATTCACAGTCAGCATCAAGAGAACCAGCCACTGAGGAGAAGAATTTATTAAATTCCAAAGCTATTGCATTTGGATTGGTTAATTTTATCCCATCAGCATCAAGCTGAATGGATTTTGAAGATGCTTTATTTGTTGAATTTTTTATAATGTTCCAGGCTGTCTTAGAAAAGTTAGATGACTGTTTTAGTTTATTGTTTATTTCGTATGATTTTGCAGCAGTTATTACTTTTTTATAAATTCTTTTGTAATTTCTACAGAAGGATTTGAATCTATAATCATTAGTGTTCCTGAATATTTCATTATAGAATTTTAGTTTATTTCTAGAAATCAGAATTCCAGGTGTTATCCAAGAATTCTTCTGAACTTTACTTTTTGTTTTTATTTTCCTAAGGGGAAATGCAAACATTTAAGTGGAACATGAAACAACTGTTGAAGGAGTCGAATATTGATAATTGCTATTTTCTATTGTCCACACATCAGTAGTCAATGATTGGTTGTTTGGAGCAGACATGTTATGAGCTGTTTTCTTTAGTTCTGTTCATAATGTCAGTATTAGTTTAATTAATTCCATGTCCTGTGTGCATTGAGTTTGATAAACAACTTGTTTGTTGTGATTTCCGATTTCTGCATGACACATTCACATCAATTTTTCACTATAATCTAGTTTGTACTCTATTTGTTAGCTAGGTTATCTACCTAAGGAAGAGATCAGGTTGCAGATCTCAAAACATGGTGTTGCTTTGTTTGTGTTAAAGAATTTTCAAAAACAAAATATAAGTTGTTACCAGATAAGGATGTTTTTGTATAGTTGTTGGCTTGCCATCGTAGATTCCAAGGCTGCCATCTGTTACAGACAATTCTGGCGTGACCTGTAGACTGTTGCTGCAGCCTACACAGGCAACCCAACCTGAAACATCAAATGTTACAATGCCTGTGTAATAGAAAATGAAAGACTCTTCTTGGAGGTTGTCATATTTCTAATGTTTAAAAGAGGTTATAAGAGGAATAAGAAAGCTCTTTATTGTCTTTGTATAAATTCGAACTGTAACCTTGGTAAGGACTATCACACTAGCTGATCGAAGATTGAAATAGCTGGCTTCTGAAAAATGTTGAAGAAACCTCTCTGTAAATCAGGCTCACATTAGATGATTGATAAGTGATGACTGGAAGTCATATAACACATGCCGAACTGACCTCAACACTTGCAGATTATAGAGTTCAGCCACATTTTAGCGAACCAACAACGACCTGAATATCATCTGACTCAGAAAAAGATGAGCCCTGGATCTCTTGAAATCAGACCCAAGAGATGTATGAGATTATGTGTATTTTACTGTGGGACTGGCTGTTACCATCTGTCTTTGAAATTACAAAATTCAGTTGTATATCTACCTCCTCTTCATCCCTCTTCACAGATGAATTTCTGGAGTTGGGACTGGTGCAACATACTGACTATGAATTTAACAATGCTGTGAGCCTATAGAATACTGTTAGACTCACCCACCCACTCAGCTTGTGAAATCTCCTTACAGACCCCTCATGTTAGCTCATTCAGCAAGAGTTGAAAGTAAATTGAATTTGAGTTAGCCCTGTTTACAAAGCAAGAAAAACTCGCACATTAAGACATACTATTAGAAGAACAAACTGAAGTCTCTAGCTATTAGAGGAAGAAATATCATTGATTGAATATTGAACATTTAGTATGTACACAAAAGAAGAAAACAATACAATGCACTCTCACAAAACTAAAAACAGCAATATGAGATATTAGTTGAAAATAAAATTAGTTGATAATATTAAAATGATATGAAATACTCACCCAAGGTGGCTAGTATGAAAATTGAATCTTTAAAATTCATGTTTGATAAAATATGAAGTTCAAAACTCCTTTAAATACAAGCAATCGCTTATATTTATAAGTATGATAAGATAAGGAAAAGCCAATTTTTTTATTGCTGAATCTAAAGTATATTAAGAAAAAGTATGAGTATGTGAAAGTTATTTGTTTTAATCGAATGAATGCTTCTTAACTGTTAAGTGCTTAAATCACTCCCTTACAATGCTACCTCTTAAGACCCACTTGATTAAGGCATCTGACTACCGGCAACAACAATGGTTTTTATTTTTTTAATTCTCACCTCACAACTCTACTAAACTAAAAGAAATATCACCCAGGCGTTGACCCAACTGCAGGACTGAATAGGTAACCCCTTGTTATCAGTCTATCACACTAACCTCTAAGCTGACTTGTAGTTAATATTTATGAAAGAAGAATAAAGAGTATAATCGGATAAACATTATAGTGAAATAAATTAGCATCTACAAGACGTCACAGAAACTTCACATTTGGCTATGACAGTTAGGGGATCCTCTCTGCATATACCTCTGCCATCACCCACATTATATGATCACCCAACAAAACATTTTTTATTATGTTTTATTCCTTACTATTTTTTGAGGCAATTTATAATTTCACGGATTTCTGTGATGAAAAAAATTATTCAGGAATATTTAGAACACCTTCTTTATGACTTTATTTAGATTTACAATTTTGAAAGGGAATCTGTTGATGCTATTTCTGATTGGCCCCCATCCCTTCCAGTAATCTGTAGAACTGATAAACTGAATATCTAATACTCTAACTGTATTGACTCGCCATAGTATTTTGTCCAATAATGACAAATTACTTTATTTTTGACATAGTGTACAAAAGGGTGAATTTAGGGCCATAAAGCGTTGTTTTACAATTAAACCTAATATAATAATAACATGTCTTAGGTAAAACTACTACAAAATTGGGAAAAAGTATGCAATAAAGGTCTCTGTAAAAATTTAATGGGGATAACAACTCATTCATACACGCATTCATTACCACTCCGTCTGTCCTCCAAAACCTATCTAGCTGACTCATCACTGACATCTTTTCTAGCAGTTGAGCTTTCAGTAAGTCTGAGAACTGGTATAAAACTAATATCCATATTTAGGATCATAAGAACTGAGTGAAAATGATTAACATTGTATTCTTTTTCATTATTGTAATGATTTGCACATGTGATGTAAATTGCACAACAACAATTCATCTTGTGTAGGAAGCATGAATTTATCATGACAGCTGTAATTACCATTTGAACCAAACTGGTGTATTGATATATTTTGTATGCAAAAATGAATTTTGATTCACTTTCCTTTAGCTCTATAATAAGATAATAATAATCTATAATAAGAATACTACAAACCTTATGAGCAAAATATCGGGCAACATGATTTTAGGTGCTTACAGTTCTGTGATGAGACAAGGAGGATTAAATTTTATAGTATTATCATTATATACCATTAATTATTAATTTTGTACTATCAAGATAAACTACACACTAGAACATCACCATCAAGAACATTATTGGCAATAAAAATGAACATATAAAGGGTGTTCAGTAAAAGTGTTCCAATACCAAACATGTCCCAGTTGACAGGTATTAGTTGTTTATTGCTCCTGGCTTGTGCAAGTGTATCTTTAAAGTGACCATGCTCGCTTATGCACTGACAAATTTCAGTGGAAGAAGTACCGTTGGAATTAGTATAAAAATGACAATAGTTGGTATCCTATGCATTGTTTATAACCATACCGGTTTTTTTATTTGACTTTAAAAACTTTAAACAGGTGGCGTTTTCAAATGAGTTAAAAGATTTTGTTAATATTTTATTTTCATAAAGGTCAACCAAAGGTTAATACAATTCTCAAGTTTCATAACTTTATCTTAACTGGTTTTGAACTAGTTAAGATATAATTTTTTTATGAAAAACACATACAGACAGATAGATGGAAAACTAAAGGTTTTAGTACCTACCTTTATACAAACGTTTTTGCTCATTTTTATGTGTAGAACAAAATCCCAAAGTATTGGAACACTTTTACTGAACACCCTGTATTCTGGAAATCAATATCATTATTGCTCAATTTAGTTGAATTTAATTTTAAATGTAGATAGGGCCTTGCTTGAGCATTCCACCACTAATTTAGTTTATTTTACACAAAAATAGTAATGTGATATTGACATGACCTCTCCAATTTTATTTAATTTTTAAAATGTGAAATTAATTACATATGATAATTTATTACAGTAAAAAGAGGGTTTATTTATTATATCCAATATAAAAATCAACACCATTGGTCCAAGGTTAGTGCTGGGGAAGGTTTCTTAGGTCTAACATTATTGAAAATCATACAAATTCTTCTTTTTTTGTTGAATACATTTTTTCCACAGCAGTAAAAAAATTACCTTTCTTACAAAATTTTTGCTAAATATTTTTACGGTAATAATTGAATTTTCATTTTATAGTATGTTATTACTTTTATTAGTAATACTCATTATTTATTATTTAAGTACTATTATCAGTATTGATCTGCTATTTTTTTCATGTTAATATCCAATTTTGTTGACTAGTTTTAATTATTCTGTTTTATACATTAAGTCATCACTGAGAAAGGGTGAAATGTTTGTATGTAGGCTTTGGAACTTGCTTGGTAGTATTATAGTTGTTGAATATTGACTTTGTTGATTGCATTGACTGGTTAAAGACAATAAATAATGCTTGTTCATTTGGAAATGTAAGTCTTTCTTTAACTTGAAAACTGCAATTATATATTTAATATTTAACCAATATCTACACTAAAAGATTCCAGTATAATTTTGTTAGATTAAAAAATTATAAATTCAATTTTTAAATGCCATATTTTAAAATATAATGTCTAATAAAATCTCATTAATTACACCACATCATTAATAAGTTATACCATTATTTCAGTTATATAATTATTTTGGTTATATAATTATTTTGGTTATATAATTGTTTTGGTTATATAATTTTGTTAGTTACATAATTATTTTAGTTATATAAGTGAACTCACAAGTGAGTATTCATAAGTATTGACAATGATACCCACTTCACTTTATTTGAGTGAACCATTCAGTAAACACTTACTATATACAAATGTTTGTGATTTTTTTTTTAATTTCAAGTACACACTATAGAAAAGATTGTACTCTAAGTTTAGACAATATGAAAATAAATTGCATCAGATTGAGGACACTGTTTAAATCACATGATTTTGTGATTCCAAGAATAATTTTATTTCTATCATCAGTATGCTGTGCTAATTGAAATTCAGTCTTGTTACATTCTATTACAGAAACCCAATATGTGTATATTTTTGTAATGGACATTGTTATGCCTTGCAACAATTTTTTAAATTGTGGCACAAGTTAAAATCTATTTGCTTATGGATGTAATCAGAATATTCCTATCTTAAATTGCCTCAAGTCTTGTGACCCTTGTTCCAACTATTAATACTTTTTACATTATTGTATGATTGGTTATTGCATACAACATTAGTAGATAACATTTTGTTCCTATTTAATTTGAGTAAACTAATCTTCCTTGAGTAACTTTATATGCTTTTTGGTGATCTATCTAACTGCTCTGCAAAATCCTCATACTGCTGTAACATCACACACTCTTTTTTCTGTCAGGAATTTTAAGTTTTTGTTGTTGTTGTGTTTATGTTGTATTTTTTTTATGTTAGTTTTCATTGTATGTAGCTTTCAATTAAATTTTACATTTTCATGTATAAATAAAATCAATTTGAAATTTAAAATATTAATTACAGATATATAAGAAGTTAAAAGAATTAATATCTGGTGCACACATAATATAATTAGATTTAATACAGTATTTATAGAAAGGAACTGACTAGAGAGTAGTGGTTTGTCTTTTTAGCTCCAGTAATCAAGCTAGAGTCCTGATGTAGCCCTTGATAAAAGTATCAGAGTTGTGATTCAAATGTAGTGAAAACCAAATCTAGTGTAAAATTGAATCAGTAATGGCATAGACAGTTTTAAGAAAGGGGCAAGTTTTAATCTTAAAGAGCTGGTTAGCAATCACGCTGAATTTTATATGTAGGACTGAAGTGACACATGTGGTTGACGAGACGGATGGTTGAGACCTGATGACCAGGCATATCAGAGGTGGAGATCACAATCATTGTCAGCTACAGGAGACTCTTGACTGACATGTCACTGTCACTGACAGGTCACACTCTCATTTCACTCCTTTGTAGTTCTTTAATCTGTACAAACTTTGCCATTCTATAAACAAAACATTTATGTTGACACCACTTGAACCAAACTATTATTTGTATAATGAAATTTGAAAAGCAATGTACAAACCTTCCTTTTATTTTTCTTCTCTTTCCTTTTCTAATTTTGTCAGCATTTTCTTTGGATTTAATTTTAGTGACTAGAACACTAGGTCTGTACATAGGTAAATTGTCAGTGTTGGTCTTCCAGTACTCAATTATAATACTATCCTTAACATTTGTCCTAATTTTCTTTTTTTTTTCTTTAACCCATTGGGGAACTTGCCTGAGTATCACTCGTTGCGGGCGAGCAGGACTGAATAATCTTCCCCGAGCTGCGCATTTTATGCTCTTTCTAGACACTAACAATCACGTAATTGTTTGTTTTTCCACTAGATCACAGTTGTGTGCCCTCCTGCAACCTTATGAGCTGTTCTGTTTAGTTTTTTTATGTTTGCACACTGGAACCAAACTAATCACTTGTTTTGTTATTGTTTACATTTTTCCATTTGCTCAATTTTTGTCACTTTAATGTTCTGCTTACATTCTGTGTATTGTGTTCTAAATGTTTAGTATTTAACTGTTTATAGTTA
This sequence comes from Homalodisca vitripennis, assembly GCF_021130785.1. Taxonomy (NCBI): domain Eukaryota; kingdom Metazoa; phylum Arthropoda; class Insecta; order Hemiptera; family Cicadellidae; genus Homalodisca; species Homalodisca vitripennis. The sequence goes on along the minus strand of NC_060215.1, from coordinate 106,112,318 downwards.
TTGAATGGGTTTTTATTTAGTTCATCCACTACCTCATGGAACAAGACAGTTTGCATACTTCAGAAATAGACAGATATTTTGACAGTAATATTGACATGTCAAAGATACTCAAAGACTGACACAAAAGTGAATTATAAATAGTAAATGAATGGTCATTGTATGTCATGTATGTAATGTAAATAGTTTATTTTAATTATCATTTTAATAATAACAATTGAATGTAACAAACAGTTTTATCTTATCTCCCAGACAAATAATTCAAGCTTGTCATAAAATCATAAAAAATTAATAACAGGCTTTGTTATAGTAAGTGAATTTTGATTGTTTTTATTATGCTTTGTAATGAAGTAATCTAATCAAAACTGGTTTTCCATATAAAAAACATTGTGCTGTTTGGAATAAAAAAATAATGAAACAGATAAACAAAAAAATAATAAAATATTGACAGTTGCTTTTGATTGTTTGTTTTTATTACTAAAAAAGTTTTTTGAATAAATACTAAAAAATTCAAATAAAAAATATTTAGAGAAAGCAACAAACATTATTGTAGAACAACCAAATATACTAAAATGTCTTGAAACATTTACTAATTTATTCTTTAACCAAACTCATTCTATTAATATTTTAGTTCAATCATGCAGTTTTGCCAAAATCAATTCAAATAATCAATCCTAGAGTGGCTAGGTTAATTGTTTCCTGAATGGGTTACATATGTCAAATGTTATTTATACAGTTATGATTAGTTTATTACTAAATAAATAATTTCATTTGTAAAAATGTGCTGGAATAAACATCATTCATTCATTCCTAGATGAGATGGTAATTCAGGAAATTTTTCAGGTCAAGATTATATTAAGGACTATAAATTGTTCAGAAATGTACACTTAGCATGAGCTCATCAAGTATCATACTCATATTTTGTTGAAATTAATATAATTATTAATAGTAGATTAATATAATTATTAAACTACACTATCTCTCGTTAATACAGAGGACTAAATTTAACAAAATTCTATTACCTGTGCATGTTTTTTTCAGTTAGTTGTAATATAAGGTATACTAATAGTAAAAGTAAAAAAAGTAAAGTAAAGATGTCTTATTTTACCAGGCGAAGTTAGAGCTAAGTGGGGACCAAAGGTGACTTCTGAACCACTACCAATGGCCAGGCAGGCGGGCTGCTTGCAAAGGCAGGGTCACTCAGCGGTCACCCAACCAAGCAGCAGCCATGCTCGACGTTGCTTGACCTGCTTATCTTGTGATAACCATTATACCAGCTACACTGCGCCATTGGATGTAAGGTAAAGTGTAGGACCTTAAGTAAAGATATGTAATGACTGAACTAGGTGGGACTTAAGGCTTTTAATTTTAAAGAGACAAGTTAATCCTCCGTTTTCAATTATCTTGTCAAAAAGGAGTTAAAAACTTGAATTTAATGAGGCAGTTCTTTGAAAACTGTATAACATTCAATGAAAACTATGTCATTGGATAATTTTTAATTGTTCAATGGTTTAATATATGTTAAGAATACATGAATACTGTAACATATGTTCAATTTTATGATATACAATGCTTGTTAAGCTCACTTTTTTGGCCTTTGATGTCAGAAATTTCCTGGTAAAACCAACGCTGTCTAACCTTTGGATGATTGATTTCATCCAATCCGTTCTCATTATGTCCCAACATTCAGTCATAGAAAAATGTCACTTTATTCCTGGCAAAGCCAATACCATTGTACATTCAATGTTTGTAAAACAATATTTTAGCCAATTGAATGTAAACAAACTAGTAAAAAAAATTAAAATACTAAAATATAAAATTTGTACTTTTATTGAATTGTTAAAGAATCAATTATGTTTCCTGCTAGTATATATAAAAGCAAGTTTATAGAAAACATTAAAATAGTTTTTAATGTATTTTATTGGAAACTATATTTCTCAGAAATATTTTGGCATAAGTGCAAGTATCAGTGCTGGATGTAGGCCCTATTAAGAGGAAACACTATACAAGGAACCACCAGAGAGTGCAGTTGGCGGCGACCAATAGAATGGACTGGCCTGCGCGACGTTGCCACACAACTGCCGCTGCCGCCCGGCACGGCTGGCGCATTGTGGCTGCGCTGTCACAACTAACACTGACACTGAACATTTAAAACTTATCAGTATAATTGAAAAACAATATTTAAAATGCGTTGACAGTTTGACAGTTTGCTATATTATATTTAAATTACTTGTATAGTTTATTAATGTTATTACAAACGAACTATCGATTAAAACAAACAAATCGTCCCGTCAGTTAGTCAGAGTAAAGTACTTGCTTATTTCCATACAACTTTTCAGTGATTTTAAACGATTACTAAACACACACAAAATTAATATACATGTTGCTTATATTGGACACTGCATGACGTGTTCCTTGATTAAAAATAATTAAAACAATATAACAAGATAATCAATTTTTAAATTATCGAACAATTATATTTTTAAATTATGAAATAATCAAATTTTCCACTAAATAATTTTTAGGCCTACTATTTTAAAATGAAATACGTTAAAAAGCATGATTGACTTAATAATATTCTTACCTTTGCACTTGTATATTATTTATTCGCTCTCAGGCGGCAACATCGTAGCCAAAACCTCGGAGTCTTCTTCATTTTCACTTTCTGCCTCACTGCTACTCGTGTCAGAATTGTCTGCTAAGTTTATAATTATTTAATCTACAACACTTGTGCGGATACATTCCTTTTCAAAATCAGCTTGCTGCAAGGCTTCTGCGTGCTGAACTCTTGATTGCCAGTCTTCTTTAGTCACTTTGTCCAGAGCATCATGAACAAGTTTCTCAACGTCGGTTATTTTAAATGTCTTATTATTACGTGCTACCTCTCCCTTCACTTGAGCCCATACCATTTCAATGGGATTGTACTGGCAGTGATAAGGAGGGAGCCTGACAACTGTATGTCCCATTTCATTGGCTAATACGTCGAGTTCATAAGTTTTTTGTTGGGTTTTATATGGGAGAACCCTCATTATAAGTTCTGGTTTCGTTTCTTTCATACAGTATTGTATGTTTTTTCGAGACAGCCAATTTTGAATCTCTTCCTTTCTCCACGATGAATTTGGAATTTTCTCGGCGAGTACTGAGTGGTATGGAGCATTATCCATAACGATGATCGAGCCTTCTTCCAAAATGCATACCTAGCAATTTTTTAAACCATTTTCTAAACGATTCAGCGTTCATTTCATCGTGATAGTCCGAACTGGATGATGTCTTAGACCGAAAAACCCACTTACATTCTTGCAAAAACCCATCTTTTGCCGAACCGACATGACAAATTATTAATCTTCTACCTTTGCCGAGAGGAACCTTTAGTCCACCAGACTCAGTCGTATCCTGCCATATGTATTTTCGAGTATGGTTTTCATTAACCCATGTTTCATCGAGGTAATATATGGGCCTACAATCACCAGATTCTCTAAGCTCTTGCATAGTTCTCAAAAATTTTAAACGAGCCGCTACAATATCATTTCGTTCCAATAAAAACTTTCTACCATCATTGGTTTTCTTATACCTGAAACCAACATGCCTTAATAATCTATTTGTTGAAGTTACCGATCCGTTGTAATCAAGTTTTTGTTTGAGATCCTGCGTGATTCTTTTTGATGTGGGAAATTCCCCTCTGTCGTAGTACGAAAGGACAGTTCGTCTCAAAACATCTTTTTCAAAGTCGTCAAAGCCTGTTATTTTTTATTTTCGACTTCTTTGTTTTCCTGGCGTTGAAAACTTAATTTCTGATGATGAAGGTCCATCTTCTTCGGCCAGCTTAGCTTCTTTACTTATTTTGTTAACGGTTCTTTCACTTACACCACAGGCCTCAGCACACAGTTTACCACTTTGCTTAAAGTTTAGAGTTTCTCGGAAATTTGTCAACGACAGTTTTTTGAAAAAGTTGTAAACGTTGTAAATAATACGTCGTTCTCCACTATGTAGGGTTTTTCCGCTACCACTCTTACTTCCGGATGGCTGTGCACTTGAACAAACATCATCACACTCCATTTTGTCCAAATAAGGAATCACAATAACAAGTATATTACAATTGACACTACACAGAAAATAATCGGTACACTTATAATAGCTACCAATAAACAACACTTAAAAACACGAAAACGTTCATCAACAGTAAAATTCAGCACAAAATAATATACGCGTACTGGAATTGAAGAGAATGCAGTATTTTCAACCGCCACTGATGAAGCGACAATAGGCACTGACTGACGGTCAGAGACAGGAAGGAGGAAGGGGCTGTTTCTTGGAAATAGTATGACTCATCTGTCTGGTATCTGGCTGGCTGGTGCGGCTTTTGTTTACAGGTATTTCACCCGTTTTCTCCACATTTTCACTTGTCTGAATCATCTATTATGTACTGTGTTCAAATTTCATTGGATGTTATAGAAAACCGTTACTTTAGAATTTTATAAGAAAGTGCATTCATATTATAAAAATACTTGTGCTGTATGATTTTTCAACTATGACCAGTTTAAATATTTAAATCACCCACTTGTAATAAAAAAATTTTACATAACACAGATTCAAGACTATTAATAGCCAGGTAGGAAAAATGCTTTCAAATGGTTATAAATTTATGAGAACCGAAGTGCGTAACAAAACCGTTGCGGCAACAATTCCCATCGTTATGTACTGAATAATATTTATGGAAAAGAACATATATTTCAAATGTATTTGATAACTTTCTTACCAAATTGAAAATCCATTTAACATAACATGATTATACTACGCACACATGTAATGCCTTATTATATATCAATGATAATGGCATTATCTAACTGTTAAATACGGAAAAATTAACGTTTTTGCGGTATTTTTATGTTTTCTTTTTAATTTATATTTCGGCTAAAGATTTTAATCCTACGATCTTCGTATATGAGTAATATAATACAATAATTTATTTCAATCCATTTAACTCAACATGGAAATAAGCTACAGAGATGTACTTTTTTTTTAAATGACCGTAAAATTACATTTTGTAATACGTAGTTAATTAATTCAAGACAGCTCTAACATTTCTTTCGAGCGTAACGGTTAAGTATTTTAAGAATGCTGGACTCGCGCGGCTTGTGGTTACAGCGGGGAACAAGTTTGGCAACGTCGCTCAGCTCTCGTTGGCCGCTCCAAGGTTACGGGCAAAATAGGCTCCTCCCTCAACTGCACTCTCTTGTGGTTTTTCGTATAGTCAGCTGTCGTTCGTACATCTGGTTATATATTTTCCCATAAAAACTGTTTTGAATATAAATTATAAACAATTAATATTAACATATATTCTTATTTTTAACAATTCATTAACATTGAGACATTAAATCTAAGTTTCTGAAATGAAACATTTATGAATTTGAGATTAGTTTCTCTTTATAACACAGTTTTAAACTTTATTACCATGTTAAAGCAGAGCCTCAGTTGACTGCCGACAGTTGACTGGCATCCCTCTTAAATTTACATGAGTGCTGTAAATAATTAAAAATATACCTTCCGGCTCAGTCAGAAGAAAGGTAGATTTCACATGAGGCTGTCATTTTGAAATATCAAACTGGAGATGCATTATTAGTTTAGATGTTTAATTAGCAAAAAACTAATGGGGCAATAACCCTCAATTTTATCATGTTAATATAATCGTAAGCCTTTCAAAAATTTAGAAAGTTGATAATCTTGAAAACTTACTTGGCAAAAACTTTTACAACCATATAAAGTTCTTTTTAATAACATGGACTTTATTTACAATTAATCCAAAATTATGTTTATTTATAACAGTTAAATTATATACTTCTATAACTTTTATACAGCCACAATCTTGTAACCTGGAAAGATATAAAAAATAAGTAGGTATAAATCTTGCTTGAATTTACATAAATACCTTATGAAAAGTTTTAATTTTTATTTATTTTGTGAAATACTTGAAAAAAAATCATGCTCAAATTCAAATTACCGCCATCCTGAAACTTGGGAAAGGAATGATTATATGTTCCTTACTCATCTTTGGCTCACTGGGAACTATGCCTCCAGTCCCTAGAGGTAGGTTTTAACAAATTCAGTTATAAGACGATTTATATGATAACTTGAATTTGAAAAGTAGGATTTTCCAGGGAGTTAAATGTAGAATGTTGTGTTTATTTTCTGGATATAAACAAATTTTTGATTTTGCGGGCATTTTGTGCTTAACTGTTTGAGATGCTACAAAAAGAGACTGGACCTAATTTATAGGATATTTAAAATTTTTAAATGATTCTGCCATTGGATTTGAGCTATGACTTCTGGCTTGCTCGGTGCAGAGCTTGGGAGAAAATAGTGCACTGGTCAGCCATATTAAACCATAAAACACCAAAGTAGTAGCCATGGCAACTGCACAGTCTAAAGTACAATCGTACTAAATTTAAATGTTCTATCAAAACTAAGGGTCTGCTTGATTCTGAGGGCATGATGGAGAAAATCCAAAAAATCTCCCAGAAATTCCATCAAGCAATAGGACATTTCCATGAGATCTGCTTAGTAATTACTAGTTAAAACTTTGTACACCCACTGTCTAGAAATCATAATATATGTGATATCAAAAACCACATTGGAACAAAGATTATTGTAAATGACCTGGGAATTCTAAAACACTTTATTGTTTTGCACTATAATGCATGATAACGGATATATGACCAATGTTTTTCTAAATTTTTAAATAAAATAAAAGTTGTTTATAATTTTGTAGAAAAAAAAATATTTTGTAGAAAATATGTAGAAAATGTATTAGTTTCACTCTCTGATGAGAATTAGTCGAGTTAAAAATTTTGCTCAGATGTGAATGGCATCTTTCATTAAGGCAACGTTTTATTCATTAAGACAGAATAACGAACTCATACAAGTATGTGCAAGTACTGCCTTGTACTAAGTTAAGTCTGGATAGTTTAAAGATTACATGTTAACAAGCTCGTGCTATATTGTACAAGCCCATAAATACATACATATATAAATTTTAGGATTATGGTGGTTTTGTATTCTGCAGGTTATGATCAGAGAAAATGCAAATAATCTCCTGGGAATTCTGTCAAGAGGCCGATTGCAATAGTTTCAATGAAATCTACCTAAAAAACCACACAACAGTAATTGTAACCATAGGTAAGTTCAATAAAAATATAAATTTTTAGTTCATGCTTGATTTTGGAATTGAACTCATTATTTCTTGGGCAAATTTTGTAATATGTAAATCTCACTAATGTTGATTGATGTGAAATTTTATGTACTTTCAGATTATTAACAACCACTTTCCTCAGTACTCTTAAGATATTTAAGAAAGTAATGAGAGTCTAGTATTTATTGCTATCAAGAAGAAAATAGTAGCCAAGCACGTAATCTGAGTGAAATTAAGATCAGTTTATAATATTTCAACCATTACAACATGGTTAATTAATGAGGGTTTTTAGGGAAACATTCCAAATTCAGTTAGTCACCACACCAGATAAGGTAACATTAGAGACCTCTAGTTTGTACTTGTACAATTGTTCTTCTTTTTTCAATACCTTTAAAATAAATATCACTTGTAGTGTTGTGTTCTTACTACAACATTTTTACTTACTCCCAAATTACTCCATTTTCGGGGAGGGGTTTGAAATATGTTTCGCACACAAAAACTCCTCGGTTGGTCATATAAACAATCTCTAAAGTAAATCTGTTTATCTCCATTTACAAAACAATAATTGGAGAGTAGAACTTTTAAGACACTCTTTATGTTAAGCATTATTATAAAAATTAAATTTTCTGTATATCCGAAACATGGCTTTATCCTTCAAACTCTCCTTTGGGATATTATGAGATATTGGGGTACATTTTATTGAGAGCTGACCAGAAAGCCCACCCACAGCATCCCCCGCAAGCATGGGGTGATGTGGCCGTTTACATAAAAGCATTCCTTTTAAGCTGTTTGAGTTAGTAGATGTGGACCCTCGCCTATGCCCACAACAATATATTATATTCTTTAACATATCTCATTAATTCTCCTTCTTCTATTGGGTGGCCTATTGCCATACACTTAAGCCTCAAGGGCCTTTTGTGTATCCTGGAAGTATACCATGTGGCTGACCAGTCTACGGTTTCAGCAGTTCTATAACCTGGCAAAATGAACCGATCAGGTCCTCTTTGGGAAATTCACCACCTTATCCAGACTATCAAAGATTCTAGAGCGGATCCTCCTGAAGGATATCGACTCTGTGAAGATGCTTCCTCAGGTAACCATGTTTCGTAATCAGACACATAACCTGAGAAGACACCAAACTACTTAAAGAGGAGGTCAGACGCCTCCCTAAGGGGAGGCTACTGTAGAACCGTTCAGATCATTCTCAGACCCGGACGAAGCCTTCACCTTCTCTAATATTCAGCGTGAACCCAGTTCGAGACAGCCCCAAAGGATTCATACCTAGAAATACCACAGAACAGTTGAGGTCCTATTATATTCGACGCTGAGCCTAGATTGGCCAGGGCATCAGCTCTTTTGTTCCCAGAGATCCCATTTTGTCCTTAGAGTAGAGTAATCAGGTTGGGGTTTTGCCATACAAACCCCTTCATTTGAATTGCACTGGTCTTCAATTACATTTTCATGCTTTATTTGTAATTGTGATTGCAGTTAAAGTTAATACAGTCGTATATTTATGAAATATTAATATAAATTTGTTTTCTAGTCACTCTAATGATGCAAAATGTATGCATAATCTACTAATAATAGTCAGATGATACAACATATAAATGAGTTGACAAGAGGTAGTAACCATTCATCTACTCTTATAGACCACATTATAACTGACAGATCAACCAAGGTAGAGAGATATGAAGTGGACGAGAGGTAGTCACCATTCATCTACTCTTATAGACCACATTATAACTGACAGATCAAACAAGGGAGAGAGATATAGAGTGGACAAGACTTCAAGTATTTTTATGTGAGATTTAAAATGCAATTTATATGAAAAACTTGCCAAAATTTATTGTATGGGGACAGTTTGATTTGAATTGTGTTATATCAATGGTGTAAGAAATGAACTGGAACAGGAAATATAAAACAGTTGGTATAAGCATCAAAACTGATTTCATCAGCTCAAGTATAAAACTAATTTCTGACAATAATGCACTTATTATATAACAAAAAGAATTACTAGAAAAAAGCACTATATAGGAGGAGAGAAATTGAATTACTGAGCAAAGAGGAAAACAATTTGAGGTGCAAATACTGGAAATTAAAGCAGGACAATGACTGGAGGAAATACAAGACTGGAATAGATTAAATAGAGTGGTATGGATGGTAAAGAAATCCTTTTTTGCAGAAAACTTTTCAACTTAGCAGATTAAAAAATGTTTTGGAGATATGTCAGGGCGATGTATCTAATAATGAAGTTAAATTCCCAAATGATCCTGAATTCAATAATATGAATGAATATTTTGTGAACATGGGATCATTTTATAAAGCAAATAAAGAATTGTATGGTATTTGCTTTACATGTAAACAAGAGGGACAATTTTCAAAATGCATTTGAGTTTAAACAAGTGAATGAGGATTAAGTAAAATTGGCAATGAATCAGATCACCTCCAGGACGGTTGGTAATGATGGTGTGGTTAATAAGTATAGTCATGATAAAAGCTACAGGTCCTTATAAAGTTGGAGCAATAATTAGGTTCATTAATGGATCTATGAACTGGCAAGTTTCCACATACCTTGACGACAAGCATTGTCCACCTTTTTCTGAAGATTTGGAGCCCTTTCAGTATGTCAGTTGAGACCGATTTCTATCTTGCAAGCCATATCGAAGATTTTTGAAAAAAACTGTCATGAGACAAGATTATGAGATTGATCAGAACAGACAGAAAATTTGCTTCCAAGGCTTCAGTCAGCATTTTGGAGAAACCATTGCCTTGGTTAATATATTTGCAGATTTATTTGTTGAGAGAGATGAAAGCAAGTGTAGCTCATTAGTCATGCTAGATTACTTCCGAGCGTTTGATTTGTTGAGCTACAGTTTATTGCTTGCAAACTAGGATTTCTGGGCTTTGAAGAGGGAGTAATTGTTTGGGCAGAAGATAGGTGGCAATAAAAATGTTCAATACAGAAGTTTCATCTTAAGTGGCCACCACAAGCATGTCCCCTCCCTTAACTTATAAACCCAAAGCATATTGTATAACTATTGGGAGGCTCAACAATACATTGGGAAATTGTATAAGTGGTCTGTGAAGAATGGTATGAAGTTAAACTCAGAGAAATATACAATAATTTGCATAAAAACATCTATTTAATGCAAATGTTACAGGATGAAAATGTCAATGTTATTCTTGAAAAAGAAGCATTGGAAGTAAATTGTACTGTAAAAGCTCTTGAGATACTTTAGACAGTAATCTCAAATTACAGACCATTTTATTTATATGTGCCAGATAGCCATGGGAAGACTTAGGAATTTGTAATGGTATAAACATATACTGCCAAACATTGGAAAATCGAAACCTGTACAATTTTTGATTCTGTCTGCTTTTTATTATTACTTTACCACATACAGCAACAGTGAAACAAGGGAGGATGTGGATCATATTTAAAAGTTACAGAATGCTGTCATTAATTTTGTATACAAGTTAAGAAGACAAGACCATCTATCGGCCAATCAAGATGCTGCTAACCGATGTAAATGGAAGCTGGGTGTAGGGTGCAGACTTGCTGCCTGCTTAACCAGGTGTTGAACATAGGAGAGACACAAAACCTATCTGACAAATTGGTACCAGGAGAGATTGCTCTTCGACATATAAAATAGGTCCTTTCTCTTCTCGCTTTCTTAAGATGAAGCTGAAAATTAATAGAACAAGTTTTTCTTAATTTGTGCCAAAATTGTATGATGATCATGACATGAAATAATTAAAAAATATTAACCAAATATTGCATAATCTGGATTTTAACTGCATAAAAAGTGTTAAACTTCAAAAATGTTCATGCCATTTTTGTAGTCATATAATTGTGAGAGACATTATTTAACACTGCTGGTTTATACTGGGTGACATCGAACTTAAGCTTCAACCTCAAGGGTGTTACATAAATAGTTACAATCCAAGTCTATTTGAGTCTTGATCACATAAACTTTTTATACAGATATAAAATCATGTAATTGTTAAAAGGGGCTCGTGAAATCAGTAGAAGAATATGTTCAGACTAATAACTCAGTTAAGTAGTAAAAAGTATTTAAAGTTAAGACAAGTTCAAAGTATTTAAAACTTTTGCTGAAGAAACTCTTGTACTGAATAGAATGGTCGTTCCGCTAGCCATTTATGAAGTTCTGTCTTAAATTTCTCATGCCTGATTTGCTTCACAGCTACAGAGGTAGATAGTTGTAGAATTGTCTTCCCATGTATGTCAGCTTCTTTTCAAATGTGTTAATGTGTGGTGAATTGGAAGGGTGTACATAGAGGCGTTCCTAGTGTTGTGCTGAATCTGCGTTCCTTGGTAAGTTCGTCCCGTCTTATCTATACCACCCAAGTCGTCCGAATATGACGCCTAACCTATCTCCATGCCCGCCTAAACGCTGTGCCCACCACGCATGGAAGAAAGCCATTGTTGCTTATTCAATAATTGATGTTTTGCATTGTGCAGGAAAATGTTACTTTTTTCAAAAGGCTTGCCAGATTACCAAATGTGCCAAACTAGGATGCCTGTTTAATGGAATTTTACTGTACTTTACAATTATTAATATCTAGTTATAATACATGTAGCTAACCCCTTTACTGCTGGTCTATACTAAGTGACATCAAACTTAAACTTTAATCTCTGTACCATAAGGCATCTGCACTGCTTGTCCGACTTGGATAGCTAGACGGTAACACGTTACTCAGTTGGTTATCATTCTTTCAAGGCTGCATTTTTTTTTATTGCCTCGGTAACCTCCAGGAGCACAGTCGTAGGTCATGGTGACTAAACCAAATGTGATACGGACCATAGTGCAGTCAGTGTATTGGCAGGACTTGTGTTGCTTCAAGGCTGAAGTAATAAGATAACATTACAATTATTTAGGGCGGCTGGTTAATATGAATATGATGTAAAATGTTATTAGGGTGAGAAGGAGAGGTGTTGGCATACAAAAAAAATCTCAACCTTTATTATCTCAAACTCTTAACTATTTTTACTTCAATATCTCTAAATTTGTAATTGATATGGAAACATGCTATAAATATCCACTTAGTGTATACAGATATGTTATAAAACACGACTAGCCGACACCGCTATTGAAGACGCAAAATGAACAATCAGCTGATCTAAACATAAAAAGAGTTAATGTTTTAAAATGTATGAACAACTAAAACTGACACAAATACCTATCTTCAAAGAGTTAAATACTTAATTGCATTTTCATAGTCTTTCATTTTGAGGAGGGACCTCAGGTGAAATTAGTCTGTAAACCTCCACAGATGTTCTCATAGATTCCTGAGGTTTGCTTTTATGGATATTTCAGTAATGGCTATTGTGAAACCTTGAGTTTTATCTCATATGAACACTGTTAAGTACTTTATGTCCTCAATTTTGGTTATAAGATAATGGAAGATGTATAATTTTGAAGGTATGACCAATACATACCTTTGTGTGCCGTGTAGACCAGGTATCTGTACTAAACAGCATTATTGCATATAACTACAGTAATTTTTCTTCTAATGCTTATGTCTGGCAAAAATTACTTTTTTATAGAAGGCATACTCATATAAGAACAACAGTAAAGAATTTTACTTTTGGTTAGCAAAGAAGAAACTACCGTTAGTGCTGTCATCATTCATTGAATAAAATAATTTTATCTTTCGTATTAATTTCTTACAGTGTTTTTATTTTGTATTTTACTTCCAGCTGATCTAAACTCAAAATTCAGAAACGAATTAACCCATCACCTTTATTCTTATGTTCTTTTTTAAAATTTGTTTCTTCTGTTCAATAGAAAAAATGTATGTAAAAGGCTCTTGCAAACAAGAAACAACTCAAGCCTGTGACAAGCAATTTGCCAATACACGCTTTTCCCAATTGCCCATATTTATTTTTGTTGTTTTAATATATAAGATTTTAAGTCAATTCAGATTTTTTTCATTCTTAGGTTCAATTTTTAAACAAAATTGTTCATATTTCAGTTAATTTGGTTTTACCAAATGCTTGCACAATTTGTAAAAGGTATAAATTTTATTGTAATGTATGTTATACCTTTTCTTGGGAAATACCTTCAAACCATGTTCAAGCACCAGCCTTCCACCAAGTGATTAAACTGAGGGGAAGGGCAATCCTGGGATGTACATGGAAATAACCATTAACACATCATATGTGCATCTGACACTGAGAACAGTATGATATGTGACATTCTAAATCTCTGGACTGATTATTGATCTCTGCCCAATTGCAAATGTGCACTTATTTGTCTACTGAACATGTTCAGCTTACAAAGTAACCAACATCCCTCAGGTCACTTCTATCTCTCATCCTGATAGAGGTAACCTTGTACAGTAAATAACATTTGAGAGTCTATAGCTTGTATTTCTGTCCAGGGCGTAAATGTCATCACATAAATACAGCTAAGTAATGTGCAATAAAACTAGATATGGTGCACACTGTTTTCTAGTCAACTCATCTAAATCATCCCCCCCCCTTTGCAATAGTATAATTCTGCAGTAAAGGCATCTTTATCAGCCTCGTTCAGAGTGTCTAGCTTTTAAGTAGTCTCATAGTTTCTTAATCATCTTTAGTCCTATGTTTAATGGTTTTATTTCAAACGTAGCTGTTCTGTGGAGTAACAGTACTGTACATTATTTGTCCGTTCCTCATTTATCGATATTTAGATTTCTGTTTAAAACGTTTTTGTTGAATTTCTTGCGTAAATTATTTGTTCGTTAACAAATGTCTGGCATTCAAATTAATACGTAACAACACATATACATCAGACATAATCATTCCTGGTCCAGGCATTGAACTTCCTGATATGTCAACCTGAGCTAAGCTAAGTATCAGTATAGAGACAATCACAATCCAATTATGGCATTCGACCACCAATCATGGTATGTTTCAACTTGTGATACGGTCTGTGTGTGCGATTAGCCATCACAGGGGACAGCACCGCCTAGTAGAATCACATTGTTTTTAGACTTTGCTCAAGGACTTCTAGTCCCGTTACATATGGTAGCTTTACACCAATGCCCGCTCAACTGACTGCATGAACCAAATCTATGAATCTACAGTTCCTCTCATTTTGAGCAGTATTGTTATTGTTATGATTTTTTTATCAGTAAGATAAAATCAATCTATCTCATGACGGTTTAAACTCAACTGGTTTGGATCATATTACCACTGCACTGTTATGCTATTAACAGTGTTCCAGTAGTCCTACAGGAGATTGATAATTGTACATTTTGAAGATGTAAATGATTAGATCAGACTGACAACAGCGATGACTGATGTAGAAATTGTATCAGCAGCTTATTCCTCAACAAAGAACAGTGAATCGATTCTGATAATGAAGACCCATAAGATGTCATGAATCATTCTTATGCCACGACGTAGCTAGGCTAGTTGGTTTATATTGAGTGACAGTCCGATAGTTGGTTAATGGAAATGATGGTCTTGAAACATCTGATGGATGAAACATAATTATATTTTATGGGAGCAATAAATGTACCAAAGTTACACAGAAGAGAACGATCAAACAAAATAGTAAACATTTTTCATTATTTGTCATTTTATTTGTTTTCTCTATATAGTAATTAATCCCTGTAAATCAAAATAATAAATTGGCTCTTTTTACTATTAACAAAGGTGATATAAGGTATATTGAATCACACATTTATGAATCTTCTTTGGAGTTACTGTCTTGTTAGTATGGTTATATATAATTGTTTCTCTGTGTAATTATTGCTTATGATGTGTTGTCTGTTGTTTGATTATCTCTCTACTACATACTGTGAAGTGAATGTTTGTAAATAACACTGCATTTGAATTTGTACTACTATTCGGTCACATAAATAATACTTTATCTTTATTATTAGTTACTGACAATCTTTCAAAGTGACACACTCCACCACATAATGTCTTCAGTGTCAATTATCAATTTAGCCTTTTCTTTTTATAAGCACAAATTTTGATAATCTGATTATAGATAATCATATCTATAATTAACTGACTATTAAATTGTAATATGCATGGAAGAGCATAAATATCCTAATTGTTTACATGTTTCTGTTCACTTATTCTAGAACATGTTATTACAATAGAGCAAGTTAAAAAAACAACAGGGTTTAAATAATACTATATTTAAATAATACTGTATTTTGTGATTTAGTTGTTTTTGAAAGAAATTGTTAAGTTTTTTGTATTAAATTGAAACACTTGTTTTATTGATTGATTAGCTTGAAGTAGTTGAATCTTTATTCATAGTCGTATTTAGCTCCTGTAACTTTCTTGATCCAAGAAGCAACAGAGGTGACGTCAGCCAGCCCACTAGGTTGAGCATCTGATGTGCAGAAGCCTGATGCTGCTCCCACAGCGAAGATGCCATAGACAGCATTCTTATAGACAAGTGCATCGGCCCAGTCACCCTGAAAATTATCCACAGTCAGATGGAGATGTTAGGTGTTCACAGTAAATGATTCCAGTGAATAAAAGTGATTGCGTAAGTCAATTCTTGCCACTGAGACCGTGGTATCTTATCTAATAAAACTTATTGAAATTTCACGTGATTGTGTCAATTTCTAGTGGTGCTTGGGTCATGGTACAATACTAGAATTCTTTCAAACCGATATCATAATTGAAAGGTGATTTTTTTTTAGAATATTAGTGTGACCTACTGCATTCTGAATACACAATTGGTTAAAGATACCAGAATGGATTGCAATAGTGTCTTGTTTAAAAGTCTGTTGGCATCCAGAAAGTAAGGACAAAAAGATATTTTCTAGTGGAAATGGTAAGAAGTAAAAAAGTGCTGATATATTGTTACCAACCTGGCAAAGTGTGGTCTTGCCCTTGTTGTATCCACAAGCAAGACGAGGAGTCCAAGTGATACCAATAGACTCTAGGAAAGTCTTGCACTGTGATTTGCTTTCCCACATGAGTGTTCCTTGTAGCAAGTCGTTATTGGCTGGAGCTCCCACATCCGACTGAAATATGATGTAGGAGATATATTTAAAATAGCTGTATTATAAAATTGTTGTGCATGATATCACAAGATTACTAAAACAAAAACATAAACTATAAGTATGATCATCTAAATTAATTTAGTAGATCCATAGTTCTAATTAGTTTCAGAACGTCACCATTCATTTTTATCATTTTTCATTTTCTTTATAATAAAAAAACATATACTACACATTTTTTAAATTCCTAATGGTATTTTCTAAGGTTTATTAGTTGGATTATATACCAAATGTCATTCAATTGTATTGATTTTTTAGGTGTTATAACATTTAAAAATATTTAGCAATTGTCGGAATTTCAATTTCTCTAAAAGTACCCTCAAAATAAATGGATAGTGTTTGAATTGTACCCATTGTTTAAGCACAGTCATGCTGTTCAAAGAATAGTGCTTTTAAAAAAGTTCCAAAAATGAAACGTAAAAGTTTTGATTTTATATTCAAAGTTTTGAAATAGAATAGAATATTTATTTATTTCCATTTTTTACATACAATATATACATTAGAAATATCGGAACAAAAAATAACCATATAATCTCCAGTAGGCGATGGTTATGGAAATTAACAGAAACATGTACTTATAAAATAAATTAAACTATGGGAAAAAAACATTAAAACTACAACTTAATTATTAGTCTTCCAAACATTACACTAGAACTGGCAGCTTCTGCAGCGTGTGAACACATACTATTAACTTAAAACATTTCTTCAAAATAAAGTTAAAAAATAACTAAAAATATAATAAAAAATATAATATAGTAGCAGCAAAATATAACAATACAGTATACTCATTAACAAACCATGATTCAACTAAAAATAGTAAAATAAATAGGTGTCCATTATTATAATAGATGTATAAAATTATGTCAAGATTGAAAAAAGAAAATTTAAATTTAAATTGTCAACACTGAAACCAATCTTTAATACTTTTTGAAAATAAATTGAAACTATTAATTTTTTTAATTTTATCAGGCAACAGGTTAAAAATTTTGGCCCTAGATATACAAATGTTTTTAAAAAGAACAATTTATTTACCTTAGGTTTAACAAAAAGATGCCTTTGATGTACTTCTGGTTTTATATGTTAGGTTTTTGGTTCCTCTGTTACCGCTCATTTTAAAAAATAACCGTAAAACTTTGAAAACAAAAAGATTTTTAATTGGTAGTATTTTGAATTGCTTGAAAATATGTTCTGTGTGATCTCTTTGATTTTTGAATGAGATTATTCGGATGAAATATTTTTGGGTTACAAACAGCTTGTTATAATTAGAACGTCATGGGTACCACCCCAAAATTGAATCCCATACTGTAATCTAGAGTTAATTAACGCAAAGTATAACGATCTTAAACACTGGGCATTGCAAATATTTCTTAGAAAGTAAAATGTTGTGATAGATTTCCTAACTTCTGAACGTAACTTATTTATGTGAGGTTTCCACATAATTTTATTATCCAAAACAATTCCCAAATATTTAATCTCATTCACTTGTTCTATTTCATCGCAGTTACAGCGAGCTAAATCAGAGCAACTGTTCGCATGATATTTGAAAATATAGTTAAAATTAAAACCAATAAAATAAAAATTAATTATTTTTGTGTTTGTCGCATTTACCACCATTGCATTTCTATCACACCACTTTCACAATATTACTAAGTCATGATTGATTGATTCCCTAATACCATCCCACCCTTCAGAAGAGTAAATGAAGGCAATGTCATCTGCAAACACTATTATTTCACCACAAAAGGGTTCCAATAGAAAGTCATTGATAAAGAGAGAAAAAAGATCTGCTGAAAGAACTGATCCTTGCGGGACCCCAAGACTAGTAAATTTTTCCTCAATTAGGCAAGAATTTACACGAACTTGTTGTTTACGATTTTCTAAAAAAGTTCTAAACCAATTAAGTATCGGGCCTCTGATTCCGGCAAATTCAAGTTTTGATAACAGAAAATCTTGACGAACCAAATCGAAAGCCTTTTTAAAATCAATAAATAGTCCTGATACCTTCATGTTTGAATTTAAGTTGGAATAAATGTTGTGCATGAGTTTTTCAATAGCGTCCTCAGTGCTTGTACCTTTCTTAAAACCGAATTGATTATTTAAGAAAAATTTATTTTATTCAAGGAAGCTTAAAAACCATAATCTAACGACCTTTTCAAACATTTTTGAGAAAATAGAAAGGAGAGTAACTGGCCTATATTGATCAATCGACTCATTGTTCCCCCCCTAAATACTGGCACAACTATTGATTGTTTTAACATTTTGGGAAAAATTCCATGACAAAAGCTTATGTTAATTATGTTTGCGAGAGGTTCAGCAATAATATGAATTATGTTTTTTAATATAATTACATTGAAGTTGTCAAAACCAGTTGACTTTTTATTCTGCATAGCTTTACAAATATTTTCAATCTCAATTTTATGAACAGGATTCATAAACATGGAGTTTTTCTGGTTCTGTAATGGTTCTTTAGAATTGCCCAAGTTTCTATAAGTAAAAGCAGTACTCAAAAAGTAATTATTTAGTTCGTTAGCAATTTCCACATCATTTTCTAATACTCTCCCACAATCCAACGAAATTTTCTTAATAATTTGTTTTTTCTTTCCTAACAGATTATTTATCAACTTCCATTGATCTGCCGGTCTCCCTCCACAATTTTGGAAAAGCTGTGCATAATATTGATTTTTCCATTTATCGAGATTGGCTGAAAGTTTGGTTTTAAATACACTAAAATAATTCCTAAAGCCAACATCATACGGACGTCCTTTCAGTTGTTTATACAATTCCTGCCTCTTTTTAAGTCGGTTAAGTAATGCTTCAGTCATCCACGGACTTGTTCTTCTAGCTGTTAGTAACTTTTTACTTTCAGAATTTGTTTTCGTACTAGCTCTTAAACAAGAAGTAATTGTATTATTAAAATTATTAAAGCTAACATTGGTGTCGTTATATACCAGTAGTTGATTCCAGTCTACATTTTGAAGGTCCGTTCGTAGCTTATCGAAGTCAATTGTCTGTTTTAGAGGTTGATCTGGAAAGGTTTTATTATTTTTGTTTGTCAGTTCATTATGACCTTTAAGTGAGAAAGTTAAACCAAGGCGTAGTGATCGGAAACTGCAATATCAAAAATTCCAGTTTTGCAAAGATTTAAATTACGCGATCTTACAAAGATGTGATCGATGCAGGTCTGAGATAATGTATGTACTCGTGTAGCTGTATTTATAAGTGATTCAAATCCATGATTATTTAATAATGACAAATAGTTGCTTTTTTCTAAGTGGGAAGCGTTTTCAGATATGTCAATATTAATATCACCAATGATAATTGAGTTACAATTTAGTAAAGGTAGTAGTGTAGTAAATTCGTCTAAGAACTGTGTCACATTAAACGCCTGCAATCTGTAAACAGCAGCGATCGAAAATGGAGTTTTGTTGACCATAACATTGATAAGCATACAATCAGCTGACTTGAGCCGGCAGACGACGGGACCAGCTCTGACATCTTTGTGGACGTACAAGAGTGACCCCCTTGCCCTGTACAACTCGTTACAACAAGAATAACAAGAATAGCCTGGAATCTGATAAAACTTCAACTCTGCTTCAGTTATCCAAGTTTCGCTCATTGCAATAAAATTGATGCTACTTTGTTCAATTAAATTATTAAATAAAGCCATAAATAAGTTGAAGTTCTTCCTTTTTTTTTTTTTTTTTTTTTTTTTTTTTTTTTTTTGTTCTCTTAGGACAAGAAGCTTATAAATTGCACTTAGTCCTGTAAGGACCTTTGCGCTGCTTCCGGAGTGATAGGATATTCAGGATGGGTAAGGTTAGGGAGTAGGGGCCGCCTCCTATCGAGATCCATGAGGAAGAATTAGGGCACTACATCTCAAAGTCATCCCGGAAGAAGGGAGGCCAGCTGTGAACCAGCCTCTCCAGTCAAAGTAGGCAGGGGGTGCCACACCTTGTTGAGGTTAACAAGAGCCTCTGAGGTAAGGGAACAAACCCCACCAACTCCAACAGCCATCCTCCACAGTAGGCTAGACCTATCGAATTGCCCATGAATCCCAGAATCTCAACATTTGCGGTTAGTGATGTGCCGCTACTGGACATCCATAAGGTTGCCCAGATTGAAGTGGCACATCGGATTTTGCTGTGCCCAGTGGTGGGTTCAACTGGTAGGTATAAACCAGCCAGAAGTGATCCCTGCTGGGTGAAGTTCTTCCTTAGACTACGTATGTTTACATGCACTAAGCGTATATCATTTAAATCACAGTCAAAAAAACTATTTTCTAAATTATCAAATACAGAATTATCATTCATTTCAAGAGAACTTTAAAAGCGTGTTAAATTCATACTGCTTGAAAAAAAACCTAGAGTATGGTAGTGTCCTAATAAATACTACAAATTATAAATAAACATATACTTATACATACATAAACCGACCATTATTTAAGTTTTGCCTTCACAAATGACATGCTATTTCATTTTTTATTTGTCCTTTTTCCAGGCAAAAGTTGCAATGTGATAAACAGTGTATTTTACGCACAAACAAAGTACGTTTCAGTAATATGAACATAATAAAATATAGAATAAGTAAAGTCAAAACCATTGGAACAAGAATTGGTATTTGTTTTTGAGTTTTGAAGTTTTGTACTCAGTCACAATAAAACGTTACTAATCGTCCAGCTGTCTAATGTTTGATATGTAATATGAGATACAATGAAAACTTACAGTGTCACCATACCCAGCAACAGTAAACTTGGCGTTAGCCTTGGGTTCCTTAGTGCCGATCTTGATGGGTTTGGTTTTAGAGGACCACTTGAACTTGCCACTGATTTGGACACAGGCAAAGTCGTAGTCAAAATATCCATAACTGTATTTGGGATGAGTTGTGAAAGATTTCACTGTGTATTTCTTGCCATTGAGACCATCATTGCTGCCGACCACTACGCTCAGATCTGAAGTGGATAAGCTGCAACATCCATAACATGGGCCTCATCAGACTTGTAATTTTATAGCTGGAAATAAAAAACAAGCATATTACCTGTAACCCAGCACTTAATGCAGAGGAGCACCAATTAAAAACAACTTACCAAACCGGAGCTCAAATGTGACATGATAGACCTGAAAGTCTATGGAAGACAGGAAGGGATGAGTTGGGCGGAGGATAAGTGTTTGTTCATTCCTATCCAACCACAAACCAAAGTGTCCTATATTCTGTTGTTCGGACCCCACTCCAATCCATTAAAATTTCATACTGATTTCCCTCAGGTCTGATTTAAAAATTCATAGAAAATGCGCAAAAATACAACATTTATATTCACCGACATATTGCTTCTTCTAACTTTCAACTGCTGAAATAAAATAAATTGGTACTTACTCTATATTACAAATTCAAACACAAAAACACAACTTTTACACATCATTTTTTATAGTATGGTATTTCTTGAAACACAAACCAGGTTGTAAGTTTTCTTACACAGGCTTCACAGAAGTACACAGTTTTTTCTTCCACCACTTTCCTATTACTACATGCTGCACAATCCTCTGTATACTTATTTTCATTTAGCATAATAAAGTGAGTTTTTTCATCCTGAGTTTGCAACCTTGTATCCAGCTGTTTAAGATGGAAATGTTGTACGATAATGAACATTTTGATCCTAATCAAATATTGGTTCAACTGGTAAATAAAGTTTAGGTCAAACTTGGTAATATACAATAGTGATCTCTGCCTGCAAGTATACATTTTTAATTTGCAATTGCACCATGGGTAGAAAGGAACTATTGGCTATAATGTGAGTCTAAGAAGGTAGAGGTATTAGCACTAAATGACTTAAGTTATCAGAAATATCTACAGCTTCATCAGTAATCTCAGAGAACAGATTTCTGTAGAACACTTTATGTAGAGTTTATAAATGAAAGGTAGAGATATGATAGCATTTCCATTGAAAACCCATCAGTACTCAAATAAAAATAAAGTTGTGACCTGAGATCTGGTGCTGAGTAAATCTGTATAGCTTGATACAGCCACTCAGTTGCCATACTGGGTACCCACCTGTAGACACACTCAGCAATAGTGATGATCCAGTTGGAGCTGACAACGGTGCCTGCACACCAAAGTGATCCATCCAGCAACAGTGAAGCCTATGGCAAACACGAAACATATTACAATTCCACAATATTTATACTGAAGGAGTGGAAGATTGAGGGATATTTCACGGTTTTATTTTTGTTAAAATAATCACAGCAACTTTGTAGCAATAAAATTATCCTGAGCTTTTGAGAAATATTGAATTCACCACTACCACGATAACTACGCAGTAATTATGGAAATTATAAAAGCACATTGCTGAAGAGGGTAATATATGAGTAAATATATAATCTGAGCTATATCCAAGGTGGAGTCTGTAACTGTAACATTTTTCCAATTACCCTTGATTCAATATAGATTGTACCTGTAGCTTGCTGCATATTAACATTAAAATGCAATCATTTAATCAATCATTTGAAAGGATGATGGTTGTTGTAAGCAACGTTGTCTAGATAACTCACCTCTTGAAAGTAGAGTTGTCAGTCTTCATTGTATAAAAATCATATAATATATATAGAATGCTCTTATTTTCTATCCTGGATACTCGTATTCTATATTATGCTTAACAACTAGTTTAACTTCAACATTTCTAGAGGGTTACCATTTTGAATCCAGAAACATTATATGTGACTTTAGACATGATTGCTATTCACTGCTAAAATATAAAGTTCTGTGTGAAAACTAGTACCATGCAGGATGTCAAAATATCATAAAAGAGCCTGAAAAATTGACTCCTCAAGATATTGGGAAATCAAAATGCATCTGTAGGACAGACCAACAACCACACCAATCAAACCAAGTATTGACTGACTCATTTTCCCTAAATAGTTCAGATAACATCAAAAAACTATTAAAAAATCGTCTAATTGGAAATAATTTACTACAAAATTCAAGCAGTTAAGAAGATAAACTGGAAGTGACTGGCAAAATAGGGTCTGCATTAGTAGTATAAAATGAACTCTTAAAAGACGAAAAACTCAACCTAAGGACCAAATTTAGGAGGAAATGTTTAAGTAAATTGAAAATGAAGAAAAGAAACACTTGCATATAAAATAGAACACTTACTTCAGCTAAATGCAGAATTACAGAATGGACCAACTGCCAGGCAAACCAAAATCTCAACCAACACATGGAGACAGACAAATCAGAAGAAAAAACTGAACCAACACCCCTTGGCCAAGGTGTATGCTAAGACTTTAACTCAGCTACAAGTGATTGGCAAACAAAGAAAGCCAAGGACCCTCAGAAATCTTTGCAGACTTTAATAAAAATAAACATTGAATGATTCAAAGCAAACTACCTCAAAAATTAACTCCTGAAATGAACATCTCACCTTTTTGCAACCAGGCAACAACTTTGGACCTCCAACATAACAAACAAAGCATCTTTTGTGGTGCAAAAACAACCTTCCAGACACATAATACACAACTTAACAGTTTTCCACCAGAATATACAAGACTTATTGAACAGTTCAAATGGACTGATACATTTTATAGAAAATCTGAAACCAACACCTAATGTAATAATTTAAGTCAGGGCCGTCCCCAGTATTTAATGCGCCCGGGGCAAATCATGCCTTGGGGGCCCCCACATAAAAATTACATTTCGTCAGTACAGCCATACCAAGTGATAAGGAATTTTTGGAAATTGTTATATGTAAATAAATACTCCAGTTTTCTGTGTGTA
The DNA here is from genome assembly GCF_021130785.1 of Homalodisca vitripennis. Taxonomy (NCBI): domain Eukaryota; kingdom Metazoa; phylum Arthropoda; class Insecta; order Hemiptera; family Cicadellidae; genus Homalodisca; species Homalodisca vitripennis. Next base: position 106,088,329 of record NC_060215.1, on the reverse strand, counting down.
ACAAAATACCAAATATATTATATATGTACATTTAAACATGTTTTAAAATAGATAATAGAATATTGACTAGACCTATATACATAAATATAAAGAAATTATTGGCTCTTTGGCATACAATACTTTTGTGGAATTTTAGGGCTATTAATAGTAGTAACAGATATAAACGCAATGCATAACTATTTCAATCTTAATGTCATAACTATTATTTACCTTTGACAGAGATAGTTTTATTTTTAAAAAGAAATCTTCCTGGCCTTTGCACTAGCAAACTTCTTGATAACGTCTTCTAACTTCAGCCTTTTACATTCTTCATTTTTAATAGACAGCATGGCAAGGGATGACAGTCTCTCCTGAGACATTGAAGAACGCAAGTAGGTTTTATTAATTTAAGCTTACTAAAGCTTCTTTCACAACTGGCAACAGATATGGGAATAGTTAGAAGGATTCGAAGTGCAATCCATAAGTTTGTGTATAGGTCCTTTCTGTCTGTCTTCTTAATCACTTTTAAAACTTGTAATGGAGTTGCCTTAGCTAGGCTTACTTCATTCACAATAGTTTTGACATGAAGGAGTTCCTTTTCCGCTTATGTCAGAGGTTTGCCCAAACGATAGGTGTTTCTGTAAATTTTCACAACATTCCTTCAAATCTTCTGCGTAAGGGTGTTGTTTAAGGTCATATAAGAACCCCCATTTCAAGTTGTGGTTTGAAAACTGAATCAACCTTGCTTATAGGGAAGCCTGCATAATGTCCAATAGTGGGTAGAAAACGTTTCTTTTAAATTCTTCTTCTGGGGTTGCTTTGTAGTCACTTTTACTTTCATAATCAAAAAGCTTATTTTTTGTTCTTTGGCGTTTTTCTTTAAACAATGGTTCCACGTCAATTTCACTAAAAATCACTTTGGCTTTTGAAACTGAGTCATTTAAACCGTCTTTATGAAAATCATCTATGAACTGTAAAGTTTTTTGCAGCAGATTTGATGTTAAAGCAATATCAGTGCTTTTACCTTGTAAGGTTTTACTTATCAAGTTTACCTCAAACAAAACATCGTGCCAAACAATAAGGCAAACCAGAAATGAAAAGTGTTCCATGTGAATTTGGAGGGACTTAGCTTCAGATGAGATTGTAGGGTCATTGACAGTTTCACTCAGTTCTACAAGAGCGTCAAGGACGTCTTTGTACTGGTATCGAACGGCAGATACAGAACTTATTTGAGCCTCCCATCTTGTTTCACAAACCTTTTTCAAAGTTAAACCTTTAACATGGTCACTGACAACGCACCAACGTTTTGGAGATGATGTGAAAATAGTGTAAATCCTTTGAAGGATTCCAAAAAGTAGAGTAGACTTGACGGATGATCTGGCTCCATCTGCAACAACCAAGTTGAGGCTGTGGCATCCGCAGGGTGTAAATACAGCTAAAGGATATTCTGAGGATATTCGTGATTGGACCCCTTTTTTAGCTCCTGCCATGTTTGCGCCATTGTCGTACCCTTGCCCGCGGCAGTTACTCATGTCCAAACCACATAACTCTACCTCTTCTGTTAACAATTGAGTCAATGCTTCCCTTGTTGACTCCTCAGTAATCGTGTAGCCTATAAAACTTTCTTCAATAACAATTTCACCATCGATCTCCTCTTTTCATGAACATAGCGAATGGTGAGAGATGTTTGTTCCTTATGACTTACGTCTGGCGTACAATCCAACATAACTGAGAAGTACCGTGACAGCTTTATTTTCTCGATTATATTGTTTTTCACCTCCTTTGCCAGTCAGTTTATCAACTCATTTTGAATATTGACACTTAACATTTGAACTCGATATTCACTCTCTTCAATGCATCTTAATTGTTCCATCATAACCGGATCAAACTCTCCTAGTAAGTGGATAAGGCCAAGGAAGTTTCCGTTATTTTTTGTAAAAAGTTTTGTTGAGTTTCCACGAAAAGCCAAGTTGTGTTCTGCTAAGTAAATAATAATAGCAATAATTCTTCTTAGTATGTTTTGCCGTCTCTCGGCTTCTTTTTGTATTTGGCCCATGAGCTCAGTATCAATTGCTGCATTTTGGTTGATTCTACGTTCAGCTTCAATCCATTGCTGAGTAAACTTAAAATGCTCAGATGACGTTTTGTGAGATGAAGCTCGCTTATGAAATTTTTTCCAATTATTGAATCCTTGCTTTTTGCCAAAACTTGAGTGTGGATTATTGTCAAATAAACGACATGGAAAGCAGAACACTGCATCAGAAGAGCAAGAATAAACTAACCACCGCCTTTTCACTTTCTCGCCATTTTCTGCGTGGCGATATTGAAAATCATTTGAAAAATGACGCTTTTCACTGTTTAGTGGATAGTCATCATTACTTTTTTTAAATGACGGAGCACCCCTTGTTATGATTTCATCTCTCTCTCTGACAGTTAAATTTTCAGGCCAAGTTGACGGGTCATTTGAAATTTTTTTATTTCGGTAGTTTAACATTTTGACAGTTCCCTTCCTAAGCTTGTCATTGGTTTTCCTCCTTCAGTATTTCAGCAGTCTCCTCTACCTCAGTTAAAATTAGGTCTTGTTCACATTCATAGTCGAAGTCCTGGGTATTTGAAGTAGCGAGTAAAGATGAAGTAGGTTGTTGGGTAGTGCCCTCAGCTATTGTGAAGAATTTTGTCAACTTGAGTACTTTACTTAAAAGAGCACTGTGAGCTAATTCACTGTCTTTTGTTAATTTTCGTCTCTGAGCACCTGATAGTTTTTTTAGACATTTTACTAAAATAATCTGAAATAAAATGAAACTTCTTCAAAAAAATTATGCTTGTTTACTTTAAAATAAAATTAAAAAATAATGTTTAAATCTGTTGGTCTACATGTTGCGTAGTTTTTATGCCTACGCTACGACATGCAAGCTAGAGTGCACATATTACCTTGGTCAAAACAACATTTACATAATTATTACCAATACATATGACAACCAACACATATTTAACTACCACATGTCTGTAGCTTTTGTATATGTAGGTACTAATACAATACGAAGCTCACCTCTCACGTACACATTCACTTAATTTCACAGCTCTAAGTCTCTACAAACACTAAACACACGAGAGTAGTTAGCAACTTAACCTATACGGTGTAGACGCAATGACAGTGACAGTTGGAGTTGCGAGTGCGGTGTTGCCAAATGGTCTAAGTTGTTTTTGCCGTGCGGTGTTGCCAAACTTAACTTACTAAAAATAAACAGTATTTTTAAGTATATGGTTCAAACCAAGTTCTTTTTAACAAATATTAAGGCACCGGATTGTGGGTTTGTATGTATATAGTAGAATATCGTTGAAATTTTGTTTTACAAATTTAATATTGACTATGAGTAAGGCACCTCGTAGCCGCGGCACGGCGCCCCCTAGGCCACAGCGCCCGGGGCGACCGCCCCCCCCGTTCGCCCCCCCCCTTCGGACGGCCCTGATTTAAGTGAACACAGCTTTAAATCTCACCTTTACCTGGCTACACTTTAAAGGCATATTTCTGTAGGGAAATTCACAAAATGGGAGGTATTGCAATATATGTGGAGGAAACGCTCAACAAATATATATTAAGTGTTCCAATCACCCACTGTTGTGAAGAACTTATATGTGACGTGGCATTGGTAAAAGTAATACTTAATAACACCTGCCTTTACATTATGGGTACCTACAGATCACCATCATCCAACTTAGATGAAACACTTGATATCCTCTCATGAACAATTGAAAATAACAAACAACAACAAAAATTTCAAACCTACCTATTATGGGGGATATCAATCTTTAAACTAGATAGAAGGTGGAGTTAAGTAATTGAGACCTTGGCTTCTTTCAACATTGAGATCTGATCTACCACCTACTAGGTTAACTTCCAATACCATTTCATCAATTGACTAGACCTGCATTAACTTATGTGGTGAAGAGCTAACTGCAAATGTACAGGTATATCATTCGTGATTATCAGACCACACAGCTCAAAACTGCACAGTCAAAGTATAATACATAATTGACAGTTTAAGTAGTATATACTACAGCTTTAAACCAAAAAACCTCTAAGAATTCAAACTCTTACTTTAGCAAGAAAACTAGCAAGACTGTTTCAATTATGTTCCTGACAGTTCTTGTGAGGGATAACAAAAGAACAGATCCAGTACCCAATATATGTTGACATCGGAATAGAAAATTGTTTCGGAAAATTAATGCTTAAGTTATCTCTTGGGATTCTATATGATAAACCAGAACATCCTGGAGAAATAGAGCAAATGATATAGTTTATTTGTGAATTGGGTGGAAGCGAGAGATTAAGTAATATAATACTCAAGTGCCAGGTCTTATCTGTTCTTTTTAACTCTATAAACTTATAAATAAATTTTACTGAAGATTCAGCTAGATGGAAGATAATGTGGATGCATGTTTTTTGTGTTATGTCTGTAGTGCCATTCCATTAACTTTAGACTAGTCACAAACAGCAGCAAGACTATTTTGAAGCCACAATTATCCTGTTATTGTATCTCTGCAAGAGTTTTGTATTCTCCATGAAGAAAAGAAAGCTACATTCAATACATCCTGTTACATCATTTATAAATAGATTACAAGAAAAGATCCAATGTGTGATTGCTAGGAAAGGGAGAGATCGAGAGCCACAATAATTGGTAAGGCTCCATAAGTTATAGGTAGCTGCTGGTGGTCAAATTCCACAGTGATCCAGCTATTCCGAACTCATGAAAATGACTAACACTGTCGAACATTTAAAAAACATCTAGGTAAATGGTATCGAACTGTTATCTCCTGTTGGATAAGCCAAGCACCTGATTCTAGAGGGTTAATAGGATTATTATAGTAGCATATCAGCAGAAAAAAAAAGTATTGCTCATCCAAAATTACACTTACTAGAGTAGGCAATATACTTGTATAATCCTACACCACATTCTCAAAAACCTTTGCAATTAAGGGAAGAATTATATATATTATATATATATATATATATATATATATATAATATATATATATATATATTAATACATGTGAGGAATTGTTGATATACTTCCTTTGTATTAACAATTTTGTTATTCTTCTGTGTTGATGCTATATGAGTGTATTAATAAGAACAGTAAAAATAAAAATCACAAGAAAGCGCAATTTAAAAGCCTTGCATTGTTTCACCTACCACATAAGGATGTTTCTGAATGGTGGTTTTCTTTCCATCGTAGATACCAAGTCCAGTATTAGTGTTTGCAGCTGATGATTTGGGGGAAACCAGCTCACTGGCAACGCAGCTGGCCACACCTGAATACAAAGTTTGATCAATTGTATTGTAGTAAACGTAAATTAAAGTTTCCTAAAATGTAATATACAAGGTGATTATTGGTTTTAATACTAGTTAGATATGGCAAATTGACAATCTATGCCTTAACTGTGTTTATATTGTGGTTCATAAAAGCTCTATCTATGTTTTAGATAAGAAGTACTACAAATATAATACTGTGAATAACTATTTGGATAGTTCTTCAAAGAATTGAAATTATTTATTTCTCTTATGTACAAGTATGATGAGTACTGTATACAGAAGTGTCCTCAAAGGATATCTACACAGTGTACTTTCTTTGTTTAGAAATAATTGTGATGTAATTCTCTCTATAAAAACACCTTGACGTGGATTCTGTTTTTGAATTCGGTAAACACCTTTTTATAACACTCTTTTGGAGGGTATAAGTTGATTTAACCTTCATTTTTGTAATTTCTTCATGTTAATACTTATATTTAGTTAGTGCATTTTAAATGTAAATAGCTTTTTAATTTCCCAATACATTTTAAAATTAATATTTAACTTATCCAAAGGATTACGTTACATATGAACTTAAAACTCCTGATGATTAAATTTCCATTTACGAATTTAACTTTCATTACAACTGAGTTTTAACTTTCAATTGGTTGTCATTAATTTTCCTTGAAATTAACATTCTGTCTTTTACTTTTATTTAATACTCAAAATGTCAGTGTTTTTCTTAAGTAAAATACATGTATAGGTCTAGGTTTTTTCTAGTGAAAATATTTATTGAGATGTCATTCAAAATGATAAAATTAGTAACTTATTAACCAAACTCATGATCAACTTATTATATGAATGATGAACATGTTTCAGGTAATCTAGTAAACTCGGATAGTGGTTTTAAATATATTTGATGTCAAAAATTGTTCTATTTTCCATTTATAATGGGAAAATGTTATACTACCATCTCCCAAAATGGCTAACTATTTCTAAACAGATTAATGTTAATTTTAGGAGCTGTTAACCCTTAAAGCGCCAAACAGTTTCAGCTAAACTCTGGATTAGCGCTCATTTATTATAAAAAAATTAAAATTAGATTTTCTCAACGCTAATTTTAATTTCTTTTTTTAGGTAACAAAATAAAACAGAAACTGCAAAAAAAATCTTTTATCATATTTATTGCGCAAAATACACATGATTTACTATTTAGCGTTCCAGCTCCTTTTTTAAATTTTTACCCAATGCTTACTGTTTCCTTTTTTTAATTATGTATATAAATAATGACATTGCGTGCTTATACGTAATAGAATAGAACTAGAAAATAAGTATATTACATATTTAATACAAAGTTATTATACAAAATTTAATTTACATCCAAAAAATTTGAAAACCAAATATATTTTACAAATTCTCAGTCCTCTAACGGGTGTTATTTTTCTAATTACAAAATGGTTTTCAGATGTTTATAGAAGTAAATAAAAGATTGTAACACTTATTGGAGTAAAAACAAACCTAAATATAAATAATAAAAAATAAATGTAGAATTTCGGAACAAGAGCCAAAATACATAATTATAAATATAAGGAGTAAAAATATTTCTACGAGGAAAAAAGACTTTTATCGCCATTCAAGAAACTGTTTATTTCAAAAGTTTATAAATATATAACTTTCATAAAAAGATGATCATATAATACATAAAACTACACAGTAGTTTACCGATCAACTATTCGCACTGCTTCAACAGGATATGAAGAAGAACATAAGAGCTGCCCGGCGAGGTAGTGACGTACGCATAAATGCGCTTGCGGCGTTGAGCAATACTACCAAACTGCCAGCTGTTCAACAAAAACCGGTCCAGTATCGATAGATAAACACAAAGATTGTCACGTGATGTGGCACAGCCCCGCTACACTACTGTAACATACACCCCTCACAGTCTAGCAGACAAACTCTGAACTAACAGTGCAAAATAGTAAAAACAAGTATATTGCGCGTGTAAGCGCTTATGGCGTTCAGAGCAAAGTCGATCCTCGCGCGCATATGCGCTTACGGCGCTTTAAGGGTTAATAATGTTGGAGGGAGGGATATTTATTCATTGGACCTTGTGCGAAATGGTCTGATGGTAGCACTTACTGGTCCACTCACATCTCTTCGGTTGAGGAGATAGAGCCAGTTATCAAATTCAAATTATTCTTATGTTAAATTCAAACAATAATTGATGCAAATGTTTTGGATGTAATTATTTGAACAAAATAACATAGAGAGACTCAACAAACAAAAAGACTTAAGCTTGAAAATGCTAGGTGAAATTCTATGCTTTTAGAAGCCATTTTGTTTTTAAAAGAGTACATGAAATAAAAACTTATTTTAGACGGTATAAATGTCACTGGTTTTTGTTTTTGATATATTACATAATGATTTTATTTGGAACTAGACAAACTATGACTATGATGGATGTTTTATTATTATTAGGAATGTTTCATTATTAATGGTAATTTTAAAAAATCTATGTTTATATTGTGTAACCATATTACATTTGTACTTTGTTGTTAATACATGTAATGATGGCTTTAATATTATAATAAGTAATATAAATTTATAAATTATTAGCTAGTCATAAAATATTCAACTACCTTAAATTAGATTTATATTGCAATAAAATACAGCACACTTACCCAAAGCTAGCATGGCAAAGAGGTATTTGACAGACATGGTTGGTTAGTTGATTACTTTGACAACTGTACAGTTTCTTTTATACAAACTATTCTCACCTTGGAATTTTATTTGTGACAACTAATCCATCATTGAAACATTAAGGGATAATGGATTTGAATGATCTCTTCCTCTGAAATATAAGAAAAACACTTCTTTTTTATCAAAGTTAATCTTGCTCATCTGTAACTGTCAGATAATATTTATTTGTATTAAAAAATAAGTAGAACTAGTAAATATTATCAAATAAAATTGGCTAAACTGGCTTATTTACTTTCTATTTTCTAATGCTTATAAATATATTTTTGGAATATAAATTTAACTGTTACTGAAAGGTCCTAAGTCATATCGATAGACCAATCGTAAACATAACATAACCATATAACCATAATTGCCCCCCCCCAAAACAATACACAAAATTAATGAAATAAAATGCATTGAATAGGAATATGTTATATATCAATCAATAAATCTTTATTATACATATTCATTGAGAACAGTACATGTGTCCAAATCAAAACTTGTATGGATTAGAGGTTACATATTTGTGGTCAGTTTGAAGAATTCATTTTTAGAGTAGAAGGTATGTTCTTCAAGCTAGACATTCTGCCGACGTCCAAACTGTAGTTGGTTCGTCTTCTTCAGCTGTTATAGAAGTGTGTTCCACAGTTTCGCTGTTGCATACATTGGCTTTTTTCTCTGTAGAGTTTAGTTTATGTACAGGGACGCAGTAGTTTGGTAGTAGGGAGTGTGTAGTGCCAACCCAGTCTGCAATTCCATACCGGAGATGGGATTCATAGAGAGCGTGGTAGGCAGTTTTGGCTGTTACTGTGTTAATAATATATTTCATCCTGCAGATAACATACAATCCTGCACTCAACTTTCTGCAGAGAGAATCTATATGCTCAGTCTATGTCAGGGAGTCGTCAGTTATTACCTTGAGATATTTTAAAGAGATAATTTCAACTTTCTTTTTTAAGTAGTCTTTAGCATAAATTGCATCTCCTCACTTGATGTGATGTTCCCTGCAGTATTCAGCAGCTATTGTATATCCCATTAGCCTTGTATTTTTCAATGTCTTCTTTTTTTTATCCATGTTCAGTTAGAACTCCAAGGTCAGATTGTAAACTGTATATAAGGCGCTCGATTTTTCGTATTGCCTCGGTAACCTCCAGGAGCACAGTCGTAGGTCATGGTAACTACACCAAATGTGATACGGACCATAGTGCAGTCAGTGTATTGGCAGGACTTGTGTTGCTTCAAGGCTGGAGTAATAAGATAACATTACAATTATTTAGGGCGGCTGGTTAATATGAATATGATGTAAAATATTATTAGGGTGAGAAGGAGAGGTATTGGCAGGGTTTAGTGCTGGCCGATATGGTGAATTAGTTCTAGGGATGTATACATGGTAAAACAGTAATTTAATAGTTTATGAAAAGATTAGGAGTGAACATGTCAAGTGGTGGTTTTGAAAGTATAAATTAATTGAATCGAACTATGGCTGATGTAATCGGTTTTGATGTAATAAGTATGTAATTAATTGTGCCAGCATTTAAACAAATTAATTTGATGTTTTAAAATGTATGAACAACTAAAACTGACACAAATACCTATCTTCAAAGAGTTAAATACCGTACTTAATTGCATTTTCATAGTCTTTCATTTTGAGGAGGGACCTCAGGTGAAATTAGTCTGTAAACCTCCACAGATGTTCTCATAGATTCCTGAGGTTTGCTTTTATGGATATTTCAGTAATGGCTATTGTGAAACCTTGAGTTTTATCTCATATGAACACTGTTAAGTATTTTATGTCCTCAATTTTTGGTTATAAGATAATGGAAGATGTTTAATTTTGAAGGTATGACCAATACATACCTTTGTGTGCCGTGTAGACCAGGTATCTGTACTAAACAGCATTATTGCATATAACTACAGTAATTTTTCTTCTAATGCTTATGTCTGGCAAAAATTACTTTTTTATAGAAGGCATACTCATATAAGAACAACAGTAAAGAATTTTACTTTTGGTTAGCAAAGAAGAAACTACCGTTAGTGCTGTCATCATTCATTGAATAAAATAATTTTATTTTCGTATTAATTTCTTACAGTGTTTTTATTTTGTATTTTACTTCCAGCTGATCTAAACTCAAAATTCAGAAACGAATTAACCCATCACCTTTATTCTTATGTTCTTTTTTAAAATTTGTTTCTTCTGTTCAATAGACAAAATGTATGTAAAAGGCTCTTGCAAACAAGAAACAACTCAAGCCTGTGACATGCAATTTGCCAATACACGCCCAATTGCCCATATTTATTTTTGTTGTTTTAATATATAAGATTTTAAGTCAATTCAGATTTTGTTTCATTCTTAAGTTCAATTTTTAAACAAAATTGTTGTTCATATTTAAGTTATTTTGGTTTTACCCAATGCTTGCACAATTTTTAAAAGGTATAAATTTTATTGTAATGTATGTTATACCTTTTCTTGGGAAATAGCTTCAAACCATGTTTCAAGCACCAGCCTTCCACCAAGTGATTCAACTGAGGGGAAGGGCAATCCTGGGATGTACATGGAAATAACCACTAACACATCATATGTGCATCTGACACTGAGAACAGTATGATATGTGACATTCTAAATCTCTGGACTGATTATTGATCTCTGCACAATTGCAAATGTGCACTTCTTTGTCTACTGAACATGTTCAGCTTACAAAGTAACCAACATCCCTCAGGTCATTTCTATCTCTCATCCTGATAGAGGTAACCTTGTACAGTAAATAACATTTGAGAGTCTGCAGCTTGTATTTCTGTCCAGGGCGTAAATGTCATCACATAAATACAGCTAAGTAATGTGCAATAAAACCATCAAAGTCCAATGTTTTGAATTTTTCTCTGTGTGCTGTGGAAAACCAGTGCTAGCCTGTTGTTTTTTTAGCTGACTACACACGGGAAGAAGTCTGCACTTCAAAATTCCTTGGAATACACCTTGATCTAGGGTTGACTTGGAATGAGCACATTGATCACGTTTGCGCCAAAATTTCCTCAGGAATATTTGTCCTTGAACTTTAGCAAAATACTGCCAAGTTAGGTACTGATAATGGCGTATTACAGCTTCATTTATCCCCATCTTTCATATGGTTTGGTACTCTGGGGAGCTTGTGCAAACTATCAGATTCAGAAAGTTTTCAAACTCTAAAAAAAACAATTCGAACCATCGCAAAAATCAATTTTAGAGAGTCTTGCAGGCTAGCTTTCAAGGAATTGCAGCTGATGACTCTGCCCTGTCTCATCATTTTGGAAACAACTTTGTTTTGTATGTTCAAATGCGCCTTATCCAGAGTCCAAAAACATACACATGCACAAGACACGAGGCAGAGATAACTACCGTACAGGATGACACAGAACGGTAGTTTATGAGCACTTGCCCTCCAAAGCAGGTAATAATATTCTCAACAGACTGCCCAACTCAATAAAAAATGCCTCAACACAGAAGGTATTAAAAACTCGCCTTGGTGTCACAGGCCTTTTTTAATACTGACAAGTTTTTAGAAGTCGACTAGGAGACAGCCCAATTGGAATGACCGACTCCCTGTTTATAAAGTCAAAGTCAAAATATCTTTATTTACATTATGTACATGGGTACAATAAATAGTGTCACTACAACTAAGTTACATAATTGGATGATTATAGTAGATCATGTTGTTGAATAAAATTCTTCAAATGAATAAAATGCTTTTCTAACTAAATAATCTTTTAACATTGATTTAAATTTCTTAATATCTTCAACTCTTGTTATTGTTTTTGGAATTGACTTAAACAATTTTATTCCTGCATAAAAAGTTTTTTTTTATAAAATTCTAAATTGTGTCGTGGTATTACTAATTCCTTCTTATTCCTAGTATTGTAAGTATGGGTTTCACAATGAATTTTAAATTTAGATTGATAGGTCCTAACATACATAACACATTCTAAAATATAAAGGCTATGCACTGTTTAAAATATTTAGTTCAGTGAAATTATTTTTCACTGACTCATCCTTCTTCATTTTCAACATTATTCGTAGTGCTTTTTTTTGCAAAATTAGAATTTTATTTAGGTTTTGGTTTGTGGTTCCTCCATACACTCCTATCCCATATGCAATGTGGGATTGAATATGTGCATGGAAAACCATCTTTATTACTGACAAACTGCATAAATAAGAAAGTCTTTTGATAGCATATAACCCAGAATTTATCCGCTTAATTATCTGTTCAATATGTAGATTCCAGCTAAGGGTTTTGTCTATTGTTAGACCGAGAAATTTTGTGTAGGAAACTTGATCCAAACTGGAATCGTTTATCAATATGTTAGGATTTAAACGTTTTCTGTCTTGTTTTGTGTTAAAAGAAATAAAATTAGTTTTATCGGTATTTAAAACTAATTTGTTGTCAATGAAAAATGTTTGTACATTTAAGAGTTGCAGATGTGCAGATATCTCCAATTCGACTTCTGTTTTTGCAGATATAATGAGATTTGAGTCATCTGCAAATAGGCACAGCTGGTTTTTTGAACTTTCAAGATTACTAAGGCAGTTTGGCATATCCTTTGTATAACATATAAATAATATAGGACCTAAAATAGACCCGTGGGGTACTCCATTTTTTACTAATTGGGTGTTGGATTGAAATTTTAGTAATTTGTTATTTTTTATGTGAGTTATTTCAACGTATTGTTCTCTTTTAGATAGATATGACTCGAACCACTTTAAATGAATATTATGGATACCTAAATTTTGCAATTTGTTAAGTAAAATTTCATGAGATATGCTATCAAAAGCCTTTGATAGGTCCATGAATATTCCTGTTACATTATCATTTTTGTCGACTGACTCTATCACAGACTCAGTGAATTCTATCAATGCAGTTATAGTAGATTTATTTTTTCTAAAACCGTGTTGTTCCTTGTCATAAAGATTATTTATTTCTAAATGTTTGACCAATCTATTGTACATGGTTCTTTCAAACATTTTTGAAATTGATGGTAAAATTGAAATCGGACGATAATTTTGAATGTCTGTTACAATACCTTTTTTGTAGATAGGTACAACCTTAGACAATTTTAACTTACTAGGAAATATGCCAGTAATGAGAGAAGAATTTACCAAATGCATTAATGGTTTAATTAAAGAGCTTTTTGCAAATTTTATCAATTTCATAGGCACTCCGTCATACCCGCTACAAGATTTATTTTTGAGTGAGTCAATAATTTGATTCAGTTCTTCTACACTCAAGGGCGGGCATTGAAATTTAGGAGACGTTATATTTATGTTCTCAGACTGTGGTTGTAATGAATTTGAAGGAAGATCTTTTAACAGTGCATCTGTCACATTTATAAAATAATCATTAAAGGACTTTGCAATTAGAGATGGTTCAGTAATAGATGAATCTTTTGATTTAATTACAAGATTGCCTTCACATTTATATCTATTCTTTTTTGTTTCATTATTTATAATTTGCCATGTTGTCTTGCTGATATTTTCTGAATTTTTTATTTTAGTGTCGAAATAATTTTGTTTACATTTTTTTTAATTTTGAGTTGTATTGCCTAGTTTTATTCTTAACTTCATTTTTAAGGTTTTCTGATTTTTTCAACCTTGACAACTTATTGAGGTGTATAATTTCATTTTTTTCATCTTTCAGTTCGTCCGTAATCCATGTCTGTTTTTTATTTCCTTTTTTAATTTGCACAAGAGGAAAGCAGAGATCAAAATAGTACCTAAAGATACTATCAAAACAATCATACTTTTCATCTATCAGAGAACAAAAGATTGGAAGCCAATCTTCTTTTTCTAATAGAGATTTGAATAATGTCATATTGTCAATTGAAAATTTTCTTCCTACAAAGGTTAAATTTTGTTCAGATTTTACTTGAATTTGTAAAAGTTCGAGCATTTGCGCATCGTGATCAGACAAGGCTGTTATAATTCCAGAGACTTTAATTTCATTTTTATTATTAAAATTTGTCAGAAAATTGTCAATACAAGATTCAGATGTTTGTGTCACTCTGGTTGGAAAGTCAACTAAAAAATTCATTCCATGTCGATTTAGAATGTTCTTAAGATCTCTTGTCTCCTTAGATTCATCTAACATGTTAATGTTAAAATCTCCTGTAATGGTTAGATATTTGTCCTTCCCTACAAGAAATTCTATAAGAAAGTTTAATCTCTCTAAAAATTCGTTATTTTTAAATTGGGGTGTTCTATATACTCCTGCCAATATAAAACTAAACTGTTCTGTTTTAAATTTAGCGACACAACATTCAAATAATTTATCTTAGCACAATTCTACAACGGCAGGGAGCACCAGCTGCCTCCCCTTCAAACCCTCCTTTGACAGAATCACTACACCCCCTCCAGAAGTTGTAGTACGGGAATATTGTGAAATTAAGTTATAGTTGTCTATATTGAATCTTTCAAGTTTAATTGATGACATATTGTGTTCTGTTAGAATAACTATTTGAGGATCTAATTCAGACAAAGTTATTTGTAATGATTCTTTACGGGAGTCTAAGTCTCTAATATTTTGATGAAAAATGTTTAAGCTTTTATGTTTTTTATTGAAGTTATTTATGTGGGGTGTAGAACCAGATCCCGTGGGGAGTTTAAAGGCAGGGCATCCGGTGTTACATCATTATCTTGGTTTAAGGGGATTACATTTTCATCAGTTTTGGAACATGAGGTATCTGAAGCTATACAAGAATTAGAAAATAAGTTACTATGATTATTAAAAACAGTTTTAGACATAGGCCTAGTTAATAAAGGTGGGAAGTCATCCACTGAGTCCGTCATATGTAACTCGTCATGTTCTTGCGGCACTATATGTCCAGTATTGCTACCTGCTTCTCTGAGATCTTTAGATGTATATTGCTCGGATTTTGTTGTTGCAGCTTCTAGTATCTCCTGAGTAGAAGTGGCTTCCATTTGTTTTAATAAGATACTGGAAATTGAACTATATAAATTCTGCTTGAAGTCCACAAAAGAGAGTCCATTTCTTAAAGGCCGTTTTGAGTTTTCATTTATATAATAATCTGGATAGAGGCTCCTGTCTGTTGCTGGAAATTAACAATATTGGTTGCGAAGTGTTCAGTTGGGATGTTGTCCCGGACACAACCCATTGGTGAGCAGACTAGATACTTTAAATTTCTTTTTTTGAACTCTTCAGTGAGGTGGTTGAAAGCCATGTCATAATCACAAGCTACAGGCTTTTTATAAAAAACTGGTTTGGTAACCAATCCGAAAACATTCACTCCATCAATTCTTTTTTGATGGGTTAAATAGTTGGTAAGGAGAGAGTGTGGTTTACCAAACTGTTGGCTGAAACATGTTGCCACCCCAGAACTCATATGGCATTCATGGTTGAGGTCTCCAGAAATACAGTGAGCAAAAGCGATGTTCTTATTATTCCTATTTTTTTAAAATTATTTTTGTCATATTAGATTCAATGATTTTTATTTTTAAATCCCCATTCACTACTATTTCTGTTCCATTTGTAATATTTTCTAATTCTGCTGTAGTGGTCTTTTGATGACTTTTTTCCTTGTTTAATTTGGAAGTTTGGTTCAAGGAATTAATTATTATATAAGATAGTTTCTTTTTGCCACGATAATTGAATTGCCGTGTCGAATGAAATGGTCTCGTTTGAGTTCTTCCGAGTCAATTATGCTTACATTAACCATTCTCACTGCAATTTCTTTTATGTAATTGTTTACTATATCTATTTCATTATGTGTTGGGTCAATTGTATTTACATCATAGCGGTACGGGATTGTTGTTATGTGTACGGTTCTCTGTGTACTTAAACTTTGCAGGTTTCTTTCCAGATTAGTGTAAATTTCTCCAGTTGATTTTTTAGTAATGTTATTAGTTCCCGCAATTATGACTGTTGGGCGGCAAAGAACTCCTTCAGCTTGCTTGTACACTTGCTCGGTTGTAGCCCCGGGCATAACCAGACCGCTTATTTTAATTTTTCCCTTGCTACAGGCACCAATTAACTCAGGAAGGCCCCGTCCATGGCTGTCTGAGTAAAATTCAACATCCATTGATTTTCCACTATACTCACTCTCTTTCCCTGTTGGTGTTGGCTTGGAGATGGATGTTTTTCTTGGTTTTATCTGTTTTTCATAGTTTTTTTTATTTATTGCCAGATTAATTACTTTTGTGTCATACTCTTTGGTATTTAAAGCTTCGTACTTGTTACTTAGAGGGATAGCAGTAAGATCTTGAACCTTTTTTTCTGTTTTTTTTGAGTTTCCATTCTTTTTTTTTCACCTCACTCCAGTTTTCTTCTTGAGTGTTTTTTTCCTGGTTACATGTACAATTTTGGGGAGTTTTTATGCAGGTTCTGTGTGGCTTACAGGAGTAATAGCAGCAGCAACAGTATCAGAACTTACTGAAATTGGGGATTCAGGCCGAGCATGGGTAAGGATGGGAGCGGGTACTTGGTACATCAGTTCAGCAGCTGTGTCAGGTGTGAGTGCAGATAGGTTGTTATTGTGCAACAGGAGAGCTAGCTGAGCCCGCTTAGTTATTATGTCACTTGGTTTTATGTCTGGCCAGAAACCAGGGACTGGGCTATTTTTTATTTCATAGAATGTACCCTGAGTGATACGTTGGATGAGTACGTCGCCAAATATCAACATATAAATACCGCAGTCCACTCCATTGCTTTGTTAACTACTTTATTTATAGGTGTGAGTTTTTTTAAGCCAAGGTGTTTGGATATACTTTTTACAACTTGCTTTGCATGTGGTAAGTTGTAGTCACCTATTGAATCAAAGTAAAAAAATTCATTGTGTAATTTTTCATACAACAATAGACTCCAGTGCGATCCTCCTTCTTGAACAATGTTAGGTGAGTTACTAACAGGGAAAAAAATAAGTGATTTATTTTGAACTTGATGGGATTTCACAATGGAGTCATTGTCTTCTAGATATTTGATAGCATGCGTTACCACAGGACTCAACAGGAGTATTTCCTGTTTAACTACTTTTGAAGAAAGCATATTATAATACAATTCAATGGAATCGTCAGTAATGTATTTTGACTCCATTATAGACATACAGATTGACAGCCTATCTGTTGTGTTTGTTTCCATGTTTCTTACAGATTGTAAAGGCTTGGTTTGAGCACCTACAATCTGACATTTAGTTATTTTATTTTTTGGTGTAAATGAGTTGTTAGTTGGGGTTTTGCCTGGTTTTAGGTTGTTCAGATAACTGGTCTGGATTTTTCTTCAATATGGGTGAGACAAAACTCTTATTTAATGAACTCCTATTAGATTGATTTTTCTGTTTAATTTTCCAGTTGTCTTCAATTTCTGTACATGCTAAGGCATAAACTTCATTTTTAATTTTTTTATCTTGAGATATTTTATGTTTTTGATCTGCATAACTTGACAATTCACTTAGTCTACATGTTCCTATATCTTTAGAACCATAAAAAGTAACGTTAAAAACAAAGGCATTTCCTTTTTTTTCAACATTATCAACCACCGCTGGCCATGGAGCATGCCCTCTTAACTTTGCTATTACCAAATCACCTGGCTGATATTTTAAATTTTCCATTTGTAATTAAGATTATAATTGCCAAAATAGAAATATTTTTGTTTCAGTATTTATTATTTCTGGTATTAATATTTCTAAGCCTTTCTTAATGTTCAATAAGATTTAATCGGTAAATCACTGATTACTGTTGGATATAAAACAATTTAAGATATAATTGGGGCTATACTAGTTGACCTTGAGCTACTCTTGTTTACTTGGACTCAGTGTTCAAACAGCTGTCAAATAGTAAAGCATGCCGTAGTAGAAGGGTTACAGTGACAGACTACTTGAATGGACTGGATACTACTACTGTCAAGATGTAGTGTTTGTTTCCTGTTGAATAGTAGTACTTATTGAAATAAAAACGAGTTTACAATGTCTACTTTGTGTTAATTGTGCCGATTGTTTGATTTAACACCACATAATATTGATGTAGTTTTCAAAAGTGATGTTTTATTAGTGATTTAATCAATGTTAAGCTGTTACAAAAACGTGTGCTTTTGGCAGTTTGGAGTGAGTACTTTTTAATAGTTAATTTTAAAGTTTATTCATGGATTAAAAATAATGTTTCTTGGCTCAGAATATCGATAATACTTATCACTACACTTTAAAATGCTCCAATGTGTTGCCTGGTTAGTAAATAATGTAAAAAACTTAAAAAGTCACAACACATAAAAACTTGAATCCACTTAACTTGAACTCTCAATTGACTCAATTAAAGTGGATTACATTCACAAGAAATAAAAGAGTGTGTTTGTAATACTGTATGTCTGAATCATAATGATGTAGTTTTAAATGTGTAAAATTTTAGAATATAATAAATTGACCTTTGCTATGCAGTTGTAAAATATTGTCTTCGCAATCAAAGATGATTTGATTTGGTTCTTTAGTTTTTCAGAGCTTATCCTCTGTAAACAAGGAATTTTCTCTGTTTCAACAGTGGTGCATATTTCTCATGGATTGAATAAGAAAGAGGGTTAGCCTATTATTAATTGCCTCAATTCTACTTCTATGTATTCTGAATTATTCTGTGTCAAATTTGTTCCCTGTCCAGAGGAGCCCGATCAATGCATTTAATCAAACTGCTCCAGCAGAATGCTTCGCTCTGATGTAATGGTTCTTTCAGTAGAGTAACGGATTATTCTCGTTGAATACGTATTTCATGAAGGTGACAAGTATAGTGATTAAGTGAGTGAAAATTTTCTGAAAAGTTTCCAGATTCAATTATTCCTCATCGTAATGCAGTACAAACACTGATTTCAAAATTTTGGGTAACTGGCTCTGTGAAGGACGCTGAACGTAGTGGTAGGCCCCGTAAGTTAGAACAACAAAAGCTGCTGGATATTTCTGATTCTATGGCACAAAGTCCAATGAAATCGATGCGTAAGTTAGCACAACAGCATGATGTCGGACATGCTACCGCACATAAAGCTTTCAGACAAGAAGTTAACCTATTCCCATACAAAGTAAGGTGTGTTCAAGAGCTGAAACAGATAATGAAAAAAGACTAAATTATTATTGTGATTGGTTTCGACATTTCATTGACCAAAATTCCAAAGACATCCTTGACGTAACTTTTTATACAGATGAATCGTGGTTTCACTTGGGAGGTTATGTAAAATCACAAAATACTGGACTATGGTCAGCAACTAATCCTCACACTTACACGAATAGTCCTTACACAAAGCAAAAATTGGAGTCTGGGTTGCTGTGAGTAGAGCACGCATTGTGGGACCAATTATTTTTTCAAACAGTCAATAGTGATCATTATTGTTCTGATATTTTAAAGAACTTCATGAATTAATTAACACAAGTGGAAATAAATAATGGTTGGTTCCAAAAAGACTGGCAACAGCACATACATCTAAGATCTCAATGGCTTTCCTGCGCAATATGTTTGGTGAAGAAACCATTCCCAAGAATTTGTGGCGTGCAAGATGGTGGGGGGGGGGGGGGGTGGGGGGGGGGGGGGGTGGGGGGGGGGGGGGGTGGGGGGGGGGGGGGGTGGGGGGGGGGGGGGGTGGGGGGGGGGGGGGGTAACAGTCAATGTGTATACTGATTAATTAATTTGCAATGACCAAATGTAAATTGATCACATGGTCACATTTAATGGAAATTTATTAAAATATAAATTTTCCATTTTGAAGAATCATGTGATTGTTTTCATGATGGTCTCAACATTGTTTGTCTAAAAATGCTATTTCAATCATGTATCATAATTAGCCCAGCATCTTGTAGGTCTCACAGTGTTACTGGTATCTAAGTAGTTACTGTTTGAAGATTCTAAGTTATAATAAACTCTACAACAACTTAAAAACTGTTTTATTTCAATGTGTTAAAAATTAAATTATACAATTCACATACATAGACATGCTTTTATACAGACAATACATATGACAAAGTAGTAATTTAAAGTTACTTTTGACATTTTCGTCTATTTGACATGACTTCTCTCCTTTTGTTTGTCCTTGTATCCTCAGCAATTGTCTTGAAGCACTTTAGGCAAGATTAATTTCATGAAATATCATGTTGTAGGTAATTTCAATGATCAGAGTTATAACTTTGATGATGCTCCTTCCTTCCCTCATAGATGTAGTTTTTATGCCTGGTTTAGAATAGATGGATTATTTAAATTTGTCATAGCTGTATTCAGAACACAATGTCCTACACCTCATAATTTGTGAACTATAATCAACTCAACTTATATCCTGGCATTGTTGTACTGACTGGTCAGAAAAGAAAGGGGCCATCCTATTCTTGTGATATTATCCATAGTGTTAATTGAATGAAGAATTCTCCTCACTTTGAATGTTGCCACTATCCAGTCGGGGATTATTTGGGTTTTAATGACCTTTTAACTAGGCAGATATGCTTATTTTAATTTCTCTAAATGCAGTAGTTGAGGCTTTTAACATGGAGATCATTATATTTATAAAAGGTAGTACATCTTTTGAAAAGGAGGATATTTTCCAGGCACCTTATGTAATTTTCGATTAACTTAATCACTTTGCTTAATAGGAAGCTTTTTGCTCAAATAAAATTTAGGAAGTCAAAAGTTACATATGAACAGTAATTTGGTTGCCAATTTAGGTTTGCCTCAACACCCAAATTTGATCTCAATGTTTGTGTGGTTTATTAATGATGTACCATTCTGTTACAAGATAATATCTATCCTAAACTGAATATTCAGCTATATAATAATATTATAATATTTGTACAAATCACCACAGTTCTAAAGCGTTTAGCTTTGCAATTACGATTGATTTTTCTTACAAGATAGGGTGAAATCAATCACATGCACTTGAATCTCAGTGTAATAATAGTGGTTATTTTTACTCGAAAAATTAATCCTTAATTCATCTGTATGGGATTAAATGTAGTAAAATTCAGAGAAAGTACATTATGCAGAATCTTTGTATTTTCATAAATAGAAAGCTGATCTTCTCTGAACATATTGACAGTGTTTTATAAAAAGTAGAAGAAACTTCTAAATCGTAATGTAGATACTACAATTTTTCAACAATAAAGATCTTGTCTGATGCTTTACAGACCTTGGTCAAAAGCCATGTTGTGTATACTTGTCTGGAATAAAGACAGAGGGTCAGATATGTAGCAATTGAAGTTGTGCATAGGAAATTCTTATCATGGATTGTTTGTACGTATCCGTATCCTGAGCTGGTTAGAATGGATGTGTAATAGGAAATTAGACTTCCTGCTCTTACAACTCTGTGGTATTGTTGTAGAATTGATGTGTTTCTATAGAGTTCTACTTGGTCATGATTTTCAAAGATATAGATCCGTTGTGTATCTCTTGTATAAGAGATCAATTAATTAGTCTCTATTTTGGAATATGTGATCTGGTATTTAGATGTTCTTAGGCGTTACTGATAATAACTCTAGAAGTCATGACTGAGCTTAAAGATAAACTTTCAATTGTGACTGTGCCACTTATTCTCACACTCAGCTTGTTTTATATAAGACCTCATATTTCTCAGGAGTTGCATGCTTAGCCGTTTGGATACTTGGTTTTAGAGAGTTCCAGTGAATGGGTGTCCAGTGACCAGTAGAATTGGGGAGGTGTAGAGTAAATGGGAGCCTAACTAAAAAAGATGAATCTATTCACTTATTGTATACAGGTATTGTATTCTATTCTATTTCACCTATTCTATATTGTGTGTTCTATATATGTTCTGGAGGAAAAATATACTGTATTTCTGCCTTTAAATGGAATTGTAAAAACTGGCCATAAACCTGTAGGGAGTCTGCCAGATTACTTCCATTCACTTAAACATATTTATTCGTCAAATGTTATTGTTATGGAAATATTCCTAGTAGGTATATTTTATTAATTTTTAGGCTTAAAACTCCTCAAATCTTATTTCAAGAATGGGGTCATAGACCAATCTAATTTTAAGAAGATTGACTTCCTACACTATAGATAGGAAGATGTCCCTCAAAATTAGAATTATATCAGCACCCATGTTCCACCAATATGCCTACTATGCACCCATATAAAAAAAAATTGACCAGTGAAATATTTTTAGGTTTTTGAATATAGTTGGTACACATATATGTGTGGAATCGTATATCATAGAAATTTTTTTTTGGGTATGCTGAACGATATGATAAAGTATTAGCTATTTTGTGCAAGTTGAAGTGGAAAATATTTTTTTTTTAATGTTCCTTTGCTTACTGAATATTTATGTTAATATTATTGCCCATATTGTTGGTGGTGTCTATAACACTATATATATATGTTTATTGGTAGAATCCCTCACATTTTATTTGTAAGTCTTTGTCAATAACTATTGAGTAAAACACTTTAGTTCAGCTAACAAAGTGTCCTTATCTACTGA
This sequence comes from Homalodisca vitripennis, assembly GCF_021130785.1. Taxonomy (NCBI): domain Eukaryota; kingdom Metazoa; phylum Arthropoda; class Insecta; order Hemiptera; family Cicadellidae; genus Homalodisca; species Homalodisca vitripennis. The sequence goes on along the minus strand of NC_060215.1, from coordinate 106,065,901 downwards.
GTAGTGCTGGGACAAGTCATGTACGTCGTTGGGTCTAAGATTGTCAATGGTTATTATGTTATAAAGTGTATTCAATATGGCAGAGTTGTTTTCTTCCTCTGATTTCTCATATAAGAATGTTGAGAACTGGGTTGAGCACTATCACCTTGTAGTATGCTTCCACAGTTTGCTCAGTTTCAGTTGGATATTTTATTCCTCCTCTTAATTTATTGGGTATTTGCTTTTTCCTCAGCATTTCCGCTGGCTTAATAGTTGCAGCTTTCTACAATTTTGCTGTAATGTGACCAAAGTTGTTCAAGAAACTTATCACTCCTGAGTGATGGTAGTACAGATGTAGTGGATTTAAGTAAGTCATTGACTAATGAATAGTTTATTTTGGTTTACTCTCAATTGGTTTATGATATTGAAATATGGGGAAATACATTTAAAAAGGACATAAATACAATTTTATTAATACAATAAAATGCAGTACATTATATTTCTGGTATTGGTTATAAAGATTCATGTAAACAAAAATTTCAAGGAGTTCATATTATTTAGAAGAAGCAGTCCCTTGTTTAGTTACTTTATATGGGTATGTCAAAAACTTAACATATCAAAACATCCATCAATATAATAAAAGGGGTCAAACAATATTGTAACAAAAAAACTGACTTCCAAACAATATTCATTAGCAACATTATCTCTTGGACAAAAATTATGGAATGCACTGTCAAATGGAATAAGATCACTGCCATTTGGTATTTTCAAAAGACAAATTGGCTTTTCACTTTTGGAACACCCATTTTATGAAGTGGATGAGTTTTTTTTAGATTTATAATGAATTAAACAATTATTGTTGATCTTAGGAAATTCTTTTAACGATGTTGTAAAGAGGTTTTTAAATTAATTAATTAGTTTCAAATTGTTTTTTATTCATTTAATATATTGCTTTAACGGTTTGGAACAGGAGAATTGCATTGTTCTTAACAATGAAGAATACAATAATGTGTTTTCAATGTGACAATGTATGACAAATTGCCATGTAATCTTTACCAGTATTAAATGAGTATCAGTACTTGCCTGTTGTGCTTTTAACAATATGCACATGTGTTGTACTCGTTTGAGTTTAATCAAACAGAAAGTGAAATCTGAGTTGATCAAAGAGTTGGCTTCACCCCTGTGGGAAGAGTTCTTTTCTGCTATTTTTCTTAGAATTTCAACAGTGATGTCATAGTGGTCAAGGATTGGGCTTATGCTTTAAACTCTGCAATTACATACTGTGTCACTTAAAGACTTCAACTGGGTTTGACCTCCATGAAAAGGAATAGAATTCTTACTGATAAACACAAATATATTGTCTTTTTATAGATTAAAAAAATATTTTGAGCGGTTGAAGTATGAACGTGTTTCAAATGGCTTGAACTTCGGTAAATGCATGATGTGACGTCATAACATCCTAACTTCAAAACAAGTCACAACTTGTAAGTGAAGGTGAAACACTTCGCCTCAAAGGTGCTTTGCTCTATCTGTGACTAAGACAGCTACGTACAGTTTGGCCCCCGACGTCTGAGTGGCAAGAAGGGGATATTGCGAGAAATATTTTCTGTCTTATAAAGCATGAATATACAGTAGTAGGGTTTTGAATTCACTACAAACAAAAGAGGTTCAACCAAACAGCGCACAAGTAAAGAAAGAGGTTATACAGTTAGACTAGACAGACATTTCTGCCAGGGCTAAAAACGTAATGGCTGAACTGTAGTTTAGCATTATTCTACATGACCACTATGAGTACTCAGTAGCAAACAAACTATTCTGAATCCTTTGTTTACTTTGAATTTCACATTCTTATTCTTTCAGATTGTATATTTGTTATTAATATGTTAATAAAAAATAATTCATATAAACAACACTAGTTTCTAATAATGAATTATGAAAGTATGAAAATATTGGTGGGAGATCATCTGCCTCCCCCCCTAGATCCTGCCACTGCTTTCCCACCATAGGAAGATTATGGGTAAATAAATTCTGTTTTACATTGGATACAAACACAAAAAACAGAATCAAATAAGAAATCAAATTAACATGATATTATTCAGGAGGGTTTGATAGCTTCATGATCTATTGTTTAAGTTCCTTATCAAAAACATTGATACACATGAATATCTATATGATATGGTTATAGCCACTTCATTTTCCCCAATTGTTGTTTTTAACAATAGTTTTTTATCTCAATGTATAACACGTGTCAATGAAACTGTATTAATTTAGTAACTTAATACAATTTATTCTATTATAATTAACTTATTTTTACCAGTTAATATTATTGCATAAATGTAATAAAGCAAATAAATTAAATAAAACAGTATTAACACTCTGAAGATGAATTAAATTTTGGGATTTTAAACAATTTAATGGAATCCCAGATATTTATATGTCAAATTCTTCAATAAAATACAGAGTGACTTTACCACTAGTATTAGAAATTTAAGGAGACTTAACTATGCCTAGAGTTACATGTAAAGTATTCTTTATTATTCAGTTTTCTATATAAACAATTTAAACAAGAAATGTTAAATTTTCCTATATAATGCAAGCAACAATAATTAAAATTAACTTCAATGTTCTTCATGGTCTATCCTATAAAACAAATAATGTATGGTGTAAAAAGTCTTGTCTAGCAGTCCCTTTTTCAAAACCTTCTTCATAGTCAAAGTATTTTCTAGCTGGAGTCTTAAATGATTATAATTGTTAATAATAACACATTTTTTTGAAAGAAATGCCATTACTTTTAATACATTTATAGTTGAATAAAAAATGATTGCTTCATTCCGGAACTCTTATGATAGTCTGGAGCAATATATTACCTGTAATTTTACTGACACAAGGAATACATGACAGTAACAGGTCAGTTGAGGTTTTGTATTTGTTCGCTAGCTGAATTCTAGTCGTAAAATCTTTAGAATTCCTAAAGTCAACAAAGAATTTTTTTAGACAGTGTTTCCCTCTTTTCTGGACCAAAATTAATTAACATTTTACCTACAGAAATAAAAGACATAAACAATTTAAAATTATTTCTTCGTAAGTTAAAACAATGGCTTTTTGAAAACAACAATACAATTTTGTTTAATTTTGTACTAAAGTAAATGCTCCTGTTGTGTTGTACGAATCCTCTTATCTATTTTTTGAAAGTTAAAAAATTTAATCTTTTTTTGTTTCTTTGGTTAGTTTTATTTACTATTTTTGTTCTTATGTTGTGTATGTCGGCTACTTGATCCTACTCGTTTTAAACCTTTTTTATTTTATGTTGTTGTGATACTATTACGTTTTATTCTGTCAGTGATATTGTGTATGATATTCTGCATCTTGTATTGTATAGTATTATAGGTATTTATATTAGGCGCCCAGAGAGTGGCATTCTGGCTGTTTTTTTATTAAATTGTTTATGTGAACTGAACTCACAACAAGTTGTATTATTACTTTGAATTTAATTTACATGCAGCTAACCACATTACTGGCAGCGTGGTTAGCTTATTCTAAGAAACTTATGTATATTTTTGTATTTTGAAATTTTATGGAAGAATAAATCATTATTTCATTATTTCATCATTATTTCATTATTTCATTATCATTATTTCATTATGTAATACACTTAAATGTTCAGAATCATAAGTAATCTGTAGTTGTTGCATATTGATTGTTATTATTTTACTCTACTCATTACTTTACTCATTGTGTGGCCAGCTATTTTGATGGTTAAACACAATGAGTCAGCTGAAATTTTCTTAATACTTTATTTTTTGCCTTAAATTTTTTCCAATATAAAAAACTTACAGTTAGTTTTATTCTTATGCATACCACACTTAGTATTTTTTCCGTAGTGGCAGTTCCAAATTAAAAAAAAGGTTATATACAGGTGTCTGTCCTTAAAGTGTTACTTTATTAATATTTCCAAGTTTCATTTAGGTAATGATGGAATTAAATATAAACTGTCATTGTATTCTTTAAAATTGTTTAAATCTTCATTTGTCAAGTTACTTGTTTTAGTGATAAATTTAAGTTTGATGGTGTGAAAAGACCTAATCTGAACCTAATATGGTTAACAACAAGAAAATTTAATTTAATTGATTCCTGTTGGAAGTACTATGTAGCTTGCTAAACATATGTTTAGATCTAGTATTGCAGTGATTTCCTATAAGTGGTCATAGGTGAGTAACAATGGAAAAACACAACAGTGTGTGTGATATAATGTTACTTGTACTATCTGTATGAATTGCTCTGTGCTCATTTAAGATAACCAGAAGGACTTAATTTATCACCTTTTTTATTAAGTGGAATGATAGTTACTTTCAGTGCTTGAGAAAAAAACCCTTGTATCAATCTTACATCGAATAATGAAGTTAATGGTTCAACAGTTGTATAAATTAATTCTTTTATCAGAATATTGTAAAATCCTCAAGTTTTATCATGTGGTGACATCACTCATCAATCAAACAACTTCGTTATGGAGACGAAAACTCTTCTTACTACTCTCATTACTTTGGTTTATTAGTTAATCAAAGCTCTAATCATAGTTTTATTTTGGAATGCAAATGGAGTACTTCAACAGTAAGGCAAACTTGAGTATACATTACAATCAAAACGAATAGGCATTGCACCAATAACAGAAACTCATTTAGACCATACGTCCAAATTTGTCATGGAAGGATATAAGGTTATTCAGCGGACCATCCCTCTAACAGTCGCCAAAGAGAATCCGCTGTGCTGGTCTAATCTACTTTCCAACTCCATGTTACCACTGTACAAACCCCCTCAAATGACAGCCAAGTGGCAGGAATTATGGTTTAAGTAGAAAATATTAATCAAACGGTATCTGCAATTTATTACCCTTCAAAATTCAGCCTTATTCAACACAATTTTCTCATCTTTTGGTTTACATTTGTGTTAGGAAGAAATTACTGCTCAAAACATTTAGTGGGAATCTAGAATATTTTATTTTATTTTATTTCCTTTCAACGGTCAACGACCACTTTATAACAATACACATAGTGCAAGGTAGCTAATTACCATTATAACAAATAAATAAATGAATAGAACATTTCACAATACAAACTACCATCCTTAACAGTAACGAGTGAACAACACATACAAAACAAATGCCAAATATAATAATAAATAAATAAATAACAAATGTACAAAGCATATAAATAAATAAATACGAACAGCTACAATTATGGCAAAAGTAACAACTACATAGCGCTATGAATAAATTAATTACTTCTTAAAAAAAGAAAAACATTTATGCCATGCCCACATCACTCAACAAGTCCCCTATCTATTCCACTGTATACTGGAAAGCAGCCAGCACACGTCCTCTAATAATTGCTGCCCTATCATTGAAGACGTCAAACCTGTCGCAGAAACCATTTCCGAGCCTGACCATTCTGGCGAGTGGACCGTGGAAGACGTAGGAACGCTGGCAGTGGCGTCTACTGAACAAGTCGCGTGATCGAGTCCTTGCCAAGGGAATACGGAAGTCCACTTGTGATAGGAGCATCGGACAATCCAGTTGTCCACTAACCAGTCCCGTCAGGAACAGAACATCCGCGACGCACCGCCTCGCTTGAAGATCAGGGAGAAGAAGATCAGCCTGCAGTCCAGCAATAGGGACTTCCCTGTAGAGCAGCCCCTGTCGAACGCCCACCATTCTCAAGAACTTCCTCTGCACAGCTTCCAGTTTTTCAATAAGACCCAGCTGGTAGGGAGACCAGACTGGGCTAGCATACTCCAGGAGTTGACGCACAAATGATGAATAGAGAGTCTTCAAGACAAGGGGACTTGTCATACCGCGGGTTGACCTAGTGATGAAGCCCAGCATCCTGTAAGCTCTTCTACATAGGTCGTCAACATGCTCATTGAATGAGAAGTCAGATGAAAATGTAACACCCAGATCCTTTATCGAGGACACTCTTCCAGGGGTTGATCCCGCTCAATACTGTACTGAAAATGGTGCAGGTTGTGCGAACGACCAAAGGTCATGACAAAACACTTTGAAGAGTTTAACTTCATGTTATTGGAAACGCACCAATCGAATACATTATGAAGACTTGTCTGTAGACGTGCAAAGTCCTCATCGCTGGAGACCACAGTGTAAATCTTCACATCATCAGCAAAGAGTAGCCAGAAGAACGGAGGTTATGTCATTAATGAAAATGATGAAGAGGTATGGGCCAAGAATCGATCCTTGAGGTACACCGGAAGTTTGCAGAAATTCCTGGGAGAGCGCATCAGGTAATTTTACCCTTAAGTGCCGGCCAAGCAGATAGTCGCGGAACCAGGAGAGCAACGGGCCATTGATTCCATATCCCTCTAACTTATTGGTGAGGATGGAGTGGTCAACCTTGTCAAAGGCCTTGGCAAAGTCAATAAAGGCAACGTCCAGCTGTTTACGTGATCCTAGTGCAGATAATATACTCTCTTCGAATATCATTAGGTTGGTGACGGTAGATCTGGAGGTGGTGAAGCCATGTTGACTAGGACAGATTAGGGGTTTCAGAAAGGCTTTAAGACGAGAGAGCACTAGCATTTCGAACACCTTCCCTACCGCTGATAGGATTGTAATAGGACGGTAGTTCTCGACCTTCGATAGAGAGCCCGCTTTATGAATAGGAACAATATGCCCCATCTTGAAAATTTCAGGATATATTCCTTTTGAAATGGACAAGTTGAATAGTTTAGCCAGAGGTTGGGCCAGGGTGTCACTGCAGTGCTGCAAGAAGGACGGAGATACATTATCTGGGCCAGCACCCTTCCTGACATCAATTTTCCTGAGGACTTCCAAGACCTCTAATACAGAGAACGAAATCATCGACAGGGAGGAGTTGGCATTAAAGTTAAATGGTGGTGGTGAAACTACGGGCTCCGAGAAAACAGAAGAAAAGAATGCTGAAAACATATTAGCTCTCTCTTGTGGATTATTTGAGGAGTGGCCATTAAAACTAATAATAGATGGAATAACAGGAGATTCGCCAGAGGAACGAACAAAACTCCAGAAGCTTTTAGGGTTGTACGGAATTGAGTCCACTATGTGCTTCAGATAGTTTCTATAACAAGTGCGACTAACCAATCAACATGGCAGAACATTGCAGTCAAGCGTTTAAGGTAATAATTATGAAATCACTAATGGAGAAGTTCCGACCTACTGCCCTACAGCAATCTCAAATAACGTATTGATTTTTTTATGTGATGTATTCAAGTCTGCAAAGAATCTCACTGACTCCAATCACTCTCATGTTCTCTCAACTCCCATCCATCTCTTTTGATACCTAAGCCGTCACTAACATTGCTTTAATTGATTAGGGTCTTTTTCAAAGCAATTTGATCCAAAATATTAAATTGAAATTACCCCTAAAAATTCATTTAAATGTAGAAAACGATGTTGATCACTTTACCACTGTCATTCAGCCAGCTGCTTGAAAATTTTCAGAACCTCACAAATTATTTCAGCCATACAGTGTTATCTCTCACCCTTTACATACCAGATAACTTATTCAAGAGAAATGTAGTGCAAGGGGAAATTGGCTGCAAACCCGCTTGAGAGCTGACAAACAAGCTCTAAACTGTCTGTCAAACAGACTGAAGAAATAATCCAGTTTAAATTATATCAGTGCCAGATATACTTATAAAATTTATTAACGGAGGATTAAAGCTTATGGCGTAAAACAAGATGAATACTAAAGCACTCCACTCATTGTCCTCCTCTAAGCCAACCAGATCAAATGTGGCCAAATTGAATCTTGATAAAGCAGAATTATATTCCTAACTTTTAAGAAATGTTTTAAACCCAACATATTCTTCCAAGCTTAGGATTTCATAGGGACTGTGCTCGATGAATTAAATTCACTGATGCCCCTTTCATTGCCTCCAAAATCAATAACACTGAAAGATGTGTAAGACACAATCAAACGTCTTCCATCTATAAAATCTCCTGGATAAAATATCACCTCATCTGAAATCTTACAAGAATCACCTTATGAATTATGAAGCCTTATTCCTACAGAAATTTTCAATTCAATATTAAGAACCACACAATTTTCTATAAATTGGAAATTATATGAGATATCTATCTTTCGAAAACAAAAAAAAACCATCCTATTGTGCAATCAGTGTGTTCTCAGTTCTATCAAAACTCTTTGAAAGAATTATTCTTACATGCCTTATGCAAATTTTTTATTCTCATAATGTTATAACTGAGAGCACCAGTCTACATCCAACATGGCTGACTGACTACAGTCAATGGGAACTGGCTTCCCAGTTAGAGTGCATTTAAGTGTGTAATTCCTCAACAAACATTTATTTTCTTTTGTAGAAACTGACCTGGATACTGTAAGTCCATTTCTATACTGAAAACAACAACTAAAACCAAAACTTAATAGAGTAAAGCTTTCAAGAAAATTATGCATTGAGAGCTAAACCATTTCACATTGGCAACAAAGTAACTTGTATTTCAAAGATGTACCAAATATACCTGCCAAGACTACTTACTGTGATGTGAGAAAACTTAAATATCTATATTATATTTTAGTGAACAAGATATACTGCAACATTTTAGGAAAATATATACTAAATCACTCTATACAGATATTGAAACTTAGGCTAAATGACATCAGTGCCGAGTAACAGGTGTCAGGCCACACACCTGAGACATTCAATGTCAGCATTACCACACCTCTCATTGTTGGTACTGCTTGTTTTATTGGACAAGGTATTTGATTATCATTTAATAAAACCCCTTATACAATTTTGATAACAACCTTACATTGACAACTTGGAGTCTGTTAAACCATGCTATGAAAGCAGCATTTTCTATGGCAATAGCCCATATTTGTTGCCTTCACTTCCTATACATGCAACACTTTGTACAGATATATGTTGTGTTTGCCTACCAACATCTGAAGGCTGATTGAAAAAAATTGATGGAACTCTTTAACATATCATTCTTTTATGTTGGATACGACTCAATTATATTTTATTTTACAACCAAAGGAATCAGAAAAACCTGCTTAACAAACTGTTTCTTTTAAATATTAAACTTCAAATCTATTGACTTCTAAAATGCCTTCAAAATATCCCTGTGGTTTATGTGAAATTGGAGTAAAACTCTCTGGAATAAAATGTATCGGACCAAGCCAAAAATGGTATCATGCTGGCTGCCAGAATCTTAAAAAAAACCATTAAAAATGGGCTCCAGATGTAATTACAAGCTAGAAATACAAAAAAAGTAATGCAGATGACCTCTGTCCCAGTCAATCTAACCAGCTGGGGAAAAATTTGATAGCCAACTTGAACACACTTAATAATCCTATTAAAGAACTAGAAAGCAGTCTCACTAAAAGCAACCTCATAGAAGATTCAAGTAACAAAGAGCATAAATCACAGATGGCTGCCAAAATAGGAACAACCTTGCTAAAGGAGAAAATGTCCTGAAAGAAGAAATGTTTAAGCTAAAAACCAGGCTAACAATAATGGAAGGGAAGTTAGAAGAAATAGAAACAAATGAAAAAAAAGAACATTGATAGAATTGAAATCCTACTACAAAAGAACGCTGAACTACAGAGTTAGTTTGACAGAGAGAAGAAACTCCAGCATGAAACGCAAGCTATTTTTGAAAAATATGACCTTAAACTTGGCCAACTAATTGACATACATTTAAAAAACAATAGCTGAACAAGCAAAATTCATTCTTACACTGAAGAAGAAGACTAATAGACAGGAAGCAGTAAATAAAACCGACCAGGATTCCAATACACAAACCACCCCCCTATTGACTAGTACAAGCAATGTAGCAAGCTCAGCTTTGATTTTGTCCTCGCCATGGGGTAAGCAACGTCCATGGTGAGGACAAACCCTATGGTGAGGACAAAATCAAAACAAAAGACATTTATAGATAAAGAAGCACTTGATCTTAAGACAGAATACCTCAAATGTCTGAATAAACATCAGCTTATAGGCACTAATCAAAATATGGCAAAAATAGGCAAAGCCAAAAAGGGCTATGATCTTCGACTGAAAAGGCTGACAGCAGGCATCAGCAGATTACATTAACAAATCTACAAATCTAATAATAATACATCAAAGACAAACCATTTAGCATTCGGCAGAAGACGAAATCAAGTTCCAACTCTTTCATAGGTTGAAGTGAAACCACAGGCTAAATTGATATGATTGACTACTATTGACAAAAATATTCCACGGACATATCATGTTGATGTCCTGTGTAAGAAATTGAAGCCTTTACATCTTAAAATGAATAAAAACCATCAGCAACACTGCAACAACAAAATCAAAATACTTTGCACTTGAAACGCACATTCAATATGGCATAGCTATTTGGGGAGGAATATCTCAAGGGAATCTACAAAAAATGTTGAGTCTTCAGAAGCAAGTGATGAGGATCCTAAATTGCCTGAGACCAAGAGACAATTGCAGAGGATCTTTTACAGACCTCAGAATTATGACCATGATATCTCTCTATATCCGGGAAGTCATATTACATGTTGATGGGAAAAAACTTACCCCGAGCAGCCGACCTCCATGACTACCGCACCAGACATACCGCAGACTACCATCTGCCAGCACACCATTTTAAGCTGTACAAAAAGAAACAGTCATATGCAGGACAGAAGCTGTTCACAGTCATATGCAGGACAGACGCTGTTCAACCTACTACCAACAGAAATGAAGATTCTCACAAGAAAGAAGCTAAAGAAATCGCTGAATGAATGGCTAACTTCAAGACCCCTCTACACACTGAAAAAATAATATACATCAGGGGTGTTTCTCGATGTTAGTGTTGCATTCTTGTCTCCAAATCTACAGTGACTTTAAAACATAAACTTAACCAATTACGAAGTTTTTTCAAAGCAATTTGGACATATGGAATTCAACTTTTCAGTTTTTTTATGTCACAGCAATATACCATCCATGATAAACAGCAAATTAAAATTCAACCTAGCTCATTAAAAGACACTTCACAAAAAGCCTGTTTTATCACCTTTTCAGCAAAATGTGGACATAATTAGTAATAAAATTGACCGCTTAAGCCACCTTCTTCAAATAGTTGGGACGTTCATTGTCGTGGACAAACTAAATTTTTGAGCTCAACTTTCCCTTACGCTTGTTTTGTATTGCTCGCCATAGCTTCTGCAATGTTTCACAGTACCTCTCTGCGTTGACTGTTGATCCTCGTTCAAGGAAATCAACCAGAATCACACTCTTAGTATCCCAAAAAACAGTTGCCATAATCTTTCTCAATGACAGAGTTTGGAGACATTTTCTTGGTTTTTTTGGAGAATATGTGTGCCCCCATTCCATAGACTGCATTTTTGTTTCAGAATTGACATGCTTCACCCATGTTTCATCACCAGTAACGCTACAATCAACAAGTTCATTATCATGTTTGTCGTATTCATCAAGGAAAGTTAATGATGCAGCAAGTCTTTGTTTTTTATTATCAAAAGTAAGGATTTTTGGAACCCACCTGGCACAAAATTTGTTATATCCAAGCCTCCCTACAACAATTTCATGATGTAAACTTCGTGAAATTTGTGGGTAATGTTTTGAGAGTTCAGTCATCATGAAACAGCGATTTTCACAAACTTTGTCATTGATTTTCATCAAATCTTTAGTCACTAGGGTAACCCGACCCATACGACTATTGTCATGAACATTGGTCCGGACATTTTTTAAGTCAATACACCACTGCCTTACTCTGCTTTCAATCATTATTCTATTTCCATAACTTCACACAGTTGGCTATAGATTTGAATTAGTTTATGGTTTTTTGCCAAAAAAAACCTTATCACTGTACGCATTTCACAAGTGGCAGGATTTTCAATTGTAGCACACATTTTAATTAATCACAGTGAGAAATTAAAAGAGAAACAGACCAAACGTGACTACAGCTCGAGGTGTAATGAACACCAGAGCATTTTGAAATCAAGATGGCGGCTGTAGCCCCGCCCACTGCCGCACCATTCTAAAACGTCTGTTACTTTCAGGATAGCCCTCATATATAAAAAATAAATTAAAATTTTAATTTTCAAGTTTTTTTTTATGAAAATAATAAAGCAAAAACATATTTGATGTACAAATTCTTTGTGTTAAATTTAATTTTTAATATAGGGAATCAAAAATTATAAGCCTACTTTATTCACACACTGTCAAAATAAGAAGTCAAAGCTTTATAAACTGATATATTTTGATGCAATACATATTTGTACACAATTCTGTGGAATTTCAGAGTGTTTGGTAAAATAGGTGGTGAGTAAAATAAGAAAACATGCATATTCGCATTACGAGATGTGATCAAAAAGTTCCAGGACTGAATTTTTATACATTTATTCATACAACATACAGGTTATTCAAATTTGTCTCCTTCAAAGTACTCCCCTTGGGAAGCTACACACTTTTCCCACCGGTGTTTCCACTGATCAAAGGCCCCAGAAAACTCTTCTTTTGTAAAGGTGTTTAGCAGCTCCGTCATTTCTTCTTTAATTTCGTCAACTGTTTGAAATCTTCGTCCTTTCAGGGGTCTCTTGAGCTTCGGGAAGAGAAAAAAGTCTGCTGGAGCCAGGTCAGGTGAGTAGGGGGGCTGAGGAATGACAGTCATTGCGTTTTTTACACAAAAGTCATGGACACTAATGCAGAGTGAACAGGAGCATTGTCATGGTGAAGGACCCAATCACCACTTTGCCTCAGCTCAGGTCTCTTTCTTCTCACAGCATTACGCAATTTTCTGAGGGTTTCAAGATAAACAAACGATTAATTGTTTGACCTTGTGGAAGGAATTCGTAGTAGACGACACCTTTACAGTCAAAGAAAATCGTAAGCATGACCTTCACATTTGATTTGACTTGACGTGCTTTCTTGGGTCTTGGAGAGCCTTTTGATGTCCATTGTGATGATTGGGCTTTTGTTTCCACATCGTAACCAAAAACCCATGTCTCATCTCCCGTAATGACATGATCCAAGAAGCTTTCGTCGTCATTTGCCTTTTGAAGAAGTTCCTCGGAAACATGAATTCGGTGTTGTTTTTGGTCTTCAGTCAACACTTTTGGCACAAACTTTGCTGCAACACGACGCATTTGAAGTTTTTCAGTTAAAATTTCCAGACATGACCCAAATGAAATGTTACACTCTTCTGCCATTTCACGGATTGTTAGTCGACGGTCTGATCGTACGAGAGCGTTCAATTTAGCAACATTGTCATCATTGATTGACGTTGAAGGGCGTCCGGAACGAGCATCGTCGTCTGTGGATGTTCGGCCATCTTTAAACCTCTTGAACCACTGATGGCAGCATGATCGGCTTAGACATTCTTCACCAAAAGCCTCTTGTAACATCAAAAAGGTTTCAGAAAACGTTTTGTTCAGTTTCACACAAAACTTCACACAAACACGTTGCTCTTCTTTCACATTCATTTTCATTAAACAAAAAAATAGCCAAACTCTATAAAACTAATCTCAAACAAACTGTGCTAATGTTAATTTCAGTGATGTTACGATTGATCTGCAAACATAGCTGTGTTACTGTTGAGTCAGGGAATACAATGCTGCCAACCTCATGGCTATGAGACATTGCATTCCCATAGTATATAAAAAGTCCTGGAACTTTTTGATCACACCTCGTATACGGATGTTGGGAGTTGACCCCATATTTACGACGACAGTATAATAGGGATATCGGGTGTGATGTTCGTGGCCGGTGGTAATAATACTGGGTAAATAAATTACACCAATTAAAGGAAACTATTGTACTACATCTTGGTCGGGAGGACGCGGGTTTCATGGACCGTGGGTAAAACTGGACTGGGCAGAACACTCGCTGCTGGAATGGTAAGGTACGTTGGCGGGGAGAAGTGGCGTGACCTCAGTAGCCAATAGGATTTATTCAAACAGTATGGTCTCATATTACGTCACATACATATAACCGCCAACGGCCAGATCGATAATCAACATTCCTATCTTAACAAATATATTTTAGATAGCTGACTATTTATATTAGATTCAGATATGTACACCACATTTCCTCCCTTCCAAAGTTGAAAAAACACTGCAAAATAACACACTACATAGTTTAACAAAAAAAAACATTGTTGAAATTCAATTAACACATTAATACAGTAACATCAATAAATTTTCCTTAAACTACAATAAAGCAAAATGGTATGGAACGCTTTGGTTATCACAACTAAAACAAATAAAACAATATAATGAAACAAACTAAAATAGAACAAAACAATATAATTTACAAGTTCAGCCTATCCACGGGATTTCTAATCCGCACAGGATAGCGTCTATCATTGTTGTTGTTGTTTGGGAACAGCTGGCGCGGCATGACAGCTGCCGTCGCAGCCGGTGACGTGTTGCCACGATCAGCTGTTTGTTTACCGTTAGAACGGCACGACACTGAGAGGGGAGGAGAGCGAGCCACACGTCCGCTCGGCGGAGAGTGGGGGACTCACTGCTATTGGTTCTCGCCCCACCGGCGTCATGACCGGGGGGAAAGAGGAACTGTCATCGAAAGCGTCAGCGTCAGCTGATTTACCTGTTTGTTTTACATCAGCTGGCTCTCCCTGCACGGCTACAATCTGATCAATATGCCGTCTGAACACAATGCCAGACGTCAATTCAACTTCGTATATAACATTGCTGATCTGCTTAATTACCGTAGCACTAACCCATTTGTCACGGGTGCGATAGTCCCTAACAATTACATTTTGACCAGGATAAAATAGTCTAATTTTAGTTCCAGAGAAATACTCCTTTTGCTTGTCTTGTATTTTACTAACTGTCATTGACTGGTTAGGCCTTAATAAATCTAACCTAGTCCTTAATTGCCTATTAAACATCAACTTTGCTGGGGTCTCATTGGTGGGTAGCATGAACAGCATTTCGATAATCAAACAATATTCTACTTAAAGCTATATTTACATCTTTCTTATCACGTAAAGCACATTTGATCTTATTCTTAGCATATTTAACAGAGTTCTCTGCCAAACCGTTACTCATGGGATGGTATGGAGGACTCAAAGTATGTCTGATACCATTGTTTGACATAAAATTGTGAAATTCGAATGAGGAAAATGGTGGACCATTGTCACTGTGGACAGTCTCTGGCAGACCAAACCTACTGAACAAATCTCTTAAATGATTTATGGCTACATTGGCTGAAGTGGAAGCTACAGGAAAACACTTCCAGCCACTTGCTGTGTGCATCAACAATTAGTAGATACATTTTCCATTAATAGGACCTAAATAATCCATGTGAAGCCTTTGCCATGGACTTGAGGGATAATGCCACGTATGCAGCTGACACTTGCTAGGGTTATTTCTCTCCATTAAACAGGAAAAACAAATTATTTGCCAGGGACACAATTTGATCATCAATATTAGGCCACCAAACATAACTACGAGCTATCGATTTCATTTTGACTATACCCATGTGGGATGAGTGAAGCTCGTCCAGCACATATTTTCTCATTTTGCTAGGCACTACTTATTTGTAACCCCAAACCAATATATTATTTACTATAGACAACTCTTCCCTCCTTGCAAAATATGGCAACAACTCCTTGTCATCCCCAGGGATGCTATTGGGGCCACCCGTGCCTTACATAACCAATAACTTTGCATAAAATTGGATCTTTTAGTGTTTCTGTTTTGTACATTTTCAAAAGTTAAAGGCACCGAGCTTTCCCAAAAGACAATGCAAAATAACTGCCCTTCCAGTGGTCATCGTCGCTCACTTCCGGCTCTTTCATTGTCAGTGGTAGCCTGCTGAACGCGTCGGCATTTACCGTGATCAGCTGATTTTATATATTCTATATTAAACTTGTACCCTGACAAAAATAAACTATAGCGCTGCTGCAATCTGCTGGCGCTAAACACTGACAAACCCTTATGAGGACCAAATATTGATAGAAGCGGTTTGTGGTCCGTACATAAAGTAAATTCCCTACCATACAGATATTGGTTAAATTTTCTTCACGCCCCAGACAATTGCTAGAGCCTCTCGATCGATCTGGGAGTAGTTCTTTTCAGCATTAGTTAGCGTTCTAGACTGGTATGCTAGTGGTTTTTTCAATACCTTCTGGTGTGACAACACTCAGGACCGCACCCAGTCCAAAAGAACTCGCGTCTACCGCCAGCTTCAACGGAAGTTTGCCGTCATAGTGCGCTAAAATAGTCTCACTACTTAGCAGTTCTTTTACTCTATCAAATGCCTGAACACATTGCCTGTTTGAAATCAAATGGAACGTCTTTCTTTAATAAATTGTACAATGGGCTTAAAATGCTTGATAAATTTGGAAGAAATTTAGAATAATAGTTAATTAGCCCAATTAGCGATTTAATTTCTGTGACATTCTTTGGGATAGGTGCGTTCTTGATTGCGCTTTCTACTTTCTTGGGATCGGTGTGCAAACCGTGTTTGTCAATGACAAACCCCAAATACTCTACTTGGTTAGCAAAGAAAGTACATTTACTCTTTTTGACAGTTAAGCCTTTCTCATTCAACCTCTTACACACTTCTCTTAACTTCTCATAATGAGCCTTATCATTTTCAGCGGTTATTAGAAATATCATCTAAAAATACTGCAATTTGATCTATACCCTGGAGAGTCTGCTCTATTTTCTTTTGAAAAATAGCACTTGCTGACGTTTATGCCAAAAGGAACACGGGAATAACAAAATAAACCTTGTGTGTACTTATGGTACACAGTTTCTGAGACTCTGGATCTAACTCTAATTGGGTATAAATGCTTGACACAAATCGATCTTACTAAACTTTTCGCCCTTTTGCAGGTTTGCGAACAACTCATCTATTCTTGGTAACGGAAATTTTTCTACTTCTAAACAAGGGTTCAAGGTTACTTTAAAATCACCGCAAATCCTGACTGAACCACATTTCTTTAATACAGGAACTAACTATGGGCGTACCCCAATCTGAGCTACTTACAGGTATTAACACTTTCCTCATCTACTAGCCTAGCTAGTTCGTTTTCAACCTTGGCTTTCAGGGAAAAAGGTAATTGGCCTAGGTTTGAAATATTTAGGAACCGTGTTTTCTTTTACTGTTAACTTTACAGGCTCGCCTTTAAAACAACCTATCTCGTCACTGAATACCTTAGGAAATTCTTTGAACAACTTATTCTTAAGTTCAAGACAACTATCGGCATCGGTTTTACTTATCTCAAATAACTTGTAATTATTTTTAAACGAAATTTTCAACCCCTAGAGCACTTAACCATTCCCTACCTATAAGTGGATGAGCACCGGACTTTGATGACATACAAGTCCATTACTTTGTTTACTTTGTTATAATTAATTTCAACTTTGAATCTTGCCTACAGGTGTGATAGGTTGTTCGGTATAAGAGCTGAGTGTCAACTCACTAGGTTCTAATTTACACATCTGGAAATGAGAATTGTAATATTCCCTCACTGCAAACACTCACAGAAGCCCCTGTATCAACCTCAAACGTTAAGCTTTTACCATTAACAATTAAATCAAGCTGAATTGGGGTCTACCTTGACCCTGTCCAGTCACCTTTTCATTCATTCTAAATAAATTGGCTACATCCCTCCACAAATTGCTCAGTGTCCCCTGACACCTGATTACTGTCATCAACACCTTCTAGGTAGTTATGTTTGCGATAATTTTTTGAAATTCCCAGTGCTTTTACTATCTCTAAAATTAGTCTTATCTCTATTTACATTTGTACCTTGCCGACCAGCTAACTTAGAACGACACACTTTTTGCTATGTGGTTTTGTTTACCACAGAAATGACACTTCACACCTAATAACCTGCAACTGTGAACGGAAATGCCCTGTGAGGCCACAACATAAACATGCGCACTGCCACTGCCACCTGGCGAGATCGCCGCTGCCATCCAGAAGGCCCTGGTGACGTGCCGCCGCTGACCTTGGCTGTTCCCCCTGCTCCCTTCCAGGCCGCTCCAGCGTTGTCGCTCCGTGCTGTCTGGGAATGCGGTGCGCCATTTCCGAATCTCCCCCTCCTGGCCACCACGCTGCTCAACTGATGGATCCGCTCGGGTCTTCCGACTGATAGAGCTGCCGCCGCCGATTTTTCTGCTTGCTCCATTGAAAGCACTATTTTGGTCGCTTGCTCGAACGTTAACGAGGCTTCCGTCCGATAACAGTTTTTGTTTGGCACTTTCACTTCTGATGCCACTCACAAGTCTGTCTCTCAAGTAATCATTTAGCGACGCGCCAAAGTCACAATGGGTTGTCATTTTTTTCAAATTTGCAATATACTCGGCAACCGACTCGCCTTCCAACTGTACTCGCTTACTAAAACGATATCGCTCCGCGATGAAGCTAGGTGTCGGGAATAAATGTTTTTGCACAAGTTGTCACCAGTTCATTAAATGTCTTTTCCGACGGTTTATTAGGAGTGCACAGGTCTCTCAACAAACTATACGTTTTTACTCCTATCACAGTTAAAAGCGTACTGACCTTTTTAACCCGCGTCAATGCTATTACAGTCCACATAACAGCTCAAAACGTTCGATGTATGACGCCCAGGTTTTCAACTGACCCGTCATATTCCCCGATAACGCCGATTTGCGCCATTATATTAGTTACAGGAAACGGTGGTAGTTCGTCTAATTGTACTTGCCACATCAACTAGTAGCTAAAATAATTTGGTTGCACACTACACTTCCTCCCACACTAATTGGTTTGAAACTAAAGAAAAATTGTACTGTTAATCTTCGTGATGTTCACTCGCCATTTTGTGATGTTCACTCGATCAAAACTGTCCTCGTGTTGTTCGCGCACGTGGTGTTCACTGTTGATGTCCAGCGTCGATGTACACTCGGAATTTCGCACTAATACTAATTTCCACAAATCCTCGTCGCCATTTGTGATGTTCGTGGCCCGGTGGTAATAATACTGGGTAAATAAATTACACCAATTAAAGGAAACTATTGTACTACATCTTGGTCGGGAGGACGCGGGTTTCATGGACCGTGGGTAAAACTGGACTGGGCAGAACACTCGCTGCTGGAATGGTAAGGTACGTTGGCGGGGAGAAGTGGCGTGACCTCAGTAGCCAATAGGATTTATTCAAACAGTATGGTCTCATATTACGTCACATACATATAACCGCCAACGGCCAGATCGATAATCAACATTCCTATCTTAACAAATATATTTTAGATAGCTGACTATTTATATTAGATTCAGATATGTACACCACATCGGGTTAAAAGGCTTAAGGAGGGTACTCTTAGATGCCAATGAGCAGTGTCTCCTGAAAGGTCCATTAGAACACAAACAGGAGGCTGCTCCCAAAAATAAGAATTATGATTTGAAAATAAAAGAACTCAGATGTCAATCAACAGACAACCAAATAGCACGATCAGAAAATAATAAAACCATCTGGAATATTACTAAAGTTGAAAGAAGAACCAAGAAGTCACTAGGAGGCTCCAAAGAACTTAAAATTGACAATAAAAACTAGTGATGATCCTCAGCAAAAAGTCAAACATTTCAACACTGTTTTAACAACTATGGCTGACTGTATACAGTACTATAAGAAACCCTAATAATTTACAAGCAACAGTACTTCAGCAGCTTTATGTCTCCCCTTCCACCTCCAGGAGACAACAATTGAAGAAGTTATTAAAAACTCCTTTCCAGTTAAAGTCTCCGCAGGAGTTGATGAAATTTCACCAAAGTTATTGAAGGCCCACAAATATGAAATAGCTTTTCCTTTAACTACTCTTATAAATACATCCTTTCAATCTGGTAATTTTCCAAGTCACCTGAAATTATCTAAAGTAATTCCATCTTCAAAGAGTGAGTTCAAGGCTTTCTGCTAAGGGGCAGTTCATCAAATCTACCACTTAGTAGTTTACCACAGGACACTACTTTTGTCAGGTACTAGCCCTCACTGTGACCCAATAATATATTATTTTCTGTTTCCTCATGGAGAAACTGGATTGGATCCAAAAATTACTCACAATGGCCAATGAAAACAAAAGAAATGAGAATAGCTTACATTAAAGTTTCTATGCTAAACATTAACAATTAGTGAGTGTTTTTCACACATTTCTCACTCAAAAAACTATTTCAGCAGTATATTGTAGACATATACATTAAAATTGAAGATGAGCGACTGAACTACATAAAAAACCATCATGACTCCAAGACAACATTATAAGGGGCTACAGGATTTTGATTTAAATAGAGCTCAACTAATAACCTTACGACAAGTAAAATTGTTGCACAATCATCTTCAATTTAATACGGAACATGATTCAAAAATATCAAAATTCCATTGCAGTTGTCCAAATGTTTGGGAAGCCAAATACTAAAAAAGGAATTTGTTTGAGTTGATTTAATTAGTATAGAACACAAATATAAAAAAATTGGGAAGAATGTATGATTTATTTAAGCAGAAAAATGTTGCTAAAGTAAGATTAGTCAAAAACTACACTTCTGAGCACAGCATTTTCTAAATTTACGGAGGATATCCCTTTCTTAAACATTTTCATATTTCAACCCTCCAATAAAATTTAGTCTGGCTATACTAAAGTTTAGTAGCAATATATTTAGTGTCTCACGAAGGTCATATGTTTCACTATGACAAGCTCGTATTATATGACATTTTGAACAGTTATTAATCAGCTAATTAAAAAAGTAAAGTTGACGGGTGCCCATTATGGTCTTCGGCTGGAACATTTATCTGGGAATTACACATTATTTTGACTGTGAGAGGCTTGAGGTTATAAGAAGAATACAATTTGAATCTCTCGGCCAGATGATGAACTCGATGTCAGATTGGGCAAAAACTCTTGGATCTCGTTGAAGGTACAGAAGTAGGCAGGCCCTACTAGTGGAACTTGGGGTGTGCAACAAACTTAGGTTGATGTGTTAAGAACTAAAAGCCCTTTATACCCCCTATTTTATCTAATCTACCATTGGTGTCTATTATGCTCATTGATCTTAAAATGATTTTTATACTATAATCCAGTAAAATATCAAGGACTGAGAGTTTGAGATGCCCAAATCAATCAACTCATATTTCATGGTGAGGGGAGAATAGATTTAAGATGTTTCTTAAAAAGGTGTATTAAGCTACGTCCATATCTAATTAATATTGATAACAAACTAAAAATATGTTACTTTGCTTAAACTCATATGTGTGGCAGTTACCTTTGGAAAAACCTCTGAAGCATGTTTTAGCTACAATTAAAATTTTTAAGCTTAACACAAGCAAAGATATCAACCAACCATTCAATAAATAATGCCAGATATAAACTGATGTCTAATTTTGTTTTTTCAGGTATCTATGATATTCATAAACGTGTCTATAATCAGAGGTTCTAACCAAGTAGTTAAATGCAAGAGTCCAAGTTTGACTAACCTAAAGGTAAGCTTTTGTGTTACTCAACATAATATGCGAGTTACATCATAACACATCTGAGTTCAGTAGCTATGCTATGTCCACAGGGTCATTGAATGCATTGAAATTGTGTTTAGTTTTATGGTTTGGTAAAAGTAACTTATACAAATTTGTTACTCCTAATTCATTATTATAACTTCTCTAAATCAATAAATTTGTATTGTACCTTTTACTAAAAATTCATTCAATGTACAATTTTTTTAAATGTAAATAGAATTTTAACATTATAAAAGGATTGTATTGTTTTTTCAGATGGTTTGTCGGGGAGTAGCCCCTCCCTAAATACGCCGCTGATACAATCAACACTTTTATCTTCATTTCTTTTTGCAAGCAAGTGATACACACCAGTTATGGATTTGACCAGATCTTGCATCAATTATATGGCATACCATAAATGAAATAATCCTTTTATCATTGTAAGGGCAGATGTTAGCATCTACATCACAAGGTTAAATGTATGCCAGACTTCTAGCTCGGAGAACATCTCCCAAAATAACAAATTTTATAATTTTCAATACGGATGTAAAGGTATTATAAGGTGGGGGGGGGGAGGTTCACACCAAATTTCAACCCTTTAGGTCAAACTGATGGGAGATGCAACAAGCTCAAATTTAGATACTATTGTTGATACAATGCCTATCACTAATTGATTATTATATTATATTATTAAGTGATATTGTATAAATGAGAACAAAAAATATCCAAATTGTTTCTAACTTTCCGTTCACGTTTTTATAGAAAGATTAGTATGATATAGTAGATTTTAATAAGCTACACAGTTAAATAGTTTTGTAATTTACATGTTTTATTGGAAAAAATTATCAAGAACTTTTATTTAAAATTTAACAGTATTTTTAATTTATAGAGTGATTGGCTCCAATATTATAATTGAATTTTTATTCATAGTCGTATTTAGCTCCTGTAACTTTCTTGATCCAAGAAGCAACAGAGGTGACGTCCGCCAGCCCACTGGGTTGAGCATCTGATGTGCAGAAGCCTGATGTTGCTCCCACAGCGAAGATGCCATAGACAGCATTCTTAAGCCCCGTTTACACTGCCCGAGCATTCGACGCAAACAGGAGTGACGAACGATCAGTCGTTCGAGGCTCAGGCAGTGTAAACAGTTTCGGCGAGCCGAGCAAGGTCGAATCGAATGCTCGTTCGTGCTCGAGCCTGATCCGCCTCGAGTCGGTTTTCCGGCGAATCATCAAAATGGGAGCTCGTTCGCACGCTCGCTCAGTGTAAACACCTCGGGTTTCTTCGAACAGCGTTCACCGAATTCTGTTCTTGCCTACTGGCTGTCGAGTTTCACAGTTCGTCAGACTCATTCTTTAGTTTTATTTCTGTTTACTGTGTAGTAATTTTTCGTTAAAAGCAGCATGGAGTGGGAGAATGAAAAGTGCCTTCCTTTTAGTTTCTCTTCTTTATGAGGGGCACAGAGCTGTGGCAGCCGAACACAAGCCTGTACTTCAACAAAATTAAAAAAAAATGACGCTTGGGAAGCTATAGCGACGCAGTTGTTGAGGAGACGACATACGACACCGTAAAAAGCAAAATAACCTCCTTGTTGGCTTCCTTCAGGAGGGAGAAGAACAAGGAAGAAACTTCAAAAGGGTCTGGAAAAGGTAAGTCAGCCTTCTTCTAGCAAATTTATAGCTTTTTCCGGTGTGAAATTGAAATTCATATTTTTTCAACCAAATTCATCATAAATCTTTCCCCCAACCCAATTTCATACACTTTGAATACACCAATTGACAATATTATTTTCAAGAAATCATAAATAATAATAAAAAATAGAAGGTGATCATCTCTATAATATATAAAAAGTTAAGTATCTTTATTATCGTTATTATAATATAGAAAATAAAAAGGTGGAATGGAAATAAGATGTTGTGATTTGCAGCCAGGACGGTGCATTGTTCTCTGAATAGTACACTATGTTTTCGGTTTCATAACGAAATTGATAATTAAATGTACCTATTTTTTATCAGGTGCAGACGAGATCTACAGGAGCAAATGGTTTGCTTAACGAAGCTTTTGGGTTTTTGACAGGATAAGAACATGTGCAAGGAATACCATCAACTCATGTACTTCATCAAAACGCTTCAAAGGAGAATGATTCACAGGTAAGCTCACGAATTACACTTTTTTACCTGCATGGCTTATTAGAGATTTCATTTTTATGTACTTAAGCTTGAAAATGCCTCCTAATAGATTCAGGTATAATATCCTCCTAGGTAGTACAATAAATAGGTAATGAATCAGAATCAGAAAAATTTATTGTGGGTAAACATTTTCACAAATGCGACACTACGTCATGCTTAGGCTTAATGATTTATTTGGACTAATTACTAAGTCTATCTACCTGACTTATCAAACTAAACAAATAACTCTTCAATATTGTAACAGCAGAAATCCAACAACAAAACATTTAATTTTCAATTTAAAAGGTCTTAAGCTAAGTTGTTGGATATGGTTTGGTAACAAAATTATACAGTTTTTTTGCCTATTTCTAAAAAGTTTGATTTAGTGGGAATGATAGTTGTACTTATCTAATCTAAGCATATTTCAGTTTCTTGTGAAATAACCATGTACAGAAACTATTAGTTGGCACAGAATTTAAATGAGTTTTTACATACAAAAAACATTCCAATATAAAAATAGAATAAACAGTTAAATCTTAAGCTGTCTAAAAATATGGTTTACAGTGAGATCTATTCCCCACTGACATATAACTCTCACAGCCCTTTTTTGTAATACAAGTACCCTTTTTACATTCCCATCATTTACCCCATACTAAAATTCCATAGGTTAAATGGCTATGTATGTGGGCATAATAAACAGCTATTAACACTTCTCTATTAACAATTGATCTTAACCTACACAACATAAAAAATTCCTCTTGCCATCTTTTTACATAACATTTCAATATGAACATTCCATTTTAATATTAGACTGTACATAAACACCAAGAAATTTAATATTATATATCGTGACCACATTGGTAAAGTAGCGAATGTGCAAAATTTTCAAATCTGGGCTAATGTGCTAAACAGAAAGTGCTGAGAGAGATCTACACTCCAGTAAAAACAACGAATGTGCAGACCCAATAATACACAACAGTTAATTACAAATGTTTTTTTAACGAATCTGCCCTTCGCCTCACTATTCACAACGCTTAACAGTCGTCATATGAACTACTCACAGGTAAACAAACGAATATGCCACATTCGCCTTTTTACCAAAGTATATTATTTATATTGCAAAAGGCTAAACAGGCGGAAAGTGGCATATTCGCTGCTTTACCTAAGTGAATATTTCTAGTGCTGATGTGATTTAATTAACGAATTATTTTGATTGTATCTAAAGAAAATAATAAATATCCCTTCTGTATTAACTTTTCCATAAAAATCATCATACTGTATAATATATTAGAACTAGCTGTTTCCCCGCGGCTTCGCACGCGTACTCTTAAGCTTTGCCCGTATATTTTCTTTGCCTTCAAATAGTGTTTGGATATTTTAATATACGTAACTACTGTGTTGTAATTGCAGTTTTATAATGTGCAGGCGCTTTGATAACTTTTATATCTTGCAGTACAAGCCTGGTGGTTAGTTACATCAATGGGCATTGCGTATAAACCTTCTACATAGAAAAATACAAATTTTCATAGTGATCGGTCCAATAGTTTCTGAGTCTATTAAAGGACAAACACACAAACATTCATTTTTATATATTATGATTGCAGAAACAGTTTTAAACAAAATTTGTCGTTTCTCTTAAGCTTACTCTATGCTTTAAAAACTATAAGTGTAAAGAAAGAAATTTATATATAAATATATTTTTTGTCGCATTATATATATGTTTACAAAGAACAGCTGATTAAAATTTTGAAAAGACTCTTTCACTTAATAACATATGTTTGCTGCAATGCATTTCTTACGGGGTATTTCTGTAAACAGTGGGGCGGAATCCTGAATCGGGGGGAAAGGGATAAAAAGTATCCTACTAACCTTCTACAGATTCAAGACGAACAAATTATAAAAAAAAAATTAGGCGAATCCGTCCAGCCGTTTGTGAGTGATGCTGTTACACACGAACAGTTCATTTTTATATTATAGATAAACTAACTACCCCAGCTCTCCCTTATTTAACAGCTGTTACACTTACTTTGTCTTCTGTGGAATCAGCTGATTAAAAAAACAACACACCAGTGAGTGAGTTTATAGTTTTTGTTTTGTTGACATTCGTTGTCGTTGATGTTAAGGCTCATTTATCTTTTTGAGACCAACAGGCCATCTGGGCACTCAAGAAAACTGTCATTTTCTGCAGCTGTCATATCAGATGTACACAACTCTATAGGCCTCCAAAGAGAAGAGGCATCTGAAAATAATAACGTCGGACCTGGAGAACTGGTTTAGAAGTAGTGAGCTCAATGATACAAATATAATTCACAGTAACAACTTCAGCACTTACAGAAGATATCCAACATCGTTTATCACCAAAAAAAGCGAAAAATATCAAAAAATGGAGTTTATAAAAGACAAGAACAAAAGGCAAAAAAGACTAAGAGGGCTTGAATATTGTATTGTAAAGGAAAATTATTTAATTCAAGGCCTCTAAAACAAGCAAGATGCTCCCGGCCGTGCCAAACACAAATGCTTAAATAATGTTCCAGAAGAACAACGAGAAAAAAACTACAACGATTTTCATCAATTGCCTTCCTTATCGGAACAACGGCAGTTTTCTTGTCAAACATGTCACTGTGCGACCAACTTCAAGGAAAGTTACAAAAGCAGTGGGAATAACGTAGAGCTTTCACCAAGAAATACACATTTTCCACTGAAAATGGGCACATTTAAAATTTGTCGAGAATTTTTTCTCGATACCCTGAATATTTCAGAGTCACTTATAAGAGGGGCACGTAAAAAGGTTAACTCGTCGGGTGTTCTCCTACCCGATCTAAGAGGAAAAAAAAGATACACCAAACAAAAGTAAGTCCTGCCACTGACAAGTTTATCAGGAGAACATATTTTTGTCTTTCCCAAGAATGGAATCCCATTATGCAAGAAAGAAATCTGAATATCAATATCTAGAGAGTGCACTAAATGTAACAATTATGCGCAACTGGGTAGAAAGAAAAATGCATTGAAGAAAACAAAAATACAGTATCTTTTGAGAAGTATCGACGGATCTTTCGTGAATACAAACTGAAATTTCACAAACCTAAAAAGGATCAGTGCATGAAATGTATAGCTCACGAAGAACAAAAACACGATGCTGATTATGATGATAGTCTGTATATTGGAGCACTGTGAGCGTTAAAGAGGCAGCACGAAAAATCAGAGACAAAGACAAGGAAGATGCAAAAGAACAACAAAATGTTTTTGGCAATCCAATCGGACCTTCAAGCTGTTCTCAACACACCAAAGGGAGCCAGTGGACCATTCTTCTACGTAAGAAAGTTGGCTGTGTACAACCTAACCATCTACAATCTTAAGGACGCAAGTGTCACCTGCTATGTCTGGGACGGAGACAGAAGGAAAAACGGGGCAGTACAGAGATTTCTACCTGCATCTATACATTTTTAATGAGCCAGACCAATGTTGAATTTGTTACAATGATGTCGGATAGCTGTGGAGGACAACAACAAAATTTTAAATTCGTTTTAATGTGTATGAATGTTTATTCAAGGAGCATCCCTCAATTTCGCAAATCGATCACAGATTTTTTGAACCTGGACATAGTCAAATGGAGTGTCACTCCATACATGCAAAAATAGAACAACATAGTAAAAATGTGCCAATTTTTACTCCAGAGGGGTGGTGCCAAGTAATACGACCAGTAAGGACCAAGCCAAAGCCATTTGAAGTGATACCTTTATGCCATGACGATTTCATAGAATTTTCTGTTGGGCAAGACAAGATTGTTTTTTGTGGACCCAGAAAATAATAAAAACCATCTACCTTTCAAAAAAGCTATTTGGTTCCAATACAGAAAACTGACCCAGATGAATTATTTGTAAAAACAGATTACGCAGAAAATGCGCCTTTTTTAGGTACGTTATAAAGGTGAACAAAAAAACAAAAGGGGCAGGCCTTCAAATAAACTCTTTAGTTAAACCATACAAGACTAGATTCCCAGTAACGACAAAAAAGCTTAAAGACCTTCAAAAACTCTGTAAAGATCTGCAGATACCACGTATCTATCACGGCTTTTACAACAATCTCCCCTCTGAAGATAGTGTACGAGATGGCCTCCCAGAACCAGATGAATCTCAAGAATCTGGTACTGACTAATCAAAGTTTAACCACGTTTAACTTTTGAAAATAATATTAAAAAATTTCATTTGTTAATTTGATTTGTAGTTGTTCAATTTTAAATTAATTATAATATAAATGATTGTGCTGATTCATACTTGCGTTGGTTTTTTCTCAGTTCCCTCATCTCAGAAACCTATTTTAACAGGTGAAAATAGGGATTATGCTTAAAACAATAATGCAGATTCGCTACTTCATCGTAGCCTAACAAAATTGATACGTATATGATAGTCACTTTGGTAAACTAACGAATCTGATTTTTTTGGTAAATGTAACCATTTGGCAAATTTTAATAATACACATTTTTTACAGTATTTTCCAAGGTTTAAGGATCAGTAGTTAAAGTATAAATAACAAGAATACCGGATTTTTTGTTGCACCTTAAACTGTTTTTCAGCTCTCCTGTAAAGTAGCCAGATTTGCACATTCGCTGTACTTTACCAATTTGGTCACGATATGTCAACATCATTTCTTAAACTAAAACATAAGATTTTGGGTTTTACTCTCGTTCAAACATAAAGAATTTGCTGCACACCAAGCCAGATAGAAATAACCAGAACATTCTCTTAACAGTCTTCAAAGGAACGCTGCCCTTTGATTCCAAAGATCCATAAATAACCCTATTTCTTGTACTTGACTTCAAGACTTTACTATAACTATCCTTAGGGCTATCTTCAGTGTTGATAACTTGAGGTTTAGGCGCAATCAGAATGCTATCCATGCGTAATCGTTTTTGCCATGATAAGGCTCCATTTGTCATGAAGTATGTTGCAAAGGCCTCGCGGATATCTTTAGCAGTTAGAATTTGATCTCCTGGGTACTTTTTTCAAACCAAGAAGGGATGCCGGAGCCACCTCATTTCTCCAGGGTACCAGGTGTAACCTCTCCATTTTCCTCGGTATCCAAAGCACCCACTGGGCAATATAGACGTGACGAACTTGCACTTCTACGTAGAAAATTTGTAGAGGTAAACACAGGCCATTACAAACCCACTTGGCGTTCTCAGTTTCCAAAAGCAAAGGTTTCCTTAGCACACGAAACACAGAAGCTAAAATGCCAAAAGCATTCTCTACCACCCTTCTGGCCCGGCTCAATCGGTAATTGTAAATTCTTTCTGGGGACCCTTGTGGATGATAACCAGAGTACGGTTTCATCAAAACTGTCACTCAATGCAAAAGCATCGTCCCCCCAAAATGACGTACGGGCTGGGGATACTCGAATTCGGCAGTGGAGATGGTGGGGGAAGTTTCAAGTTGCCCTTTTCAATATTGTCGTACAACTGAGAATTTTTGAAAACTCCACCATCTGAAATCCTGCCTTGACATCCAACGTCCACAAACATGAAGTTATAATCAGCGTCGACAAGCGCAAATAATACAAAACTGAAAAAGGGACTTGTAGTTGAAGTATTCGCTCCCGCTTTTGGGCGGACATTGTATTGCTTACATGCTTTCCGTCGATGGCTCCAACAGCATGGGGGAAGTCCCACTTCTCTTCAAATTTCTTGGATTCGCATAGCCACTGTTCTTTCATTTTCGGGCATCTGAAAATGAACAATATTTCTTATTACGTACACCCATAGCGTCAAAATTAAATTATATACCTACACACTATTAAATAACTACAATTAAATTTTTATAGCGGAACCAATAGTTTGTAATAAAACCCTCAAGTATTTTAGTTAATTTGCTAATTCATTTCTTTCATTTTTAAGGTTGAGCTCATTCAGGAAGAGGACGACAATACAAGTGAATCTGCTTCCCAAATTACTCAAACCCTCCCTCATCAGCAATCTCAAGAGATACGATCGGCTTCCAGTCAAACGGCACTGGGTTTTGCAAAGCCTACTCCAATGAAGCGCAAAAAAACGCCAGCCTCTCCACCGGTCTCAAGTTGACGAGGTGTTCGGCATACTGCATAATGCTGTGAGGCGTGATGCTTGTGATGTGTATGGTGAGCATGTTGCGATGAAATTAAAATTCTTACTCCAAGAGGACACAAGCGTTTGTCCAGCACCACGTCAAACAACATTCTTTTCGAAGCCGACATGGGCCGCTATGACGAACTTCCTCATCAAAATCGCCGGTTTATCTTATCAGTTTCGCCGAATTATTCAGCCTCTCCGTCCCCTGCTACTACGTTTTCGTCAGCGAATTCTGGCCCACCTTCTCCGGCTATTTTACTACATCCACAACAGACTACACCAGAGTACAGTGGGGACTCTACTTCACCTCTGTCCTCTCTTCCTACATACCACCATCTAGAACCTCAACCCCCCACCACAGACCATTCACATCAATCAAGCAGTGATGATGCAGATCCGCTCGCCTCCGTATTTGCCTCGGATCCTGGAACTGGGGGTATCCTCAGAAGCAGGAACATTCTTTTCCTCGTTCTGTTAAAATATTCACACGTTTGCACTTTATTCAATAGTTCTGTTCAACGTTTTTTCATGTACTTATTCCAAATATATATTTCCAAAAAATAAAATTATATTATACATTTTTGTTCTTACCTTGACATACTCCTGTAGTGCTTCTACGATGGCCCGACAGACTTCAGGAACAAGTAAAGAAATTGTAGGCTTTGAAACCCTGAAGAGATACATGAGGCTACCGTACGAGTCACCACTTGCTAAAAATCGAAGAGTTATCGCCAAACCGGACTGATTGCAGGAACGCACTCTCGGAAGTTGGTGTCCGGTTTTGGCAATTTTCCTTCTATCCTTCCCAATATGATGGCGAAATCGTCTAACGACATTCGGCTGAAGTTTTCGAAGAGCCCTCCGTGGTCTTCTTTCAAATCTCTCAGCAAAATAGTGTGGTTCCTCTTTTTCAAAAATGAAGACTCCCACACGCGTCGCCTTTTTCCTTCCTCGCGTTTCCTCCTGTAACAGGATGAGGACGGCCGCAGCGGAAACCGCAAGTTTTGACAGTCCGGGTGCCATCATCAATATTCACTGCAAACGCTCACGAGAAACTGATCGACACAAATGCTCGAGCAGTGTAAACAGAGGGCTCGTTTTGCGTTCGTGCTCGTTGAAAAAAACCGGCGAGCTACGATCACGAATGCTCGATGCTCGATGCTCGGGGATGTTTGGGCAGTGTAAATGGGGCTTTATAGACAAGTGCATCGGCCCAATCACCCTGAAAATTAACCAGTCAGGTGGAGATGTTTGGTGTTCTTTGAGAGTAAATGATAAAAAAAGCACAAATTATTGTACGATTGTAAATAATAAATCAATTCTTGCTACCGAGAATGTGGTTTCTTATCTAATAGAACTTGTAGAAATTCCACTTGGTTGTGTGAAATTCTAGTACTAGTGCTTGAGTCGTGGAACAGTACTGGAAGTAGATATCAATACAAATGTGATCTTTTTAGAAAACACTAGAGCGATCCTATTGCAGTATGACAACAAAGATGGTTAAAGCCTAAAGAATGATATTGGAAAACTGTGAGAAAATATCCCTGACAATATCCTGTATGTATTATTACTATATTAAAAATATTATTAACATTTAGAAAGTAGGAACAAAAAGTACAATGAAGTGCTGATAAATTGTTACCAACCTGGCAAAGTGTGGTCTTGCCCTTGTTGTATCCACAAGCAATCCGAGGAGTCCAAGTGATACCAATAGACTCTAGGAAAGTCTTGCACTGTGATTTGCTTTCCCACATGAGTGTTCCTTGTAGCAAGTCGTTGTTGGCTGGAGCTCCCACTGCCGACTGAAATTTGATTTATAAAATACGCTGTTATATAATGTAATAGAAATAAAGCATGATTTTTTTTGTGCATAACATGTTCAAGATTACAACAATATGTATATATTAGAAGAGTTTGAAAAGTTTTTGGAATCACCGAAAAATGTCAGCACCAGTGCAATGAGATTTGCATGAAAATAGTCCACTCTTATCAATAAATATGTGATGTTTAAAAGCTCTGTGCATACATCTGGTGCAACCATATCTCTATTGTTCCCAAGTGGTGACTTTTGAAGATGGAAAAACTTGAAATTCAAGTAATAATTAAAATTGGCATGAATTTTATTTGTGACAAGCAAGGGAAATATATGCTGGTTTTCAGAACACACTGGATGACTTTGATCCTTCATAATAAAGCTGTTTCTAGGTGGACAGACAATTTAACATTTTATTCAGACAATTTGAACAATAATCAGTATAGTGATAAGCCAAGATGTGCAAACATTACAAACATTATTTTTGAAGTGCATAAATGGTCAGAGGTTTTTTACTGAAAGTCAAAGAAACTGCTGAATATCACTAGGGATATCATCTGAACAGGCATGTCACATTTTAATAGTGTAATTGATATGAAATAAATTATGTGGTAGATGAGTGTAGTGAGATTTAATAACACCCAAACTACCAAACTTTGCATTCACATTAAAATGAATTAATACGTCTATTTTAACCCTTTGAGGTCGGCTGGGACAGCGTCTGTCCCACTAGTGATGAGTGGCCGAGTAGCGTGCGGGACAGCGTCTGACCCGGCATACTTGGGTGGCTGAGTAGCGAGCGGGATACCTGCTGTCCCATGCTGTAGTGCTTTGTTATTTATTTTGTATCTCCTAAACGAACTAACCTTTTCATGCCAAACGTTTTTTGTTTGTTTCTTAAAAGGTTTTATTTTTCACAAAAAACAAATCGAAATTGTTCACTTTGTTTTGAAACGTTTAATAGCAAAGAAACTATTCTTTCATTTTTTGGGTATTACTGTATTGAACAGCTATATTCTCTACAAACCTGAAAATGGAACAAAGAAGCCTCTTAGTGGCTTTCGACTAAAGCTTGTCCAAGAACTTATTCTTCGTTTTGGTCCCACTGAGTGAATTGTTCAAAGTCCTACCATACGAGAAACCACCAGGCTTTCTGCTAGAAATAGTAATCACTGGCCAAAACAATCCAACACTCGACGACGCTGTGTAGTCTGCCGCAAAGTCGGAAGAGAGAAGAGATCCACTATCTACTGCAGTGATTGTGACGTAGGATTGTGTTTGGATCCTTGCTTTCAAAGGTATCACACCATCCTACATTATTAAAAGGACTTGAAAATAATACTCGAATCTATTTAAATGTGTGTAAATAACTTTAATTTAGGCTACTGAACTCTACTCAATACAATTTGTAACTGCAAAAACGTATTGGTGTATTCCTATCCCAAAGAAAATGTTTATTTTCTAATTAAAATCTAACATAAGCTGTATACTGATATTAAAACTAATTTCAATGATAAGTATTTGAAAACAGCTTTATTCAAGGTTTTTTACCACAAAACACACTTAAAATGTAATGAAACACAAGTTTTTCAAACTAAATTAATGTAAAACACATATATTAACTGTCGGAAAATTTGTAAGATTAACTCAAAATAAAGGTAATTTAGTTTTACAAAATAGAAATTTTTTGAGCCAATTTAATAAAAAATAAGAAAGTTAGAGGCAAATAACTAGAACGATGCGCGGGACGTGAGATTTTAGTGAAATCCCTCCGCCCAGCGAGGGCAAGCAGGTCTTGCGCCCACCGCCACTCAGGCACAGCGCACGTCAAATAGCGCCGGCGTCAAAGGGTTAAAAGAATATGATGAAAATTTTGCATCCATCCAAGATAGTGGCCATTTTTTAAATGTTGACACTTCTATTGCATTTCGATAATTTTTAAAACCACCCTCAGAAACAGACACTTTTTCAACGATGAAGAAAACTTTAGAAGTATGTTAAGATCAGATCTAAAATTCTATGCAGATTTAGAACATTCTTTATTTTATGCATTTTATCAGCATTAATTTTAGATATTAAAGAAAATTGTAACAGATATCATTGATAAAAATATATACACCTTATTCTAATGAAAGCAAATAATACAAATGGAGCTTTAAAAATTGTTGTCTCTTGCATATTAGGCTTGAAGTATTCACCAAACCATGCAGTTCCATTTTTAAGATGTCATGGCAATTTGAAAATATTTGAACAATGATTGAAATTATAACTTTGCAAAAAAGGTCCCTTGGAATAAACTTGTCCATGGTTGTGCCATTATTTGAAATATCAGTAAGCAAAACAAAGACTTTTTATTTGATGCTGTCTTGGAGTTTTGTACAATGGTACTGTAATATGTTACTAATCATAATGCTATCTAATTTTTTATAAATAATATGAGATATATTGATAACTTACAGTGACACCATACCCAGCAACAGTAAACTTGGTGTTCGCCTTGGGTTCCTTAGTGCCGATCTTGATGGGTTTGGTTTTAGAGGACCACTTGAACTTGCCACTGACTTGTACACAGGCAAAGTCATAGTCAAAATTTCCATAACTGTACTTGGGATGAGTAGTGAAAGATTTCACTGTGTATTTCTTGCCATTGAGACCATCATTGCTGCCGACCACTACGCTCAGATCTGAAGTGGATAAGCTGCAACATCCGTGATCATCAGCAGAGCAGACCACGAACATAACACTCGGGCTGAAATCACAGCAACAGCCGATTGCTGTTGCTGGTGATTGTTGTTGCCAATTGGTTGTTTTGGTTTTCTAGTTTTTAAATACTCTAATAGTTTTATGAATCCCTCCAGGATAATATTTCAGAAATTTTGTAACAAGCAGGCATGCATTAGTAGATTTAACTAATTCTGTTATAAAATCAGGCAAGAAGAATTCAAACACCATATTTGGAAGCCAATTGTATAAACAATGTCTTTCACTACCAGCAATGTCAAGGTTAAATTTTTATTATAGTCACTGTAATATCTAAACGTCTAAAAGACTTTTCCCAATGTTTTGTGTATTTTATTTCTATTAACTTTCAATACACCAATAAAGGGCCACTGAGTGGTTATCAAACCAAGAAACAACGGCAATTGTTGACACTAGTTATCTAACTAGGTAAGACAATTTACTGTGTATATATAATATATATATATATATATATAATTTCAATAACCATTGAATCACAAAAAGTACTTGCTTCGCCGGGACTCGAACCCGGATCTCTCACTTGCCGGTTGAGTGTGCTACCAATACACCACAGATATAGATATGTAGTTCTGCCAAGCTTGCCCCGGCTATCCTGGACTATGTTTGGTGTATTTCACAGAGTATAACAAATAAGTGCCAGATTTTGATTTTAGGATTAATTGTACTTATGTTTGACTGTATATATTAAAGACATTTGTGTAAAGTTATAATATGCTTTTTTAATTTACCATAATTCAAACTTGGTGCATTCCCAAAATATATATCACTATATTGCTGTACTATATTATTAACCCTTTTACTGCCGACGTGCGCGATTGCGCACGCTGCCGTTTGTGCGAAAATCGCCAACGTGCGCTATAAAAGCCGTCTCGTATTTGTTTTATACTGGTTTTCAATGTTGTCCAAATGCATCGAAATTCAGCTGTGTTATTCATTACTATATGGACAACACACAGAAAACAGGTTTTATAATCTATGGAAGCCATTTTTGTTACTGAACTTCTTTGGTTATAACTCGAGTTTGGTTTGATGAGGTTATGGTCGATCTCATTAGTTGTGAGTTCCACTTGTGTTGTTTCGTGTTTTACACTTTATTTGACATTTATATTTGTAAATCTACATATTTTTACGATTAATAAAATGAGTACTGGAGGGAAGAGGAAGAGAACCAGGACTGTCTGCAAAAACTGTAAAAAAGGTGTTCATCCCACAAGTTTTGGGGAACACAAGTGCTAATCAGCAGGCCTATGAACCTAAAAATGTATATATATTTTTGTAAATATTGATCAAAGTGTCTTTTAACTTTAATTTTCTATTATGTATTATATTTTCATATCAATGGACAGTGATTTATGTATTATAAAGTGATTTATGTATTATAAAGCGATATAGTGTAAAGTTATGTATCAATAAACGTGTTATCTTGAAATTCGAGGATATTGCACCAATTTCAAAAATTCATCACAGCTTCAGTATTTTTCAAGGTATGTTCCTAAAACTTTTTGGGAATGTTTATATATAATTACTATACAATAAAAAATTATAATTATGGTGGTGGTTTAATATTTAAATATAGTTGTTAAAGTGCAAACTCAAAAAATAATTTTTATTTATTTAAAATTTTTGTTTCATGACATAATATATATATTTTTTAAGGACAGAAAATGTTTAAATTATTTTTTGTAGCAAATTACAACTTATAAGGAAAAAAAACAAGATAAAGTTTATCAATTTATGATAAAAAATAATGAATCCATGATTTTTTTAAAAAATCATTACATTTTAGTCAATTTCAGCCCGGAATTTTTCAACAAACTAAAAAAAAGGTGTCCGGCAGTAAAAGGGTTAATACGGATTCACCAAAATATTTATCTGAAAACTTTCAGTTTTTGGCGGGGAGTGGCGCAAGAGAAACTCGGTCTGGTGCACTAAGTCTCAGAATTCCAATACACAGAACCAAAACCTATAACCGATCCTTCACCGTTACCGCCTGTAGATTATAGAACTCCTTACCAGATCCTGTCAAACAAATTGAGAGCTGGAAACGGTTTGTGGCGGAGCTGAGACGAAAATACCTGGACCGGATGATCGTGGCAGGTGGTGGGGCTACTCTTTGAATCGTGACTGTGTGAATGGAAGAGTGAATGGAATACCGTAAATGTAAGTTATAGTTAATAAGCCTTAATTTGCATTATTAAGATTAATTTTTTTTAAGAGGTTAAATGTGAGAAAGGACTATATGGTCCTAATTTTGCCTCAATAAAGAAGTCTTTCTTTCTTTCTTTTCTTTCTTTATCACGATAATTCACGTCATATTACATTCCATGTCGGGAAACCGTAAAAGATTTTCATAAGAGACCAAAATTACCAAAATTGAACAAAAATGTTATCAGTTCCAATTATAGCATATGTACATGATATTACATAAATATACTTCATATAAATATAAATCAAGAATTCAGCACATAGGGAAAGTCTTCACATATTCAGGTGATATTCTATTTTTTAGGTTTGCTTCGATTTTAAGGGTCAACCATAGGCCTCATTAAGTTGGATGGCAATCTAACAAACTATTCATTCCAGCCTAATGAATTGAATCTTAATCCCAGAAAACATAATAAATTTGTGATTTTCTAATCTGCTTTTCAACACCCAATCAATCAATGCTTTCATTGGCTATCAATGTCAAAAACCCTTGAAAATGTTGTATTCTGATTGATTGTATTTGTAATTTGGTCAAAACTCATATGTTGATAAAGATGTTTAAATTGAAATTGATAACCCTAAATCTATGCAATTTTAACTGGTCAAAATGGGTTTAAAGTTTTTAGTTGCAAACTCTCAATGCTCAAATAAAATAAGCTGAGATCTGCTGCTGAGTAAAAGCCACTCAGTTGCCATACTGGCTACTCACCTGTAGACACACTCAGCAATAGTGATGATCCAGTTGGAGCTGACAACGGTGCCTGCACACCAAAGTGACCCATCCAGCAACAGTGAAGCCTATGGCAAACACAAAACCAAACTAGTACAATTTCATACTGTCAATAACAAAGTGATGGCAAATAAGAGATCATGAGCTCCCACTGTCTAGGTTTTATTGCTGTCAAAATATGATGAGACACTTTTATTCTGAGCTTTTGAGGGATACTGAAATCACCATCACCACTATACTTGTGCAAGAACTATATGGATTAGAACAGCAAATTGCTTAAGTTGGTTTTGGCATTTTGTAACAAATTAATGAATAAAAACGGCTGAGTAAATATCTAATCTGAATCGTATCCATGGCTGAGAATGTAACCCGATTATACAACTCAACATTGCAGTATCTTAAAACCAACTGGTAAAATTACCCTTAAATACAAATCTAAGTTAAAAGGTTTTTTTTTAATGTATTTTGTGGCATGTAATTCACATCTTGTATTTGCATTAAACATATATCACAGCAATACATGATTTTGCATTAAAAAAAACAATAGAATCCATCAGAAATTATGTTTCTAAAATGGCAAATATATATCTTTACAGTGACTAACACACTTTTAATACATTTAAAATTTTAACAGTTGTCTAGAGAATGGAAAATGAACTATTTGGATAGAAATGTCAAATATTATTTTGTTTGTATTTAATTTTTTAAAGAAAGCCAGCGGTCTTATACATATTATCCGCAGTCTTTGTATAAGTGTCATTTGGCGAGGTAATAATTGTATTATACAACAATTGAGTCAATAAGTGTATTCTATTATATAATAGTTGTATCAACATGATGAATAATTTTGAGTCCTTTATCACACATATGAAGATATTTAAAGTAAAGTAGTGTTTGCTTCAAATTTAGGCAAATATATTAGAATTTGTTTTAAAACTGTTGTCAATGGTAATTAAAAAATTGTATACACACAGAATAAAATTGAAACTAACTATTTACTAATAATTATCTTAACTGGTATGGTTTAACTAACTTACCTCATGTAACTGCCTGTAAAGAGTTAACAATCAGTGAGTTTACTATTATTATAAAAATGACTTAAACTTTCAATTTTGTGCCTAAAAAGTTGTATGATGTTACAGCTTGTCAGAAATGAGTCTTCATTCTAAAGTAAAAAAAAAATAGTAAAAATAAAAATCACAATTTAAAAGACTTGCATTTTTATACCTACCACGTAAGGATGTTTCTGAATGGTGGTTTTCTTTCCATCGTAGATACCAAGTCCAGTATTACTGTTTGCAGCTGATGACTTGGGGGAAACCAGCTCACTGGCAACGCAGCTGGCCACACCTGAATACAAAGTTTGGTCAAGGTTATTGTAGAAAACTAAATTAAAGTTTCCTAAAACCTAATGACAAGACGGTTATCGGTTTAATTCTTTAACTACCAAGCATATTTTAGTTTTAAATATACAAAGAACATAAAGTAATTTTCTAGTGTAAAGTCCAAGCTTTTACTTTAACCGTCATCAAATTAAATTCAATTAATTTCCTTATTTTGCTTAAAAATAGCTGTACTCTTGAAGAAAAATTATTAATTTTTAAAATTTTCAACCAATTTCCTAAAACATTTTACCACTTTTTGTCTTGTAAATAGGGTTAGAAAAAGTTACGAAACTCTTGATTATATTTTTATTTTTGAATTTAACTTCCATTGAAACTATGATGAGAATAATTGTCATATTATTCTACAAAAAAAAAAAAAAAAAATACCATAACTTTCCTTTTACATTTTTTCACTTTCCTTAAAATTACACTGACATTAAATTAATGAAAGATAAAATTTTTTCCAGTAAAGAATTTATCTTTGTTTTCTTAAAATTAAGTAGCAGATATTAATACAAACTCATATCATATCTTATCTACAAAACCCTGTAAAAAGCTTACCTCCACAAGATTTTCAAACTCAGATTATCTTACAGCAATTAAAAAACGAGAATCTAAAAACTGTTACAACTATTCTACTATATATTACAAAATAAAATTCAAGAAATGAGTCTCTTGCCTACTTAGTGTATCAGGTGTTTTCCTCCAATGCAGCCTTCAAAATCAAGTTTACATAAACAAATTTCTGATGAAACTTTGGTATGCACTCAAATCAAATCATCTCACAGACTAAAACAAACCACCGGAAAACTTGTACAAGCTGGCCTTCCCTATACAAACTGTTTTATCTCCTTAACAGTCTTGGATGAAGAAGTGGAAGAAGAAATAAATATGAAAGAGGTGCAAACTAAAATCATGATTTGTAGTGATAGCCATGGACGAGATATCGCTCTCAACAAACAAAAAAAACAAATGTAGAATAATGAATTTGATTTGATCCATCCTGGTGATAGAACCAAAAACATTTTTAGTTAAAAAAAAATGACCCTGAAAAACAGAATAAAAATTATGTTATGGCTCTAATTTGTGGGACTAATGATGTTGCCAAGAATGAATCTAGTGAGGCACTCGCAGGTATCAAGACTACATTAACCAAATCTTCTCACACTAAATTTGTGTAGACATTCCTAATAGACACAATCTTGCTAACTTGTCTTGTGTTAATGTAGAGACCAGGAAAACGAACTCTCCTCATATTATGAGTCTATTCCACCAAAATGTCAACTTAGTGGAAGTGAGTAAAGCGGCACTTGTACACCCGTTATGGTCAACAATGAACCTCATGGGTAAAAAGTTCCAGCCTGGTACATAATCAGTAAGGAAACTGGTTGTTTAATTAAACAAAGCACTCCAAATTTACCCATCAGTACTACTGAGTTTAACATTTATTTTGTTGGTATTATCAACCAACCAGTTTTTTTATATTGATACAATTGCAACCCCACTTGAAATGAACAAACTGGTAAACCTGCCAAGATTCCAAACTGTATTTTTAATTTAATTTGGTAGATTGTGTAACTGTAAATAAATGTATAAGTAGGCTAAGTAATTCAAAGGCTGAAGATGTTATGGGCTTTCGAATTAAGTCCCCAATAAATAAATTAGATGTAGTTTTGCTCGTTCTTTTGATGATTTTAATTAACTAGAGTTTGTCAGAGGGTGTTTTTCCCAATTGTTTTTGAGTAACAGCTGTAGGTCTCATTTTCAAAAAAGGTGATAGGCTCAGTGTAAATAATTATCGTCCAATTGCTCTTGTGCCAGTAGTATTCAAGCTAGTAGAATCCATTGTTAAAGATCAGTTAGAAATCTATTATGAAACAAACCATTTTCTCACTTTTGCTCAGTTTGGGTTTAGAAGAGGATTATCTACCATTAAGGCGGTAAAAAATCTGGTTTTCAATGTTGCAGAGGGTTTTTAAAACAAAGAAAAAACTAGAACATTACTTTTAGACATTAGTAAAGCTTTTGACCTTGTTCCGCATAAAGAACTTCTAGAAACGCTTAATTTTTATGGCTTGGAGAATGCTGAATTATCTTATTTGGTAGACAGATCACAATTAGTAAAACTTGAAGAGATCAGACCTGAGGATGGTGATGAGGGGGTTCCACAGGGCTCTCTGTCCTTGGTCCCCTCCTTTTCATCATTTTTGTTAATTATTTGCTTAATTTCCTTCCGAAAAATTGTCTTCTTTGTACAAATGACACCACACTTTTTCGTCTAGTCCTGACCGAGAACTTAACGAAGTGGTAATCAATTATATAAAGAAGTGTTGGAATCTTTGGTTTTCATCCAATAAACTTGTCTTAAATCATGAAAAAACTGAAGAAATTATCTTTAGTTTAAGTAAATCTACTTTGCATAAAACAGTTAAACTTCTTGGAATTAATTTGGATTCTAAATTGATGTGGGACTTTCACACAAAGCGTTTACGTACTTGCCTTTTTATTTCTGATCCGTAAATTAAAAATGTGTACTCCAAGC
Organism: Homalodisca vitripennis; assembly: GCF_021130785.1. NCBI lineage: Eukaryota > Metazoa > Arthropoda > Insecta > Hemiptera > Cicadellidae > Homalodisca > Homalodisca vitripennis. The sequence goes on along the minus strand of NC_060215.1, from coordinate 106,024,747 downwards.
TTATTATGCAGTTTTTCATTCACGTTTAATTTATGGTATTAATCTTTAAGGTAGTTCCAGTGGAACCCAAGAAGTTTTCATGTGGCAAAAAAGTGGTCAGGTATATAAAAGGTCTGGGGGATAGAGATTCGTGTTGAACTATATTTCCTGAGCTTAAAATACTCACATTACCTAGTTTGTTCATTTTCTATAGTCTCACCCATGTCAAGAAAAACTTAAGTAATTTTATTTCAATAGGTTCAATCCACTGTTACAACACCAGAGATCTGTTAGATGTAAGATGTGCAAGATTAAGTAAAACCCAAAAGTCTTTTAGCTTTTTTTGTATAAAACTTTTGAATAAATTGCCTTTAAACATTAGGAACCTTCCAATTAACACTTTTAAAACCAAAATTAAAAGTTAGTTGATTAGTCAAGATTTTATAGTGTATTTTATAACTGAATTTGAAAATGTGAATTTATCTTCTGTAAATCTTTAATCCAAGGTCTTATGTAAAATGTGATTCTTATGTGAATGTTTATATTTATTTGTGTGTTTAATTTATTTACATGATTTTAATGTATTACATGTATTGTTATATATTTTAAATTTAGATACCGTAGTTATTCATTTTTGTAGTCTATAAATGTATTTTATTTGACCCATTTAATTTTTGACATGTAACCTTTGATACCTAAGAGGCTGCACTAAGGCTAAGTGTAAGTTTGACTATGTCTATTGCAACCACTTGATTAATGACAATAAACGTTTTTCATTATTATACAATATATTAATATTTTTAATCTCAGAGATTTTGTTTTGGAGTAGTTGGAACAACTAATACTGATTTTTGGTAGAAAAATAATTGAAATGAAATTAATTGTGATACCTTCTAAAATGATTAAATTGATGAATTTACGTCAAATGGTGTATCATATTATTGCATAAAGGATAAACATATTTCTGGCAGTGGAGTAAAAACTGGTTAAATAGTTATATTAAATGAATTTTTATGATTATTTATTATTTTTTGAGTCCAAAATAACTAGAACTTGAGTTTGACAGCTCCATTTTTCTATTGTTCTATTTTTAATGGGGCAATATTAAAACAAACACTATGAATGTCTGGCAACTTCTAACACTTTATTTTAAATTTTAAGGGCTGTTAATAATTTTGGAAATAGGGGGGATTTACTCATTGGATCTTGGGAGAAATGGGCTAATCCTGATTGCATATAGTAGCTTACTATTGTATCTATTCAGTCACTTCTATACCATCACTTAGGAGGAAGAGGAAGTGTAATATGAATTATCCTTATGTTTTAGTAAGTTACCTAGATACCTGTAAGTACAACGCCTATTGTTTAGCCACATTTTTGTCTGTTTGACAATGAGTTTTAATTATTTTAGTTTTCTAGTAAGAGATTTTGGATGAGAATTTATTATCAGCTGGCCATAAAATACTTAACTACTTATGATATATGGGCATTTTTCAATACAATAAAGCAAACTTACCCAAAGCTAGCAAGGCAAAGAAGAACTTGACAGACATGGTTGGTGAGTCAATAGCTGACAACTTTACAGTTTCTTATATATAGATTATTCTCACCTTGGAATTTTTTTTCATATGAAAAGTAAGTAATCAATCAACAAATCAAAATGTGGTAACCAACTTGAATTAACACTTACCACACTTCTTGTGAAATATATGAAAAACACTTGATTTAACTTTTTATCAAAATTAACCTTGTCCATCTAGCAGGTGTCAGATAATGTTTACTCGGTATTAAAATATAAACAGGATTAATAAGCGTAACTGGATAAAACAGCTTTAGGTTTTTAATCTTAAACTACATTTTGCTATTGCTTCTAAACTGATTCTAGTAACCCATCTTTTAACTCTTAAAGCCATATAATATAGTATTTTATAGTTTTGTGATATTATCATGAGATTTAACTAACCTTAACTGCCAAAAATAATATTTTAAATATGATTATTCACCATAATGAACTAAATAGATCTGATGTACATCATTATGATACTAGACAAAACTTTGCTTAAGTGTGATTTCCTGTTTGGCTTTCAAAAACATATAGCAACATATTCCGTATGAAAACAAAAGATTATTTAAAAAATTACTGCAAACATCCCACACTGTTAGTCTAAGTAGATTTTTAAATGTTAGAATGAATACGTTTTTTACAAAGTTGACGAATACATGAACACAGAGGTGAAAATTTTAATAGTCTTTTGTATGTAAATTATAGGTAATTAAGGTTGTATTTTAATATTGTAATGCTTGTAATATATTTATTTGTTAATTTTGTATAATATTTTACTCTTGTTATTTAGGTTATATATATAAAACATTTTATTTAATTGTCACTTAAGTAGTTAAAGAGCAAAATGTAATTAACATTTAATCATAGCAATAATGTAATTGTAATAATATGACTTACAAAAGGTGTATTTCACCAATGTATGTTTAATGATTAATAAAAATCTTGAACCTTAAACTTTTGTTAAACAACATACAATATGTAAAATTCAACCAATACAACAAAATGCATGAAATGGAAATACATTACATAGTTATTTTTGGAACAGTGTTCATATACAAAGATATTCTTTGTTTAAAGTTTGTTATTGACGATGGAAGGTTTGAAGGGATAACAAGATTTCAGACATTTGCCATCGTTATATGTTACAAAAGGTATTGCACAATGTTTTGATGATTGGAATCTATCCTCTTCGTCAGGTGTGGGAGGTATACCTGGATCATATGGTAATGACCTATACAATCCTAATTTGAAGATTTCTTATACAATATATAGCTTAGATCCGCTGGAAGATATTCACTGGAATGAAAATGTTATCAGCACCCATGCTGCCCCCAATGTTTCTATATAAGATAATGCTGTCATAATCAAGTACGAGGTGTGTTCAAAATGTAACGGGAATTTATATATTTTTTGAAAATATATTTATTAATTCGTTGACATTATGTTGTCACCTTCAAAATGTTATATTGTCACAGCATTAGATATTATGCACTTGTGCTAGTGCTTTTCCAATCCTCGAAACACTTCTCAAACTCGATCTTTGTGATAGCCTTTAGCTCTTTCAGCAATGCACTTTTAATGCCTGCAATACTTGTAAAACGACGGCCCTTAAGAGAACATTCACAAATTAAATCATACAGAGACATGTCTGGAGAAAATAGAGGGTGGGGTATCGTTACGATACTAGTTTTGGTCAAAATTTCAAGCAAAAGCAATGAAGTGTGAACAGGTGCATTGTCATGGTGCAAAAACCATAAATTGTTTTGCCACAAATCTCGGAATTAAACGGCGTTGGACTTGTAGGTAGTACTTGACCGTTTTTACCTTGTGGCTAGAATTCATGATGCACTATGGGATTAAAATCGAAGAATACAGTAAGTATAACCTTCACATTCGACTGCACTTTTTCGATCTTGGCGATCCATAGTGCCTCCACTGGGACGATTGAGCCTAAGTTTCAACGTCATATCCGTAAACCCATGTTATCCATATGTTTCAGTAATTCTGCATTGTCGTTGACCTCATTTAGTGACTCTTGAGCAACTTCCGTTCACCGTTGTTTTGTTCAAAATTCAACAATTTTTGTTGCAAAACGTTTCGTACCCAAAAAATTAATGGCAAGAAATTCAGTATGAAATTCATACTGGTCATGGCATGAACCAGTTGATAAACAAACATCATCAATGACTTCTCTGATCACAATACAGTGATTGTTCATAACCATTTCTTCTAACTATTTTCACGTTTTCATTGGCTCTTGATGTGCTGGGGTGTCCAGAGCATTTATCATCTTTAATATCTTTACGGCCATCTTTGAAACGTTAATACCACTTGTAAACCCTTGCATTACACATAGCAGACTCACCATAGGCCTTTGTTAAAATTTCCTACACTCTGTTCCACTTTTGTTTTATTTTTTTCACATAAAATTTGATAAAAATTCTTTGATCCATTTTTTAATAAAAGGAAATTGCTGAGTTCATAAAACATGTTTAACCTGTTACTGAGAAAGTAAACAATGAATACAGCTGGAAATGTTATACTTCAGGAGTATGAGTACCAATATAATAAAATACTACACTTGACAGTCAGACTTTCCAAACCAGCAAACTTAAACAAAGCAGGCAGGGGGTGGCATACCCTTGTTGAGGTTAGCAAGAACCTTTGATAGTTAGGGAATAAACCTCACAAACTCCAACAGTCATCTCTCACAGTAGACTAGACCTATCGAATTGCCCATGAACACCAGACATTTGCGGTTAGTGATGTGCCGCTCCAAGACATCCATAAGGTTGCCCAGATTTAAGTGACACATTGATTTTTGCTGTGCCCAGTGGTGGATTCAACTGGAAGGTATGAACCAGCCAGAAGTGATCCCTGCTGGGTATTCCTGTATTGTTAGTTGTGCCCTATTAAAAAGGTTAATGCTTATTGGTAGTAAATAAAAACGAAATGTTATCTTGTAGCTTTTAGTAACAGGAAGTTCCCAAAAAAAGAGCTGTTTGTCTTGTCTCAGATCTGTGCCTATTTTTTGTTTTAAGATACAGTGGACCAACATCTTAAAGTGACACCCCAACTACCCCAAATGGTCCAGAATAAGTGGGCTCAGTGGCCACACATCTGAGAAGTATAACTATCTTGCAATAACTGTTTCATCCGCTAAAAAAAGCTATTGGTGTTCTTTTAAGTTATGGTCACCAGAATCAATAGCGGTCTTCCTCATTGATAGAGGATATTTGTGTTTAATTCATAGGTTTTGGACTAGTGGGATGTTGGATACAAACAAACTGAACAATATGTTTCACCAATCTACAGGTAAGTCATTATCAAACACTTATCAACATTGATTTAAGATGATGGATGTGACATCAACTTGACATGGTATTAATCAGAAGAGTTTGATAGCTTCATGATCTATCGTTAAGTTCCTTATCAGAAAACTTCTTGGTACAAGTAATCTATCTGATGTAGCCACTTCATTTTGTCCTCATCTTTTTTTTTTTAATTAGTTTTATTTTACGCTATAATAATTTAGGATATTCTGGATTCTATTATTAAAAGAGTCACATCATTAACCACAGCACAACAGTAAAAGAAGTGAGGAAATACAAGTGAATTAATCAGTAGAAACTTTATGTAATATGGTAAAAATCATTGCATTCTTTTCACCATATGAACTGCTACAAATACCTTTTTACAGGTACATACAACAACGTAGTCAGTCTAGTCCAGAGTTTTCGTAATTGTCAATCCCAAATTCCTCATACTACTACAGTATGTTACAGCCTCCCTGTTTACCAATATTTCATGTACGTTGTTAGTCAACTATTCAAAAGTCTAAAAGGCCCATTTATTATGGGTTTAGTTTTGTCTGGGATGAGATTCAGTCCGTGCTTTTCAGTCCAAATTACAATCTGTTGAATGTCCAAGTTAAAGATTTCAATATTTTGGTTAATGATACTAACGTTACAGTAAGCATATATCTGTAAGACTTCAGGGTAAGAGTGAAACTTTGTATGTGTCAGTACCTTGTATATCATTTACATATAGTGAAAAAAAGTAAGGGCCAAGAATGGATCCTTGTAGCACACCACACATAACTGGTTTCCAGTCAGATCTGATGTCATCAACTATAACTGATGTCTTCCACCTAAATAAGATCCCATCCATGTAAGAACCTTGGTGGAAAATCCTATATTTCTCAACTTTTCTACTAATAAAAGTGTGATTAATAGTATTAAAAGCTTTAGAATATTCAAACTGTACACACAGTGTATTGCTTTTGATTCATGGCAAACCGGATGTCATCTGTTATTCTCAGTATCGCAGTTTCCGTATTGTGATACTGCCGAAATCCAGACTGATAAATGTTATGAATATTTTGCGATTGTAGAAAATGAGTAATGTGACAATGCACTAATTGCTCAAGACCTTAGATAAAGCAGGCAAGATGCTGATAGGCCTGTAGTCTTGAGGAAGAGCAAGTGACAGGATCTTGTTTAGTGGACGGATTTGGGCAATCTTCCATATATCAGGAAAAATACAATTTCACAAAGATTCATTAAAAATTAAAATAAGAAATGGAAGTATAGTGTAGACACGTTTCACCATTTGAATTGATAAATCGTCAACACCAGTTACATTGGTACCGATTCTGGTGATTACATGCAGGACATCCAACTGCATCACTGGCTTAAATTGAAATAGAGGATGTGTATGCTCCGTGGGGGCAGACTTTGCAATTGGTAAATGTAATTTTTCAGAGCAACTTATTATTTATCCGAGAAAATAATCATTAAAATCATTCAAGAGAACTTAGACTGGGACTGGAGAAGGCTGCTTGCCAAAGCCCAACTTTTTCACATTACACCAAGAGACTGATGAAGTCTGTTTCTTGTTGTCAAATAAGTGTTGATGTATCTCAACCTAGAATTATGAAGGCACTGCTTAAATCTGTTTATGGGTCGGCGATACTGATCCATAGGCACCACATCGCCAACCTGGCTTTCCGGTAGATTGCGCATCGTTAAGCCATTAAATTAAACTTTCTTGAGTGAGCCAAGGCACTGGGCACATTTTATTCACTCGTTTTTAAATAATTGGAGCATGCTTGAAAAATTCACAGAATCAGCAAGTTTAATGTACTAACCATTTCTTTTTTTGTGTGAAAGTAAACAATTTTAATAAAAATAGAATGTTTTCATTTTAATAATATACATTTAAACTATATTTTTGTTTAAAATTCATCATCAACATTTTTTTCTAATATAATATTAATTTATACACAATATAAACTTAAGAGTGCATTTTTGTTTTTATTAAGTATTTTGTTGTTAGTTTTAGAACATATAGCTACTATTCATTTTATCTTTGAAATGCTATCAATTTGATTTTTGTTTTGAAGGTTATAAATGGTTTGTATTTATACGTATACTCAGGTTAAGTATAAGAAAGAACTATGTATTCCTAATTTGGCTGAAAAAATAAAGAGAATCTTATTTACTTTTATTGGTTATTATAAAACAATTCAATAAATAAGTATACCACTTTGAACGGAAATTAAATTTTGGAATTGAAAACCTTTTAGTGGAATCCCAGACATTTATATACTAATATCTTCAATAAATTCCAAAGTGACTTTACCACTAGTATTCAAGGTTTAAGGATACCTAACCATGTCTGGTGTCAATTGTAAAGTACTCTTTATTTGTGAATTTTCTTTATACAAAAAAATTAATCAAGAAGTGTTAAATTGTCAGATAAAATCAAAGGAATCGTAATTTAAAATAACTTCATTGATCTTCATGATCCATCATAAAAAAACGTAACGTATTGTGTAAAAAGCCTTATGTTACAACCACTTTCTTTGAATCTTCTTCATGATGAAAGGGTTTATAGCTTTCAACTCATGTGATATGTTATTCAAAGAAGGCTCCATTCAAAGAACTTTTTTAGTAAAGCAGATTCTGAAGATAAAGAAAGACCACTTTCTACTATAACTTCCTTGTACCGTTTGCCTCATAATACCCTAACAGGGCCTGCATCTATCCACCAGAGTCAGCCAAGTGAAGAACTGAATTGTTGCAATGTTGAGGAAAACATCAAATCAGGTCAACTAGATAATTTTTTAGTGCTTCGAGAGAGGTCAGAAAGCAGACAAAAAACATACAAGTCCATGACATTCATCAATTCCAAATTGAAGAAATACCAAACCTTGAGGTCTTGCAACAGTCACTTTTATCAAACATCTCATGTCCCAAACCAAAACTGAGTGTGATACATCAGAATATAAGAGGGCTTGCAAAGAAAGTTGACAGATTAAATCACTTTCTAACTGTTATCTCGCCACCCATATTGATTCTTACTGAACACGGATTAAACCACAAAAATCTTAGCAACACACGAATCCCTGGATATACTCTGCTGACTGACTACAGTAGAGACAGCCACAAACTTGGAGGAGTTGCCATATACACCAAAAATTCAGAGAGTATCAAGGCAAGCGCTATCGACATCTCTCAATTGTTCACACAATTTACATGTGAAGCTGCCATGGCGAAAATAAAAACAAAGTCTTCTACATTCTAGGAATGTACCGTTCCCCTAGAGGACAAGTTGAGGCAGCTATACAAACTATTGGCAATATTCTAGAAGCAACACACACTAAAGAGAGGCCAATAGTTTTAATGGGTGATGTAAACATAGACAGACTCAAGGACTCAGCAGGAAATAAAATACTCGAAAATGAACTCTTCTCACATAATATTAGAAGGTTACCTCTACCAGCAACCCGCATTACTACAGCTACGGCTACTTCAATTGATATGATATGCACCAATATTCAAGAGAATCATATTGAATTTAAAGTTTTTGAAGCTGGCATGTCAGACCACACTGGACATGTTTGTAAAATTGACACTGACACAAAAAGAAAACAAAAGCAAATTCAAACATACAGAAGAAACTTTTGCAACAAGAACCTGGACTCCTTAAAGACCTCTTAAACGAAGAAAACTGGCATGACGTTCACCTGGCATTAAACGCAGATCAAGCATACCACAATTTCTATCAAACAGTAAGAAGAGCTCTTGATGGCACATGCCCTTTGAAAAAATGACGATCAAAAGGGAGAACTAACCCTAGATTATTTTGTGATCAACTTGCTGATCGGTACAGATCTGAATACCTTGCGGCTATGCACCAGTACCAAACCAGTGGTGATCAAAAAGTTAAAGAATTGATGGTCCAGAAAAAGAAGGTATATGATTTGAGGCTTAGGGCAATAAAACGCAGTGCCACCTCTCAACATATAACCCAAGCACAAAATAAACCAAGAGCTATATGGCAAATAATTAATGCAGAGAGACACAGCAAACAGCCTCGAGATCACACACTTGAAATCCTGCTAGACGGTAAACTAGAAAAGGATCCTGAAACCATAGCCAATGAGTTTAACAAATATTTCTCTCAAATAGCTGGAGAAACCTTAAAACAGAGACCTGAACATGATATACCTGACAGTACTCAACGACCCTCAATCAACCACTCCACCCCTCTTAGATTTAGACATGTTTCTTCCAAAGATGTCAAAGATGCAATAGCTTCCTTGAAGCCCAAGCTCTCTTTTGGGATTGCCGAGGTACCAGCAAAAATGGTTAAGCACTGCGCTCAACAACTTGCTGTTCCTATTGCAAGCATAATCAATAAATCTTTTGCTTACAGCCTATTTCCAACTGCTTTTAAAGTCTCAAAAATCTACCCTCTACATAAAAAAGGGTTAAGTTACTCACTGAAATAAAAAACTTTCGGCCTATATCACTAATCTCACCTTTTTCTAAAATCATTGAGAAGATTGTCTTCACCCAACTACTAGCCTATCTTAAACATGAACAACTCTTGAGCGAAGATCAACATGGGTTCCTGAAAGGAAAATCCACTGCTAGTGCTCTCACAAGTATATTATTGAATTCGTCATTGATCGGTTGGACGCCCGCAAACATGCCTCAGCGATCCTTCTTGACTACAGCAAGGCTTTTGATTGTCTGGGTCATGAACAAATATTAAAAAAACTTGAAGTTTTAGGAGTAAAAGACAAAGAAAATGCAATTTTATCCACAAATTTAATAATCTTTCTAACAGTCAAGAAATTTCCAGTTACATATCTTTATCTCTAAAGCTGTGATATGCTGCAGCAAAAACACTTGCAATTAAAAAAATCACACTGATTTCGACGAACCTAGTGGGCGGAGTCGAACCTATGATGAAGCAGAAGATAGATCTACTTTCATTCAATCATCCATTCATTAATTAATTAGTTGAAGGATTTTCAAATTTTACTACGGAACAGTGAATTTAAAAATTTTGGTTTTCTACAATAAGTACTTAGCAGCTAAAGTGCATCCAGCCAGAATGTAGAGCAGGCTTTCATCCTAGCATAGCCAATGCTCATTAATACATAAAACATTACAGCTTAACTTATCTAACACTAAGTCTAAAGAAAATAATTTATTCTTAATTGATTGTAAATTGAGGTGAAAACTGCTGAAGACTTTGTTATTGAAGGTTGCAGCACCAATGGTGGGGAGTCCTATAGTGTCCCCCAAATTGCTGTTTCCCAAATTGATAGTGGAGTCTGCTGGTGTTCTGAGGTTAGAAGAAGACATGTGCTCAAGTTGAAAGGTGCCAGTTGAAAGTCATGGAAGAGACTTGTCTTGGCTTGTGAATGCACAAATAAATGAACTTAACAAGAAGAAAATGGGTAACAATAAGAAATTTATGTTAGTAGGGTTTGTAAATCCAGGTGGTCGAAATTCACAAGTTTTAAAAGAGAAGAATATTAAAGAAGAACTTACTAACAAGGAAGATGTACTAGTAATTGTGTCCGGGACAAATGACATTGCTTGAAATGAAGGAGGGGACGCACTGGCCAAAATTAAAGAGACTCTCGAAAAGTTTTACTTACCTAGTAAGTAGTAAGTAAAAGACTTACCTAGTAGGTATGATTTTGTTGACTGGTCATGTGTGAATTTAGCAACCAAAAAAATAAATGAAGAACGCAAAGGACTATGTGAGACATATAATAATGTGACCAAAGTGGAAGCAAGTAAGGCGGAGACATCTACATATGTCTTATGGTATGCACTGAATCCAAAAGGAAAGATATGGTTGCCAGAGAAGATTTGTGAGGCAGCTGAGATCGGCACTTTTCAACTTGAGCACATGCCTTCCTCTAGCTTCAGAACACCAGTAGACTCCACAAATCACGTTACAAATTGCAAGTAAAATGGGACTAAATGTACGTGTGTATAAGCAGCTAATTCCTCCATCTGTATTTTTATCCAGAGAGAAACAAATATCTCTGTTTTATCATTATTTATAACAATAGAATTAGATCTAAACCATTCATTTGCATCATCTAGCAGCCTCCTCTGATTGATCAATAACTGGTTTATTTTTTTATTGCTACTCACTAGGCTGGTGTCATCAGCAAATAGTACAAAATAACATGGTATATTGCGCGCAAAGTCATTCACAGTCACTACAAACACTGAACCTTGTGGTACCCCTATTGTAACATTTTAAGATCCGATTTGTCCCTACCATCTGTTTTCGATGATTGAGATATGATGAGAAGAGCTTCAATTCCTCACCTTTCACACCATAACCTTCCAGTTTTTTAAAATTAATTTATGTGTAATATAATCTAAAGCTTAAGATAACTCTATTAATGTAGCTGAACAGACCATTTTATTCTCAAAGCCATTTAAAACATTTAGAAACCACTGACTCCACAGCTTTAATTGTATTACAGCCAGGTATTAAACCAAACTGTTCTTTGCAAATGTACCCCTTGTTTGATACATAAAAATATAATTAATTCTTAATGCAATTTTCAAATACTTCACTAAAAATTGAAACTAGGATATTGGACGATAACTAACAGAATTAGACTTGTCACACTTCATAGTTTAGATAGGGGTTACTTTAACAACTTTAAAACACGTGGAAAATACCTTGCTGGAGCATCATGTTGTATAATTACACTAAGGGTTCCAATATAAATAATATGACTTCCTTTAAGATCTTAAGTGAAAATCTATGAATGTCTTCACAAGAAGAACTCAACTCTTTTACACATTTTAAAACATCATATTCTGTAATGTTGCGCCATATAAAATTATAAGATATGTTATTATGACTAAATATAATGTACTGATTTAAACATGTAATGCTCTGGTCTCATCATTTATGATATTATTATTCAAAAGATAAGCAGCATCAGTAAAATACTCATTCAGTTTTTTGATTTAATATTATATCTTTCACCTCCTTTACCATTTTGACAAGTTTCAGCTTTAATAATGTTCCATACTGATTTACACTTGTTATTAGACTTTTCAATGTAGTTATTATTTGCAGCTATGTTTGCCTGCTTTATTTTAAATCTATATAGCTTGGACATTTTTGAAGTACGACCATGCATTGGTTTTTCCAGTATTTGAGATGTAAAATCGATATATCTAGAAAATAGGCGTGACCTAAGAATAAAAGTTATATTGTGGTATAGTAGACTATACCACAATATTGAAGTATTTGATTGTGTATAGAAAATTTTATCAAAATCTGTTTGTACATTTTTGAGGTACGGCCATCCGTAGATTTGTTTTTTCAGTATTTGACATGTAAAATCGATATATCTCCGAAAATAGGTGCTAAGAATAAGAGTTATATTGTAGACTATATATTGAATGTGCATAGAACATTTTATCAAAATTGGCTGATACGTTTTTGAGGTACGGCCATCCATAGATTTGTTTTTTCAGCACATAGCCTGTAGAATCGGTGTGGCTCCGAAAATAGGTCTGGCTTCAGAATGAAGGTAGTAATATAATATAATATAATAGTCTGTGTATTGTATCTGTATAGAAAGTTTTATCAAAATCGGCTTGTACTTTTAAGTACAGTAATCTGTAGGTTATTCCAGTAGTTGACATGAAATATAAATATATATCCAAAAATATTTGCAGCCTAAGAATGAGGGTTATATTGTAGTATAGTAGACTGTGTCTCAAATGCGTATAGAAAATTTTATAAAAATTGGTTTGTACATTTTTCAGATATGGCCATATATAATATAGCTATGGCAATATAATACAGTAGACTATGTACTGAATGTGTATACAAAGTTTTATCAAAAACGGCTTGTACATTTTTGAGGTATTCAGTTAGGAACTAGGTCTGGGTACTTGTTCTTTCTATAGATGGAATCTATGGCCAATTTCAGGTCGGCTGAGCAGTGTAGTACTTAAAATTACTTTACACGGTAAACATGTTTGACAGAATTTAAATTGTTCTAACCATATTTGATTCCAATCGAGTGTTAGGCATTTATCATACTACAGCCCTTTCTGATATCTGCCAAACATTTTTGGAAATAATCATTCCTTTCATTTAATACCATATGGAAGAATGGTATTAAAGACTGGTATCTTCTTCCTGTCCACCTCATCCATCAACATTATCTTGGCCATGCACCTCAACTTCATTATAATCAAATCTCTCATTTATTTTCCTATCAATAGGCCCATCTTCCATTACAATCTCAGGGTCAATTTCACCAACCCAAATCAACATCTAGTCTAACCTCTTTAACGTCCAGTTTTACTCACCTCTTAAATATCGAAATTTTCAAATTCTTCAAGCCACTTATCCTCACTTGAATTGACACTACCGTCACTAGAACCATCAGATTCAACTAATTCATTGTTTATTTTACTTGAAAAATAGAACCAAACGCATTAAAATGCTCTCTTAAGTTCAAAAAAAATCAAACTATATAACCGACAACCTAACACCATAACAATAACAAAGAAGAAACCAATGACATATTCGTTTACTCATTTCGTAGAATATACTGCCGAAACAAAGTGCGTCAGAGACATCTAAATATAAAATAAAACGCCGATTGATCGTTTTACTGATTTACCGTATACACAAACATTTATTTATTTGTCTTCCAATGGCTTAGTCGTAATAAAACCAATAGTATAATTTTATTTGTAACCATAATTTTTTATTTGTTACTGCTTAAACTCTAGTCCAACGAGAGGTAACAGTTGCCTAGATAATGTTTTTGTTAACTGTAACTCTGATGGAATATTGTGTAATATTAAGAGCTTCCCTTATTCGGACCACGATGGCTTGGTTATAGGACTCAAGGCCATTGATCATTTTGCGCCATTGGAGGCCTCAACTAATTCCTTTGAGAACAATAACTCTTTTAAATTGGTGCTAACCAAGCACTGTGTTTATAATATAATAGAGAAACTGAATCTAGTCAACTGGTATTTCCTCTCTCCTCAATATTTTTGCAATGCAGCAACAATGTTTAAATATTTTTTCTCAACTTTAAATGATATTGTTAATTTTTTCTTACAATTAAAACCTCATAAATCTAAAGCAAGTAGCAGAAAAACAAATTGTAATTGGTACACACCTGAACTAGTTACAATGAAGGAAAAATTGTTGTCTCTTGACTATCTGTTTAAAAACACAGGAAGCACATTAGTAAAAGGTCAGCTGCTGGTTTTAAAAAAAGAGTATAGACTTAAGATTTCTGCTGCTAAAGTTGCTCATAATAGTAAGTTGATAGAGTGTAGCAAAAATAAATGTAAGACAGCTTGGGCTTTAATTAAGAAAAATTTTAATCTTTCAAGTGAAAGCAAACCATTGATTGAACCAAATATGTTTAATAATTTTTGCATTGATGCTGTAGAGAAAATCAAAAGAGATATTGCACAGCCCGTTATAGGGGCTGAAAATCTTGTCAGAAATGTAAGCTTAAGACGTCCTAGTTATAGGCCTGATAATATGTGTTTGTTTGAGTGGAAAACTGTTACATCATATGATGTCTTAAAGGCTGTTAAACATCTCAGTAACTCTAACAGTAATGATTTTTACAACATGTCAAATAATTTCTTGAAGCAAATAATTCCAAGCATTTCAACTCCTTTAGCAATTTGTGTAAATAGTATGTTACAAGAAGGGATTTTCCCGGAGGAGCTTAAAATTTCTAGAGTTTTTCCTGTTTTTAAGAAGGGACCCAAAGATAAACCAGAAAGCTATCGTCCTATTTCTCTTGTACCTGTACTATCAAAAGTGATTGAAGTCATAATTTATAACCAGGTTATATTGTTTTTAGAAACAAATGATATTTTGTCCAGCTTTCAGTTTGGCTTTAGGAGCGGTAAGAGTACTCTGGATGCTATTGAAGAATTAGTATCACAAATCTTGCAGGCCTTTGAGGCAAGGTCCTTTGCTCAGGTCACCTTTTGTGACCTGAGTAAGGCCTTTGACAGTGTTGACCATTCAGACCTTTTATCAAAGTTGAATTTCTATGGCTTCCAGGGTGTCTCTCTGAGACTCTTTGAGTCTTATCTTAGGAATAGAAGGCAGGTAGTGTGCATTGATGGTGAACAGTCACAAGAAGTTTACTTGAGGTTTAGTGTTCCCCAGGGATCTGTCCTGGGACCTTTGTTATTTTTAATTAGTATTAATGATTTACCTCACAATGTTACTAGTAATACTCTTCTTTACGCTGATGATACATCATTTGTAAATGTTTCCAGTAGCCTCCTAGACTTAAAAAATTTGGTAAATAACTCAATGGAAGAATCGGGAAACTGGTTTAGAGCTAACGGTTATCTATTAAACAAAAATAAAACTGAAAATATAATTTTTTCTTTAAGGCCGTATGATGAAGGACTAGTGGAAATGGAAACAGTTACTAGTACTAAGTTTTTAGGTATAAGTGTTGATCATCGGCTTACATGGAGTACTCATATAGACTATATCAAAACTAGGCTATCTAGAGTTGTATATTTGTTGGGACGATTGAAAAATTGTGTAACATCTGAATATATTAGAATGGCTTACTTTGCTTTTTTCCAATCAATAATTAAGTATTGCTTACTTGTGTGGGGCAACTCTTCAAGAATTATAGAAATTTTAAAATTGCAAAAGAAAGTCGTTAGAATAATTGACGGTTCAAATCCATCTGATCATTGTAAGCCTATTTTTAAAAGATTAGAAATAAATACAGTAATTAACCTTTACATATTTGAACTGGCTGTCTATTCCTTAAAAAAACTACCTGACATGGTCCTAAATGAAAATATACACTCATTCAATACCCGCAATAAAAATAAAATTAGTTTTCAGCACTGTCGTTTAAGTAAGTTTTTAAAAAGTCATGTTGTAATGTGTAAGAAAGTGTATAATAAATTAGTTTCCAATATAAATAAATACCCGCAACAGGTATTCCTAAAAAAATTAAATTATTGGCTTTTAAAAAATCCCTTTTATGGTTTTAATGAATTCCTAGAGCTTTCTGACACAACTTTTTAATGTAATTTTTGTCCTGTTATTGTTACCCTTCGATTTTAACCATATGTTTATATTTTTTGTTATTATATATGTTATTGTAAATAGTTTGTTGATTATTTAATAGTTTATTTACGATATTGATCCAACTGGAAGGCATAATTTGTAATTTGTAACTGGTTCAGTATATTTTAAGTTAACTCAAACTATAATTTGTCTCTAATTATTGTGACAAAGAGTAGTATTTCGGCTTATTGACAATGTCTATGCATGTACAATGTCTACGACAATAAAAGAATTTGAATTTGATTTGATTTGATTTGATTTGATTTGACATAACAAAACTATAAACAGTACGATAACAAGAATGAACAGAAGCAAGGTGCTGAATATCTGCAATTATCATAATCTAACTTAAAATGCAACAAACGAGTGTAGTGAAACAATAACAACTGAATTGTCATTACGATAAATAAATGATAACAACAACAAAATATTAGCAATAACAATCCTCACTAATAACAATACACAAATTATTAAATAGTAACAACGAATAATAAATAAACATCGTTTATAAACAATTTGCAAGTGCAAAAGACATAAATAGTAAAAGTGGAAAAGGTCAACTAACCGAGCACTACTCAACACATACACCTGTTGTGTCCCCGTAAAGGCACTGCCTGAAAAAGAAATTTGGGTTCACAACACTCAAACGTGATCATTTTTAAATGTGCCAACTGAAAAACACCACTTGTCATAACATCTGAAGGTTTTATTTATGTTTGTTACCCTCGAAGGAAGAACTGAATGACGAAGATGTAAGCAAGTGTAAATTCCTGATATCTGCAGATATTTTATTGAATAGTTTCACTCCCCCGCATTTAAAACTATGTTTTGTATTGCTATGTGCACACCTATCGTTTGTTGGGTTAAACGTATTCTTTGCATAGTGATAGTGCACATCGTAAAATTATGAAGGTTGTTAAGATTATGTTCAACGAAACGTACTGCATCCAGTCCACATATATTGAAGACAATGTCATCACATTGAACCTTTTAAGTAGTGGCCTATAGTGAACGTTCTAATTTGAACCACTCATTTTTATTAGTGTTCTCTTCTACAGTACAAACAGATTTTTAGCGGCATAATAATTACCCCACAATAAGATGTGATATGTGCAATACGAGGTGATGTACATCAACTTCACCGGTATAAAATTTCTCATCACCTATCAACAAGCCCCTTTCTGATTACTTCATCAATTTCACCAATACTAAATCAACATCACTAATCTAACCTCTTCACTGATTATGGCCAAAAGGCTTCCTTTGAGGCGGTACTATAATCTCTCAATTTAAAAGGTTCTTCTATTTGACGAAATTTTTAAACACGTTTTACAATTTATATGTTTGAGAAAATAAAGCAAAATCTTTGGCACCCTCATTTACTTACTTTCGGACCAAGGCGGTCAGAAAACCCTGATAAAAATAGCACCAAATTATATATTCCTAATAAAGGTAATTAATTAAATATTCTTGAGGGTCGAATCGCGCGCTCCTGCTGTAACGCTTAAGCGGTCTATTAATAGCTATCTCAGGGATAGGCAATTGACTTATACGACTGCCGACGAGCCGCGCTGGAGGAAGATCATGGTAGGAGCTGCACAGGGCTCGATCCTGGGACCGGACCTACCCTTCGATATGATCCTATGAATGGAAATGCCTGAAGGGAGCTTCCTCGTGGGATACGGGGGTGATATTTCCGCGGTCATAACTGCGAGGACCTTCGACAAAGCACAATGGCTGCTCGACCGAGTCATGTTGTAAGTGATGTTGTGTGTTGAGTCGTGTTGTTGTGTGTGTTGTCTGGTGGATGGGCGAGCACGGCCTAGCTCTGGTGACCGAGAAGACCAAGATCTTCATTTTGACTAGACGAGGGATTGATACTGTCTTCCAGGTCCAGGTAGATCAGGAGATTATCGAGACAAAGAGCGCTGCGAAGTATCTCGGCGTGACGCTTGATGACAAGCTCACGTTTCAGGACCAAATCTCTGGGGCAGCAAACAAGGTGATAGTTGTTATTCTCTCTTTGAGCTGACTGATGAGGAATATTGGCGGATCTGTGGTTAGTAAGCGGTGGCTACTCATGTCGGTGCCGCATTCAGTGCTACTGTACGGGTGCGATATATGGGTGAACGCACTCCGTCTACGGTGCTAACAAAAATGGCGGCATTACAAAGAAAAGGGGCACTCCGGATCGCGAGTGCTTACCGAACTGTCTCCAAAACGGCCGTCCATGTTGTGGCCGGAACTATCCCAATTGATCTGATAGCTTTCGTAAGGAAGCATGTATGTGAAGGGAACGGTGTGGTTACTCGCAATTATGCCCGAGAACACACCATGGAGAACTAGCAGGAAAAGGTAAAAAAGTAACATAATGTCTTATTTTACCAGGTGAAGTTAGGGCTTAGAACCCCTCTCTAACACTTAACCTGTGACCAATATTGAAACGACAGGAAAGATGGCTGCTAGAGCAGAGGACGTTAGACGGACAGACTAATTAGAGACAATAGAATGAGTGGACCGACAACATGGGGAGGTAAATTTCTAGCTGACCTAGTTCCTCGCTGGCCATGGCAACTTTCGATAGTACTTGTTTAAGATGGGTATATTAAAAGCTCGGAATTTCACTATGGGGTTGCAGAGCACGACAACGCCAACCACACGTCCTTTTCCTGAAGTCGGTGGGAAAACGTAAGAAAGAGATTTGAGATTGCCATAGGCCAACCCTCACCGGACACCATTGTTCATAAAAAGGGTTTCTGACATACAGACTTGGCATACTGTTTCTGCTTATGTAGAGTGGGGCACTGAAAACCAAGAAATTAGAAAAAAGGTAATACAGCCCTCGTGTTGCCTAACCGATGGCCTGATACTGCAGGAGTTCTCTGTTGGCTTGAGTTGGCATTCTCTTTAAGTAATGTGCAAAGCAATCCTTAGAGTAAGTGATGCCTGGGCCAGTGGGGGTTTCATGGGTGTGAGTGCCACGCACCAGCGATTTTCCCAGACGATGCATTGGCATTTCCCCATCGAAAAATTAAGATAATACTTCTAACGAGGTGTCTAGCGTTTATATGCAAGTATTTTTTAATGTTACATATCAGTCTAAATTAATCTTATTGAAATATTTAACATTTTACTTGAAATGTATGCATAGTTCTTAAAAAGGCGAATTAAAAGAATAAGGTTAACTTCGATTTTCTCGTGGGATAGAAAATTAAACTTATTATTATGGGGGATATATTACAACGAGTTGTATCTTATCATACGTAACACAAATAATAAAAATGAATGATCATGTTACTCCCAGGAGGAGAGCTTTTGGGGCACATTCAACTGTGCTTACATACTCGTACATTTTGGTATTAGTGAACCCATAAAAGTAATTGCACCCTCACACTCCTTATCGTGTGTTTAGTGGGGTTTTCTGATTCCCCCTGAAGTAAACTGGATGTGGCAATGTTTTGGTGATTTTTCTAGGAAGTAGACTTTGAAACCAATTTTAGGGAAAAAGAATTCAAAATCGAATAACTGTTATAAAAGGAGTTTCATGGTAACCTCTAAATGGGGTAGCCTGGTGATAGAATATACGTTGTATATTTACTATTAGTCATAGAGGCACACGTGCAACATATACAAATATCACTGTAATGGACTAAAACTCCCAGCCTGGGGGCTGTTACTTTGATAACATGCTAACACTCTTTCCATTTCTATTGAACTACGGTATCGTCCTTCCCTGAAGATAAGGATAGACGATGTGACAGATAACTTTTGATCTATTGTTCTGTGTGTTCTCTAATCAAGGTGTTGAAAACATAGATACTGTTTTTGTTGAAGCCCCTATTAACTTATTTATTCCATCATTGTTGAGCAGTATCGTCTCTGCACGAAGCCATTAGGTAGTAAACCTCTTTCTAAAATTCAGGTCCTTTATTCTGTCGGCATAAGAAATTAGGCTGATGTCATCTACATCGTTTGACTCCTGGCTGTTCTTTTCCTCCTGAGTTTATTAGTTATAATGGGGTGGAGGGGGTTATTTGGCCAATGGCATTAGCGCATGCGTAATCTTGTCGTTAGTTATTACATATTCATGACTGTTGCTAATCAATACAACACTTTTTTACACACTGTTCTTAATAATTTAGATTTTTGTCTCTGAGTATTCAAAGCAGTTATATTATCTGAGGTCATATTTCCTCGTTTTATGGTTTTTAATGGTTTCAACCTGGAAATACATACATTTATACCAGCATTGTCTCCAGGAGCCTAATTACAACATCATGTGAAATTTTTACCCTAAATGTTTATAACCTCTCGTGGAGAGATAAAACGGGCGTTTTTATATTTTTGTCTTCAGGGAAATAATCTTAAAGAGCTGGGTCTGTGTAATTAAAAATTAATCCACCTGTGTTTTTGAATTAACCCACCAAATACTCTATTGGACCACTTTAATATTAGACCCAAGGAACTCAACTGATTCTTATCGTAATTAAAACACAAGTATATCTTTTTAAGTTTCCTTAATCGTATATTTTAATACAGTAGGAGATGAATCATATTTTCCTTGTTTCGTTGAATGGAATAAACGAATACTTTCTTTTATATAGCGTTGTCAATGTCATATCTTATTGGTATCGCAAAAAGAAAGGCTTCATTTGTTGGGTGATGGTTTTCGCAGGGGCTTCTGGGGTCTGGAAGCACTGCAGCTTTTGTTAGTATTTGTTAGGTTATGTGACGTAACTACATTTGTCGTCAGTAATCGTGAAAGTAAACAGTAAACAAATTAAAGATTTAACAGTTTTATTGAAGTTCTAGCGCAATGGTAATGTAATAAGTAATATGCAGTTTTAGCTATTTAACTATTTTTGTAGTTTTATGTGCATTTTTGTTAGATATGGTAGTTAATTACAATTTGAAAAGGCACCAGTCCAACTGTTGCTATTCTCAGTTCGTTTTTTACGGAGGGGTGTTGATATTTGGTTTGAATTGACCAAATATAAAATTACTATTCAGTACTTGTACTAACTAGATGAGATATGGGTATTTATTTACAATACCGTGACCATGAAAAATGGACTTTTTTTCATGGGTTGGGCATTTATAGCCAAGTGTTATTATCACAGGTGCATATAAACTGGGGGGAAAGTATATCATTGTATTATATTGATGCCTTTCGGGCATTATTGCATTAAAGATGGAAAATAACCGACAAAATTTTGTCGAACAACACTTGAAGGGTTAAGGATCAGGGGCATCACGTGATCTGGGATTCGACTTTTGCAAGCTCGAGTTAATTTTTTTTCTAAAAGAGCAAGCAGTGCGCAGCACTGCGCAGCGGGCAGGCATCGTTGACAGGATTAACGTCATCATTTCAGTAAAATTGCCAGAGGTACTGTCAAAAACAGAGTTTTCAGAGGATTTCAAAAAATCGTAACTCCTTTGATTTTCGTTGCCGACGAATTTTTTCTTCACTATTGTTTTCAGGAAAAATTGTAGTTTTCAGGAAAAAAAAATGAACATACCTTTCCATGGTCACGATTTTGTAAATTGATACCGAGATATGTTTACAGTTTTAGTTGTAACATATGCAATCTTATGAACTATCAAACGAGTTCATTTTATTTTAACAGTACCCCTAGGTTGATATAAAAGTCTAAACTAAAGCTTAATTTGTAATAGAGATAGGAAATTCAATTTTATAAGATTAATGCTTAAGCCTTTGAATGTCACAGTGATGGTCTCATCAAAATTATGTGCTTAAATGCTACAGTAAAGATTACCACCACCAGAGATCCTTACAATAAATGGTACCCTTGTACTGGTTATCTGTTATTGCTGTATATTTTCAGTATTATTTTGTTTTGTATCGATTTTCAATGTATTTTGTTGTATACGGTTTGTACAATACTGTCTAAAGGTGATACCATAATGGCATACCATAGTTGCTCAACAGGTCTGAAATTTTGTTTTCATCCTGTAATCTCTCATATTGTTTTGTGCGGATAGCATGTTATTTGCAGAGTGCCTGTATTTTGTAATTCATGGTTTGTTCTCACACAGCTAATTACAGGTATTCAGATAGTACCTTAGGTATATTTTTGAATTTTTTTTACAACAACCTTCTCTGTGAATTATCTTGACTTTGATGAATTCGGCACTTTATGTTTTGTGTGTTTGGTTAAACCTACATATTAAGTTTTTTAACACCTAAACAAGAAGGTAGATTCTAATCCTCAAAACGTAAAGTTCTAACATAATAATGTCACTTGTAACAATTGAACCGTCATCAATAAAAGTTGTAAACAAAAAACATATGAACTTGAAACCTGGCACAGTGATTCCTAAGTTATAAGAAGAGATTTAAAACAAATAGTGTTTAAACAGATTAAAAAATAAAAGGCTGTAATCATATTTTTCAGTAGTCTAATTCTAGAAAGTAAAAAGAGTTTTAAAGCTTAAACTGCTTACATGAATTATTTTGGACATTAGAAGCTCGAACCATTATGAAATTTAAACAAAAATTACATATTAAGGAAAAATCTCTCTACAACATATAACTGTGTAATGACATAAAAAAACAAGATAGTGGATGGCAATGCACATCTCCTGACCTAAATCTTCCTCATGATTGGTTCACTTTATTTTTTCCTCTAATAAGCTTAAACAATTTCAAACTAAAAGTTTTAAAATTTGCTGGTTTGTACAAAAGGTTTTAGATTTTAAATCTAAATTCCACAAAAACATTATTTTAGTCTTCTACTGAATTATACTGTTTAATTTTGTTTGATTACAAAGAAGATTTTTGCTTAAGTTTTGTCATTCTCACTGTTCATGCATAAACTTTACAAAGTTTACAGTTGTTTTATATACAGGGGTGCTGAAAAGTCCCGGGACGGTCTAATAACTTTGGAACTAATTACAATATAAGAACCAAAATTTACATCAAGCTTTTGCTCATATAAAACTATTATTTTATGTATTTCACCATGATATCCTGCTTATGGGGGACGTCCCGCTAGGGGTTGGTGAAAATTCTTAAATAGAAGCATAGGTCGAGTCGTACATCAAATTAAAGCTCTTTTAATTAGAAACATTTTGGCGAAAATCTGACGTAAAACAGTTGACGCATTACAAAATGGCGGACACTCAAAGATTATAAAATACAGAATTTTTCAAATGCAAACATTCTGGTTGTTAGAGAAAACTGAGACACTTAATCTTTTATTTTACTTCTTTTACTTCAAATCACTTACCAAAACAGTTATAACAAATGTTCAAAGTGTTCCATGTGACTTCCATGTTAGCTTACTGTCGATAATCAGTCCAAGGTATTTAATACTATTGTTCTGTTCTATAATCATGCAATTGCACTGTTGGTAAGTATTGTTAAAACAATTAAAATCATGGAATTTCAAAGGTGTTTCCAAATTGTACTCTGTCTTTAGACCAAAAATTAAAAACTTTGTTTTTTCACTCAAAATCATGTAATTTTTATCAAACCATAAACGTAATAGTTTTAAATCATTCTCCATTTCATTTTTCAAGGTATTTAAACATTTATTTTTATAAATAAAAGCTGTGTCATCGGCAAAGGCAAATACACGACCCCTGAAGCGCCCATTACACAAGTCATTGATGTAAATCAAAAATAAAACTGGACCCAATACAGAGCCTTGAGGCACACCATGCTTCACTGATCCAGACTGGCTGACAAAATCACCAACTCTAACACTTTGTTCTCTATTAGAGAGGTGGCTTGAAAACCACTTATGTGGTAAGCCTCTGATGCCAGCTAGCCACAGTTTATCGAGCAGTATGCTATGGTCCACTGTATCAAAAGCTTTAGTGATGTCTAAAAACAACGCCGAGGATTTTTCGCCACTGTTTATTGAGTCAAAGATCTCCTCAGTAAATGATATTAGAGCATCTTCGGTTGAGAGTTTCTCTCGAAATCCAAATTGGTTTTTGCTAAAGAATTTTTTTTTATCTAAGAAATGTATTATCCGTATTTTAACAATTTTTTCAAAAATGTTACTGAAAACCGATAGTAAAGAAATTGGACAGAAACAATCAGGAAGCCTACAATCACCTCGCTTGAATATATGTATTACAACAGCTTTCTTAAGACTGGATGGAAATTCGCGACTTTCTATGCTAAAATTAAAAAGATATTCCAATACATGAAGGAAAAAAGGAGTGATTCTCTTCAACAATGTAGAACCTATAGAATCAATGACAGGAGATTTATTATTTTTTAACTTGTTAATTATGGTCAAAATTTCGTGTTCCGATGTTGGCATCATATAAAAAGATGTATCTATTTCTTCCCTCAAATTATCAGCTATATTCAAGAAATGGTGGTTGAATTCATTGGCTATATCATTGATACTAGTAACAATACCCTCTCTTCCAATAACTTCGTTGATTTCACTGTTAAGGCGTTTTTCTCCAATTAGGCTATTTACAACCACTGTGCTTTAATTAATGTGTCCAATTAGGCCTTCCACTGTGCTTTAGAATCTGTAGAAAAAACGTCAAACTTAGACTGAAAGAAATTTTCTTTCGCCAATTTTATATCCATGTTTAATTTTGCTCTAAACTCATTGTAATAGTTCTTTAGTTTAGTATTAGAAGGACTCTTCATTAACAGTTTGAATTTTTTTTTTCTTTTTTGGATACTATTTAATAGATTATCAGTTGTCCAAGGTTTCAATTTATCAAACTTTTTCCTAACACTAATTTGAGTTTGGCAACTTTTTAATGCTGCTTGTAAAGCTTTAAAAAAAGATTCAAAAGCAAGTGATGCAGATTTCTGTGAAAAAACTTCACTCCAGTCTGTTAACTCCAGCATTCTTTCCAATTTTGTAAAATCAAGTTTATTAATTGAAATTTCATCATTACATGTTACACTATCAGGGAATTTAATTGAAAAAACTACCGTTGAATGATCAGTTATATTGTAATGAAAAACATGCAAAGTAAATTCGTATTTAGTAGGCCTAATTTTTCCATTAGAAAAACGAACAAAAACATGGTCAATACAAGTCGCTGAATTTCCAACAATTCTAGTAGGTTCATTAATTAAATTATACAATCCGTTACTAGCCAACATACTTAAATAGTGGTCGGATTCATTACTTTGATTTAAAATGTCATAATTCATGTCACCTACTACAACAATATTCTTTCCGTTAAACTTATCCAACAAAACACTCAGCTGTTGCGTGAAATCCGCTCGCCTACTAGTGTGCAGACGATACACGGCTATCACGGTAAAGTTCTCTAGGCCGTTGACCTTGACATTGAAAATCAATACATCAGCTGATTTGATATCTTCTCTCTCTGTCACACTGGAACAATAATATGAGTCGCGTAGGAATACTGCAATGCCTCCCGCTCTATAACTTACATTACATTTGCTAAACGAATTATAGCCATTAATTTTGTAATGGTCCATTTCACACTTATTTATCCAGATTTCAGTCATCACAATTAAATCAGGAAATATTTTAGACGAATCTAAATCAGTTACGAGCAAGTCAAAATTTTTCCTCATACTTCTTATATTTTGGTTTAGAATTTTAAATATGCTGGCATCTGTCATCACCGATATTTACAGGATATAAATCAATCAATGAATACATAATATTGAAAATACAAAACAAATAAACGTATAAACCAAGTGATCATTATAATACTAAAGTATATATTTATAGAAAACATTAATAAATGAAAGCCTAGTATAAATGCATAAAGGCTGGAATGTGGTGACTTACAGTTTGGCTAAGTCGTCAAAGCTGGTGATAACTTTCACTTTTTCTCCGTCCGCTTTTTTCATCAGGATCTTCCCACCTCTTATCCAGAGGTAGGTGTAGAGTTTTTCTTTTTTCTTTTCACGGGCGGCATTCAGAAGTCGATGTCTTCCAGGGCTCAAACTCTCATTGATGTAGATGGGCGAGGCAGGTGTTGAAGTCAGGCCAATGTGGTGGGTCGAGAAGTTCCATTTCACCCGTCGTTTCTGCAACACAGCTTCAGAGTCCATGCGAGATATACAGGGTGTCAATTAAGTCTGAAACCTCTTTTTTAATTTTTGAACCACAATAGAAAGAAATACCAAAGTTCACACGTGCTTACTGGTGATAGTAACGCACACATCTGCCCAATTACCGACCGGATAATCCCTTTGGGGGACGGTCCACAAGGAGTCAGACAAAATTCTTAAATAGCAGCATAGGTCAAGTTTGGTATCAAATTAAAGGTCTTACTTAGCAGAGTACAATGCCGCAAACCGGACTTCAAAAGGTGGATTCATTCAGTAGTTATAGCTATTTGAATTTTAAAACAATTGAACAATGTAAATTATTAAGTATTACAAGTAAACACCAATTTTTAAGTACCTGTGATCAAAGTAAGTGTTCAAAATGTTCCCCTCCCATCATCTGACAATGTAGTAATCGAAGCCAGGAATCAATAATTATTACCAATAACACAACTACTGTTAGAATGTGAAAGTGGCAGATAGAGTCATACACAGCATCCACAGAAACTTAACGTTTGGGAAGGTATTACAGGAAATCAAATTATGGGCCCATTATTTATCAATGGTAATTTAAATGGTGACTCGTATCTAGCAATGCTCCAAAATGAGATACTTCCTGCACTACAAGCTGCTCTTGGTCGACAATTTCAAAGATTTTATTTCCAACAAGATGGCGTGCCACCACACTTTGCTCTCCTTGTTTTAGAGAATACTTGGATACAATATTCCTTCACAGATGGATTGGAAGACATGGTGCAGTAGAGTGGCCTGCTCGTTCCCCTGATTTATCTCCACTGGATTTTTTTCTTTGGGGATACCTCAAAGATAAAGTTTATCGTACTAAGCCTCGAGATTTGGCGCACCTAAGAAATCTCATAGTCCAAGAAGCTCAAAATATTCCTCGTGACTACCTTCAAAAGGCAGTGGATGGCTTTTACAACCGCCTAGGACATTGCCAGACGATGGGAGGGGAACATTTTGAACACTTACTTTGATCACAGGTACTTAAAAATTGGTTTTTACTTGTAATACTTAATAATTTACATTGTTCAATTGTTTTAAAATTCAAATAGCTATAACTACTGAATGAATCCACCTTTTGAAGCCCGGTTTGCGGCATTGTACTCTGCTAAGTAAGACCTTTAATTTGATACCAAACTTGACCTATGCTGCTATTTAAGAATTTTGTCTGACTCCTTGTGGACCGTCCCCCAAAAGGATTATCCGGTCGGTAATTGGGCAGATGTATGCGTTACTATCACCAGTAAGCATGTGTGAACTTTGGTATTTTTTTATATTGTGGTTTAAAAATTAAAAAAGAGGTTCCAGACTTAATTGACACCCTGTATAATATAATATTATTTCACTAAGATATTGTCTGTATCTGACCCATCACTAGATTTACTTTCTGAGACCTGTTCCATCAGTTCCCTCAAATCACTTCAGCTCAGAGCACGATCCATTATGTAGGTATATCCTACAATAAATCATTATTTTATCACCAATATTTTCTAAAAAAATGTATTTCTTATTACTGAAATCTGACCAAGACTAAATTATTATTTCACAACTACATGAATTACTCAAATAACCGGATATATATATATATATATATATATATATATATATATATATATATATATATATATATATACACACACACGTGATACAACTTCCTGCCCCTGGACTTTCAAAGCATGATCTAATTTTTTGTGCCTATAAACTCCATACCCCTAAAAATAAGCCCAATATAATCAAATATCGCAAATACAGGGACATAGATCATGCTTCACTTCTCACAGATGCTGCTGCTTTACCCTGGCATGAAGTAACCACTGCCAGTAATGTAGACGAAATGGTTACCAAATTTAATGCTTTACTTACTAATTTATTTGATAAACATGCCCCAATCATAACTAAAAGAGTAACCAAAGCCCCCTCTCCATGGATGAATGATTTCATAAGAAATTTGCAAAAGCAAAGGGATTCCGCCTTCTGAAAAGCTAAACGTTCTAAATCCACTTAAGATTGGGAGGCCTATAAACATCTTAGGAATCACACGCAGCAGCAAATCCGTAACGCCAAAGTTAGATTTTACCACACAACACTTTCAGAGCCTCAGTCCACTAAATCACTGTGGAGTAAAATTAAAGACCTTGGTGTGGGTAAGTCCAATATCAGTCCACCTGTTCCGTTTGTCCTCAATATTATAAATGATTACTTTATTAATATCCCTGTTAATATATCTGCAGCTTGCAATTATTTTGCTGAGCTGGAGGCTGCTCCTCGGGAAGCTGCTGGCCGCCAGTATTCTTTCAGACCTGTGAGTGAGGCTGATGTGCTTGCTGCTTTCAGGAGGATGACCAGCAACGCAGTTGTGGCTGACAACATACCTTTGCGCTTTCTGAAAGATCCATTGCCCATCACCCTTCCTGTGTTAGTAGTCATTTTCAATTATTCTTTAAATTCCTCTGTCTTTCCATTAACCTGGAAGCATGCTCTGAGAAAAGTGTCTAATCCGCAATCCCCTTCTGACCTACGTCCAATCAGTATTCTCCCTTGTCTCTCCAAATGCCTTGAAAGAGTGGTACATCAACAAATTTCATCTTATCTGAATACCTATAACATCTTATCTAAATACCAGTCTGGATTCAGGCCTAATCACAGCACCACCACAACCCTAATTAAAATCACCGATGATATCAGATTGGCAATGGACAAGAGACTAATCACCATTTTACTGCTTTTTGACTTTTCCAAAGCCTTCGACTGTGTTTATTACCCTCTTCTTCTCATCAAATTGAAGAAGTATGGTTTCTCCGATGGGTGTGTTAACTGGGTCAAATCGTATCTTACTGGGCGACAGCAATATGTCAAAGAAAGGGAAAAAATGTCTGAATGGAAAACCGTAACACGGGGTGTTCCACAGGGCTCTGTTCTTGGACCCCTATTGTTCTCAATTTATATTAATGACATCACATCTATTATAAGGCACTCTAAGTTTCATCTTTATGCCGATAATTTACAAATTTACGTACACTGTTCGCCTGATGAATTGAGCACATTTATGGTTCTATTCAATCAAGACATTGAATCAATTGCTTGTTGGGCAAATAAACATGGGCTGAAATTAAATGAAGACAAAACGCAGGCAATGGTCCAAGTTTCATCTTTATGGCGATGATTTACAAATTTACGTACACTGTTCGCCTGATGAATTGAGCACATTTATGGTTCTATTCAATCAAGACATTGAATCAATTGCTTGTTGGGCAAATAAACATGGGCTGAAATTAAATGAAGACAAAACGCAGGCAGTGGTATTGGGAAACCCAAGATTGATCGACCGTTTGACTTCAACGTTGCACCAAAACTTAAACTCAATAACCACGTACTAAATTTTCAAAACAAATGAAAAAATCTTGGTCTTACTATGAGCTCAAGTATTAAGTGGAATGACCAGGTTACGGTAACGTGTAATAGAGTATTTGCTGGCATTCACAGTTTAAAGCGTTTTGCTTTATATCTACCGTTCAATGTCAGGGTAATGCTGGTTAAAACTCTCATACTGCCACACTTCAACTAATGTGACGCAGTGATCAGTGACATGACTGTTGAGCTTTCTGACAGGCTTCAACGTGCTCAAAACTATTGTATCAGATTTATTTTGAATCTCAGATGTTATGAGCATGTGACTCCATTTTTCAAACAGCTATCGCTTCTGAAACTTCAACAACTTCGCCAACTTCACATTCTTTCAACTCTACATTCAGTTATCAAAAACAAGTCACCTATTTACCTGTCCGAAAATTCCAAATTTATTTCCGATATAAGTGAACAACCTACGAGAAGGTGATCCACGTTACTTTCAATTCCTGTTCATCGATCGAACTTCTTCAGTAAGTCGTTCACTATTTAGGCATGTCGCCTCTGGAACTCTCTCCCTGATAATATCCGTATTATAGAAGGTCGAGCTTGTTTTGGGGTGGGGGTTAGGGATTTGTTGCTGGGTGGCCTGTAGGGGTGACGGGTGGCGGTGCTCGTGGCCAGGCTGTGTGTTTGAGAGAATGAATGTAGCAATAACAAGAAATTCTTTAAAAAGTATATTGTTAATTTAAGTTTTAATTTATCTTTGTTTGAATTTTTTCTACATATTAAGCTGATAAATTTGATTTTTAATTATTACATAGTAGTATATATTTTGGTTAATTTTAAATTTTAATTTAAAATGTAATTTGTTATAGTTTTAAGGTCGTTAAATGTACATATATATATATATATATATATATATATATATATATATATATATATATGTATATATATATCTCTGTATATTATGTGAGGTTGAGTGGTAGAGAGGGCTAAATAGCCCTAACTCCACCTCTTGAATAAAGTCATATTTCATTTCATAAAACAATTATCCAAACAGTTGTCATATATAACCAAATAAATTACTGTAAATATATTTGGTTGTGTAAACTATCTATTTACCAAGCCTAATTGCTACTTCAGAACAAAATAGCACCAATAATGTTTAGTAAGTGGAAAACCATAAAAAATACTTGAAATAAATTTTAGCTAAGCAAACTCCAATACCCTATTCAGATCTGATAATGTATCAATAAGATTTCAATAAAAAGATTTATTTTTTCTAAACTATTTTTATTTACACTATTACAATATCCACGAACACACTACACATTTAATACAACACTAAAATACAAATAAAACTACCAACACTTAGAATTATACACGGCTTAGCACAGACATAAAAGTAAACAATGCAGACCAGACAGCATTCATAACAAATATACGTTTTCATTTATGTTTTGAATAATCAACTTGCTACGTCACAACCATAATAACAAAAGAGGAATAAACATTTAGTTTTCATTAGAATTTTCTTACCGAATCCAATGGTGCATGAATCAAATCAATACGTTTCCGCAGTAATTAATGAGGGATTTTATTTCCGCAGAAGTAAATTTATGAGGGAATGTTTGACCAACAAAATAATGTTGGTTAACACTATAGAAACGACAAAAGGCAACAAAATGTAGTCGGTTGACACTACTAGGGTTAAAAACAACTTTCAGTATAACAGTCTTATATATTTATTTTTGAAACATTTTGTTTTAATTATTCAACAACAAAGACAAAAACTTTACAATCACATTTTTTCTAGGTTATCAGTCCTTATTTTTAATAAACTATTTAAAAAGTTCATTATTTTTTAGGAAGAAAATATGTTAATTATATCTATTAAATGATAAAATTCCTTAATTTTTGAAAGAAGTTTATTAACTTTCTTTGTTTAAAGTTTGTTATTGATGATGGTTTGAAAGGATAAAAGGACTTCGAATATTTGCCATTGTTATATGTTACAAAATATATAATACAATGTTTCGAGGATTGAAATTTAACCTCTTCGTCAGGTGAGAAGATAATAAGTACACAAACATGTACTTACAAGTTGCAATGTGCAACAATGTACTGACACTAAAAAAAAGAAAGAAAATAAATTAAACATACCCGAAAACTGCTTGGAGTCCAGACAGGAGAAAATGAACCCAGGCATTGTTACTGCAAAGGATGCAAGTCGCTAGCACGAAAAGTCAACAGTTCAAACACATGTCACACCAGCATAGACGAAAGTGGGACACTGTGCTCATGAAGGAAACAGGATTTTCAGTAACACTACGTTTCGAGATCTGCAATCTGATCTCTTCTTCAGGTAAAGAACTAACCTAATACATAATTACAAACTAGGTTAAAATAAACAAATCTTACCAAAGCGTTGTGGCACGCCTAAGTCAGGAATCACAACCACCATGTTGTTTGTCAACTTCACTAACTCTATAAACATGCACTTAATAAAATATATATATATATATTATAATATATAAATATATTTTATTAAGTGCATGTTTATAGAGTTAGTGAAGTTGACAAACAACATGGTGGTTGTGATTCCTGACTTAGGCGTGCCACAACGCTTTGGTAAGATTTGTTTATTTTAACCTAGTTTGTAATTATGTATTAGGTTAGTTCTTTACCTGAAGAAGAGATCAGATTGCAGATCTCGAATCATAGTGTTTCTGATTTCTTGTTTCACTGAGCGATGGCAAATGTCCGGAAAAATCCTGTTTCTTTCACAATCCTTCCATCGTAAAAAATAACCTTCAAACAAAGAACTGGGCTCATGACTTGCATCCTGTGCAGTAACAATGCCTGGGTTCATTTTCTCCTGTCTGGACTCCAAGCAGTTTTTGTATGTTTAGTTTATTTTCTTTCTTTTTTTGTGGCAGTCCATTGCTGCATGTTGCAACTTCTAAGTTCATGTATATGTACTAATTGTCTTCTTATCTAATGAAGATAATACATTTAAATCCTTGAAATGTTGTGTTGTACATTTTGTAACATATACTGATGGTACATAATCCTATTATATTAACGTCTTCAATTTCAAAATTACAGCTATGTAAGAAAGTCTGACTTTCTTGTACTGTGCCAGAACTAGTATCTATTATTGTTGTTATTCAACACTTCTTGTTCACAATATCAATATGGCAGTTGAACTACAATTTTCAATTCATTATGACCTGGGTAACATTATTAGACATTATTATACATGGTGAATAAAAAGTATGAATACACTATATTTACTTTTTAACCTAGAAAAACCAAACTCACTATACCTCTGTTGGGTACATAAATGCCCAATTTAAAAATTGTAATCGTGAATCCCCATCAAATTACATATTTTTTAAAGGTCTTTACAAAAGAAACTTAAGATCATTATTTCAAACCTGTACAAAATAGTGACTTATTAAAATTTAATTATTTTTATGTCTAAAATTGTTTGAAATAACAAGTTGTAAACAAAGTAATGAAAATATTCTGAAAAGATTTCGATATTCATTACTTTTCCGAATAAAAATATTTTTAAATCGATTTAACCGCCCTTTTTTGTACTGGTTTGAAATAGTGACCTGTCTGTTTCACTGTTAATTTTATTTCATAAAGACCTTTAAAATAATGTGTAACTTGACTAGGATTTACATTTAAAATTTCTAAGTTGAGGTCAAAATTTAGTATTTTGGGGGCAGGGGCAATCATGTGATTACTGACCTTAAAGTGTAGTTTTGCTACCTACAGATGTATGAGTTTGGTTTTTCTAGCTCATTGATAAGTTAATATGAGATATCTATACTTTTTATTCAACCCTGAATATAGAAGTATATATATAATATAACAATGTTATTCAAATTTGCTCATATGAATTGCTTAGTAGATAGAACTTCCAACATTTAACCTTTTCTTCTCTTCAAATATATATGATGCAGTATCTGACAATATGTGAGCTCTAGAATTGAGTACCAAGTAGGTTATACTGATAGCACTAGTAAAAAACAATCTCACACTCACAATCTCACACACACACAATCTCAATCTCACTTGTTTGATTTAATTTTTCCCTATCATAAAAAATCACATTACTAATTGAAAACACAGGATGCCAAATCGCAATCATGTCTTGGTATTGCTCTCTTCAGTATCTCGAATTTGTGGCAGATTGAACTATAATCCGAGATACTGAAGAGAGCAATACCAGGACATGATTGCGATTTGGCATCCTGTGTTTTCAATTAGTGATGTGATTTTTGATGGTAGGGAAAAATTAAATCAAACATGTAGGAGAAGTATCACTGATCATACTCAAGATTATTTACTAATTAAGTATAAGTACACATTTTGTTGTTAGCTCTTTCATTCTAGAGAGGTTGATTGTTTTGATCTTCAATTGGAAACATTATCCATTGAATTTTTCACAAACCGATTTGTAGAAAAAATGTTTTTATATGAGGGATGAGTCTAAGAACCTTACTCCAAACATCATCTGTGTGCCTGCCTTATGTTTAACCCTCAAATCATAAAAGCATGAAAAGCATCTTTTGTGTGTGTTTATACAAAAGATTTGCTTTAAATTTGTGGGTTTCTGTTCTCTGATTCTCTTTGAGCTTAGGAATAAGTCCGTAGTCAGTTCTTTTTCTTCATTTACAAGCAGTAGGACTGTTGAGCCATATGTGCTCAGCTGATTTTCTGCTTCTTTACAGATTCTGGACTTATCATTCTGGCGTAATCTCATCTTTATTAGGTGTCTCTGAAGAGGGCCATGTTCTGTTAGCACTCTCAGTACCAGTTGTTTTGTATATTCCTTGCTTAGATCTAAGAGTCGGGCCAGATCTGATCTTATTTAACTAGGCATTTACTATAGGTCTGCTGTAGAAGAAGGCAATCCCACCACACGGGTCTGGCTTAGCTAAAAAGCTTTTAGAACCTTTTTTGGCCAGGATGTCTGCTATTCATTTCCAGGACTGCCTTCATAAAATTAAGAAAAAAGTTGTCATATACATACAGTTTGTGGTTTTTAAATTTGTTGGGAACACTTTATGTTAGCCTGCAAATATTTAAAACTAGTTTAAGAACTAGTCTACTTTAATTAGATTTCTTACAGTATTATATTGTAGTAAGTTTTTTATGCGTTAACTTTATGCTATTTTATTAGTTAATTAAATTTTAGAAAATAGCAGGATTGGCAGAAACATGCCTTCGATCCTCTTACTTTCTTTGACAGTAATTTCTACAAAAAGACTGACAGAGCAGCAGTGGTGTTACTATTGCCACCTATAAGAACAAACCTATATATGGAAATATTTGAGAAAATTTTCCTGGAAGGAGTGCAGAAGAAGCTGAAGATATGGGTTTATTACATAGATGATATATAGGCAGTTTGGCCTCACGGTAAAAGACAGCCAAGATGAATTTCTACATGATAAATGTTATACAACCTATCATCAAGTGTGCTATAAAATTTGAGAACAACAGGAGTTTACCATTTTTGGACTTAATGGTAGCCATACGAGAGTATAGTACATTCGGTATATAAGAATCCAACACACCAATACAATATCTGAATGCCTAGTAACTTCATCATCCAGTCCAGAAGGACTATTGAATACAGTAATCGGGCAATATATACATTAGAGAAAGATAACTGGAATAAAGGGAAGAGGACACAATACATTATTGAAGAATGGATACAATACTGTACAGAGCAATAAAGTATTTAAGAAAAGATAGCAAAATTTAAAGATCAGAATGTGCCAAATGTAGGTTATGACTTGCAGTTTATTAAGCTTCATTATCCTAGACTACTGTCATTACCTAAGTCCCAAACGACTTTTTTCTAGAATATCTATGGAAGCACCTAAAAAGTAAGGTACTAATGTTTAGGAACAATAGTATGCTAGCCTAGAGATAACTTTAATAAATTAATTTGTTTAAATTAAAAAAAATTAAACTTAGATAGATGTTTTACTTTACATTGTTTTTACAGGCTGCCAAAATGAGTGACTACGACTATTTAATTAAGTTCTTGTTCTTGGGAGACTCCGGAGTTGGGAAAACCAGTTTTTCTCATTCGCTACACAGATGGAGTCTTTGCATCAAAATTTGTCTCAACTGTAGGAATTGATTTTCGACTTAAAAGAGTGGTAAGAACATTCATGTTATGTTATATATAGATATTTTATACGTTATATTACATTATACATGTCATAATATACAATCTTCTGCAGCTGTCTTAAAGGAACATTTTGTAGTCTGATGTCAGTTTTTATTGTGTCTTAAGTTATTGCTTTTCAAACAACAAAGTGTGGAGAAAGTATCAGGACCTCGTAAATTTTAAAACTTAAAATTTTATCAGCAATACTTTTTTAAGTGAATAAATCTTAAATTATTAAAATCCCAATCATAATCCAGAACGTTTCTTTTTTTTATCCTGAGGGAAAGAGACGAATTGTCTCCACACTTAGTCCTAAAAGGACCTTTGTACCTCTCTTACTTATGTTTGCCCCTTAGAATCTGAGACTTTTACAGAAGACGATCAGATTTGAGGGCTCCTGTTCTCTGATGCCCTTGGGGCTGAGGAGATATGCCCCCAAGAATCTTTTCCAAATTTTTGATATGGCAGAACCTATTTAATATCATTCTTATATCCTCCTTTCTCTGATCTAGAGAGATGCCCACCCACACACAAGAGAGAACACACAAAGACAAAAAGAAGAGATAAACACTTTAGATTGTCTTAATCCTGAGGCCCTACTCCAATTAATGTTTCTTATTCTCATTTCCAATCTTGTACAAGAGCTTTGCTGTTAGAGAAAGCTATCCCGCAACTTGGCTCTGGCCCCACCATAATGGACTCCGCTCCCTTTTTGGCAAGGATATCTGCTTTTTCATTTCTATGAATGCCCTCATGGCCTGACTCCCAACCGAGTTTTACTCTGTTATTCTTAGCCAGAGCATTCTTGCATTTCCAGATTGCTTTAAAATCAAATGAACAAGTATTGAGTGTCTTTAGTGCAGCCCGGCTGTCAGAAAGTATAAAGTATTTTACTCCTTTTGTCCTCATTTGTATGAGTCTTCTGGAGCATGATTCTATTGCCATAACTTCTGCTTGGAAGACCGTGCCATGTTTTCCTAGGGGCACTGCCAGGTTAACTCCTGGTCCTTATATTCCGTATCCTGCCCTATAGTCATGGCGTGAACCATCTGTGTAAAACTTCAGAACTCCTTTTTAATGCATTTCTCCCTTCCTTCAATAGAGACAGTATGATTTGCCTTTGGAAATACCAAACACAAACTTCATTTTATTTGCTGAAGATACAAGTGTAAAAAACAGAAAGGACCCTTACATATTTGGAAGACTACTAAACTAACACTTAACCAACTTAATGATGGGTTCAAGTCTAATTGACTTCTACTTAACGCAAATCTAAAAATTGAAAAAGCATATTGTTTTTTGTTGGGTTTACCTACTAATAACTGCACTAATATGAGGAGCACTTTCACAGTGAATGTTAAGTGTTGGCCATCTTTTTTTGAAAACGATGATACCATAATTTTTTATTTAACTCCGAGCAAGGAGTTAAAAACCTGTGCCAGTTAAGGCTAAAATGCATATCAGTTCTAGGGTTAAATGTGTTATTTAGAACTTAGTCCAGTCTTTGTAAGTTCATTAAAAGTCCACACTGAATTTGGTAGAATGACTTACCGATAGAAGACTCGTAAAAATACTAAACTTGACTGATATTAAAAACTTGTTTCGATAATGATGAATGAAATCTAATAACCTCAAAACCTGCAATACTTAAATAAACAGTATACAATCATTATAACCCCCAATTCCGCAATCATTAACTAAACCGCAACAACAAGTCAACAACCAAGTACCAAGTTCCATCTGACGACTTGGCTGGGACGAATTGAAGGATGTTGCCTACTTAATGAAAGCATTTATGATGGATGTAATATGATGGAACCCTATGATATTTTTCAAACAGAAGTAGACATATATCACGGTACATATTATTTCAGTATCCATGGTTAACACTGTGTACCCTGAGCCCGAGTATAGGTCGGGCCGCGTCGGCAGCGCCTGCTACCGGCGCCCGAGTATAGCTCGGGTCGTGTTATTTAATTGTATTATTTAGCTCAGTCATCTTATTTTTGGATTCAAACATTTTGATTATGTTCATTGGTTGTCTAAGTTTGTATTTGTTGGTTTTGAGATCCCTGGGTCACATTTTAGTAATGAAATACGTATATTTATCGTCGTACTACAAGCGAGTCTAGACAGCTGATCGTAGGCGCTGCGGCTGATCGTCGGTACTGTCAGTTTGCTTTGTAGTGTTTCACGTTGTGTGTTGTTGTGAGTCTTAGTGATGTCTTACTAAGTTTTCTACAAATCTTGCCGACAAATACTGAAGCAAATGTTATTATAATGTATTATAAATGTGAATTTAACTGTTTATAAATAATCAGAACTTTAGTTTCTTACTGAATGAAGTAAAGGCAAATGCAAGCAATGTGAGGTTATCCGTGTGTTTTGTTTTGTATTTACACTCGCTTTGTTCTTTCTTCTCGACTTTCCGTTGATTTTCTTTTATATTGTTTACTTATTATTTTCGAGTTTAAATAATATGGGTGATGAAATCAAAAGTGATGCAATTCGTGATCTTTTGTTTGACTGCGAGTCGGAAAGTGACAGTAATTTTGATACACACCTGGGACCAAATATTGATTTTATGAACGATCTAAACGAAAATTTGCGAGATCCTGTATTTTATTCAGACCATTGTGCTTTAAAAATTACCACTCTAAGGCGAATTACCTGAATTAGCAAGCTATGTAGCAAAAACTTTTTTTGTATTTTTTACATAACATTCAATATTATGTAATAATTTTATTTTGAAAATAAACTTTATATTTGTATACATTTAAAAAAAGTATGTATCTCCATCTTTAAAAAGATATATAGTATGAGTTTATAACATTACTGTAATAACACAGAATTTTTTAAAAGCATCATAAAACCCCCAGGGAGCCACGCCGAAACATGTATTAAGGGCCCAGGGTACAAAGTGTTAATCAATCTAAAACAAGCATTATTCATTTTAAAGCTAGAAATAACCCAAATAAGTGTTTAGAAAGATGTTTTAGAATAAATTTGGTTGATTCTCATATTTTTCGAGGAATGAATATTGACAAAAATTTTAACTGCAAATATCATGTTGAATTATTAAATAAACTTAATGCTCTTAGATCTGTAATTAAAGTCTCAGTTAATTTCGTAACAATACAATTTGTAAAATAGTATTTTCACATACATACAATCATTCTAAAATATGGTATTGTTCCATGAGAAACCTCATCTAATTTCAAAAGAGTGTTCATTGCTCAAAAACCTTTGATAAGAGCCATGACAGGGGTTAGTTCTAGAGCAAACGGCCATTCTCTTTTTAGAAGAATTCAAGTACTTGCCATGTTTGTATATTTTTTATTTTAAATTTTGTTTATAAGAATCCAAATATGTACATTAAATTTAATAATCAACATAATTATGTAACTGGAAATAAAAACCTTGTAACATTTCCAACTTATAAAAGTAGCCTGCTTAAAAGAAGCCCACTGTATATGGGTATTCGTATTTATATTATATAATATATTACCAACAACTATAAAGTCTTACAGAAAAGCAGTCTTCAAAATTATAAAATAAATGTTATTAGATCAAGCTTACTATAATATAAATGATATTGTAACAGATAACATACTAACTTGTTTTGTACTCAAGGTTTTTATTTCCTACACTTTTAATATTACTTGATTTAACAGATTATTATGATAAAAAAGATTATAAATATAATAGAACTAGAGACGTTAAATGAAGTTCATGAATTGAATCATTGAATCAATTTTATTTTTTATTTTAGCATTTAGAACAGAATAAAAAAATATGTATTGATAGTGCACCAGTTTAAATTACATTTTGTAATGTATTAAATGTTATTGTGCTATAAATGAATTGAATTGAATATTCTATTAAGTTATTGAAAATGTATTTTTAAACCAGTATTACATGTTTATGGCCTTATAATTAAAACACTAAAAGTCTCACAATAAGTTTTCTATGCTTTGTTTCTATACCTAGAAGGCTTTTATTAAATAATTTCTTTACTATTATAAGATAGTTGTAACATCTGACTGGACTTTACTGAAATTATTCAATGTTTGCAGGTATACAAAACCCTGGGACGAAGCCAGATTGTAAATTTGCAACTTTGGGATACAGCTGGTCAGGAAAGGTTTGTTACATTGAAAAAATACAGAGAACTTTGCATTAGGAAAATTTTAATCCCATTTCTGCCTATATTGTATTGCTTTTTGAAAGTTATGAATAGAGTAGTAATTGAGTATTACAGTACAATCTGTCATATCCAGACCTATGATAGCTTCATCGGTAATAGGCACTGTTAAATAAATCAAGGAATTGCTATGAAGAAATCAACGTATCACGTAGATCTACAACAATTATTGTCTCTTATAATTTTCCAAACATTTTTACTCAGAAAAAGAGTTGACTTAGACTAGAGCTGTGTAGAATGTGAGTTATATTCCAAATAAACACAGGTCACAGCAGTGACAGTGTCACATGGCACAGCAGCTAGGGGTATCTAAAAGATGTAAAAGCTGCTTCGACCATTTGCTCTTAATACTGATAGGAATGGACGAACCTCTTATACCTTAGGGAATGGATAACGTTATGTTTCATCGATATGCCACATAGTGTCGGATATGATAGGTTTTATTTAATTAGTAGCATGCTCTTAGATATGAATAGTTTGTTTTTCTATTTTCATGCCGTAGTTGTATGAGAACAAAGCAAAAAGAGAGCTGAAATTGTCGTTTGTTTTATTGAATAACTTTGTAACAGAAAAGAATTAAAAAAGGTGGTGTCGATCCTGTTTTAAACCTTATTCTTTCCATCCTCTTGGACCACTGGCCTATGCAAGGAATAGAATAAGGAGGAGATTTGATATGGTACAAGGTCGATGAAACTTATTAACAATTTATGATTATAGTGGGATTACCTATTCGTGTTTACCCTAAGACTAAATGTGTGCTGTACATTGTCTGACCAAGACACTTATCCATCTGTCAGTGTGTATCACTAAAACCGCGCCATAGAGTTGGTAGAAAACTATTTATCTAATTTTAATGACTGTGACACTCTAACATGGCAAAGAATTACAACAGTTGATGTATTAAAAGTTGTTGCCAATCTAAACCTATCATGTAGTGAAGACTATTATAGCATTTCTAATATGCTTGTAAAGAAAATTATAAATGAAATAGCTGATTCATTGTCATTATTGTTTAATATGATGATAGAGCAAGGTGTATTCCCTCATGCCCTTAAGGTCACTAAAGTAACTCCTGTGTACAAAAAAGAAGACAAATTTAGCCCATCTAGCTACAGGCCGATTTCGTTAGTACCAATTTTTAGTAAAATATTTGAGTCATGTATAAAATGGCAACTAAATTAATTTTTTCTTAATAATAATCTATTTTGTAAGAAAAAGTTTGGGTTCATACAAAACCGAAGTGCAATAAAAGCAGTTGAAAATATTGTAGATCAAATTTTAGCAAATTTTGAAAAAGGGGTATTATCATCTGCAACATTAATCAACTTGACCAAAGCATTTGACTGCATAGATCATGAGTTATTACTATCTAAACTTTATAGATATGGTATTAGAGGCAAAGAACTGCAATTAATGATGTCCTATCTAAAAAATAGAAAGCAGATAGTTGTGCAAAATAAAGATAGATCCAAACTAAATCCTATTGAAATTGGAGTCCCACAAGGTTCTGTCCTGGGCCCTTTTTTGTTTGTTGTTGCTGTTAATGATTTCTCATTTAATGTACCATGCTCCTCAGTATTATATGCAGATGACACCACACTCTTGAATTTCAGTGAAAATTATGAGAATCTATCTCATTATGGAAGAAAACTATGCGGTAAAATCGGCTATGGAATGGTTTGGGACAAACTACTTAGTAGTAAATGATCAAAAGACTGAGAAAATACTGTTTACTTTAAATAGGAATTATTAAGTTAGTAAACCTGTAAAACTATTAGGGGTATACCTTGACAGCAAATTAAGTTGGGATCATCACATAGATCAATTGTGTAAAAAATTATCTAGAGTAGTCTATCTCTTGAGTAAATTGAAACATTGTATAGCTATGAATATGCTTCTAGCCTCCTATTATGCATTTTTCCATTCACACTTAAGTTATGGTCTCTATGGGGGAACAGTAATAGTGCATTAAGAGTAATGAAATGGCAAAAAAATGCATTACATGTTATGAAAAATGTTTCAAAAAGAAAGACCTGTGTTCCAATTTGTAAGAAATTTAAAATAATGACTATTCCCATTATGTATATATTCTACTGTCTTATAAGTGTAAAGGAACAACTTGAAACATTTACAACTAGACAGGATATTCATGGTTATCCTACTAGAACAAAACATTTGTT
The DNA here is from genome assembly GCF_021130785.1 of Homalodisca vitripennis. Classification (NCBI taxonomy): domain Eukaryota; kingdom Metazoa; phylum Arthropoda; class Insecta; order Hemiptera; family Cicadellidae; genus Homalodisca; species Homalodisca vitripennis. The sequence continues at coordinate 105,982,768 of NC_060215.1, read as the reverse complement.
ACAACTCTTACTAGTTAAATTAACCAAAACAAAATGCAGTTATCTTTTTATGAAAATTAAATTGTTTAATAAGTTACAATTAAATGCTAGATCTGTATCTTTAGTCAAATTTAAAACAGTTTTGAAGTGCTGGTTACAAGTTAATATATTTTATTGTGTTGATGAATTCTTAAATTGTGATACCACAACAATAATTTTTTAAATTTTGTCTCTCAAAGTATTTATTTATTCAGTTTTAATATTGTTGAGTTTTAAAATTTTATCCATGTTAAATGTGTTAATGGTTATTTATTTATTATTGTTAATTTATATAAATCTGTTGGTTGTTTGGTTATTGTTATTAATTATATAGATCTATATATTTACTGGTAGGCTGGATTGAGTAGGTAGAATCTGAATTGTTCATTTAGTTTTAGTTTAGAATATTTTAGTAACTTGATGAAGTCTATTGCACTATTGAATGTGTTTAAAGACCAATAAAGATCTTGAATCTTGAGGCACTAGACATTAAAATCAGATTTCAATGGAATTTGGCACATAGGTGTAAATCCGTTCTGGACAAAGTGGAACACATAAAATGGATGTTTGTGCACATTAGAGCAGAAGATAAAATTAATGATGACTGGAGCAAAAATGGAAAATCTTGTCATGGATGATGAAATATGTTTGAAATTCAATCATACCTCCTATCTGGTTATGATAATGCACAATCCATCACCTCAGCACTGTTATATCAATGTGTGTAAAGGATACCCAAGTGGTATTGAATTAAAAGACTTACTGTATAACAAATTTAATAATGAAATAATAGTTAGGCTGACAAGCTAGCTTGGCTTCAATTTCCACTGCTCTGATTTAAGTGAACATTGAATCTGTGTGTTAACTTCTTTACTTCATAGTAAGGTTGTAAAGAGAAAACAAGCTAAACGTCTTGAATAGATTCATTTGCTCTACATATAATAAGCTTGAAGCAGCGTCAGAACGTAGTGTCTTGAAAATATCACTATATATTCAATGAGGCCTGACCATCTGTACAAAAACCGAGCCTATGTATTATCCACCTTGTCGGTCAAAGTGAAAGATTGGTTCAGCTGTAGCACTTTTAAATTGCAGGAACGTTCTGGAACACATCAATATTCCTTGTAAATTCCCATATTCTACTAATAAAATTTGTATGAGATATTCTTATGACCTTGAATAGCAAAGGCTTAATAACAAAGAAATTGTACTGTTGTAAAAATGGACATCGATATGTTGTGTGGTTACCATTGTCAAGCAGTTCATTCAACAAACTGCCGGCCATATTTAGTTTACATGCAACTTTTAATGTGCTTTCTTTAGGAGTGTTTTCTTTGTGGGTTCTTTGAGTGTTTTTGTGAGTACAAAACCTTTCCAGTGTATTTTTCAATGAGAGGACTCGAAGGATGTATAAGCTTGTTCTGTGTTTGTGCTAATGCCATTAAACCTTACCTTCATCAGCTTTCTTACAAATTACACAAAACACTTTTTTAACAAATCTTTGTTTCAAACCTTGATTTTTGGTTACTAATTGTTTTCTGCCATGGTGATAAACAATCTGAAACGTAAAAAAGAACTGTAAAATGATGGCCTGGGACTGGGAGTGCTGCTTTGTTCTTCTCAGCGGTTGTTGAGAATCATGGTTTTGAACAAATACTTCTCCATTGTTAAAATTGTTTATTTTACTTATGTAGACATTAATATTTAAATGATGATAACTATTTATTATTAGCCTGCTTACTAAAAGTTTATAAGAAAATAGAATTGTATTAGATATCGGAAACAACCGTAAACTGCAGTACAAAGCAAACAGGGTGTGAATATGGCAACAGCACATGCTCGAACCAGATCAAGAGGGCAGGGATATAGTATTAGCAGACACATGAACTCTTTTTGGGTTAGCTATCAAGTTGTGTTTTTTTTTGTTATATTCCAATAAATAATATCATAATTAAGAAAACGGATTTTACAACTTTATTAGATTTAAAGTTACAAAATTGTGTATTTAAATTGTTATATGTTCTTTACTGATTCATAAATGAATTAGAATTGTAACAAAATAATCTAATTTTTTTTAACCAAAGTGGTTAAAACTTTTAAAATAATACAGTTTTGACTTTTGACCACGTTAATGTAAACTTTTATTTCAAAAATATTGCTGGGGCTCGGGCCCTACTGATAAATTAGTATAAATGTAGCGTGTGGTGTCACAACAAGGTAACAGCCTTTTATGATCTAGCGTGGCAGGAACTCTTGCATAACCTACCAAGTTCAAGTAAGTAATGAAAAAAATGTGGGGAAATGTTTAGCAATGTGTAAGGCAGCAATAAATTTAACGATTGCATGCATATTGTAAATTATTTTGTCAAATCCGAGCTACTGAGACTCGAGAGCTACCCCAAATTTACTGTATTACTTAAATGTTAAAGTTATTTTGTTCACTCACTTCCGGTCTATCTGAAATAAATGATTTATGGTTCTTTTGACAGTTTCTTTTTATATCGTTACTGATAAATAAAGTGACGTTGTTCTTGACTTTTTATAGAATATTTGTGTATTTTATGAACTTACCTTTGTCCTTAAAATTTCGTGCTACTGCCGCAAATGCTTGAGTTCATTTGAAACATATGTATATATTAAATAAATATCAGATTTTAAGGTGTCAATAAATTTTCTACACTTCTTCACTACTTTTGGACTAAAAGCCAAGAAGTTCCTGTTATAGTAGTAATAATAATTACTTTACAATAGACTTATTCATAAAGATTACTTTATATAACAAAAATCATATGATGTGATGATTGTACCAAAAGAAATTTATGATAACTACTCGTAAGACACATCGATATAACATAGTTTTAAAAATAGTACTCAAAGTTCAATGGTAAACATTTAGATGAATACACATACACTATCTAACATATAACATCATGTGCTTGTACTTTGTTTGATTGGGAGGGATCAAAGCAGAATATACATACAGTTGTACTAAAAATTCCTTGAAATAGATAAACCCATGGCTAATTAACTCCATTGCATGAAGTGTAATTAAATACGCTTAAATTACTAATTTTATCTGCATGTGGAATTCCTTAGAATAAAACATAGATTTAATTGTAGTTTAGTGATATGAGATTCTCTGTCCAGCTGAAATTAAGTCCCATAACTGTGACATACACATTAACTACTTAGCTGAACTTGCAGACTGTGTATGTAAGTAGCAGCAGTTGATGATTGACAGACAAGTGATAAAATAACATAAAACATTTTTTGACTAATTTGTAACATATATTAAATGTCTTTCATTTGATGTACAAAAATAATACACCAAAGCTTATTACTTTAGAAGGCACATAACACTTGGCATTCCTGAATTGTTGCTACCAATCAAATGTTGACAAAGATGACTCTGTAATTTGATATCACTTCCTCAGAGAGTTTAATTCAGCAACAACCGCCATGTCACTGCAATCTGATGGATGTCAAGAGACTGTTGGGATATCTAGTTAAAACTAAATTTGACAATCTATAAATGTTGATACAATATTGGGATGAATTGATCAATAGGTCTAGTTTATTGCAGAGGATGATTGTTGGAGTGGATGAGGCCCTCTTAGTGTAAAGGTTTTATCAAGCGTAAACATGAGGTAGCACATTCCTCCGTCTGATTTGGCTGTTAGAGGCCGAAACAGAATAAGTGTCTTCTTCTTCCAAGGAGGCATAACCGAGACAATTCCCGCTATCCCTTCTCTTAGTTGCTGTACAATGGGATCTTGGCAGTAGGGTGTCCCAATCCCTACCCATACCCATTATGAGTATCCTTTCATTCTGGAAGGCTTGCAGAACTCCATATAGGATTAAGTGCAGTGATAGTTTTCCTCAACTTCTTGTCATGAGTAAAAATGCAATCAATAACGACATTTTTTGTGGTCTGATATAAGTTATACTATTAAAAATTGAATACAAAGGCACATGTAAATTATAATTCTTGTATTACAATTTTATTCTTATTTAATTTTAAAAGTTTTTAAATTTTAAATTTAGAAAGTTATGGTCTGTTATTGTGTGTCATAGTTATGGTCCAAAAAATGAATAAATGCAGAACCAAACAAGTTCAATTTTTTTATTGTAGCTCTTTTGCTTATCTTGTACTTAGGGTTGAAACTTAGCTAGCTATGAGTTTTATTTATGATAAGTATATAACATCATTGTGAGATGAAAACTTTTTGACAGAGAATCTCTGCATCATTGCATTAATTTATTTAGTGAAGTATACTGTTTGCGTCTGCTTCATATACAGTAACCTCTACGTTTGCGTACGGTACTCCATGTAGTTGCATGCACTAACCACTGTTCAACTTGTAGATTCCGTAGTATCACCACTGCCTACTATAAGGATGCGATGGGCTTTTTACTGCTTTTTGATCTCACCAATGAACAATCGTTCTTGGAGGTCCGTAATTGGCTCGAACTTCTCAAGGTACTTTTTTGTGTCTTAGGTTATATTGATTGTATAAGTGTGTTTACATATTTATAATCTTTCAATTTGTTTGTGAGTTTTAACAAATACTGTATTTGCTTCTAGAACAATAACATGTTTTCTTCAAACAAAATTAACTATGAGTTATTAAAAAGGAAAATCATTTCTTTCTTTATTGCTAGTGAATAAGACTGGTGATAGGGAGGTATTTAAATCACTTTAAACCTACAAGCAGTTCCGAATGTTAAATAAACTCAATATTTAGAATAAATTATACAGTACACTGGGGATGCGATTATTCAAAGTTGATGGGACCAAGCTTATTTACGATATTCCAAATTTCGGATGAGGTGAACCACCTGTAATAACTTGCTTTTAGATGGTATTTAATATCTAAACAATCAGTTGCAGCATCACGTACACACTTACACGTGTATAGTGAGAGTCGACTTTCACTATTTATAGCCCTACAATGTAATTAATTGCTAATTAAAAGTTAACTAATAACATATACAACACTAAGTCTAACTTTTTTATGTATGAAAGTTCACAAAATAACACAAATTTGTTTGTAAAAACAATAATATTCCGGTGCATGACTGGAAAAATTGCTACGGCTCACAACACAGGCTTCTAGCAGCAATCGCTTATGACTTTTTCACTGACGTAATACTCAGGAAAGACTTTTTAGTCAGACAGTATAATTGTTTTATACTGTAGTAATGTATAAAACAATTCATAAATAGTTTAGTTGAGTAACTTTCTTTCTTTAAGTGTCTGGTGTTGAAAGTCTGTTATAACAGTAATGATTAGATTATGAAAAAATGTAGTTCGTATAATATACATGTGATAGCCACAGTCTGAATAGTCATGTCCCTAGTGTAGTATAATTATTGTTAAAGTTTTATTTTTCGTATTCTGTTGGCCTAAAATTTTTAATGGCATGTAACGAATGAAAACATGACAAGCCTATGTAGAGATAGGATAGCATTGATAAAATGTTTATAGTAAAGCCAAAATTTAAATAAACCTGTATTTTTTAATAAGCAGAGGAAATGTTTGACACAAAAACGGGTCCACAATCTGTCTTATTTATTGACTTCACTTATTCCTATGAATTACAAATTTAAAATTCTACATGACTTGAGATGTTAATAAATGTGGCAGCCTCAATATATGACGGATATTTTCTGAGTGATAGGTGCAGCTGCTCAAGGATGTGATTATGGGCTTTTTCGACACTACCACATATGATTGTGGACAAGACTAGGCTTTCATCATCCTTGGTTAGATATTTGGCAAGTTACAAAAAATGTCAAAATCATTGCTGGACTTAGTAGCAGAGTCCTATTCTTAGTGGGCCAAAAGATCTTGAGATAGTGAAGGCTTTTCAAAATACCTCCATGAAAAGTATTAAGCTGGAGTCTTCACAGTTTTGAACTAAGAGATGATTCCAATCTCACTGCCCCAAAAACTTGTTTGAACTTTGTTTCCCTTTGGAATTTCAGGTTTGTATCATTTTTGTCTGTGTTCAGAATCATCTGCTTCTCAACAAGAATACACACCAGAGGAAGGTGACATTTGGAAGTTCAGTGCCAGGCTGGTGGACACTACTGTTCACTTTATTCAAAGCCGCAACAGAACTCATAGTGATCACATCAAGCATGGTGCTGTTGGCTTTATCCAGTACTAGTTATACTGTGACACAGGAGCTGTTGTGTGTAAATATGAGAGATGCAACAGGCACATTATAGACTGTAAAAGGGGTGACAATGTATACATCAACAACTTTGTGTGGCAAGAGGGTAACCCAATCATTAAGACAAGCTGTGTCATAAAAAATTCAGTGTTGATCCCAGCAATATAGTTTTTTTTGTGTGTGGAATCTGGCTGTTTGAAAACACTGAGTTTTTGACCGTACATCTATTATACTCTATTCTGTTTGCTAAAGTCACCTATTTCTTAAGGCACTTCAGCCATTAGGGCTTTTTTTGCTCTTCATGTTCAAAAGATTTCTAAAGGCCTGAACCACGTGAAACACTAACTTTCACACAGATTTCTCCTGCATAAGGTGACAAACTCTTACCGAAGTGCCAAAGGATGTTACCTCTCCCGTTCAAACTCATAGGAATCACACATAGTATGTTCAGTTTTATCTTTATACTCAACAGTTTTATGGATAGTCTTGAGCCAAATGAGAGCATCCAAATGTCATGTGGAGTCTACCTACCTACCTTGGAGTCTGAACTCATCCACATTCAAGGAATTTGCCTCCCAGCAGGAGTGTACAGAACAAGAGAAATGCACCTTTGGAAGTGCAATGCCAGGCTTATTTATGCTGACAATATTTTAAACAGATTACTAAGGAAAAGAACCTTAAGATTGTAAAATCTTAGTTCTTAGGCTTATATCATTTTCTACTCTGCGTAGTATTTTATCCACTGTCGTACCATATGCTGGTTGGTTCTATCCTTTAAATTTATTGCAAATGTCTCCAACTCTCAACCGTGTGTGATACTTATAGAGAAACACTTGTAGTAGCCTATTTCTTCTCACCCAGCTAACTATTAAAGTTTATTCTAATTTAAACCCTTTTAGTTGAAAATTTATTGTTAAAATATGCATAATAAGAAATTTAAAAAAAGGCTCAGATACTATGTGTAGATTTATTGTCAACGAGTTACAGTTAATAAAATTTCTTTGATAATCAATATTTTTGTGTGTAGAACTTAAATGTAATTTTGATTACTATCTTTTAATTTTAAGTATATTTTTGTACTTAAAATGATTTAACCATCCACAATATATAGTGTTTATTGTTACCTCCAAAAATACTGATTTTCAGATACATGCATATTGTGAGAAGCCTGACGTGATTCTCTGTGGGAACAAGGCTGATTTGGAAGATAAACGGGTCATACCTATTGAACGTGCTCGTGAACTCGCAGCCAGATATGGGTGAGTAGTATATTTTTTTCACCTATTATATTAACATACATAGATCATGTTCAAATCAATATTTTTAATCAAATTATAGTAGAATGTGGTTGATTTGAATGTTTTAAATGAAAAATTGTGAATAATTCAAACTTTTCTTCCACTCCTTTGATATTTGTACTATGATCAGTGATAAAATAAGGTGTCTTTTCTTATTTTGTGTTGGATAACGAAACTTTTTTTTGTACATTATTTCTGAGCTAATTATTAACCCTGATGTCTGTGTTATATGGACATCACAAAAATTGTGTCAATTCCTAATGTCTATATAGTGCAGATGTGCACTTTTATTATATTACTAGCCACCTATTTTACCACATGCATAAAGATGTATTTAATTGAAATGTATTAGTTCTTAACCTGTGTGTCCCGCTGCCGCACATTGCGGCCGAGACAAGTGTGCAGTTGTGTTGTGGTCCATCGGCGCAGGGTTGCGGCCGCTTGCAAGCCTTTAATCTCACATTTGCTTGGGCACACCTCGCCAAATTAAATGATGTTCAATATACTGGCATTCAATATTCACAGCAGAATAATGGCTTTCTTTTGAGGTGTATTTCGTTTTGCACTATGATACTTGGCAGCCCGTTTTTACTCTAAACGACGAGGCGTTTCATCCGGCAGCTTATATTATTAAATACAAATATGGTTTCGCATAAGCGTGAGTTTTTCGATAAAGATATCAATGAATTATTGTGTCATGAGTTTAGTGAGTTATCTGATAGTGACGAAGAAAGTGAAGTGGTTTATTTTTAACAAGTTAGTTCGTGATGCAGACTTCAGCTATGATCTAGGCTAACTTGATGAACCAATACAATCAGGTGATACTGCTATTTCTGCTAATCATTATTTAAATGAGAATATTGAAACATCAAAAATGTCAAATAAATAATAATCTAAATAAATATTAAAAGTATATGATATGCCAGTAGCAAATAATAATTGTAATGCACAATAATAATCAAGTGGTAGGAAAAACCTGATTCAGCAGGGATACCTTTGCTGCAACATCCCGTGATTCAACAGGTTAAAGCTTTGACTTTGTATTTTGTCAGTCTGTGATTGAGAAATTGCAATTAATTTCAGCTGTCTGCGACAATCAGTGAGCAGTATTTCACTGCATTGTGACTATTCCACCTTGCTTTATGTTTTTAGGTTAAAACTGTAAAAAGTACAGCAGTTAAATTTTAGTTTGTTATTTGAAGGGGTGAGTGTATGAAGGAGGTAAGTGACATTTTTTAAGAAAATGAATTATCAACATGCATGAAGGGGGTAAGTGCTAAATTATATTTTCCATTTACTCCCAGAATTATATGAGTAAAAACAGCTGAGAGAGCTAGTGTATGAAGGAGGTTAGTAACCATGTTGTATTAAATCTCTAGTGCATAAAGGAGGTAAGTTACTATGTATAGTACTTACCTCCTTCATCTACAACACAGAGAACAAATATTGTAACATACCTCCTTCATGCACTTGTCAGCTGCTAAACATCAGATGAGAAGAAGACAACAAAGGTTGTTAAGCTGTGTACAACTGTTGTGTTATTAGTTTATGTAATGCCGAAATAAGTAATAACTTTTAATACAATGATTTCTAGAGAGAGAGGCTTTTAGCAGATTTGGGTTTAAAAGTTAATAGTGATCGTGAAAGTATTGAAAAAACAGCAACTGAACCAGAAGAAGTAGGTGATAATGACACTAACCTAAAAAGTGAAGTTGAGAATGGTGGATTGATCATCAATGAGGAAATAAATGAAGAAACCAAGTTAAAAGGTAAATATTATAAAATATATAAATATATAAAAAGGTATATTATAACAATATACAATGTGACTAGTAGTGGTAGAGAAACAATTGTATGCAAACGAGCTTTCATTTCGTTGTTTGGAATAAGTATGAAAAAGGTGGACCTGATCCAAAAATTAATGAAATCAGGGAAAAGTGCTCCTGAACCTGACAGAAGAGGAAAACATATGGTCAGACCCAACAAGACACCCGCTGAAGTTGTTGGCTTTGTCATCAACCATATTTCCAGTTTCCCAGCTGAAGAATCACACTACTCTAGGCATTGCAATATAGGCTACATAAAAAATATCTTTCACCTCTACTTTCGATCCCCAGAATGCATAAACTTTACCTGGATAAATGCCGAAATGACGGAAAAGATTAACTATTCCTAATCAAAGAGGCAACTTACAGATTCATTTTCAATAATGAATTCAATCTCATTTTTGGTTATCCTAAAAGTGATACATGTAGTTCTTGTGATTCAGGTAGTGCACAGGTAGAGCACACTGAAAACTACAAATCAGCTTTTGACTCTCAAAAAGTAGATAGGGAATATGCCAGGAACTCTGAGAAAACTGTATGTCTCATTAGATCTACAACAGACGATGACACTACCAAGGTTAAGTACCTCGAAAAGTGTTTTATTTGAGACAAATGTGGTTCTACAACTTAGGAATCCACATAATAACAAAAAATTTAGAAAAAAAACGTCTCCTGCTCATGAACCGAAAAACAAGCTTCCAGAGGCAGCTCTGAAAGTTTTAGCTGTTTTCTCAGAGTTATCGAAGTGGATCCAGCCCTCAAAGGGAAAGATCATCTCATTCTGTGGACAGACTCATGTTCTGGACAAAATAAAAACTTTTTGATGGTGTGTTTGTTTCAAATCTAGTAGGGAAAGGCATCTTCAAAACTATAGATCACAAGTTCCCAGAGGTGGGGCATTCGTATTTAGATTCAGATCGAGCGTTTGGACGCATTGAGAAAAGGTTGAGGAAGCACCAAAACATTTATACTCCTGACTAGTATCGTGACGTTATTGCTTCATCAAGCAAAATAAATATTGTGATAGACATGCAGTATCACTTTAAAGACACTGAAAATATTATAAAAAACATAAAACTAATGAATAGGAAAAAAGATCTTCTTAATAAAAAGGTTCATTTCAAAACAGGAATTAAGTGGATTCATGTGGAAATGTTTAGAGCGTATCTTTTCAAGGAGTCTTACGATTATTATATACGTTTCAAAATGGTATGTATTCTCATGCAAAAGAATTCCCCATCCCATTTACCTGAAGACTTTTACATCCCAAGATATCTCCAAAACACTGGATCCCTATCCAAAGAAAAGATAGACAATCTAAAAGAACAGATATGCTTCGTTCCAGAGAAGGATAAGTGGTATTATGAAGCCATCATTGGGCAACAAACAACTTAAGAAGATGATCAAACATCTAAAGTCTGCTTAAATGCATTTTGTATGTTTACAACTATTTTTTAAAAACCAGTGTTTACCTGATATTCATGTTTATTTTATTTTTTTATATAACCCTTGATCAAAGAAATAAATATTTACATTGTAAATATTTATCTTAGATAAAGGAAGTAAGTGCACTTACCTCCTTCAGTTTTGTAAATTTAATTTTTTATTTAAAAGATTTTTGGATAAAGGAGGTAAGTACAATTTAAAATTGTTTAAACGACCAAAGAAAATTATAATAAGTCCTTGTTGCCATGAAAACATTTATACACTAGTTAGCAGTGTGAATAAAAAAAAACCGGTCCAAAATGTCAATCAAAGAAAAGGTTCCAGTAATGAAACTTTAAAAACAAATTACTCAAGAACTTACTTTTGTTACTTACCTCCTTCATATGCTTACCCCTTCATTTGATTTGGAAATGAGTAAAAGGAATCGTTCAAAGTCTCCCCTAAGTGAAAATACACCAAACTTAGTTGCAAATGGTGTGGATGTGGGCAATGACGATGATGTGAGTGATAGCTATCATGACATTTCTGAAAACATTCTATACTGATGTAAATATTGTATTGAAAAGTTTTTTTAGATATATGCTATAAACAGTTTTTATTATATTACCAGAATAACTTTGGTTTTATGTTAAGTACTAAGAATATTAAAAGTCATGTTACTTGGACAGAAATGGCAAAAAAGAAAAATTACTTGTCCTTACAAAAGTTGATGTTACTCGTCTTGTAAATAAAGTAGGCCTATAACTTTTGTTGCCTTAGCTTAAGAATTAAATTTAACATAAAAGGATAACATAAGGGATTTTTGGGGCATCATCTGATATAATGGCCAGGGTTAAAATGCATCGTCTTATAGTGGAGACGGGGGCTTAAAGTCACATGGGTTGGTTGTCACAAAGCTTAAAAAAAATTTACCACAAGGGTTTGTTGGCGTCTCAGATATGTCCACTACCTTTCTACCTAAGTAAGGTTTGTTTTGTCTTGAATAGTGAATTTATATGTCAATTTTCTAGAGCATTGCGAAGACTCTTGTAAAATTATTGTGAATAAAAGAGGTTTTGTGCCATTAGGACTTATTTTTTAGTTACAACATACATTATACCATTAATTTAAAAATGTTATTTATGGTATCCTATAGGGTTAGGCATGTTAAATGTGTTTTCATTTTTACAACAAAACTGCAGAACTTTTTCAATGGTTGTTAAATAACAAAATGGCGTGCTGCTGGAGTGTGTTGTCTTAAATCAATTGGGGCTAGCTGTCAAATGTGACAACAAACCCCATCATGGAACAATTTTTTCTTTTCTGTTTTTCAGACTATTAAAGATGGTTTGCAATTTTAAAAGGAAGGCACTCTTAAAGGATTTAAGCAGATAAGCAGTGCCATTTACCACCATCGCTGCAGTAGTTCCAGCTATAGGAAACTATATTCCATCTTATTTTTTGTCTTCTGGTACATTTTAAAGAGCCTTTTATGATCTCAGCCCCTTCTAGTTGAACTGATGTAGTGAATAAATCTGGTTGGATGACAGAAGTAGATTTTACAAATTTCTTAAAGCATTTTCATAATTATGTAAAGTGTACACCAGAGAATCTTTGCCTTTTGCTTCTTGATAACCACAGCTCACACCTCAACATAGAAGCATTGGACTTAACAAAGAAGCATGGAGATGTGATGCTCTCTTTCACTTCACACTACTCCCACGAGCTTCAGCCCCTCGGTAGGACAGTGCTTGGTCCTCTAAAGAAGTTTATGAACTCTACCTGTAATGATTGCATGCTCAATAATCCTGGGGAAACAATAATGATTCAATTATGTGCCAGAAATAACAAGGATTAAAAATAATAAGGTGTCTCTCAACTAGTAACTCCAGTTATTATTACTTCTGGCTTCCAAGTGTACTGTAACATTTCATATATGAATAGAAATATTTTCCCTAATAAAGACTTTGCTCCCAGCTTTGTAACTGATAGGCCTAACCCTGACTGTGCAACGTCTGAAGTTGTTGAAGATGAACATCTGTCTCAGAATTTAATGGAAGCAGTGGGCCCAGCAACTGTGATTGTCTTTTCCTGCAGTCTCTCCAAATCATTCTATTTCAGGCTGCAGTGGCTTGGGAAAACACAATTCAGTGTCACCAGAAGAAATAAGACCTCTACCGAAAGCTGAAGCAAGAAAATTAAGTAACAAAAGTTCCAAGAAAAGAACAACAGCTGTTTTAATCGAAACTCCTGAGAGAATGAAGATGCAATTGAAAAAGGCTCTAGCTGAAATATATGAAATGAAAAAGGAGAGAGTATTGTTTTTGTAAAAGCAATTAAAAGTCTGCCAAAGCTTGTAAAAATACTTTAAGAAAATATTCAAGAAAAAGTGATGACTAAACCAACTATAAAAAGACAGAAAGGTGAAGCGAAAAGATAAGAAACTTCGGATGAAGAAGAGTGCTTTTGCTTAATTTGCATTGACCTTACTCTGAAAGCCTTCCTCATGATCAGTGGGTGCAATGTATGGACTGGAAGAAATGGGCGTTAGTTACACTTAATAGGCGTTCTTGAGACACACCAGGGATGCCACGTTTTTTTTCTGCCCAACTATGAATCTTGCTTATCTGATTAAAAATAAACTACATTAGGACAACTACAAGATGTTGTTTCTTTAGTGTTACCAGTGAAAATTTTGCTGACTGACATGTACTGGCTTTATAAGTTTGATAAATCCAAAGGTCATTCAAAGACACATAAAAGTTATACCATTGGAAAGCTGGTGAAATAACCAATCCGTTTGTATGTCTTTGAATTCCCCAACGTCTGTTTCCAGGCAGTTTCGATACAACAAAAATAACATATTGTTTTCTTTGCGTTGGATTGTTTGTAAACAAGTTCTCAAACAGCGGTTTTGTGTATCTTAGTGTGGTTATGTCATGTTTTCTAATGAGCCTACAATTATTATACAGGTCTTTCCAAACAAAATGGTGTATCAAATAACATAATTATTGAATTTTTTGTGAATTTTTCAAAATACTCCTGAAAAATTATAATATTATTAAAATTATATATGTTGAAGATTTTTATTAATATTAATAAAGTTATAATTAATTGAAGAATGTGTTTTGTTAATATTTTATTGATATTATGATAGGCCATATAAAATAACAGGGATAATCAGGTGTGAGACAACCTACCCCAGCACTGGGCCTATTTGTCATGGATGAGGGATTGTAGTTTAAGGGCAAATTGTGGTATCTTACATTAGTGCAATCATAAATGACATCACAAAAACAAAAATGACATAACATCTTTTTTGAGACATGTATAGTTGACTCACTTAGCTGTGTGTATGGCTGCACAATCCATTATCATACTGGTAATAGGTTATCACACAATGTTTACAAGAACTCCCCATAACAGCAGTTGTCACATTTGTCTGAGTGTATAATTATATGTGCTTTGTTTGTTGTCAAGATTAGTGCCCTAACCCATCTCTACATTCCTCCAACACGTAACTTTTTGTTACCAATTATTTGTTTAGCAAACACGGTAAAGTCACATCTAACAAAGTGAATTCGTACAACCTGTATGTAATGATTCTCTTTGCATAAGACTTTGTTTTGTTTATTGTTTGTTACAGTATATTAATGCAGTACATAACCATGTATTATAAAGATTATTTAACTACCTGTATGTTTTTAACATGAAGGTTTTTGTAATACAATCTTCATGGGATGTCTTTTCAGTCCTTTTTAAGACACTTATAATTCAAATTTGTTGATAATTTAGGTATTTTTACGGACCTTTGAAGTTTAAATGATCAATGTCCCATTGTAATAGATTATTGAAGAGAAAATAATTGCTCAGTGCCTTAGACTCTGGGCAGATGGTGGATGTCATCAAAGTTAATTCATGTATGGTTTCTTTCTTAACACCACTATTCAATGTATAGGCATGGTGTCTTGAAAAAAAGGCATTGGAGATTTAGTATAAAAAAGTGGTATAAAAAGGCAGGTACATACCCATTATCAACTTTATATCTCTTTAACACTAGCTGCAGAAAAAATTGTAAAACATTTAGCAATGCTGGTAAATTATTACAGTTGAGTAACTTACCATGATCAAGATCAGTTTTGCCCCACGTTGATTGCGATATTTGTTCTAAATCGGTTAGTGTTGTAATGTTAGCGTCTTTTGAATATGCTTGGTTATGTGGCCTAAAACATGTGTAGCCACGTGAAATGTGTCGGTTGTATGTGGGATGTCTGTGCGATCTGTATGTTGTTTGGCACATTTAATTAAATTTAGGTAGCTTCACTTTGTTCTGGTAAGTTTATAATATTACTCTATGTTACAAAGTTTATGTTATTAATTTTATATTGGCTCTTGATATATAATGTTAAAAAAGACTCAAAATATGAATTAGGGTTGAATTATTGGTCTAATGTACGCACCACACAATTTGTATATTTTCAGTATATTAAGACTCATTCTAAAGTAAATATTTTATTTTTATCAATCGAATCGGTTAAACATATGGTTATAGAGTCCCATCAATTTTCCTTTTATAATTACTCTGAGTTACGAGTGTTCACAAGAAAATTTGTTCATTATACCCTTCATTAAATGTACTTCAGTTCACTTTAAGAAATAATTTTGAAAGGAATTTAACTATCCATGTATGCTCATATAACCACGGCAGATGCTTCTACATAGAAAGCCAATGAATGAAAGAAAGCGATGCTGGAGCATAGCCGGGAACAATGGAAATGGATCTGTCTACTTTCAATTTTGGATCCAAATTATTAAGCTGAAATTTTAATATCCCATTAATGCTGTTCATAAAATTTGAATTTATTTTTCGTAATTGTTACAATTTAATTATTTGAATTTACATTATTTAAAAAGCCCCCCAGCCATTTTTTTCTTTTCTGTGGTACATGTTACTTTTCGTATCACCTGAGTGGGCATAAAACTCGTTTGCCAGGGTACTGGGCACAAGTATATATGTGGGTTTGGAGTATTACCTTCTTTTCTGGAGGTGATCCGTAAATGGCACCCTTACTAAATTTCATTTTGCATCCCTTTTGCAGGTCTTTGATACCACATCCATCACATTTTTCAGAAGGTAAATGAGAGCTAGTTCTTTCACAGGAAGGAGTATAAAAATGTTTATGTAAAAAAAATCTACAATTTGTGGTGAGTAAGAAGTTGGTCATTTCTATAGACTCCCCTTAATATTGGCATTCAATTTCACAATTGAGAAGAGCTTTTCTCATAGTACTTCTTTTCTTTGATGAGATAGCATTGGTGTTTTTGAATTCGTTTTGATGTACACTCTTTGGTGGATCAATTAATAAATTGATGCCTGAGCATTTTGCTAATGAGTTTGGATGTGAGCAAATTGCTAATAGACATATATTTATATTACTTTTTAAGTTGTAACTCATTTTCTTCTTTAAAATGTTTATTATTTAATACTTTGTGTTTTAATAGTTATTGTGTGTATAGGAATTAAAATGTATGATAACAAAAGAGGATGCAACTGAATAAGGCTTTTATTGGAACTGATAAAAGTGGTGAATTAAGCGTTGATTTGTCGATTCACAATGATGTAGTTCAGGGATTCCCCAAAAAAATGTTCCTGGGACCCCCTCATATATTCACAAAAATGATAAGAACCCCCACTAATTTCTGTTAAATTTCTGTAAAATGGAAGGATCTTTTTTATTGCTTTATCTCTAAGTTTTTTATAGTCCTTGTGTGCTGTAGCCCAGAAGTCTGCAATTTTCTCCCCATTAAAAATGTTTTTCATCGTACCACAGCTAGACAGCTCCACAAGTTGATCTTGATCTTCTTCTGTTAGGCCTTGGATATGTTCTATTTCTTGACAGCTGAAGAGATTTCGTATCCAACTATCGTCAGGGTCAGGTTCGGGGAAATATTCCCTAAAAGTGGTCGCTAGGTTGTGAAGATGCTCAGCTATGTTGCTTTAAATCTGTTCAGGCAAACTCTCCTCTGGACTCCAGAAATTGTTTCAACGTAGGGAAGTTAGTAAAAGAATCATTTCCAATCCGTGCCGCCCAAATCTGACACTTTTTGACCATAGCACTAATTTTATCTTCAACTTTGAACATGTCTATATTGTTCCCTTGCAAACTTAAATTTAACTCATTTAAGTGTCCAAACACATCAGCTAAGTAGGCAGTTGAGCAAAGCCAAGAAAAGTCAGAAAATCTTCGTATATCTTGTCCTCCCAAAAAAGTCGTGTGAGAACCAAGATTATTGCTTTTTTTTGATATGTCTGTGGATTCATGCAATTGAAGAGCATACATGTGACTCTTGCAAAGTCTAGCTAGCGATGTCTCCTCAATGTTATTTGACATATCAGTAATTCGTCTTTGGACAGTATTGTTAGAGAGTGGAACAGTAGCTACTAGCTTAGCAGCTGCATCACCTAACATTCTCTTGCATAGCATTATTGCTGATGGTAATATAAGTTCTTCAGCAATAGTATGGTTTTTTCCACATTTAGCGACAAGCTGAGACACCTCATAAGATGCAAGGGTCGCATTTTCATTTAAATTTGCACCAGAGTGTTTGATAATGTTTTTACGAGATCTTTTAAGCTCCCCTAATTTATTTTTGAAAAATCTAAGGCCTTACTTATGTGCTCTGGATTCTTTGTTTCAAGATGTCGACGGAGTTTTGCTGGTTCCATACACTCATTTGAAAGGCTTTCATAGCAAATAACACATTGAGGTTTAGGCTGATGTTCAGGTCCAGTGAACGTGAAACCGATTTCCAAGTAATCAGAGTTGTATTATCTGATTTTTCCAGCAGGCTTAACACTGATCTTAGACAAGTTAGGTTCGAGAGACATCGACGAGTTGCGTTCAACAGATACTGACAAGTTTCTTAACCTTAACTTCAAATGCATTGTCTTCCTCTTCTTCCGTAGGCCTATCTCGTTTTAACGATCCACTTTTTAACCAACGATCCATTTTTAATTACAGTATGCGTGATTTAACTTTCCGCGAAAAAAACTTTAACTCACGTTTACTGTTTTACAAGAACGTACAATATGTGAATAACACGGTCTTTAACAGCACTAGCAATACGTGCATATAACAATAACAGCACCTTTGTTATTCAGGGTTATTGAACCTTGATTATTGACATCCAGTACCCAGTTTTATGGCACAATCGTTATGGGAAAACTGATAAAATTGTTTTTTTTTTTTTTGCCATAGTATATTTTTTCATATATATGTACCAAAAATGTTGTCAATGAACAAAGCATGACCCTTTTGCAGGAAATCCATCAAACATCACAATCTTGATTGTATATCCTTTACTTCCGCAGGGGCCGGTTTTTCCAGTGTAAACATGGAATCATAGTTGAAACCCCTCTGGCTCGTTCTTAATTGTAAGCGCACGTCCTAGATAATAGATAATCTCATTATTTCAATACTCAACGATAGGTTTGATTTTGTAGGACCTGGCATCAGTAGGTTTTGGATATTCACTGTTCCTAACCCTTGAAAATTGTAAATATTTCAGTATCATTGCTGTAAAGGAAGTACACAATAAATAAACTACTGAACAATTGTGTGTGTATTATTTCCTTTACAGCAATAGTTTGTATTCCAATAAGAAGAGCTCTCCTTTCCTTCAATGAAATCTCAGTATTAGCTGAAACCAGTTACAACTATTGACTTGGGCCGGGTAAATATCCAGTGGGAAGGTAAATATAGATTGGATATTGATCCTATGGTCATTTAATTACCTAAAATGAGAGTATTTTGATTTTTTTTTAGCTTTAGATAACACTTTTTGATATTTTTATTAAATATTGAACAAACATGGATTGAAACATAGTCATGTTATGACTTAAATTAAAATTAGCAGCAATATATATCCTTCAAAACTTAACAAAGTTCAAAGGTATGCATTTACAACTTTTTATACCACAATTGTCTTTCTTAGTTTGTAAATGGCTTTTTAATTTCTCTTAAATAAAAAAGTTGAGAAAAAACCTTTTGTATTGTTTTAATATATGCTAAAATATTGTAAAAGGGTTAGTAACATTTCATTACAATGTATTTTACGTATACATAGCAAACTACTAGAACCTAATTAATTGCTAGATTACTACAGGTGGCTTTCATTTATATTACAAACTTCCAAATACTTTATCAAAAACTTCAGTTTAATACTAGAAAATAGCAACAAAGATGTGGGGAGAGGGAGTGTTTGCTACTTTCTTAGTAATACTAGGCCTTATAATAATAATTTAAGTACGTATGTTTTTTTCTCTAAAGGTAACAAAATGAATTCTATAAAAAGAACCTAAAGTAAAACATGCTTTATAAAAGATCTTTTAGTTGTAAACTTAATTTTGATTAAACTTAAGAATATTGTAGCTACATGTTTTATAATTTTTCAGAATAACTGCTAATTTTTTTTTAGTTTTTGATTGTTTATAATTTATTTTCTATATTTCATTACAATCACTGTTCTGGAAAACATCTACGATGTGTTGAAAAATATACAAGGCATATTTGGAAAGTAATTACCATTTCATTGTACTGCTGTTGTAGCGCTGTGGTTGGCGTTTTGCACATGGGCGTAAGTCTTCCTTGTTCACTAGCACTCAACTAATGCCATTTTGGTTACTCTACATTGCGTGTTCTGATCATAGTGAACATTTATAATGTTTAAGACAATTACTGGTCCTGCCGACTGTGAGATTCGTTCTGTAATTCAATTTTTGAATGTGAAGAATGTGAAACCCGGCTGAAATTTATCGTCAAATTAGTGACATTTTACGGTGAAGACATGATAAGTGATAGAATGGTGAGAAATATGGTTATAAGCTGTGACTAGGAAATAAACGGACTGAGGCTGAAAACAATTTTACTTACAGATATTTACAACAATGTTATCCCCTTTAATGTTTTCCCCTCTTCAACTTCTACATCACTCCATGTGAAATTTCCACTGTGCGTAACAAAGCTGCAGATCATTTTCTGTAACCCTGTTCATGACTTCCGTCGCTTTTTATTTTATTGCTTCAACAGTCTCAAATCTTGTTCCTTTTAAAACTGACTTAACTTAAGGAAACAAAAAAAGTCACAGGGCACCATGTCGGGTAAATAGGGTGGATGATGTAAGACAGAAATGTTGTGTTTGGCCAAAAAAGTCTTCACTGACAAAAAGCTTGTGAGCTGGAACGTTGTCCCAATGAAGGACCCATGCCTACTTTCCACAAATCGTTCCGTTTACTCTGTACATGCTCACGTAGTGTAGTCAGGACACTAATGCCGTAATTCTGATTCACTGAATGCCCCTCTGGTACTCAATGAATATACCGATCAATATTATCTTTATTTTATTATTTTAGATGTAAAAATCAAGGCTATTTTACTACAGCTGATTCTTAAATCTATTGTAAACGTATGCATATGCCATGAATATCGGGATTTCCTCAACTTATACCTCAATGTTTGCAAAACGTTCATGTCTAAAGGGTTTTTCTAAACTTTTGAGGTTATACAGGTTGACCCATTTGATTCTAATTCTAATCTTGTCATCTAAGTAGAAAGTCATAATTCTGATTTATTTTAATTTTAATAAATTTCTAATATTGAAACTTTAAAAAATGGATTTGTATGCATTTTTTAAGATTTAAAAATTTGCTCCAATACTGGATTTTCAATTAAAATTATAAAATACACGGGTATTTATGAACATTGGGTATTACCCTACGTATTTATCCTGATTCATGAATATATGGTTATTTTACATGTACTGACTGGAGACAACTTGTTTAAAGAAGTGGTAGGTTTTTCAATAATTACCAAGTCTGTTGATTTTGATGGTACCGGTGTGCAGTAGTAGGCCTAAATAGGTTCAGAACTCTGCCATTGTCAAAGTCCAATACTTGACTGGGGTGTGGTACTTTGATCACAGAAAAATTACATCGCTTATTAGTCTCAGCAATGACACTCCCCAAAAATACAACATTTAAAACAAATTAAATAAATCAATTGGTTTAATGTTACTCAGAATTGGCGCCCAAAGTCCAAGATGTCCTGTGAAGGAGACCTCCATCAGGCCCATGGTATGGGTAGGATTCACCTCATCGTCGTCATTGGAGCTGTCAGAACTCATCACAGAGCAATCTTCATTATCTTGAATATGAATTCTCCAAACTTTTGTCCTCGTTATTGTGCTCCATTGCTCAATACACACTAAGAAAAACAGTAATACACTGTACAGACCATTATAAATTGGTCCCAACCCTGATAAAAGCGATGGAAAACGTGCCAAATTGTCCACGTTGAGTAGTACAAGAAGTGACAAGTGATACAACCTTCCTCGGTAATGGCTGAGCTCACACTGAAACAATGCATTTGGAGTGGGAGCACTACTGTTTTTAACATAGACCCCCCTATGCACCATCAGTGGACTTTGTTAATTAACATAGTCCTCACTTCATGTGCTAAAAGCATTTAGTTTGTACATCTGTGTATGCAATCACGTACTCCCAAGGAATTAATTATTTTTATTTTTAAGAAGGATTTCTTCTTAACCCTTTTACTGCCGACGTCCGACATATTGGACATTGGCATTTTTGCCGAAAACGCCAACGTCCGATATGTCGGACGTCGGTATTTTTTTATTGTTACTGGCTACTGTTATGTTCAAATGCCGAAATATTCCGTATTTTGGTTGTTTAGGAGCAAAGGATAATGAAAGAAGCCATTTGAAGAACTTTGGATTTCTATTTTCGTCGTCTTTAACTAGAATTGACGAACTACCTAGACAGCTGTCAAAACCAGTTGATCGGGTTATGTTACTGAAAATCTTCGTTTGTTGTTGTTGTTGTTTACATTGTTATCGAAAGTTTTTTGAAGTGTTACTTTTGTTGATTAAGGATAAAAATGAGTAAAAGAGTTAGATCTAACTCTCCTGTGAGTGAGGGAACAATAATTAACAGTTTTAATCGATGGTGGTGTACAAGTGCAAGACGAACTGAGTGACGATTTCCTTCAGAATTTGTCAGATTCAGATGCCGAGAACGAATCTGACATTAGTGTTAGGGCTAGTGATGACAATCAAAGGTGATGTGGATGACACTGATGACGATCCTGACTTTATCTTACCATCAGATAATGAGGAGTTATTAGATAGTGAGGAGGATGTGGCACAGATAAGTTTACCTTCAACTACCATTGGTAGGCCTAGAGGGAAGCCTAGAAGGAATAACCTAATAGGCTGTCCTAGTGATAACATAAATGATGGTTTATCTTCTCGTGATAGTCACAGGCCTAGGCCTAGTAATCTAAATGCAGAACAAGCTTTAAGTGATGTAGTATGGATCCCAGTAAATGAAACAAATGACCCCGGACATAATCACAATTTTTATTTTACTGAGCAACCAGGTCCTAAGCACTGTCCACCCTCTGACTCTAAGCCAATAGCTTATTTCTATCTTTTTTTCACTACAACCTTGCTGAACCTATTTTGTTCCTTAGAACAAATCAATATGCCGACCAGTACATGAGGGCCCATCAGAACACTTTTTCCCCTGGATCTCGAGCTAAATCAGTGGAAAAACACACCACCTTCGCTGAAATTAAAGGGTTCATTGCTGTCATCCTGAATATGGGGATAATCAGAAAACCAACAATAGCTAGCTATTGGACAACTCCCACTTTGTGCCTTGGTTCGGCAAAATTGTTTAGACCGTAATCGTTTTGAAGCCTTATTACAATTTTTTCATATAGTCGATAATAACACCCTACCTCAACGTGGCCAACCAGATTATGACCCCTGCTCCAAATTCAATCCACTGGTAGAACACGTCAACAGACTTTTTAGAACATACTATACACCTCATAAAGAAATTTCTATAGATGAAAGTCTTGTAGGAACTAAATGCCGGTTCACAATTATTACAGTATCTCCCGAACAAGCAACCACCACAAATGGGGGGTTAAAATGTGGATGATTTGTGACTCAGTTAGTAACTATTGTCTGGGTTTTTATTGCTACAAAGGTTCTAAAGCTAATGAATGGTAACAAAGAGCTAGGCCTAGCATTCAATGTTGTCAAAAAACTTCTTGAACTTGGTCAGTATCTCAACAAAAGGCTACCACCTCTTTGTTGACAATTTTTTTATGAGTATTCCCTTGGCCCAATTCTTATACAGTAAAGACACCTTTGTAACTGGCACAGTGAGGAGAAACAGAAAAGGTATACCAACTCAATTGAAGGAAAAATTTAAAATTGGAGAAAAGAAGTACCTGAGAAAATGGGCAACATGCTATTTCTTGGATACAGAGAAAAAGCATCTCAAAAAAATCCGGTTATCTTGCTTTCTACAAAATCAGTCGCACTGTCCATTCAAAAACGAAAAGTACGCCAAAATGTTGAAACAGTACAATCCAAGCCAGAAATTATTAACTCTAATAAACATGTTCATGGGAGGAATAGACACGTCGGATCAAATGTTGTATGCTTACTTAGATGAATGACGTACCGTTAAGTTTTTGGAAGAAAGTAGTGTTCAACATTTTTTTCTCGGATTATCCTAAATGCATATATATTGTACAAACATAACTGCACTGGTAAAGAAATGACGAGACTGCAATTTACTTCTTCTATAATTGAAGATCTAGCAGCAGAGTGGCTAAAAGCAAAAAATGTAGATGTGCCATTACGTCTAGCAGCAAATGTTGGAGGTGGAGATAGGCCCCAGCAATTTGGAATGGAAACTCTGCCAGATAAAAAGGAAAGGAACTGCTCTGTTTGTAGCAAAATAAGCACAGCTAGTGGTGGGTCAAGAAAAAAATCAAGGACCATTTGTGTGGCATGCAAAAGAGGTGTGCATGCCACCTGCTTTGGACAGCACAGTGCTAAAAAACTTAAATCAGGCACGTTTAAATATGTAAATATGTAGAAATTAGGTTTTAGGTTTTGTGTACTTTTTTATTTGTTATTGCTATATATGTGTTATTGCTTTTTATAAACTAATGAATGAACAGAAGCATAAGAAAAAGTGTTTTCGTGTGAAACATCGCAGTGTACATCAAATGTCCAGAATTTGAGGAGTGTTGAGTTTTGGGAAAATCCTCATAGTGCAGCTATGTTTCAAGGTAACACCTTCAATTTGGTATATGTTCTAAGCAATTGCTCTAGTTTATAATAATATCATGCTCATAATTTTTAGTTTAATTTTAAAAAATAAATTATCACATGCCAAACACAATTTTTATTTTTTCTATTTATTTTTTATTTATATAATTTTAAAAATAAAATAATGAGTTTTGTGTCAAATTAAAATGTCTTTTTATTATTTAAAAAACAGCATTTAAATACGAGTAAATAAAATAAAAAGTCATGCAAATCTAATACAAAATAAAAAAGATACAGCATTTTTTGTAAATGAATGCACGACAGCGATTTTCCTCCTTGGCACTCTTGGCTGGTACAATAAAAAAATGGCTGGCAGTAAAAGGGTTAAAGATTATCAAGAAATTGAATTTGAATGTGATTCAAGTATTTCAGAAAGAGTTGGCACCAGGGATACAGGCCTATAGGTTATGAAAGAATCTTTGCTATCATGTTTTTGGTCTAGATTCATTAAGTGCATTCATCATACATTTATTTGCCATCATCATTAAATCACAACTCCTCCATCGGTTTCTTCACTTATCTCATTGCTTGTACTAATGTATGAAAAATCTATGAATCTGAAATTTAAAATTGCATGGTAGCTATGAGATGATAAGCAGTTTGTTGTGAGAGCTGTGCATGTCTGCAGACTGCAGTACCTGGAGACGAGTGCTGAGAGTGGCCTGAATGTAGACCGAGCCGTAGAGATGCTGCTGGACATGGTAATGTGCCGGATGGAGCGAGGTGTGGACGAAGCGATGACCCGCTATGTGGCTCGGTCTCCGGACAACGTTACTGTCGGGGAGAGCAGCAGCCATAGTGGCTGTCAGTGTTAGCAGCAGTCGGGCTCCCCTGGTGGGGGGCCTACCGTGGCAGACCCTTCACAGCATTCTTCTTCACTTGATCCTACAGCTGACCTTCCATCAGACCTGACACCTGATCTCAGCACTCAGAAAATTGTCTAAAACAAGCACCTACCCATGCTGGCCTCTTAAAATACAGATCTTAAATTTAAATCACCGTATAAATCATCAAGTATTATTGTAATCTCTGTGCAATGTAGTGATTTTGTTTGTAGTGTTCATTTAAACTAGTATTACATACATGAGCAAAATTTTTGAATGTAGTGGAAAACAAAACACAAAATTAGTAGTTTTCACTTCAGTTAAAAATAAGCCACACAACTTTTTATTCATATGATTCTATTCTAAAACAATCCTAATTTACCATTTTCATCTGGAGTGGTTGTTCCGACAAGTTTCTGTTTTATCCAAAAGGTCAATTAATTATGAATAATATTTGTATAGCTGTTAAATGCTTATACATTGAAAAATATGCAGGATGATATAACATAAATGTTATATGTAACACATGTCCTCCTTAATACATTTACTTATTTCTAAATGGCCTTATTAGTTTTAAATTTTATTTGGCTTTTATTAGGGATTTTAGTAAATGTATTGAACTTAGAGACATGTGTTCTCATATTGATCTTTTAATACAGTTTTATAGTATTTGTTATGTTTGATATGATCACCATTATAATTTTGTACCTAATTTAAAAAGAAATTATAATTTTAGTTTTATGGATTGTTGTCACCTCATGTATTCACTATAAGGTTCTAATGTGTCTAAAAAAACTTAAATAACTTAATTATTTATAATATAACCCTTTCCTGGCCAAGTTCCTCCAGAGGAAGCTTGGTTCTAAAGTTACGAAGACAATAACCATGTCCAACATACTTATCCATGGGTAACATTTCCAAACGCCTTGTACTGCTTTACCACCTTTTCACTTTGTGCTGCTGTCATGCAGTGATTTTTATTAAAATGCTTTTTAAATGATTATTGGCAGCAATGATCTCATTGTTCACCAAATTTGTTTGCTTTGTGCTGCTATCCAGGAGTCATATGAAATGTTTTGTACTTAGTTCCAAATGACAGTGATATAATGGTTAAATGTGTCCTGCAGCTTATCTACTATTACAATTTCTTTCGACAAGTAGTTTTATTTTATGTAATTACTAAAACTATGAGCAACTTACTTTAGTAACGGCTTACTGAGGATTATAAATTACGGGTAGCTTACAGTGATAATTTTTTATATTTACAAGATATAAAAAATGATATTCTTATAAGACAATACGAATTATTATTTTATGTACTTGTGAGCCTTATAATTTTTATAATATCGCCTTTTCAAATAGCATTAAATTCATTAAAATGATGTAACACACGTTTTATTAGATAAGAATTGTTAAAAACGAACACAAATAAGTGATCTTCAATAATAGTACCTGGTAGCACCATAAGCGTGGATATTTGCCTGGAAAAGGGTTAGTAAAAAGATTATTTTTGGTTTTTCGATCACTCTTCACGTTCTTTTAAGTTTCAATAACATTTTTAATACTTTTTAAATATAGCTGTACTTTGTAGATTGTGTCTTAGAATAAAAGTAACAGGAGTGTAAAAGACATATTACCATAAATACAGTCAATTAATCTTAGCTCAAAAAGGTATAACAATATGTCTAAATCTCAAAATGTATAATGATGCTTATATAAGTAATGACAACATGAGGAATCAGATGTAGACAGAAGATTAACTAAATATTGCTGAAAGGGCCCTCACAACACCACATGAGATGAACAGATATCTCCTCCACAAACAAGCACTTAGTCTTGTCTTGAATCGATGAGGAGAAATCTTGAATTGTCTTGAAAGGCATTAAATTCATGATATTTAATAACCTTTTGATTTGCACTTATATTCATATGAAAAGTTGCAATATCAGAATCTTCATTCTTATTGGTCCTTTGAAATTCTATTCCAGACTAAGTGTATTCATTTTTGCTCTATGTATTAGCAGAAGTAATGATAAATCATGAATATTGAAACACAAGAATATTAAAAGTTCTGTATTAATAAGGTAAATTTCTCATTTTAAATCTCAAGCCGGAAATATGCTATTTCCACTTAGTCTTGTTTTATTTGCAATCCCAACTTTTACCATACTTATTTTGTACGCAAAATATTCCGTTGCTTCAGGGGAAAACTAAATTATTCTTAAAATTATTTGTATTAGCTGTCAATGTTGCTTACATACTATCGTCTAATCGCATGTTTAGTTGTGGTAATAATTACCTCTACTATTAATTTTCCACTTTTTAATATTTATATTCAGAGAAACTACTTTTAATGAAAAATCCCTTTGTAAAAGTCCAGTTGATAAGTTGAGTGGAATGTCAGTTGAACAAACAGGCCACTATATAGCTTTTATACAGTTACACCAGCGTAACTAATTCAGACTAGAGGTATCAAGAGACAGCTACATTTTGTGACAACACTGTACTGTAATAATCAAGTAATTATTAATTAAACCAACTGTTTATTAATTTTTCTCTGGTATTTACTTGTTTTATAAATTTTTCTCTCTTTTAGGAATTTTGTGTTGGGTTTGAACAATTGTAAAACAATTAAAACACATAGTCTTAGTTATACTTATAATCTGTAATAAAAGATACAGAATTTTTTTAACTTTAAGGAATAAATGTTGATACCTCTAGCCCAGGCGCTCTGTAATATGTAATGTTATTATTTGATGTACAACATTTACTTTATCAGCCCAATTTCATGTACTGTAGGTGTCAATGATACTTCTTCCTGGCTTTAAGATATATCCTAGTGCACAATATGTTGACCTCAAATAGATCTGCACCTGTCAATGTTGTTTATTGTACTGTCGTCTCTGCATATGTATGCACACAGCTATATTCAATGTTACGCACAAGAATACAGCATAACACTCATGATCAGAATTGTATGTTATATGTATATGTGTACTTCATGGCCATTATAAAAATGTAAAGCTGTAACAGTTCCGGTGTTATCTATGCATGATAGATGTTGGATGGTTATGGCTGCTATTATTATTTTAACCCTTTCCTCACGGAATTGTATAAATTTATCATTGTCCAGGTTCATAAAAACACTCCTTTTATTTTAACCCTTCAACATGGGGATTTTCTCAAACTTAACTGTTGTTTAATTTGAAATCTAGCCTACTGCCATTGCTACAGTCAGTAAACTATCTGGTCATTGCCATTTGGTATTTTTAACACTCCAAATATGTATTATAAAAATAATTGACTGTCCAAAATAACAGAAATACTTGACTTACTCTAAGTTAAGAACAATTCAAGCCAAAAGTCTCAACATAGTAAACAAGTTGAAATAATGTAACATCCACATTATAGAGGTGAATGTTTTACTAATATCACTTGAGATATCTAAAAGTTAGCAAACATTGTTCAGGTATGAACAAAATGGATAGAACACATAGATCGCTCAGCATAATATAGTTATATTGAGAAAATGAACAGGTTCTAGAATATAAGCTGCATCTTCGTGAATTTTGTAGTGTGTTAACTTTACTTGTCTTTTCAATTACTACTAAACACAACTTTTCTCAGATTTACTAAACATTTAATCATTAGCATTATTGCTTGATCCGATATATGGCTGGAACTGAAATATAAAGCTTACTTCAAATTTTAAAATTCCATGTCCGAGTGGAAAGGGTTAATTTTTATGTTGAGTGTTCTGTGTTTTAATGTTAATATAGAGTGTTCAACTTTTTTCACTTTAAAAATGATTTATTTATATTTCCTTAGATAAGCTCTTGTAATAATTTACAAAATTTAAACATCTAATCTATCATTATTATTATCATCAAGTATATTATGTTTTTATATAAAATCAGTAATAACTAGTATTCTTTACAATATATTTGTAGATTTTCACTCTAAAATTTTACTCATAAATCATCATTCTAAGTTGCATAGAATTTCAAAATAGAAATCCTAAAGTACTCATTTCAACAAGTCTTTTACATTTCTAATGTTTTAAAATTGAGAAGTATACCTTGTAGAAGTGTCAAATCAATTTGAATATTTTGTCTTCCAAAAACTTAGTATTTTGTAATACTGCTTTCGATTAAATATGTAGAATATACGTAGTAATAAATATTTAAGCTAAAAAAATATTTAAATACATATTTTTTATGAAGTTTAAACAATATCTTTACTTTTTCAGAATCGTAATTATTTTTATTAATTTTAGGTAAAAGAAATCAATTTGAGTAATTGATATGGATAGAACCAGATCTTTAGTACTGAAATGGTAATGTATTGGTTATTTGCCATTAATTTTTAACAATAAGAACACATTTTTGATGTTAAAGATAAACATGATATGGTATTTTTATGATGCATTATTTTTATGATGGTTTAACATTATATTTTTATAAATATATATAGTGATAAAGGTTTTGCCTGTTATTATAAAAGTTCATATGTCAATTGTCATGGTAATCAAAAACTGCTTTGTACCTTGTTCATGTATTTAAATTTATAAATACTATTTTTGACCGAAGTTTATAAACACTGTGCCAAATAATTTACAATATTCTAAACTAATTTTAACTGTAAGAATAGTCTTGAATGAATGTATTTGAAGAGAATTAGTTTTACTATATGTACCATTCAGTAGTATTTTACCATTTAAGTATATAGGGGTGGGGCGATTCTCGACTTTGGTATCACTAGTTTATTAGTGGTATCAATTATTCAGAATTTGTTGGCTGTTTTTACTCTGTTCTGATACCGATGGGTTTGGATTTAAAAGACTTTTTGAAGTGATGGATTTTTTTTGGTCCTGAGGGAAAAGGACGGCTTGTCCCCGTACTTAGTCCTAAAAGGACCTTTGCGCCTCCCTTACTTAAATTTGTGTCCTTAAAGTTCGAGGCTTTTGCAGAAGCCGATCAGATTTGAGGGCTCCTGTTCTCTGATGTCCTTGGGGCTGAGGAGATATGCTCTCAGGAATCTTTTCCGAGTTTCTAAGATGGCAGGACAATCTAACCAAATATGCTCTGCTGATTCCTCCTCTTCTCCACAGTCTACATTCGTGAGTCTGGGTAAGGCCCACCACCCTCATAAGATGTTTCCTTAGGGGACCATGTCCTGTCAACATCCCTAATATCAGTCTTATATCCTCCTTACTCTGATCCAAGAGAGCTGCCCACCCTTTATCGTAAGGAGAGATAAACATTTAGGATAGTCTTAATTCTGAGGCTCTACTCCAATTAAAGTTTCTTATCCTCTTTTCCCAAGTGATGGATTGGTTCTTGGATTTTGGTTTGGATAGTTCTCAATGGTATGTACCCGAGGACTAAATATAAAATATGGCAAAAGTTTGTTGCCATATTTTACATACATAACCGTTCTATATGAAACACCATAGCCCCTATTCTTGTTGGCGATGTTCAGGTTTTTCACACTCATGGCCTGAAATTTAGATTAAAATTTGAAATTAAGCTAATTTGTTAAATTGTCTGAGATGGCTGTTGAAGTTGATGGGGTTCATTCCCTACATATCAGAGGTTCTTGCTAGCCTCAACAAGGGTGTGCCACCCCCTGCCTGCTTTGACTAGAGACTAGAGAGGCTGGTTCAGAGCTGGTCTCCCCTTCTTCCGGCGGGGACATGACTTTGGGATTAGTACCCTAATCCTTCCTCATGGATCTCGATAGCAGGCGGCCCCTACCGCTTAACCTTACCCATCCTGAATATCCTGTCACTCCGGAATCAGCGCTAAGGTCCTTATAGGACTAAGTGCAATTTATATGCTTCATGTCCTAAGAGAACAACAAAAAAAAGTTTGTACATCACGACTTTATGATGTATTTTTCTGCTAGAGTGTCGCTCCTTATATTTGTTACTTAAAACAATCTAACGTGTAGAGATGTGTTTCCTTGTATGGATATTTCTTATTAGAAGTCTAAAACGAAGTAAATACAATCTTCATCAGTTTCAGAACAGGATCCACTTAAAAGTATTATATCAAACTGAAAGGAAACCAACAGCGTCATACTAGAGTAGCTGATTAGCGCATGTGATCACCAGTCAGACAGGACAACTGGTTCTGTACAGCTGCTATTCACAGATGGCCCAAGTCGATACTGCTGACACCAAAAGGTTAAAGAAAGAATGCCAAGAAAAATACCTGTCCCACTTTATCGCCTCACCTCGCTTATATTATAGAAAAGAGGATTTTCATCTTGTTACATTTGAACATAGTTGCCTGTGTAGGACAAACTTTATTGATATAATATTGTAATGATAGGGCTGGTGGAAAGTCCCACACTATATAGATTAGATTAACATTACACAATAGTATGTATCAATGGTATATGTACGATATATATAAGTTTTTGTATAATGTTGACCATTATGTCTGGTTTCACATCATTGTGATAACGCTCACACAGGTGGTTATTATATAGGTGTAGCTGTTATCTGTTCCTAACGGAGAAGAGTGTGGTTTAAACACTACTGACCTGCCAACATCTTTTACCCCTTTAACCCTTTAACAGATAATATATTTGGTCAATTTCAATGGCTTAAGACTTTGCCGAGCTGTAGAGGTCCACCCAGTACCAATGAATTGTCACTGATGCACTGTAATAATTGAGGTTGTATTCAGGGAAGATAATACATTCTTTCCTCATCCTCACGGCTGTAGAAACTATGTTAGCTTCACATGCTCTTAGAATAAACACAATCATTGGTAGATTTAGAATTGTTTACCTCAATTTCTAATTCTAGAAAAGCAATTTGTCTGATCAATAACATTCTAGATAAAAATGTGTTTATTTATAAAGTGAGCCTCACCGAAGTCTTGTATACTAGAACGAAATATTCAATGCTTAACAGAACTTGGAGTATTTAGTAAAAGCAAGTTGGATTTGTATAAGAGTTTAAATTAAGATAATATTACATTCCTGCAAAATATTTGACATAAGTAAATTCAGTTTTCTATATATCTTGAATATTAATAAAAAGGTGTATATTTATGGTTTTTTTCTGTTTGATTAGTTAGTGTGCGATTGATTGTTTTCTGTGCTTGATGTATTGCATCCAAAGCTAGTCAATTACTGGATCTTACAATGTTACTCTTGTTACCATATTCTAATTATGTTGTTTTCTTTTAACTTAAATACATACATTTTGTCAGTCACTTTATCATACTTTAGTCATGATTTTAATTTAGTGTTCTTGTTTTATTTTGTGTCTTGTGTTGTTTCTTTTTGTTTAGTGTTTAATTAGTGTTCGTGGTAGTGGCGAAATTGTTGCGCTATGTTCAATGTGTGCGTTTTGTTATTTGTAGAGATAGGTGTGATGTAGACTTAAACTTAACAATAATCCATTGGGCATAAAATCAAAAGTTGATTTGGTGCAGTACTTAATCTGTTGAGATTTTTGTATCTGGGTTTTCTATATGTATTGGAAAAATAAGTGGTCCAATTTTATTAGGCTTTATATGATAATTATTAAACAAAATTATATCCATAGTAATGTACTTAATATACTTTTGTGAAAATTAATTAATTGGTGGCACTGAAGTAACTGATGGATGTATAAATGTTATACCTAGTCTACGAGTATAACTGTCTAATGCTACTTTTTCTAATACCAATACAACATTTCAAACAATGTAGGCCAATGTGAGTTAAGAAGTTTTGTACATAGGTAAATAGAGATGGCGCCAGTCAGGAGGTCTCACAGGTGTGTCAGCAGAGGATTTGGGGAGTAACCACCTTTTCCCACAATTTTTAAACAAACTACAGTAAAGAATAGGAGGTAAAGGTATATGATTTTTGTCCGTAAAATATTGTACCTCCCTTTGCTGACCCTCTCAGCCTGGATATGTGGGGGACTCTTCCGAGTCACAACACTCTATTTAATATTTTATTACATGTGCTTGGATTGCATTCCACTAAAACTGAAAGTCTTGAGCAAATGTTTACATTAGGTTTTGCCAGAAACGTGGCCGTTAGCTTCAGGCACAATCCCTGTGATGCAAAGCTTTTAAGGACGCCTATGGG
Source organism: Homalodisca vitripennis (assembly GCF_021130785.1). Lineage (NCBI taxonomy): Eukaryota > Metazoa > Arthropoda > Insecta > Hemiptera > Cicadellidae > Homalodisca > Homalodisca vitripennis. The sequence continues at coordinate 105,949,889 of NC_060215.1, read as the reverse complement.
CGATACTCATATAAGAGCTATTTTATTTTGTTATTATTTGTCATAAGACATGTGGGAGTCTGCTCAGGGGAATAATTTATTTGTAATCAACCGGGAAGTTATTTTTCAATAAAAATACTCTTGTAAAGCTATTTAAAACTAAACATATGTGTAGCTATTGGATTTTTGGTGGCTTTAAAGTAATTTAATAATTATTATTGATTTTTGTAAATCTTAAATTCATTTTAGTTCAGCTTCATCCTCAGTCTCTTCCAATTTGGAGTCTATATCTTGATGGACAGTGAGTTGTATAAATTTTGTCCCTTATATGGTGTATTGACAGGGCGTATATTGGTTGTAAAAATAGTGAGCATCTGTTCACTGAGGAAATTCCTGTCTACAACACCTGTTTTAGCAATTGGAGTATAGGCCTTCAACCTCCATAAGTAGAGAAATCTATGAAGCCTCCATAGCCAGCTGCTCAGGGGTCATGGATCAAAGTTCTTTTTCCATGATCTTAAATTATGAGAACTAAAACTCGGTAACTATGTTACCTACCGATACTGCCATCTCAAGCTGGAACCCAAATTAACCAAGTGTTTTATCTGTTGGATTCTCTTAATGATGTAGGCTGATTCTTGATTTCTTACACAAGTTAACAATATGACATGTCCATTAGATCATTTTGCCAATCACCCTCTGAAATTTTGCAAGCTTTTGGAAGAACTTCAATAATGGGCTGTATTTTGCTGTATACTAGAAAGTAGCCAGTTCAGAAGATTGCATTGAGATTATAAAAGTAGACAGAATTTTTCAATAACAACAGAATATGGATTAATTTATGCAGAAATTGGGAAGAATAAAAAGAGCATTGCTAATCTGACTGGCGACATCTCTGCCTATTGATTTATGTTGAATCTGATCATATTTGGACGCACTTGTCCATACAGTAAGTATTAATTTTTTATGTACTTAAAATGATATAAATACACAATGTGTTTATTCTTGTATGTATAAATAATAAAACAATATACAATGTTAATTATTAGTCAAATACTTAATTACTATATTGATAAATTGTGAGGAATTGATCAGAGCTTTACGTTATCCCTATTTTAATATATAGTGACAATCAGTGTATTTTGTTGTGTAGTATGAAAATAAATAAAAATCCTTTTTCAACAAGTGAACTATCTGACCATTTTTCAATATCCCTCTTGAAAATATAATTACAAATTAATAGCAATAAAATATTATTAAGATTTTAGAAAACAATATAATGTCTGCTACTGTATTCCGAATATTGCATTTTAAAACGGTTAATTCAGTTTATTGAATGGTTAATTTTTCTGTTCTATTAATGTTTTAATGTTATAAAAAAATGATAACATTATAAGATGGGATGGTTAAAATTAACTGAAAAGGAATCTGTAAGACTATAAAGATTTGTCAAATCTTATTTTGTGAAAATAAATTATATATAGTTTTTTCAGAGTTGCACAGCTCATAGAATAATTAGGAATTCATGTTTTATTAATAATCTTTCTCACAACCTGAAGGTAAGATTGGGTATTTCCCGTTGAGGTTTATTTACCTTTTTTTGACACTGCTGTCTCACTATTTGTATAGAGGATTTGAAATAAATTGGCTTAAAATTTTATCTTAAAAATATATAACTGGACAAAACGTTATGCCAAATTTTGTTACGACTAATGTGCTATTTTAATATTAATTGATTTCTTTGTAAAAGATACTTAAGTATTTTTTGAACTAGATCTTTACTGTCTACACAAATTGCTGCCCTGATCACTAAAATATTTTGTTGGAACTAAATATTATACAGTAATGTTATACTGCGGGTGTATAATTTTTATTTTACATTAAAATCTTTTAGCAGCTATATACAATTGTAATTAGTAAGAAAAGAATATAAAAGTGATGAGGGTAAAAAATCCCCAGTATGCCCTGTGGTTGGAAACTAGATCTATAATAACTACTGTGGAATTTTACTCTTGACTATGGGAACCCCTCCTTTATTGTTGTAAACAATAAGTAAGTATCAAGACTTGATATTTAAAAGTTAGTGTAAAGTGTTTTTATTTGCAAGCTTTCAATGACACACATATACGATTGTATGCTTTGGCATTCTGGAAATTGGTGTCATCAAAACATTTCCAATCTCTTGAGATTTAATTTTGGTTCTCAATAATGTTCTTCAGTAGCAGATTCAAAGGTGAGGTAGGGACTCCTACTTTCAGTCTAAAATATGCTCTTATTAAAAGGACAACAGATTTTTACTCTTAAGAAGGTTTTAAGAGAATCAGCTTTAAAAGTCTTATTTAAATTATAGTTTTTTATTGCTAATTATGTTTGATCAAAATACTTGAATAATAATAGGACTTTAGTATATTAATATTCATAGTAATGTACCGCATTAGTTACATTAATTGGGTTCAAACCTATACTCTAAATTTAATCCTTATGGTTTTTAATCAGAGTTTCAATCATGTTCTTACCAACAAATAAAATTCAATGTTTTTATAACTTTTGAGTTACAATGTTTAGAGAGGCATGGTTTGCACAATTGTTTTGGCCATCCAATGTCTTATAAATGCTGAAAATGTTATCAGAATTGATTTGACTATTTAACTTATCTTTATCTGTATACTTTAGAACTATGTGAATTTCAGAAACGTAGTAAGGACACATTTATTCAGCTATTTATCTTCTGTTTATAACAAATAAGGTATTAAAACTCTTGTCTCTTTATAAGACATTTTTTGTGTCTTGACAATTTTTTGTCTTATCGTTAGAATTCATAACGGTCTACTTTCATTTTTTAAAAGACCACCATTTTGAAACTATTAATTCAGAAGGATTTTTTTTCAGTAGGAAGTTATATCCTGATAAAATATACAAACATACAAAATACAAATATTGTAACTTAAACCATCTCTGAGTTATGATTTTAAAGATTAAAAATAATACAGACAGAGAGACACTAAACAAAGCAAAATAGCTTATAGTATTAGTGGACTTTTAACATAGTATTTTCACCTATTGTATCCTATCCTAAAATATTCCCCACATTCTTTAAACGCCTTGCATATAAACACTCAGGGCTGTAGACAGCTTTGGCGGACCCTGGACAAAATAATTGTTCAGACCCCCATAGCTAAACATGTAAGAAAAGGGCGTTACAAATTTCTGAGTTTGGTAGTACTCTTCGTTCCAAGTAAAAAAATGTTGTTACAAACATAGTTATAGAAATATCTCGTCTAGCCAGTAGCTGCACTTTTATATTTTTTATGAAGAAAAAACTCTGGATATTACATGTTTGTTGCATGTCAAAACAGATGACAAATATTGTTACTTCTGGCTCATACAATCATACCTTTAAAGTGGTCATGCTCTCTCATAAAATATTGATTGATATCGTTGAACAAAGTACCGTTCGCATTGTAATAAAAATTACAAAATAATTTGCATCTTCTAACATACATTCAAACATGGTTTTTTTATTCGAGACTTGGATTACTCTCAAATTTAGAATAATTCTGATAATTGTAGTGTGTTATGTTTAGTAATAATATCCAAAAAAGTGCTAAACATGTTCTCAAATGAAAAGTAAGATAAACTAATAGTGTATTTGTGTTTGCTTTAATGTTACCAAAATCTGAAAGGACATAAACACTAATAATTCAGATGATCACACAGTTACAAGATCATGATCGAAATACAAGCTTCACTTTCTTGCAAGTGAGATCTAGTGTAAACAAAAACCTAACCTCAAACCTTGTCATATGATCCAGAACCAGGTCAGCCCTTTCTATCCATTGTCCACACCAGTCTCATAATGCGTAATCAGCTGATGTAATGGCAACTGATACCTGGAAAGTTTCGATGTTCTGTCTTCCTTTTTTGAAGTGACTACTTCTTTTGGCGGGATATGGATGTATGTTTTGCATGAGGGAAAAACATTTGTTGCGCGTCAAGGAACATATCGTCACGCTTGTTCGCTCTGTAGCCTCTAAGGGCGGGACTATTTTGATGTTAGGGTGGGCGTTTCTCCATTCAGTGCCTATCCAGCAGTGCTAGTCAGAGGTTACTTTACCGAAACATAAACAAACTGTTATATAAACATCTGATCTGAACTAACAAAAGTTGATGTTAATGATAAATCTATTAGGAGAGATTAAAAGGGAAATATAAACCACAATGACATACAACATTATATATAATAATGAAAATAACAAAACACTTCTCTAATCTAGTGGTATTTTACAATGATTTGTTTTCCAATTTTTCAATCAATTTACTCATATTATTATTGACTTAAATGTCTGAAAAATAGTATCGTCTGGATCTATCCCTGCTCCTTCAGACTTTCCTTGGTTATGAAATTCAGATTATGTAACTTAAGCTCCAATTAAAAGCTGTAAAAATTCACAAAATCAATTCATACTCTGCCATTTAGTAGCTATGTTGACTTTAACATACTAAAAAACTTCCAGTGCCAAACAATCGTTGCAAAAAGACTAAAGTACGTGGTAAAATACTGGTTTGAATAAATGTACGAACTACTAATTTATTTATTACTGAATCAACCTAAAATTGATTAACATACTGTATAATTTAAAAGCAGTATTTAAAGCTTATCAGATTCTAAATTGAATTTCAGCACGTTGATATTAATTCCTATTCCAGTTCACTACTAGTTTTGTCCTGACGAGATTTAAAAAGGATTTAAAAATAAATTGATTAGATCTTTTCTAGCTAACAAAGCCCAAGTTTAATTTAATCCTGTAGGTCTTTCTGTTGATTATAATTATAACCTTTACTCAATTACATTGGGCCTTACCTTACATTCACTTAAAAATAAATTACATAAAAACAGATTTTAATACAAATGTTGCTGTAGAAACGTCAAAACCATTAATAGACTTTTTAAAAGTTAAATTAAAGTAAACAATGGCAAACAATAAAAAATAAGTACAACAGAATATGGAACAACAATAGATGCTGTGTTTACAAGATATGTAGCAAGATTTTATTCCAGAATTCTAATTTCTCATTTCAGTTATTATAAACCCATAATTTCGTTTTTAGAAAATAATGAAAATGAAATAATCATTTTGGAAATACAAGATTGCAGTGAAAATGATACTAACCAAATTCTAGAAACTAATATAAACGATAATAATGAAAAAGTATAAATATTTATTACTTTAATATTTAGAAGCCAGTGATAATTGTAATATATAAAATGTAAAAACTATTACAAAAATATGTATAACATTAATAGAAAATATAGAGCTTCTTTATTTCAAAGAATTGAGTCTCTCATACTATTTTAAAATATAGAAAATAACCATTTAATAATTAGCAAACATACTTTTTCAAGATATATATTCACAGCCTGTTATAAGAAGTAGTCACTTCTTGTCGGTCAGTCCCACGATTGTCTTTCCATTTTTTTACAAAAAAGTTTCACAAAAACAAATTTTCACCTATAAAGTTCCTCAACAGCTAAGAAAGAATATTTGCTCTCTCATAAAGCTGGAAAGACTATTTTTCTTAGATTGGATTAATAAGTGAGAGCAAGTATTAGCCAAAAAACTATAAACAAGAAACAGAGAACAAAACAACATCTGTTCTATTACGAGCATTTATTAATCAAGAAATATCAACCTCTCTTCTTAACATTTGGATTCAGTGATTTTAAGCTACACATGAGAGGTAGGGTGGGAGCCATCAATTTGTTGCCAGATTAGTACTGGCTGGTTGTACAATATTATTGATAATAGAACGCATAAAACACACTTAATATTAGAGGATTTAACGCTTATAAGGATCACCTCCTTTGCTTAAAACTAAATATTGTCTTTGTGAGATTGTTTATTAGTCAATACTCTAAGCTGACAATTTTAGAAAACCGAAATTTGTTTATTCTAAAGTTATTGTAATGGCTAAAGCAAATGAAAAATATTAAAAGTTAGCTAAGCTTAACAAGGAAAAATTATCCCACACCACGTGTCGTGTAACATGCTTTGCTGAGATTGCTTGAAAAATTTTAAATCTATAACTCATATCTGACCCTTTCACAGACTTGACTCCTGGAATCTGGAGACAATGTCCATCTGAAAATATTCAGAAAATTTGGCAACGAAGAAGCTCAAAACGATCTTTTTCTACATTGAATCTCTCATTGATTCCCATTGAATCAATCCTTCCCTCCATAGCTACATTATGTGTAGAAAACTAGGATGTTCTGCTATTATTTTTGGATCGTATCTAAAACATTGCAGTGCACTCAATTATGCACCTTATGAGACATGAGAATACATATTCAACTAGATATCACTTGAATTATAATCAGGGTGTCCCTATGTCGAAATGATGGAAGGGGTTTGTTTGAGCATCTTCATCTTTGACTTTTTTGGATCTCCTCAGGCTGACATTGATTCCAGATTCTAGGAGTCAAGTGTGTGACAGGGTCAGATTGCAGATGCTGCACTAAGGAGAATGTGAAATGGAGCTCAACAATCGCAAATGTTACTAGGACTGGAACAAACTTTCTTCCAGTACTTAGGTTTTAATTCATTATATCTATACAGGTTAGGGCAGTAGCGAAATTCACTTTCTTAGACCTCTCCACCCAAATAGTATTTACATATCTCACAAGATCGTGTTTGTAAGATTTGTGAAAATAAAATATATTTGTATTTATTTTGAAATTTATTTTTATTTAATATTTAAACAATATTTAGAATTTTTTTTCAATAGTCAAACAGCACTAGTATCATTACTGGGTAGCTAAGTAATAAAAATTAATTTACAAGAATCCAAGTATACTATTGTACAGCCTTGAGTGAAATCAGTAAAAAGTGACCAGCATAGCATATCTAAGTAAGGCATAGTCAACTTCCTCACTGCCTTGTCTATATACAGTCTAAAGATTGCAGATAAATTAATTTATGCAATAACAACAAAACAATCTGTAGTATTGTGGCTCCTTTGGCCTGTGTCCAGGAAGCCTGAGCCTAGTGGGCCTGTTAGGAAAACTACTAGGTTTTGTGATTGTCTAGTCAGAAATCAAATTCAATTTATGTAATTTCTTCATGTGTTTTGATTTACTCTCAAAGCGTTGTAAGGAATAAACCAGCTCTCCGAGAACTTTTTTAAGACTGATAGATATTTTTGGTGTAATAATCCTATGTCAGATGTATGTGACATATTCCAATAATATTTAGCCCCTATAACAATCTGAAGAATGGTTTAAATTGTATATTAACCGACAATGTGGATTTAAACTGTTATAACCTTAGAATTCAATTTTGTGGGGAATTTGAACTGTAGTACTTTTTTTTTCTTATGTGTAAAATAGGATAGAAATTACATGTAATAAAAATAATCTTGAAAAATAATGCACTACATAAAAAAAATTTGGTTTGGTAGAACTTACACTTTATTGAACTGAATAATTGTATAAAAAATATAAGAACATTTTAGCAATATTGTAAAAGTATTCACAAGTTATACTTACTTACATGCCAAATTGCAATTTTATCCAAAGTTGAACAACAGTTTATAATTGTAAATGTTGAGTTTAGGTCCAGTTTGCCTTCTTCTTAGTGCTACGTCTGAAATCGGAGGCTGTCACAGACTTGACTCCTGGAATTTAGAGTGATGTTTATCTGAAGAGATCAAATCAAATTAAATCAAATTACTCTTTATTTTCAAATATACAATGAGTAATTTGATTTGATCTCTTCAGATAAAAACGTTGGCAATGAAGTAGTTAAAAATGAACTCTATACATAATTTTGGCATCAGACATCCAGACTACAAAATATGATGTAATCTAGGTGAATAGGTATTCTCATTGTCTGATGAGGTACACAACTGAGTGCACTACGATGTTTTAGACATGATATCTAAGCACGGTGGAGCAACCAAGTTTTCTACACATATTCATTCTATATTTTGTAGTATGGATGTTTCTGATGTCGAAACAATTTGAGTTCATTTTGAGCTTCTTCGCCACTGACTTTTTGGATCTCTTCTGATGACTCAACATTCACATTGATTCAACCCTTCCTACCATAGCTTCGTTAAGTTTATAACTAATACTTAAGTTAATACTTTTATATATGGAATCTTTTGGAAATTATGTTAGCCCATTTTTTTTATATAAGTGGTGGTTAGTATTGTAAAAACTTACTCAAAATGTTAGAACATTTTACAAAACTATGTATTTTGCTCAAATTACGGTTTTTATAAACAAAGTAAAAAATAAATGCAAAATGGCGTAAATGTTTACAAAATACATGAAAGTGCCAAATTTTTTTGACACAGACCACTTGTGTGAAAGTACTGACCACGGACAGATGTATATATATATACAAAAACAATACAGATTTTTCAAAAGAACTTTTTTACAACTCATGGTACCCCAAAATGGAGATTCCTATCAAAAATTTTCCATCTTAATACCGCTACTTCCGGTTGTACTGTGTAAATTAAAGTTAATAAGGTCATGTCCAGTAAACATCCTTAAGCGCCTTGTGGAGCGTCAAGTTGCAAATTAACTGTGAATTGCGGTTTATAATAATTTAGTGTATATCGCAATTATAGCCATTATTGCGGATACGAAGGTCGTTGCGAGCAACGGTCTGTTATTTCCTTACTTAGGTATTTCCGGTAGCGATACTTCCGTTAATACTGCCTAAAGACGGAAACACGGAAGGTGGCTGTAGGCGGTTTTCGAGACCCACATCGCTCCATCTAATTACTGATACGTGATTTGAAGAAGGGTGGCCTTTACCTTCGGACGTGAGTTTTCGTTGTGGTGCGCTACAATCACGTCGAAGGCTGCTAGCAGCTACTGCTGACTCTGCCTGCCCACTCGACAATTCTGTCGTGTGATAAAACATTCGATCAAATCCTATCAAAATGTTAATCTACTACAAGCCGATAAATCTTAATAAACTTATTTCTATACTTAATGAAAGTATCAAACCTGATCAGTCTAGTGTTATAAAATAATTACGTGGCTGATGAAGTTTAGTGGAGAGTGACCCTAAATTCCATCAAAGTTTGACCACATTTGACGGTTTTTAATTAAACTTTGATTACATATTTTTATGGAGGCGGCTATGCTATAAGACGATGCTGCGGTGTTGCGGTCAAGGCAACCGATTTGGAACAAAGAATAGGTAGAGCAAGCGATTTCTTGGATGTCAGTTACGATGCCGGCCGTGTAAACTTGAGAATAAGACTACTCCTGAGGTGGTGCAATCAAATTTGGGTTTGGAAAATACTGTTTATGTGAAATTCATAACCCTTTAAGATAACCAGTGATTACAGAAAAGGGTAGACAAAATGTTTCATCACTCCACGTGGAATAACAGGCATATAAAGTCGAAAATTTAGTTATTTTGCAATCAGGCCCAAATAAAAATTGCTGAAGATAAAAAAGTGAATTTTTTACAGCATATACATGCGTTGTAGCTTCAGGCAATAATAATTCTTTATTCTTAAAAAATTAAATTTAATTAAGAAAGAATATTTTAAAACATGTAATTTTCGTGAATTATATTTAAAAAAATATAATTAACTTAAATCGTGAAAAAAAAAAAACACATCACTCCCTGAAGCTATTAACTTGTGTACATACTGTAGATATTTCACATTTTTATCTCCATGCGTTTTTTGCATTAACATTGCGCTAATTTCCTATTTTAAATAACTGTAATTTTACTTTGAGTAATACAAATTCCATTTTAACAAAAAAATCGACAAACGTATTTTTCTGGGCTGAAGTTAAGTAACACTTCAACTATTTAACATAACTGGCAAAGTTTCACACGGCATTATCTGCAATCCGTTTAAATACGATGATTTATTTCACAGAAATACGTGTTCACGGAAATTAAATGGATATAATGTCAGGCTGCTTTGAAATAGTTAATGTGAGATCTGCACAGATCCTGGCGGGGTAGACCAGTTTTCAGTTTTTGTATGGCTTTAAAATTTGTATCATAATTATTGATAGCGGTGTCGAAATTGCCTAATTATAATGTACAGTGTATATAGGAAGTTGTTACTATTTCGATGAAATGATCTCGGCTGATTGTAATAGTCAAAAGTCTGTAGATTTTAATTGAAAATTACGTCAACTTCAAATAAACAATATAGTGTCATTCTTCTTTTGATACTGATATTTCCTATACTCAATCTCTAGTTAAGTTTCCAAATTTAGGAGGCATGTATTACCACTTTTCCCTGAATACACCTCTCAGCCCTTATAACGTATTTTTTCGATTTTTTATGTATCACGGTAGCAATTAGAATCTCAAATTTGATCTTTTGTATACTCTCCAAAATCAAAGGAACGTTTTAATACCTACAGAATATGAAAGAATAACGAGAATGTTGTGAACGTGTGCCAAACATGAGTATATTAAAATTATTTATACATGACGTTTCGAAAATTGGTATCTTCTTCAGTCATAAAAATACCAAAATATTTCAACGTGTGTAAATATTAAGTGTGCCAAAAATTAGCAAGACAAAATCTGGCGATATTTCTGCTCGTTGAACCCAACTTTTAAGAATTTTGTCACATGCAGAAGAGAGCAGATAGCCTTAAAACATTGTGAGTAAGACATTTCGTTAAAATTAACTAAGGCGACAGTCCGTAACATCCTCTTGATCTTTGTGAAATTAAGCGTAAAAATAATACTGTAAAATTTATAGCCAATGAGTGCGGTTTGCAGTTGATGGAAGTGAAATGTTAGAATTTCAGTGAATCCGCTTGAAGTTGGCATATTACGTGTGTGACCATTTGGAGGAAATTAGGATCTCTAAGCGCTAATGCAGTTTTAATATTCATCCGCTTACAGAATTCTCATAAAGTCTTCTTATAACCCATTCATCAAGTTGTTACAGCAGTATTGCATTTTGGTTGATACATGAAAATCTATTTTGCGCGTTTTAAAGTTTAATATGCGTGTTACAACTCTCATAATCGCACTCGCAGTTGTTGAGGAAGCCCAAACTCCAGGGGTAAGTTTCTTCTTCAATATGTTAATGTCACGAAACTTACAAATATGCAAGGTTGGTAACCTCCCCATCTTCATCACATGTCATAGGAAGAAGATTGTCGACATTACGTTCAGAACAAACCACAGATGTAACTTTCTTCTTCAATATGTTAATAATGTCACGAAACTTAAAAATATGCAAGGTTGGTAACCTCTCCATCTTCATCACATAAGGAGGAAGGTTATTGACATTACGTCCAGAGCAAATGCTCAAGGATCATTGAGAATGGCATATCAGTCAAGAGGCTTTCCTTTCAGATCACAAACACAAAACAAATTCCTTTCTGTTGCCCTTTATGGATTGATCTCCCTGAATTACCGTAGTCCTAGATCGACAGACCGGACATGCTATACAAAGACCTTGATAGGATCAATGGCTAGGAGAATAATCGTTATTTTAGTTTTTAAATCAAACTTCATCTGACTTACAAACGAGGAATTGTTAGTTGCTATCATATTTACTGTGTTAACGGAAGGGTTGGACAAACACGAGATGGTGTCTGACAACACATGTTCTGACATCCTCCTCAGGTTGTATAGATATTGCAAGGCAACCCGTATCTGAGAGCTATACCACCAGACTCTCATAGATTACGGCTTGAAAGTCTAAAAATAAAACAATATGCATGTAGAGAGTTTACAAATGTTAAGGAGATGAATAGTCTCAACATCGAGTACAAGTCTCGATTACAAGTTGTGGCTTCTGACCCAATTGGCCACACAGGATCTTTGAATTTGAGGTCAACAGGTGGACAATTATACTTTAGGTCCGGAAGATAGGCTGAAAACCTCTCCTTAAGGCTCATTTTCCGAACTGTGCCATTCTGGACAAGGAGTCAGTTACGTTGAGCAGAAGTGATACAGGTTTACGGCTGAGAGGCAGTTAAGAATGCTGGACATTAGCCATTATAACTGTTTTAAATGTTATATGAACAATCGGTACGTTTAGCCCATTTAAATCACCAGGAAGGGATGGAACTTTCCTGGCCCTGCTCAAGTACAGCCCAACATCTCTTCATGTCCCAATATTTGAACAGATCATTATGGATACATCCCTGAAGGTCTGCCGTCTCAGCAGAGTGGCATATAAAAGACCACCTCCTCTCCTCCATCGAGAGTTGCGGACCACTGGAGGGTCACATCTGTTAGTTCGGGTTATCGCATCGAGATGAAGTGATTGGCAGGACATCGGATATGATGGACAAAGAGTCGTGTTTTCAGTAAACCCAGTCTTGAGCGCTCAGATCCTTTTAAGGCTAAGTGCACTGAAGGGTGTCCTCAGCTTCTAGTTAGTAATAAAAAATCCATTTTTGTAACTATTCAGACATGGGATGATTAGAGAAGGGCGGAAGAAGTAGAATCGGACAGAGTTAACTTAACTTGGTTTGGTTTATATATATATATATATATATATATATATATATATATATATATATATATATATATATATATATATGGCTCTCTAATGAAATGAAAATCTGGACATGGAGCCCATACGAATGTTTAGCTCCCCTTCAGCTTAGTGCAGTGCCTGAAATCTGACAATCACACAGACTTGACTGCTGGAATATAGAGTCCATGTCCATTTGAAGAGATCAAAAAGTAGGTTTTGTAGACGTTCAAAACGTACTCTGCATAGTTTCGACCTCAGGGACACATAACTTCGAAAGAGGTCTGTCTGGTTTACCCAGCAGCCATCCAGTGTAATCCAGATGAAGATTGCTTAATAAGCTAGGATGATGCGCTAGGAACTAGGATTCAACATGCACCAATTTTTTTATCTAATCCATTTATCAATAATTTATAGACTTGAAGAATATATTATTATGTTGCAGGTACTGAAACTTAGTTTTTCTGTTACGAACGATAATGAAAGGTCCGTAGCAATCCAGTTTGTTATTCTTGAGCATGTTTAGTTCATAGATTAATGAGAAATTCCAACTTGATATTCATGCACATTGCCAGTAACAAAACGGAAACGATAAAAGCATATAAATCAGAGAAGTAATGTAGAGTATTGGTACCATCACGTATCCCTTCTGACTCATCCAAGAACACTCGTGGGTGGGTGGACAGACCGTCTGACCTTGCATAGCTCCCGCTATTCTGGTGTCTCGTTGTTCCAACTAGGAAATCCATATAGCTTTTAGGATAATCCCAGTGGTGATTTCCACAATCGATACGTAAGATTTAAACTGATCAAGAACTCTGTGCTCTGCAACAACACAATTCCGCTTATTGTAATTACAACAATACTGCATTTACAAGACAGCCTCATTGACAGAGTTATCTCGATAATTACCCACATTTGTTGCATACAAACCACCACAGGAATCCCGCTCAATAACACAGATTGTGGCCTCTTGCATCCATTATAGCGGGTTTAAGGTGTCCCTCTTCGGTGTCGAGCTATAGCTTCCTGAGCCATAGTCCAGCCAACGCGTGGGAGCCCCAACTTGACCGCATGCGGTCGGCATGAAATCTGTGACATTTTTGTATGATACGCGGAGTCACGTACAAGGGCGATTCGTTTTACAGTACTGTATATACAAATAAAGCCGAAGCCTTTTTTGGTCACTCTATTAGGAATTACAGGCATTTAAGGTAGGTAAACCAGACCCAAATAAAAATGGCAGAAGGTAAAATGTGAATTTTTATAGTATTTATTTGAGTTATAGCTCCAAATAATGACTTTTCAAATTAATTTCAAACGTTTAGTTTCTGATACATGATGTAAGCAAACTTAATAACGTTTTAATAAAACGTAATATAATACATTGAATAAAGCGTTTTAGTAGTTTTTTTTTTATTTTGATTTTTGAGTCTAATTATATCGCCCTACGTTCTGCTTCAAATGCCTACAACTTCTGGAGTGATACATGTTTCTACTTTTTTGCCTTCATAAAAGGATCATATAGTGATATTACCAAAATTTGGTTCACAAATAAAAAAAAATCCGAAACGAAAATTGGCTGCACCACCTTAAAGACGATTAGATCCAATGTTCCTGTCAATATGATAAGAACATTAGATTTGCTTGGTGTCCAGAAAAATCTATAGCTGTGGTTATACAATCCTAATCACGAGCCTTATTAAAACTGGCTTGATTTAGATGATCAAGATATCCCAGCCCTAAAATAATTAATTATAATTACAGTCGATGGCACTTCCTTGATTCGTTTTTTCACAATGATTCTTGCTTTTTTAGAAATCGCTAAAGAAAAGTTTCCGTAATAAAAAATTTAAAAAAGTAGTTAAGTAAGATTCAACGTCGAGTTTCTTCAGATCAGCGACAGGCAAAATAACGATTAATAATACGTGGTGAGCTAAGTGGCAAAAACGTTCCAATTTTTTTCACTTAGGGTATTTGTTTATTTCCTGGAAATTCTCCAAAACAAACTGTTACGTCAATGACACACGCATATCCACGTAATTATTGAATTAATTTCGAATCCTACATAGAATGTTTAGCGTTTCAAGAAATTAGACGAGCACTTGTTACGTTATCCAACATATTTTTATAGTAAATAAGTGTCAAACGGTTTACTGAAATGGAACAAGTCCGTAATTACCGGTAGGAAAAATGGAACTATGACGTACGTGGACAACCAAGCCCCTCCGAAGGCACAAGCATCGAAAGCAAAAGAAAAATAAATTCAAGTTGAAAAATGAAGAAAAATATCAGGTTGCTAATAATTATCTTTGAGGAAATAAATTATACATGAAATAGCCACATTTTAAAAGTGGGTTTAAAGTACACGGTTAAATGATTCTTCATATCTCAAACAGGATTGTAGAACCAAAACGACCAACACGATAGTCAGAATAAAAATTGTACGATTAATATTAATGTTTCCGCGGAAAAGGGCGAACCGGTTTTCCCCAAATAATATTTTGGCTTCTGACATCTGGAATACCTGTCCTATAATGGAAGGCAGGCGTACAGCGGAAACAGTTGCTCTTATTTCATATTACATAATGTGTGGCCTGGGCGGCAAGCGAACATCTGATTGTTACCTAAAAGGCCGGGTTGTGTTACAGTGTTACGCAGTGAGGTATCTGCGATTTATTTATATTTTTACATCGCGAGTGACATAAGCTTCACAACGAGGCTGAAATATTTCAAGAATTTAATTTTGTGAGCATTATTTTGACGCGATATTAACTGAAAAACCATATGTTAGTTATAATGCCAGCCGCGTAAGACGAACTCGAAGATTAATTCCCTCAAGGTGGTGCAATCAGTTTTGGGTTTGGAAAATATTTGTTGATGTTAAATTCACAACTTTGTAAGGTAACTTCACTGAATACATAACAAGTAGACGAAATGTTTATCACTGTACTTAAAGGAATTTAAAGTAGGGCCACTTAGGTAGGTTTGTAACAAAGCCCAAATAAAAACGGCCGAAGATAAAATGTGAAACTTTTCAATACCTACATGGGTTACAGCTTAAGGGAATGACGTGTTAAGAAAAAATAAATACAAAAATTCTTTAAGTAATAAATGAATAAAGAATAAGAAGGAATACCTTAATTCAAATCCTCGTAATTTCTTGTGGAGTGATAAAAATCTGTTTCTACTTTTTATATTGTGGGAAGATAGTTTAAAGGGCTATAAATTCATCATAAAAATATTTCCTAACACAAAACTGATGCATCGCCGTAATGCCCCTCTCCTTCCAATCAATAAAATCGTAGTAAATGTTTTTATTGTACATGTTACTATGGCGATGAAATATAATATTCCAAACTAAATGACATAAAATTGGAACCTAGCTGTTAGTGGGAACCTAGGTAAACCAACTTAATTTATTTTATATCTTCAATCCAAGTCCAGACAATTAATTACAATTATTTAACTAATAATAGTTAAAGGTAATTCTCTTATTGAACACTGTTTGAAGGTTTATTGCCAGTTCCTGTTCCGGTTAATACATGTTCCACGTATATTTTGGCAACAAAACAATGTTATTTTGTTATTTAACTACTTTTGGTAAACAATATAAAACTAATTATGCATCGTAGGTGAAAACTCATTTAAGTACCGAGTGTCTTAAAAGTCCCATTCCTCTATTAACATTTATTAACTTTAACTTTTTTATGAATAGAGATAGACTGATTTACTTTAGGAGTTGTTTATATAACCAACTGAGGAGTTTTTTTAGCGTATGAAAATATTTGACTCCCCACACAAAATGCGGTATTTTGTGGGTAAGTCAACTGTTAAAATATGAACTCCTAGCAAATTACACCTTATTTTAAATGTGTTATAAAAAGATGTCTCTAATGTTACTCTATCGAATTTGGTGGCTAATTAAAGTTTGCATTTTTTTGTAAAACCCCCACAGTTTAAATTACATTTAAAGTTATTGTAAGGCAGATAAAACGTTCACTCGCTAGTTATTTTCAGAACTTAGGACACAAAATCATAAAAAAGTTACTACAAGAATCAACAAACAACAACCATGATTAACATTGCATGTATTAGATTTTGTTTTGCCTGATCGAAGCCCATCAGGAAGTCCTGGTAATACCAAGAGCTGGTTTACCATGTCATTCTTATTGTTTACCAGTTAGTATGTGAGACACATTCAGTCCAGTTACTGTGTCAAAGTGGTCATGTGGCGTGGGACCTTTAAGACATACGATATAGATTTTACTTGTTACATGTAAGAGTAAAATTTACAAATTTTGAGATTTTAGTAGATTAATGCTATATATTATGACTGATTGATTTTATCAGGCTTCAATTATTCGTGGTATAAGTATAGAATAAGTTTGGAAATATAAGGACTCCAGAAAACGTTTTACATTTTGAATAATAAATTCATTAATACAATAATGGATAAATTATAAACCGCGATCGACCTGTCGCTGCGCGCCGCACCGCCGCCAGACGGTCTGATAAGGTCCCTATCACTCCACCAATGTTTGAACAATGCTATCCGATCTGATCACAGTGACGGGCAATAACTACGAAATAGGTACGAACCTACAAGATAAAAATCTAAAATCATTTGAAGTGGAGAAATCAGGACGCATCACGTGGAAGGACCATATTATTTAACTGGCATACATAAGATAAGGTACATATTGGCCACGCACTTGATTTTGTTTGGGTAACAAAAATGTCGACGGAGTCATGCCTAACAAAAAACCAAAATTGTAGATAAAAGTTATCTTGTCAGGTAGTGGTATAACACATATCTGCACATTTGATCTAAATTTTGAGTATAGCTCCAGTTCATCTTCCTTTTATTGCAGCGTCTGGTATCTGACGATGTGTCAGATTTTACACCTGGAATCTGAAGTCATGTTCGTCTGAAGAGATCCAAAGAAAGTCGACGACGAAGAAGTCAACATTTTAAAACGAAACATTTACATAGTTTCGACATCAGATACACCTATAAATAGGTGAAGTGGTAGTCTCATTGTCTCATCAGATACACAATTGAGTGAATTACGATGTGATAGACATGATCTCTAAGCACGATGGAGCAACCGAGTTTTTTACACATAACGTAACTATGGCAGGAAAGGTTGCGCACCTTCGGGATGTGGAATAGATCCATGCGGCTTCAAAGGCATAAGCATAGCAGTCACCCTGTAGAAAATATAGCAACCTGTAGAAAATAATATCCAAATACTTTAATGTCTAGGGAAGAGTTTGCTTTCATAAGAATAGACTTTTGAAGTAACAAGTTTCATGTTATTTTCTTATATCCTAGATTATCCCACTCTATTTTCTGATTAGTACTTCAATGGTGTGCTTTGATGATTGAATGAAAATAATGAATTATGGTTTTAATTAATACTCGTTATGTTTTCTAATTAACCTGCGTCAGTGGTGAATTTTCAAGACAACCTTTGTTACTAGTTGGGACCCACATATAAGTGCTATTGTTGACGTATATTTGAATGTTTTTTAAAACTGAACTTAACTGAGTTTCACATCTTGTATTACTTATCACACGTTTATGTTTAACCCAAGTCACATTTATGGCATTATCTGCTATCGACGGTCTATAGTTTCTTCTTGCCGCGAATTTCAAATGCATCATTCAACATATATGTTGCTGAAGCATAAACAAATAAGATCATAACGTAGCTGTGGTAGGAAGGGTTGGTTAAATTAAATTTTGAGTTTAGCTCCAGTTCACCTTCCTTTTATTGCAGCGTCTGGTATCTGACGATGTCCCAGACTTGGCTCCTGGAATCTGAAGTCATTTTCATCTGAAGGGATCCAAAGAAAGTCGACGACAAAGTAGCTCAAAACGAAACATTTACATCGTTTCGACATCAGAAGCACTTATAAATAGGTGAAGTGATGGTCTCATTGTCTCATCAGGTACACAATTGAGTGCACTACGATGAGATAGACACGAGATCGAACAGAGATCATGAACGTGAGTTCACATTTGATTTACTTTTGTTGGTGATCCCAAGTGGGCCAGTTAGGCGTTGCCATTGGTTTTGGTCGGGCACATTCTTTTGAAATTCAGTCATTTCACTTTCCAGTAACATCCATGAAAACAGGTAAATACTGAATTTATTTTAATCACTCCATGGGGATTTATAGGCAGCAATTTTGGGCCATCTCAATCAGGTTCCAGTAAAATCGGCTGTTGTTAGTAATGTGACTTGCAGTATGATCGTGAATCAGACTATAAGGATTGACATGTGGTCTTGGATGGTATATGGCTTAAGGGACTGAGATTTTTATAGTAAAAGGTAATTTAAGAAATGGGCATGTTAAAAAAGACTACTTAATGAAGCTACACTTTTTTCTGTATAAAACCATGTCAATCCTTCAGTTCTATTTCATGTGCATACTCTGAAATATTTATTTTCAGTCGTTTTTTGAGCTAGATTACTAGACTCCCCCACAATACTATTTTAAATAGGTACAATTCCTTGCAGAATTGCCAAAAAATAAAGTTAAGGAAGCTTAAGTTAAGAAAGAAAAACATCCCCCATCAGAATACCGATTGCACCACCAGATATTTTCCTTCTGACCCAACATGGATGAATCACAGACCATTTCAACAGAAGGAACTACTAGTGTATCCTTCTGTCGTCTCCTTGTGTAAACAATTGCAGTGACATTTGAAGGGATTACCTTGAGGCCAATTCTGACAAACCAGTTTCTCACCAGCGTCAGAGCCCTTGTTTTTGTTACTCTTATGCAGTGGTTCTAAACTTAGAAAAATAATATAATCAGCTCTAAATTCACCAAAAATAACGTCACCAGCCCCCTTGCCTAAAGAAATCGATTAATATTTATGAGTAGTTCCACTTAAAGAAATAAGTGTAGTTACTTGATTCAACTGTGTAGAAGTAAAGTGGTATCTCGTGACGTGACTGTGGTAGCCTTCCGATCTCTGGCGAAGCCTGGCCTTGCCAGAACCCTTGTCTCGTTATCTATAAATTACCATCTTATACTAATGAGGTCGTTTGACATTTTTCACATTGTCAACGTTGCTTCTGATACAGCAATTAGTCACTTGAAAAGATGTAAGCGGATTTCCTTTATACTGATAGTCAGAAAAATAATTTAAGCATATCGGACTAAGATTCACAGACAGCGCAGCGTATGAGAGTCAGAGAGAGAGAGAGAGAGAGCTAGAGGAATGTCATAAACCCTCACCCTTACCGATCTACTGGATATCGTATTTTGTTGGACACTACAATTTTACTGTGTATCAGGTAACATTACGGTTATACAAAGTTCGAAAGAGTTACATTACTAAAACACTTATTTTACATACTAATACTATTACTCAATCCTTTTCTTTGTTATTTATTAAAAAGAACATTCGATTTTACGTATCTCCATGATGGATTTGTGAGGTTCTTCAAACGTGGCTATTCATGTTAAAAAAGAACACTTATCAAACATATTCATTTTGAAAATGTATACGTAAACATCGCTGGAGAGCTCAAGAAAACTGTTGTTTTGTTTCATAGAGACTTCCAGGTTTTGTAATTCATTCTTCACACCATCGAGGATCTTCATATGATGGTCCTGGAGTTTTTGAGGGAACGTTTAGCAACAAACTGAGTTTTTAGCACTCGAAGTTTTTTACTCACTTCAGTACTTCTCCTCCGTCCCATTAAACATGTCATTTGCACGCATTCACAACAACGTATTCATCTCCGTCTATATACCACAATTGAAATATATATATATATATATATATATATATATATATATATGTAAGAAAATTCAAGTTGGTATTTTTACAAATTAACAGGTTGAACTCAATGAAAAACAAAATATAACTTATTTCTCCAGAGCGTGAAAAACTAAGACCTTCAAAGTTGTATTAACCAATTAAATTCATTTTATTCAACAATTAGATTTACTTTTGGAAACACATTCATCCTTTCCATATTTGGATATATTAGTAAAAAGTAATAATGATGACATAGAATTTACAGAAAACCCAACCCGACAGATAAAATCCATGATTAACAGATCACTTAGAATACCTTTGAAGAAAGATGAATACACAATATAACTAATTAATATAAGAAGTATATCAGTTTTCAATGGATACTTAACTACATTACTTTACAGATTTTTAAAGAAACGAAGAAAGGCGTAATAAAAAAATCAAGAACCAATTTAAAAAGTGGCGAAAAATACAAACGTATTTCTTAAACCGAAACTAAGCTGCATTTTTGGTTCACTGGCTTTGCCACACCTTTTATTTTTTTATATGTTTATACATGATACAACTTGTATTTGAAACAATGCACTGGATACAATGTGTAGAAAATGTCCAGATTTCTGTACATTTTTACTATGATATACTTTTTTTACAAAAATTTGCAACAGAGCTCACTCTTGTGTCCTTCGCGCTTTGTAATGTAGTTCAACGGACGTAGAGTAAACATATTATCTCATTTTCTCACATGCCGATTTAAATTTAAGTGATTTGTACGTAAGAAAGTATTAGATATTCATACTGTCGGTGTGAATGTGACAGTGATACTGTCACAGAATCACCCGCGCCGCGAGACCCTATTTCTTTATGCTGCCCACCTTACCCATAATTATTTCCACTTAATTATCACTGTATATGACGTTTAAATAGCATTGAAATACTTTTAACGATACTTTTTTTTTATTTGTTGGATGCTTTTACAGATTTTAACAGCAAAACGTTTTCAGCGTTTTCACTAAACTTTTTGAATGTAAAGATGTTGTAGTATTTGAAATATGATATATATTATATAGAGCAAGATGTTGTAGTATTTGAAATATGATATAATATTATATAGAGCAATCTTTAAAATATTTGAAGTTGAAATTAAGTGAAGTTTGTTGTCTTCACATGGTTTAATTTTTCGGGAGTGGGGGAGGTTGCAGATGATGGAAATATCTCAGACTATGGTAGAACTAGTGGGTGGACTGACGTATTTGTCGTGCTTAATTTGTGTACTAAATACGTTCTGCTTTCTTCTGTTTCTAAGGTTTTAACTTAATCTGAGCGTAGTAAAAACAACTAAACCCAATAAAATCCCACATAAATACTCGCTGTACACAACATTTTTCATTTGAAAGAAATATAATACTGTGGGATACAACATGTAGTTTTCGCGATGCTTTTATTTCGCGTCGATATCACCGTAGATGAGTTATGAGGTTGGGCTGATCGCATCTGTTACATCAGCTGTTCAATAAATCAACCGACGGCCATGTTATTATTAGCCAAACTTCATTTAGTCGTCGTTACGGTTTAAGTTAGAACGTCAAGTTTAGATATGGTTTGTCATCAGCAATGTTTAATTTAAATAGTATTATTTCCATCATATTGTTGAAAATTAAGATTTTTTGTTCTTTCAGCGTCGTATTTATTTATCGGAGTTGTTTTAAAATCATTGTATCTGCATGATATTCTTCTCAGTCATGTAAAGAAACACTTTCACACAGAACCTTAAGTCCGACTCACCATCTTCCATAATTTTAACTTTATGCCATTTATTTTTACACACACACACACACACACACACACACACACACACACACACACACACACACACACACACACACACACACACACACACACACACACACACACACACACACACACACACACACACACACACACACCAGTATGATGAGGGCGGGAGTGGACGGTGTTACTAATGTATGTGGAACCTGTAAACCCGGAGCCGGCCTCCTCAACACAATCCCTGACGCCGCCCCTCCTCCGGACAACTGTTTCGTCTTGATCTCCGGGAACAACGATGTAGCTGCAGGGAGGCAGAATATAATCTTCAACAACCTTGAAGAAATAATTAAAAACTGCAGGACGTCTAAAGTCCGGATAACGCCTTTATTTCCAAGGCACGATCTGCCCCCCGATAGCCCGATACAGGAGACCATCAGAGTAGCAAATTCCTACATCAGCGAGCTCTGTGTTCGGAGTGAGGGAGTGGAGATGCTCGACATTAGCCGCATCGGGCGACAGTTATTCACCTCTCACGGCCAGCATCTTCGCGAGAGTGGGAAGCGACTACTGACGTGCCTCATGATTGCGCACCTGGCCACCATGGCACCAGACCCTCGCCGCCACAAACCTCCGCTTGTCGCTGCACCTAGCCACTCACTGCCCACTGCTATGTCGAGAACCGAAGGAGGACGGGAACCCGATCTTCAGGAGACGCCAAAGCAGCCAAGGGTGTTGCTTTTTGAATCATTCGCTGACGCCGTTAAGAGCACAGGACACCAGCAGCATGGCAATATATTAGAAAAACAAAATTTTTTAGGGAACCCACTACTAGTCACCAAAACAAATTGACTGACCTCAAATCGAAATTTAAAAAAACAAATTCGAAAAACAAATTTTCAGATAGCTTGACATTTTTGCATCAAAGTGCATAAATGGCTACAAACAAGAGAATGGAACTTTCCCTCTTGTGCGAAGAGCTTCTTCCCGACGTGCTAGTCATATCCGAACACGGATTTAACAGCAGCAACATTGAACACTTCAACATTCAAAATTACCAATTGGCTAACAAATGCTGTCGCACCTCAGCCAAAGATGGGGGTGTTGCGGTTTTTGCTCGGAACAATCTTTCGTTTACCCCTGTTTCTGTCGAAAGCACAACTGACAAAGACTTAGAAGTCACAGGGGTAAACATTCACAGAAACAACAGCACAATCCAAGTAATTATAGATCCCCCAATGGCTCTAGAGATTCTTTTTTCGAGAGCTTGGAACACCTTCTGAGTGGTCTCTCCTTTAAATCAACAAGGGTTTGTAATAATTGGCGATTTCAACATTAATGTTTTAGATCACACCGACCCCCTTACCCAGCGGCTTCGCGATCTTCTAAATTCTTTCAATCTAAATTGGTCCGTGAATTTGCCAACTCGAGTGACAGCCACGACGCGTACTGCCATCGACAATGTGATCACCAATATTCCTAACACAACAGTCTCTGTATTAAGTTCTGCGATCTCTGATCACTTTGCGCAGGAAGTCATGATTCATGGATGCAAACTGGAAAATCAAAATCCAAAATTCAAAATTACTAGGGCAATTACTTCCCAAAACATTTGCCACCTGAAATAGATGTTTAAAAACCGAGTCTTGGGAGTCTTTGATGGGTGTGTGGAAATGTCGATGACATATATCAGTCATTTAGTGACACATTCAGTCACTATCTGGATGTTGCATGCCCGTTCAGGAAAACAAAAAACAGTAAAAAGCTGCAAAATTCATGGATAACTAAAGGAATTCTTATATCTCGAGAAAGGCTCCAATTCTACTATAAAATCTTCACCAATACTCAAAATTATGATTTCAAAATGTTTTTTAGAAGGTATCGGAGAATCTATAAGAAGGTCATAAGAGCTGCAAAAGCCTATGACATCAATAGAGCCTTGGGTACCTGTGAAAATTTTTCCAAAACGGTCTTGGAAAATAGTTAATAACTTTTCTCGAGATGGAGGTTCCAACAAGTGTTCCAAATCTATTGCAATCCAAATTAATAATGAAATTGTTTGAAGATAAATTAAAAGTGGCAAACGAGTTCAACAAATACTTTTCAACCGTTGCTTTTACGAATTCGTCATTTAAAAATCCTCAGTCTCACGGAGGAGAGACTGGGGGACCAGTTGCGTCCATGGCTTTGGCTCCTGTGTGTGAAGAGGAGGTAGCACGTGTCATACAGAGACTGAAATCAAAAAAGACCAGTGACGCCAACGGGATGTCAGTATGGTTACTCAAACGATGCTTCAAGCATATTTTTGAGTCCTCTAACAAAATTGATAAATTTTTCATGGGAGACTGGAAGTTTTCCATCTCTTTTAAAGACGGCCAAGATCACCCCCAATTTTCAAAAAGGACGATCCTTTTGTCTTACAAGCAATTATCGTCCAATCTCTATTCTTCCAGTTTTCAGTAAAGTTTTTGAAAAGCTTTTTCTACGAAAGGCTTGAAAGCTTTCTGGAAAAATTCGAAATTCTGAATCCAGAGCAATTTGGATTTAGAAAAAAACAAATCCACAATTGACGCTGTGAACAACCTTTTGGACAATGTTGTCCGATGGTTTGGATAGACGAGAGCATGTGCTTAGTATATTTCTCGATTTGTCCAAAAGCCTTTGACTGCGTGCAACCACGAAACACTGTTGCACCAGTTGGAGAAATGTGGCATTCGGGGTGTCCCGCACTTATGGATCGGTTCTTACCTTAAGGGATCGACATCAGTGCGTGGAGATTTCGAGCGTCATTTCAAACAAAATTAAAATAGCCCACGGTGTTCCTCAGGGTTCTATCCTTGGGCCTCTCCTGTTTTTAATTTATGTCGGCGGATTGAATTCAGTTATCCAGCATGGAGAGCTGGTTCAATATGCCGATGACACGACTCTTTGTTTTAAAAGTAAATCAATAGAAGAACTAGAAATCACCTCATTCATGGAACTGAACACTTGCATTCAGTATTTCACTGAAATGAATCTGAAAACAAATCAGTCAAAAACAATCGTAGTAAATTTCGGCCTTCGTCAGCATGATCGAGTGGTGGTGCGTCCGGCCGTATTTATAGATGACGACCCTTCTCGAAGAAAATAACTCCACAAACTTTTTGGGAATGATTCTAGACAAAGGACTGACCTGGAGCGATCATTTTGACAGGGTCTGTGCTAGAGCTACCTCAGGTATATATGCTCTGCGCAATCTAGCAAAAATTTTGTTCCCCAGAAGTTTTAAAAATGGCCTACTATGGCCTAATCCATGCTCATTTTGCGTACGGGATAAGACTTTGGGGAAGTTGTGCAAAAAACAAAATGGAGCGCGTCTTTAGACTCCAGAAAAAAGCTGTCAGAATCATTAAACATTTAAATTATAGAGAGTCGTGTAGGGAAATCTTTCGGGGAGTTGAGATTGCTGACTTTGCCTTGCCTCTATATTTTTTGAGGTGATCATGTACTGCAGATCAAGGTGCACTTTGATTCGTGGCAGGGACGTTCATCAATATGAAACTAGAGGCAGGGACAACTTTCGCACGCATCAACACAGATTGACATTAGCGCAAAATCTACCGCAAGAAGTTGGTGTCAGATTGATCAACAGGCTCCCTGAAGAAATCAAAATTTTCCAATAATCAAAATCAATTTAAAACGCGTCTCAAACTCCTTTTGGAGTCCAAGGCTTTCTACTCTGTTGATGAATTCATGTCAAGCCGCTGGGATATTTGAGATTGCTGGATCTGAGGTCAATGCGATTGTGACCCGAATGAATGTAAGAATTGTGAGTATGAGGTTGTGTGAATGTGTGGATGAACTCGTGTAAATAGACTTATAAAAACTGTTGACGATTGCGATACGATGTAAAAATTGTTAAAATAATGCAAATAAAGAGATTATTATTATTATTATTAGTGTACAGGTCCCCAAACGGAGATGAAAAACTTCTGACTGACATGACAAGGAGGGATCGAAAATTTATCGTCATGGGAGATTTTAACATCGATGTCCTAGATATCGATAGTCCCTTGACGAAACATTTCGCTGACTTGTTGGGGTCCTTCGGTCTTGTCTGGTCAATAGACACACCAACAAGGATTACCAGCACTTCAGCGACTGCGATAGATAATGTCATATCAAACTTGACTGACCTCCGGGTGTCTGTGATCAACACAGCCATCTCAGACCACTATGGCCAACAGGCCATTGTCAGTGGTCTCAAACCAGCACGGGATCCAATCATACAAACAACAATCAGAAACACAAAGCCCTCAAACATTGCTCTTCTAAACTCTTTTCTTTCGAGAGAGAGTTGGAACTGCCTAAATTTTAGAGATCCCGTTGAATTACAATTCAAAAACTTTGAAGACACTTTTATTTTCCATCTGAACGTGAGCTGTCCCCTAAAAACAATCCATCAAAAGGCTACAATACAAAAATGTGAATGGATTACAAGAGGCATTTTGGTTTCAAGGGAGAAATTACGATTTTACTCTGAAATCAACAAGCACTCGAGTGACGAGGCTTTCAAATTTTTTTTTACAAATTACAAGCGGATTTATAAAAAGGTGATCAGAGCTGCAAAAGCATATGACGTCACCAAAAAATGGCTCACGTCAAACAATTTTTCAAAAACGGCATGGGCTATCATCAAAAATAAAAGTCCACCAACTGAAAGACAAATTATTGAGCTTCAGATTGGAAACGATCAAGTCAGCGATGCAGCCAAAGTCGCGGACGCTTTCAATAATTTTTTTGCCTCGGTTGGTGCTGACCAAGGATTCAGTCCAAAGCAGCATCAGCCACATTCCACTTTGGTACGGAGCCCAGTAGCTTCTATGGCTCTGGCTCCTACTACAGAAGAGGAAATTGCCAGAGTGATGAGAGATCTTCCTTCAAAAAAATCAAACGATTTAAATCATGTTTCAATGTGGCTTCTTAAGCAATGTGCACAGCACCTGTTCAGGCCGCTTGAACATTTGATAAATCTCTCTCTCCGCTCAGGAATATTTCCATCTTCTCTGAAAAAAGCCAAAATCACCCCGATATTCAAAAAAGGTGACCCCAAATTAGTTCAAAATTATCGTCCCATCTCAATTTTACCAGTTTTCAGTAAAGTTTTTGAAAAGATCTTCCTCAGTCGACTCTTGAATTTTTTTGGAAAAACACAACTTACTATCATCATACCAGTTCGGTTTCCGAAGTGGGAAGTCGACAATAGACGCAGTCGTTGGGCTGGTCGAGATGATAGTAGAAGGAATTGAAAGTCATAGAGACACACTTAGTGTGTTTCTTGACTTATCTAAAGCATTTGACTGCGTTGATCACAACACCCTAATTCACAGACTGGAGTATTACGGGATACGAGGAGTGCCACTCTTGTGGCTTGAATCGTATCTCAGTAATAGAACACAATTCGTAAAAATTTCTGACGTACGGTCGGAGGGGAGTGAGCTGGGTTGTGGTGTTCCTCAGGGCTCCATTCTCAGTCCGCTACTCTTCCTATTGTATGTCAACGATGCTGGCTCATCTTTGCACCAAGGACGAATAGTCCAGTATGCCGATGACACGACTCTCTGTTTCAAAGAAAAATCAAACACACAACTTGAAATGACAACATTCACTGAGCTCAACAACTTAATTCAACATTTCAATGAGCTCAATCTTAAAACAAACCCGTCAAAATCGGTGTTTGTTCAATTTCGTTTGCGGCCGACCGTCTCTGATCAAAGTCCTATAGTGATGTTGGAGGAGACTGAGATCGAAGAAGTCTACTCGACTAAATTCCTTGGAATACACCTTGATCGAGGGTTGACATGGGATAGTCATGTAGACAACGTTTGTTCAAAATTGTCCTCAGGCATTTATGTTTTGAGGCAGCTATCCAAATACTGCCCAACTCAGGTACTGATGACGGCGTACTATGGATTGATATACCTCCACCTGTCATACGGAGTGGTCTTGTGGGGAGGCTGTGCAAATACACATTTCTCTAGAGTGTTTACACTCCAAAAAAAAGCCGTTCGAACAATTGCAAAACTACAATGGAGAGAGTCGTGCAGACCAGCATTCAGAAAACTGAAACTGTTGACATTACCCTGCCTCTACATTCTAGAGACGTCTATGTTTTTCAAGTCAAAATGCAATCTCATCAGAGGTAGTGATATACACTCATATGAGACTAGAGGCAGGGACAACTACCGAACTGGGAGACACAGGACGGTAGTACATGAGCGCTTGCCTTCTCAGGCAGGAGCTCAGTTTGTCAACAAACTGCCAAATTTCATAAAAAGTGCCACAATGCCTAAGGCATTTAAAACTCGTCTGAAAAGTGCATTGCTCTCAGAAGCTTTTTACAATACAGACGAGTTCATGGCACATGTTTGGGTGACCACATTTGGCTGACTGACAGTAGTGTTTGGCTGACTGACGCTGGTGCTAGAGTGGGAAATTCGAATAAATAAGCAGTAGGATGGATGGAATAAATTGTATGTACGAAAGTAACCTAGATGTAATGTATGAATCCAAATTTTTAGCTTATTTTCTTCTTTGTTAATTGCTATAACATGTACATGTTCTAAAGCAATAAAATTATTATTATTATTATTACACTTATTATTATTATTATTAATATTAGAGTGTTAAACTTCGATGACATCAGCCGTAGGTATTTCACGAGACACGGCCAACATCTCTCCTGGCGGGGGCAAGCGGTTACTGGCTGGGATGATCGTGGCGGCGATGAGTCCAGCCACTCAAGAATCAAAAATGAAGGCGCAGCCGCGACTTTGGAGGAATCCTCGCGCAGCGCCTGCTTCCCCACTTCCAGCATGCCAACGCCCGCTGCTGCCCGAGAAGAGTCGGCGACCACCCCTCAACGGCCAGCTAGCATCCAGGATGTCTCCTACGCGGACGCCGTGAGACGCTCCCCCAGTCCAGACATTCTGCAGATCAAAGGAGGCTCTACAAACCTAAAAGAAAATTCAGTTTTTTTAGGGGACCCACTTTACAGCAAAGGACTAAATTGACCGACCAAAATCGGCAAAATCAGACAAATCAAAAATTACATGTTCAAGGTTCCCTAAGACTACTCCACCAAAACGCCCAGTACGCAACCAACAAATTGGATGAAATTCAGCTGATGTGTGAGGAGCTGAAATCAGATATACTCGTTGTAACCGAGAACGGTTTTAACAACGAAAACCTTGAACTATGCAAAATTCCAAATTACAACTTGGCAGAAGCGTACTGTCGCCAGACCTCCAAAGGAGGTGGTGTACGCAATTTTTCTGAGACAAAAATTTAGTTTTTTACAAAATTTACGATCAAAAGAAACGACCGCGAAAGATTTCGAAGCAGTTGGGATCAAAGTACAAACTAACAGGTCAACATTAATTGTGATAGGGATTTACAGGTCTCCCAGTGGAAATGAAGATCAGTTTTTTTCAAAATTCGAAGTGTTACTCACTGACCTGACTAACCATCAATGCAATTACGTCTTGATGGGCGATCTCAACGTGGATGCGATGGACAGCAACCATCCATCCACCAAGCGACTAGTCGATCTGCTGAGGTCATTCGGCCTTGAAACTGCTGGTCAAAACTCCAACGAGAGTGACGGCTACAACACAGTCGGCTATTGATAACATCATCACAAACATTGAAAATGTCACAGTATCGGTGGTCAACACAGCTATCTCAGACCACTATGGCCAAGAGGCTATCATTAGTGGAAAACAAATCGAGAGAGAACCAAAGAATTACCAAAACAATAATGAGACACGAGGCCAGAAAATATTCTCTCCTCAACGCTTCCCTTTCAAAAGAAAAGTGGAATTTTCTAAATTCTTCACACCCAGTTAGAGCAGCAGTTTCAAATTTTCAATGAATGTTTGAACTTCCATCTCAACACCTGCTGCCCTACAAAAACGATCAAACCTTGTCCAAAGAAGGTAAATAATACTTGGGTCACTAAAGGCATTCTGGTGTCGAGAGAAAAACTCAAGTTTTTCTCCGAAATAAACAGAAAAACAGCCAATGAACAGTTCAAAATCTTTTTTCGAAATTATAAAAAAATTACAGGAAGGTGATCCAAGCTGCAAAAATCGTATGATGTCTCAAAATCAATTACTTCTTCAAAAAAACGTTTCTAAAACTGTATGGGGCATCATTAACAATAAACATCAAGAATCCAAGCAAATCACAGTCAAAAAATTGGGGACACCCTTGTGAGCGATGCCTCTAGGGTTGCCGACGAGTTTAACGGATTTTTTGCGTCTGTTGCTTGTGGACGGGGCCCTCGTCCATCGCTGCCACAGGGGAATCCCCACGCGTAGACAGAGTCCAAACAGCCTCAATGGCTCTGACTCCTGTAGTTGAGGAAGAGCTCGATAAAATCATTCAACAATTCCCAGCTAAAAAATCGAATGATCTAGAATCGAGATCCATGTGGTTAATAAAACAATGCTCTAAGCATATCGTGAAACCACTGACTCATTGGTCAATTTGTCTTTTAACTCAGGAGTTTTTCCCTCTCTCCTAAAAAATTGCAAAAGTGCATCCAATTTCAAAGAAAGAAAACCCTGTTCATTAAATAACTATCGGCCAGTCTCAATTTTGCCTGTACTGAGCAAAATATTTGAAAAACTCTTTCTAACGAGAATGCTTTATTTCTTAAACAAAAACAACCAGCTTTCTGAACACCAATTTGGATTCATTCGACTGCGTTGACCATGAAATACTGCTTGACACATTACATTCTCATGGCATCCGAGGTGTGCCGCTCTTATGGCTTAAATCATTTTTAAGTCAGAGAAGTCAAGTGGTTCAGATCTCAAACCAATTTTCTAAACCAATTCAACTGAGTTATGGAGTCCCTCAGGGCTCTATACTCAGTCCAATCCTTTTCCTGATATACGTCAACGACGTACATTCATCGCTGCTGCATGGTAAAATTGTGCAGTATGCTGATGACACGACTCTCTGTTTCAGAGATAACACACAAGAAGGTTTTGGAGCTACAATCCTTTGTAGATATCAACAATTGTGTGCAATATTTCAATAACCTCAACCTTCAAACGAATTCTTCGAAATCCAACGTGTTGAATTTCACACTGCGTCCAACGGACTCCCAATGTGGGTCAGCCGTCATGTTGGCAGATTCCTTATTGGAAGAAGTCTACTCCTCAAAATTCCTTGGAATACTCCTCGACCGAGGGTTGACATGGAATAATCATATTGACCATGTGTGCGCCAAACTGTCCTCAGGAATATATGATTGAGGTCCTTGGCCCGGTACTGCCCCAGTCAGGTATTGATTGCGGCATATTATGGGCTAATTCACTCTCACCTTTCCTATGGAGTGGTGTTGTGGGGGGCCTGTACAGGCAATAATTTCCTGAGGGTGTTCAAATTGCAAAAAAAAGCTATTCGTATCATCGCAAAGTTGAATTTCAGAGAGTCGTGCAGGACAGCATTCAAAACTTGCAACTGTGACTTTGCCCAGTCTCTACATTTTAGAAACATCTTGGTTCTGTTTGTCTAAATGTGCCCTAACCAGGGACGTGACATACACGGGTATGAGACTAGAGGCAGAGATAACTACCGTACTGGAAGACATAGAACGGTGGTTTATGAGCACTTACCTTCGCAGGCAGGTGTTTCATTTCATCAACAGTTTGCCAAATTTTATTACAAACGCCCAAACGCCCAAGGCGTCAAAAGCTCGTCTTAAGCGCTTCCTGGTGTCAAATGCATTCTACAGCGTTGA
Source organism: Homalodisca vitripennis (assembly GCF_021130785.1). Taxonomy (NCBI): domain Eukaryota; kingdom Metazoa; phylum Arthropoda; class Insecta; order Hemiptera; family Cicadellidae; genus Homalodisca; species Homalodisca vitripennis. The sequence goes on along the minus strand of NC_060215.1, from coordinate 105,918,051 downwards.
CGAGTTTCTGCTGGCGTTTAACTGGGAGACGCCCAATTCGATGACTGACTCCAGCGCTGAAAGTGGGTTGAGATTGGCGATGGATGAATGAGACTGGAATGCATGAACATTATGTAAGTTTGGACGTGGTGGTAATGTGGTATGCGAGTTTTAAATTTATAATTAATTCTGACGTTTTGCCATACAATGTGTAATTGTGACGAGCAATAAAAGATTTGATTTGATTTGATTTGACACACACACGCACACACGCACACGCACACGCACGCGCACGCGCACGCGCACGAGCACGCATGCATTGCGCATAATGTTTGGTTTACAAAGAACAAACCGAATCAGCTATATTTTTAAAGAACATAATATATTAAATTTTGACCAGCTGTATAAGTTTTGCTTGTTAATGCATGTACATAAATATTTAGATCACCATAAAATCAAAGTCGTAAATAGAATAACACGCAGTTCCAGGTTTTATCAACTTGAATTGCCTCTTTTTGGTTCAGTTTCCTCTAGATGCCAGTTCTGCTACATGGGCCCAACACTTTTTAACAAGTTCATAGCCTATTATGGCAATGAATTATTTTTTGAGAAAAAGCCTAAAGTAAAAATGAAAGCATTAACTTATGTCGCTGAAAGCGTGATTGAGAGCAGAGTTGCTTAAATCGCCCCATTTATTTGTTTATTTTTTATCTATTCTATCATATACTTTTGTATTTCTATTGTATTTATTATTGAATAAAGCATACATGTCCTGTAATTCACTTTTACTGTACTTGTTATAAATGTATAGTTTTATATCGTTGTTATTATTTATTTGTTATAAATTTATAGTGTTATCTCGTTGTTATTGTTTATTTGTTATAATATCTATAGATTTATCATAATGTTAATTATTTATTGTTAAACATTGTATTCATAAATTTATTATATTGTTACTGTTCATTTGTTATGTATTTATGGATTCATATGTTGCTTATTTATTGTTATACATTGTTAAAATTAAAGTTATTGTATAGGGTAATTGTGCGGAATCGGTGCGGGGTAATTGATTAATCAATTTCATGTGTAGTTTCAATGTATCTTTGTTGAATATTTAGCGTTGGTAATGCATAGCACGATGGATTATACAGTAGATACCTCAATTCTTACAGTAAAAGTTTATAAATTTCAGTCTGCAAAATATCAACTAATTTATACTTGTAATATAGAATGGACTGTTGCACGAGGACTGCCAGCGTCAAACAGTAATGAACAATAATATAGATTAAGATGTTACCGCGCGCACCTTGCATGGTGCATTGGGAAAATACATTGTGAAATTATGAATTTTTTTGAATAAAGATGGTTGTGAACTGTGAACATACACTTTTTCACTACTTAGAATTAGCATTTTTAACCCTTATGTATGTGATTAGCTTATTATACAAAATATATGTAGTCAAAATGTCATTAATGTAGAATCTTCCTGAGCTGAAAATAGTGGTAACAAAACACGTTAGTTCTATTTCACATTTTTCAGTGTTCAGTAGTTTATTAAATGTACTAATGTCGTCTAAGGGACAGTTGGTTGTAGCTAATCTAGGTGTTAAATGAGACAAGTGAACCCAAAAGATGAAGCTGCTGAGTAAGGGGTTGGATGAGGAAAAACACGGTTCCATTAATTAATTTAGCAATTTAAATTAATAGTTCCTTAATTGACATCATTTCTTATGTGTATAAGCATCGTGTGTCCGTGATAACACCTATAACCTGAAAAATTGTATCTCAATGAGGACAAAAAATACTCCTCATGAGACTCAGCGCGACCTTGAGATGTATGGCAACTGATCACAGTCTTAAGGGCCCTAAGATTGAGTTATAATTTCTCCTCAAATTGTAAGTGAAATCGTAACAAAAGTGATCAGTGTAATGTTGACGCGCCTTTAATTTATACACATTGAAATATGTTAAGTTTGTAAAAAATGTGTTTTACTTAACACTTGCCATTTTGTTTGTGTGAGTGTTTGTATTTTTATTACTCATCCTTTAAATACTCACCCAAATAAAGTGAAATTAATAAAATTACATGCAAGTTTTGCGGTACTTCATAACTAGTTTTTATACTTTAACCACCTGAACAGACGTTTTTAAAACGTAATCCTCGTAAAGCCATACTGTGGTGTTGGAATCCGAGCATGCGCGGTGCCCAATCTCGGCCGCAATCGCTGTCGAATTAGTGCCACTGCTTCGAAATTATGCAATTTAGTGTAGATTTGATGAAAATCACATAGATAGAGACTGATATGTTCATTCGCTGTGCGGTAATTGAAGCGATATCTGTATTACCTCTACAATCCCCTAACCTATGCTATCAACGCGCGTTGCATGGTTTTCGTAATTCTGCTAAGTCTATGCAAGGACCTTTATGATGATTGCGTAATGTGTAAGGGCCTTGATTTCTTGACTGAAGTCGTCAGTCCTGTCGGTAACCACCCGCACACAGCTGCTGTACAGTCTACAAATGACCACAGTTGTGAAAAAAGTGGATTTGATCATATTTTGTAACAATAAACCTTTGTAGTTATCCTTAAAAATCAATGTTTTTAAGCAGTACGGTACCTTACATGCCTTAAATATGAGAAATGCACACAATAAAATAACAAGGTATTTATTAATCAATCCACCAAAAGTTTTCTAAAACTATGTAATGAGAAAATACAAGTAAGTCAGATTACTTTAAATTTTAAAATACCATGCATTTGATGAGTAAAACCACGTATATGAAAAGTAAAACATTCAATGGTTTTACTAGAAATCGCATGACGTGAATTGTTTTAGGGATAAACAAACACTAAAATCAATTCCTGTACAGTTTGGGCTTCCCTGATGTATGATTCACAATATAGAAGTGGTGAGTCAAGGGCGTCGGTGGTACCTGTTGTGGGCAATTAAAATTTATTGCTACTCATATCTGATAAGATGCCTGTTTTTAATCCGTCAATACTTCAATCGCTGTAATCTTACCTCGTACAGGCCCTCGAAATTACAGTGACCAATTTAGTCGATTAATATTAAGTAATTAGTGAATAACCAGTTTTTTCAACGTTTTGTGGTTAACCTTGAGCCTTGATGTGTATCAGGCATAGGAGAGACAGGCCTGAGGCGGCGGTAGCGGTATTCGGTCTTCAACACTGGCATGATGTAGTAGAGAATTCGGTGAAGCAGCCTATCGCAATTACGCAATGATTAATATTTAGTAGCAGCGACGTGTTCGAATACAGGTGAGGGGCGAATTTTCAATCCTATGTTTCAGTCAGATCAAGTTAGGTATGGGGTTATTAACAAACTGTAGTGCACTATAATTAAACTTTTTTTAGTTAGAACTATACAATTTTATGGTCGTTTTGCAGCCTAAACATATTAACAGGGCTAAAAATTCTAATGTACTAATATTCATAATAAATTATTAAAAATGTTAGTTGAGTACTCTTTAAAGACACTTTGTGTTTACTTTCATATAGTATAATATTTAAATGCTCCTGTATTGGTTGCTGACATAAATGACGAGAATATATTATATTGCCTGTGCATAATCTGTATTGTATTTTGTTGTATCTAAAAGTGTATCTATGCAAAAATTTATTTATTGAGAGAATATAAATTCTGCGCCGATTTTACTTTACAAAGATAATTAAAATAAGATTTTAAACAAAGATACATGGTGAGATACTTTATATTGGTTCACATTCGAAAAATACGAAAGTCTGACCTAAAGACTTTAACGTAGTACTCTGTACTTAAAATTTCATGAAAAACTTGGATGGTGTCGATGGTTAGGTTTGTAAGGAAGTCTTATTTCACTATTTTGTAGTACTCCGCTCTCTTATAGTCAACTTGAGATACTTTATATGCAACACCCTCTTTTGATTCCGTTAAAATAATAAGTAAAGGCATTGTTACTAAGTTAATAAAATTAATGGGTCTTAACACTTATTTTCGGTGTTCTGAATGGTTGGTTATAATAGTTTATGTTTAAAAATATATCTAAACTATCTGTTAACGATCACTTCTGTTTTCGAGTCTGTTAAGCTGACTCGTTATTAAAAAAAATAATTAAATACCCTCAATTACAACTACATAAGTAATTTCGTAGTAGTGATATTGTAGAATCTAAAGTGTAAATGATATTTTAAACGTTGCCTCAATTAGGTTGCTTGAAAATACTAAGAGTATATTACCTGATATTCTAATAGATTAGAGGAATTTGAATTATGTAAACACGACAAGTTTTAGGAAACAATTCATACATCTGCATCCTTGTTTTTTGCTCGAAATGGAAGGATATTGAAAGGGTTAAAAATATCAAACGATAATTTTCTTCTCAGATAATTTGTTTAGCTTGACGCACTTGTTAGACATTTTAATACAAGTTAAATCACCATCAGCAACCACAATTATAACGTTATATTTCACACATTTGTACTTCATTCTGACACTGCTTATTTTATTTATGAATAGTAAACAGATCCACATCCTTGAAAACTTTGTCTCCCCTCCCCCAACGTATTTTAGCACGCCCATTTACTTTCTTCGTATTCAGTCTGGAAATTTTGCATATCAAATGAGCTTCGTCTGATGAGATGGAATATGCGTGAAAGGTCGAATGAATTCAGACCTCATGATACCCGTCATTTTCTTAATAACAGGTTCCGCAAAGACATGAACGTCTTCTCAAGGATTCAATCAAGGTGTTTCCACAGAAAGGTTCCGTAGTAGATCTGAACATTTGACAGGAAAACTGGTGCACGACGTTGAATTACGTGCTTTTGAAAAGAAACTGACCGTACCTAACTACAATGGTTAAGTAACAGCTGGTTTGGCTGCAGCTGTTGAAAAAAAGGAGACTACTTTATCGCTAAATTTTATACCACCCTTTTGGTAGGTGCTGGTGGTGGGGGAAGAGGACAATAAGAACGAAAATATTCCAATTTTCAAAAAGGACAATTCTTATATCGCGAATCACTGTCACGCAATTTACTTTCTTCCGGTAGATTTCGATAGATTTTCGAAAAAAAAAAGGTTTCAAAATTTTCATTTAGTTAATCATATTACCAAATTTAAACACGCTAATAATACACACAGAGTTATAAATTGAAAATTTTTAAAGATTATAAGCATTCGGATTCCTCTTGAACCTTCCTCTTTCCAATATTCTCCCGGGTCGGTGTGATTTAAAATTTGATTAACTATGAATTTGTGAATATTACAATTTATTCAAGAAAACGGTTTACAAAAAAATATAACTTATTGTGTCAATTACATTGGTCCCCATGCTTTCCAACATTTCCCATTTTAAATTTACAATTTTGTTCTTTGGAAATTATTTGTTTTACAAAATAAACGCTCTTAAACTAAACCAAAACTGCAAACCTTAGACGTAAGAAGTATTTTTTTCAGAGTTTAAACTCTTGGCAGAGGAATATTAGAGTTTTATTTATGAGTATTTTTTATAGATTCTACTCTGTCTATATTATTTCGCTAAGATAAAACGCGTATATCAGGTAATCTAACATCAATAATCTTGTCGTGAATCATATTGCAAGTTCTCTAAAGTCCATCACAAATATGTTAAAACGTCACATAAATTAATTCATATTAAAGTATTAAATAATTTAAAAATACACAACATGAAATGGTTATAAAAAGCGGCCAATGTCAGCCGATCCAAATATACATTGCGATAATGTTAACACGGTGTATTGTGATAATGTTTCTACTGAAGTTTTACTAGAAAGTGTTTAAAAATAACGTCAAAGCCAGTAATACAAAATATAAGTAACTGTTTTTGGACGTAATTTCAGATGGTTCTGCTTGGTTTTAGCGCCTGAAATAAAAATTTCACTCAAAAGTATATTCCCGGTGAAATCTGGCTTCTGTTAATCCTTTTGAGGAAATTACAATAATTGTTTAATACAAATCCAATGTTGTGTTTGTTATGACAATAACCAATCACCGTGTAATCGCTTTGTCGTTTTATTGCCAACATAGAATTTATTACATTCAAAGATAATCACAATCAAACAATAATTAGTCTAACGTACAGGTTCAATAAATCAAAACAGTCACTTGGCATACGCCCAACGCCTCTTGATGACAAAGGTCTAGAATCAATTTGAATGTTAAGGTACACGCCTATTTTAAAATTTGTGTGGTATTTATTCTTGGCTTAATGTTAAATTTATAAAGTACTTAATTTGTATGCTGCAATTATTTATATGTTCTAGGGTGTTTTCTTGCCTTCATACTAACTAAATACGTATTTGCGAAACATTTTTACTGACAAATACATCGTTGATCAAACAGATACGATAGTCTCTGCCCTTTTGGGAATATTGGCCCTACCAACACTAAAGGTTTTAAATTTTAACATTTTCCCAAAAAAATAATGACCAACAGTCTTTAAAAGGCCTTGTGAGTTAAAATTATCGTCTAAAGATGTTATTTATTTGTTACATAGTGAATCAGAAAAATAAGTTGATTTCTACTAAAACTTCAATTCCTGAACCCAAAATCAACACCAGGCCTAGTCCTTTATAATTTTTGAAAGATAATGTGGAAAGGAATTCGGGACTAGTATTTTGTTAAACACATGCTATAGTAATATAAGTATATATATATATATATATATATATATATATATATATATATATATATATATATAATACAGATTTAGTGGACATTACTAGAGCCGTGCCGTTTTGAGGAATGTTTAGTTTGTTAGAAAAATATGTTTAAGTAAATATTTACATCAAAGTACGTTATATTAAAAATCTAAATCTTCGTGCTAAATCTAAAGACTAAATGTTCGTGCAAAATTTACTCAGTGGTTAAGATTTGTAGATCTAATTAAACATTTTATTTCCCACATTATTTGTAAATGGAGGAATGAAATAGTGAAATTTATTCCTTTAAAAATCACAACGTACAGTATAAAATATACAGTATAATGAGAATGAATTAACAAACAGGAATATTAGTTGACCATAATTACAAGTATGTGTGGCCAACTCTAACCTAAAAATCAACTAAAAACAAAATTCACTTAAAAAACAAGAGTCCAGTCAACTTTAGAAAAACAACTCGCTATCTGTGGCGCTTGCAAGAAAAAATTATTTCACAGAGAAAAAAATCGAAACTCTGTCAGTTATATATTTTATCACTACCAGCATTAATTACAATAGTTATCAGTCAAATTAATAATATATTATAATAATAAATATTTTTTATAGTAAATTACTAACTCATCTTATAAATGTACAAAGAATGTAAACTGGCACTTTTAGCCTATTATATATTATATTAGCATATACTATTATATTATATTATGTATTATTATTTAGCATATTCTGAATATAAATTTGTAAAAAATAAAAAAACATGAACAATTACAGAAATAAGAAATAACCGAAATCCTAGCACAAAACTACATGGTAAACAGTTAATTTAAATTGCAATATTAATGTTAATATATTCTGCTGACATTTGACAATTAATAATATCTTTACAATTTAAGTTTTAATAGATCCGTATCATCAATACAAAAAGCCAAACTTTTAATAAAAAAATTTTTTTTTTAATTTTTACAATTTTTTATCTCAAAAGGCAAACAGTTGAACAATTTGGGCCCAATGTATTGATATGAATGCTTAAATAACGATTTATTTACTTTAGGTACTCTAAAAACTCGTTTATAGCAACTTCTTGTTTTGTAGAAAAGGTCATTTGTTCCAGTATTTCCGCTTCTAATGTAAAATATCTTCAAGACTTTATAAATAAACATATGCTGGATTGGTAGTAATCTTAGTTCGCAAAATAGAGGATATGAACTGTCATGTTTATATTTCCGAAGGATAATTCTAATAATACGGTTTTGAGTGATTCTTAGTCTTTGAATGTAGCCTTTATAAGTTCCTCCCCAACAATGAACACCGTACTGCAAACGAGAATCGACCAGTGCAAAGTATAACATTCTTAACACTTGTACGTCACAAAAATTTCTTAAGAAGTAAAAAGTTCTTATGGTAAACTTTAATTTGCCATGTATTGAAGAAATATGGGGTTCCCAATTTAAGTTTTGGTCTAAAATAACGCCCAGGTATTTAACATTATTACTTTTCTATATTATTTCACACTTGCAATTTGATCTTAAACATTCGTGCACATGGTAAACCAAACTTGTTGGGAAGTCAAAACTTTTAACCAAACTGAAATTTATAAAATTTGTTTTACTAACATTAACTCTCATTTTGTTACAAAAACACCATTTACTTCAAAAGTTTTAGATCTTCATTTATGTAACGCCAGATATCATTAATATTGTTTTCAGAATAAAAAAAACGCAATATCATCAGCAAAAGCGCTTGGGCTTAAATTGAAATATATAAAAATCTTCAATATCAATTATACAAAAATGGAATAGAACATAGTCAAACCTACACAAAACGATTTTTTATGGAATTTTGACACAAGAAAAATACTTCTGTTGTAGTACTTTCTGCCACAAATCTCCACCACCTCACCCCAACACTTCTGCTATGCTTGAAATTACGCAACCTAAACTCGGACTTAGTAAAGAGTGCAAATTGGTAAATTCCATTAATATATCCTTAAAATCACTTAAAACATTGAAAAAATAAACTCTCCAGCATTAAAAGAGCTGCCTGATCACGTTTTTGGGTATTGCTGATAGGAAGTTACCATGGTTGGCTCTCACTTTTTGTCCGGTTAGGTCACGATCACAGAAAACGTGATCAGAGCCGAAACTGCTTGATTTACATTGAACTTGAGACACTTCGCCGTCAGCCACAGACAGTTGAGATCTTTCTACGTCATTGGCTAGTCTCGTGGTGCATAGCAACGAACCGGAACCCCGTCACCCGATCCGGTCTTTGGAACAGCGTCAGACGCGTTAGCGATGAATCACTCGACTCGTGAAGGCCTAACATCCATCATGACTGTGTGTGTGTTTCTCTTAACAGTTAAAGAAAATAAAGGTAGATGGGTATAAAAATTTGAAATTAAACATATCCAGCCACCGCCATCACAATTCAGTGACCTTCAAAAATGTGTGCTCAGACCTGCTAATCATAATGGCTCTTTCATAGCTAAACGCGTAAAAGTTATTTACCGATGTAATGCTAGTACAATGAATTGTAGATCCTATACATGTTGAGATTGGCGAAAAAATATTCCGTTAACTGGGCCATTTCTAATCAGATTGAAGGACCTGTATTTCAATTTATTTCTTATATTCTTTCATTGTTGGGGGGTTTCTCTAAAACTCGACCTATCGTTTTTAGAGTGGAAAAGGTAAAACACCTTTTTAGTTTTACAGGAGAATAAAAACTGATATGCCAATCTGAATTTTAATAAGGCCATTTAAAAAGTTTTCTTGCGTCAATGCACGTTTAATATCGGAAAAAACCCCAAACTTTTAGAAATGCTGAGCGGATGATCTATCTACAAGTGATCTACAAGTTAACACCATTGGAGATGGTAGCATTACATATAACGATGCTACATTGCACATTTTATAACATTGTAATGGTAACTTTTAACAGCAAATACATAGCGTTCTTCATGTTAATTTTGGGCTACATGTATTGGAATCTGTAGGACAAGAAGATGTTCTTTGCAGGAATTACCATAATATTCTCAGTCTGACAAGAACAAACACCTTGGATTTGGCAGACCTTGAACAGGCAATTTCCTGTTGAAAGACCTCAGACCGTCATCTTGTCCAAAATCAAACTATTGCTTCATGTTTGATCAAATCGGAAAAACCTTTTCGATTGTAATTTGGTAATATCTGTGAAAGGGTAAGTTTTATTAGACGTGTGTACAAGAATAACTGTCACATGGTAGACGTAAAAGTTAACACAAGTATAAGGTGTCAATAACATTGTCATTACGATGGCGGCGGCGCCCGCCGTGACGAAAACATTAGCTTCGGGTAGAACATGTTATTAGACTGCTAAAGTAATTACTAAAAAAATGGTCCACTGATTCATAATTATATGAATAAAAACGTGTTTTAAAGTCCAGGAGTGTAATCTGATTAAATATTGACTGATGGCGATAAAAAGTTCGGTAGACCTTGTTTGCGCTCGGGGGGCAAACTGGATCTCTTGCTTGTCAAGAAACATGATATGATTAAGAGTCATTTACTGTACCCTGTATGCATTAACTACTTTTTACCTTTCGTTATTAAGAGAGAATCCTTTGCTTGAAATTCAGAATTAATTTCATATTAAGCCATCATCAAAAACAATTACAGAAACAGGAAGAGGAAGAACAATGGAATGACAATTGATTGATCTTCTCTCTAAGGCATGCGGAATCATCATTATGAATCAGTTGCTAATTATGATAAAAGCTCCGGAGGCTTTGTAGACACGATTGTATATTTTTAGACAAACTTTTGTACACGAATTGAGGAATGACGTGTCTGAACCAAAGTATCTCACATAGCGCTGGGAACGATAATCTGCACATTCTTTTGTAAATACAGGCAGTAGAAAGTTAGTCCGGTTTTTTCCTATTAAAAGTCGGTAAACATCAAAGACCAGAAAGATGATTTAAGTCAAGTGCTGCTTATGCATGTACACTGCCACCACCTCCCTTGTTATTGAATTATTCGATTTACACGGATATCATTCTATGGAATCCCCAGATCTAAAATTACAATCCGCGGCCGGGGTGTTACTGAGTATATGAGGGAACAAATCCAGGACCTTTTATATAGTATGAGAATGAAATGTCGCATAGTCATACGGTTGGCAGCAGTGTATTCTCTGACTCAACAGTAACACAGCTGTTGTTTCAGATCAGTTATAACGTCACCGAAACAAAAATAAGCGAAGTTTGTTTGAGGTTAGTTTGATAGATTTTGGCTAGCTATTTCTTGTTTGATGAAAATGAATGTCAAAGAGTGTTTGTGTGAAGAATGTAACATTTCATTTGGTTCATGTTTCAATTTTCAACTGAAAAAATTCAAATGCGTCGTGTTGCGGCAAATCTGTTGACCCAAGACTACAAATAACACCGAATTCAGGTTTCTGAGAAACTTGAAATGGCAAATGACGACGAGAGCTTCTTGAAACATGTCATTACGGAAGACGAGACATGGGTTTTTGGTTAAGACGTGAAAACAAAATCCCAATCATCACAATGGACATCAAAAGCTCTCCAAAACCCAAGAGAGCTCGTCAAGTCAAATCGAATGTGTAGGTCATGCTTACGGGTTTCGTTGATTGTAAAGGTGTTGTCTAATTATAAATTCCTTCCACAAGGTCAGACAATTAATCTATTTTTATCTTGAAACCCTAAAACAATTGCGTAATAATGTGAAAAGAAAGAGACCTGAGCAGTAGCCAAGTGGTGATTGGGTTCTTCATCATGGTAACGCTCCTGTTCACTCTGCATTAGTCATCCGTGAGTTTTGTGCAAATAACGCAATGACTGTCATCCCTCAGCCCCCCTACTCACCTGACCTGGCTCCGGCCGACTTTTTTTCGCCGAAGCTCAAGATACCCCTAAAAGGACGAAGATTTAAAACAGTTTAAATTTAAGAAAAATGACCGAGCTGCTAAACACCATAGCAAAAGAAGTGTTTTCTGGGTCCTTTGATAATTGGAAACACTGATGGGAAAAGTGTTTAGCTTACCAAGGGGAGTAGTACTTTTAAGGAGACAAATTCGAATAACTTATATGTTGTATGAATAAATGTGTAATAATTCAGTCCTGAAACCTTTTGATCACCCTTCGTATGATATTTATTGTTCGTCTTGTGGTGATAGATGAATGTCTTCCCTAGTTGTCTTTCACAGATCAAGGAAGACAGATAAGACTCATGATGCAGTAATGAAAGCGAAAATTGAATTCGTCCCAATAATTATGGTCTACAGGTAATAATACTAATATTACACTGCTGTTGTATTATTATGTTTATTATTATTTGGTGGTAAGTAGTTTATGGAGGGAACAATGAGAATTTACATAAAACCTAATCAAACTTCAGGAGGCTGCCATTTCCAAACGTAATTTTATCAGTCCTTTTCAGTCATATTTTTGACGATATGTTTTCCCAATAAATACCTTTAAAATTATTTATAACTCAACCTATGCTTAAATCTAAGATTTTCACGCCTTCCTCGACAGAACATCAAATCTAACATGGTATCTATGAACCAAACTGTAAGTTAGTAGTAACTTTGTTCTTAGTAAAGTAGTTCTCATTGTAGAATGAGAACCCAAACCTAGGGTTCATCTATCTACGCTTATAAACAAACAAATATTTAAAGTTTCCCGATTTTTTGGACACCCGATATATATTCTGAACTGAGATATATATTCGCCTGACTTGCCGGAAATATTCATTCTATTACGCAATCGCCAATGATTCTACTGCAAGATATGTTAAGATCAACGACATGCCTTTGATCCGCAGTAAAACGACGTTAATACATTTTGTTCTTACGATTATCTGGTTGTTGGATTATCCTTATATATAGTGTAGGATTTCATGTTGCGATGAATTCCAAGCTGTTCTCTGAACACATAAGCAGCATTTTTTTTAAACTAGGAGGAACTAAGTAAGCCTTGCTCTGTGGATCTCCCAACTTATTTGAATTTGTTCCATAAATTCAGTCTAAAACCACCTTGACTCACATTTGTTTTATGGTGGAATTTCATCGCTAGGTATAATGAAATTACACCTAGCAATGAAGGAATTGCGCTGAAATTTAGCTTTGTGACTGGTCTAAAAGTATCCGGTGCTGATTTTGGAAAATGAGAAAAATGTCCTTTGTCTGTCTTTCTACTCTTTAAATTAATAGCAACGCGTTTTCCTGTTCATCCTATCATTAGACTAGTTTTTATTCCATAGATTTAGGCACGGTTAAGTTTTACCAACAGATGTCTAATACAACCGGAGTGTATGAGGCCTTTACCTCTTATACTACCTCGTATTATACCTTTTATATGAAATATCCTTGTATAAAGACCTTTTATTCTATTCTGTGTTTCGACCTTCTTTGATCTCTTAGAGGTTACCGAGAAGGCGCGACAAGGCTGTTACCTCGTTACAGTCCGCCACAAGAAACACCACTAAATAAAATTTTCTGCAGTCGAACTCCACCTGGTGTCAGAAGCTGTGTGTGTTGATATTTGTTTTTGTTTTATTTAAAAGTGCACTCTCAGGGCTGCTGCTAAAAGATTTTAGTTGAGGATTAGGTTACACAGACAAAATTGTCATCATCGATCATTATGAACATTGACCAGGTTTGAGCAAAAAGTATGAAAATCCCTACACATGACTAATATAATACAGATACAATTTCTTTGATTTGTTGCTCACATCTAAACTCAACAGACGTATTTAAGCAGTTGTCAAATCCAGAGAATTGTGGTCAGAACCACAACAAAGATAAAATATATCTTATGTGTTGTATAAATTTCCTTAGTACAAGTGTACTGTGTGGTAAGTACCACAGAACGAAAGGGTTTTAAAACGTGTTGTGGATCTCGGCGCGACCCTGCTGTGTGTCAGGTCGCTTTGCGCGGTGGCACTCATCGTCGTATATGATCCGGTAACTACATGTACTGTGTCGCATATACAGCTTTGGTACATGATTAGCTGCAGGGCTATTTTCACACACTTTAATTTATTGATAGTATTTTCAGTAGACGAGTTCTATCCATTGAAGCTAAAGACTGATTTCACAACGGAAAAGCATTGCCGTCTTTCCAGTCATTCGTTTGATTGTAAACAGTGGAAATGTTCAATAATGAAGTCATATAAAAATTGATAAACCCCTTATACGAAGCCTACTAAGTTTTGAAAAAGACGATTCAATTAGTTTGTTCAAGATCAATGACAAGTATGAAACTTTGACCAGACTTGATCATATAAACCTGCTCATAGTCCACTGTAGTCAAGAAAAGTCGGCTACGTTTGCTTATGTCTAATAATTTCCGAGTATATATCATAATTCCTAAAATGTTTGCATGAAACAAATGATTTAACTGTAATTTTATAATTTATTGGAGATATGATGGGTGGTTGTCGGAGAGGACACACTACTCGAACAGAATATGTAATATCATACTTTCTTGACTTAGAAGATATGTATTCAAGATATATCGTTCCAAACAATTCAATTATAGGTATTTTCTAAACGTGCGTAAATAGTTATGTGAAATAAAATATAAAAGTTTCGGTACAATAAAATGAATTACAGTGATTTACATTTCACAAGGAATGGTGCTTCCATAAAGTCCTGTAATAGGAGTCCGACAAGAAAGTATATTGTGAATTTTGTTCGATTTTTTTAAAACCAGAGTAAAGAACGGTTTGTTCATGTTCAACGTATGATTATAGAAGATATTCCCATATAAGATTAACAATAACATTTTTTAAACATAGCAATCACCAAGTTAATGAACACTATGGATTTATATAAACAGTCCTTGAACAAAGGTGATAAGTACATATGTGTAAATCAAGTTAATGCGGAAAAAATTACAAGCATTACAAAGATCAAAAAGGTAAAGTCAGATAATTTGACCATTTGATGTCATGGAGGATGACTTTTAGTTTTATGTGACCTCGTCGCATTAGGTCCTAATAATTATCGAGATCGGCGTATCATAATAATTATTGAGTGACAGCATCCATCACTCAAGAAAATCCATCTTGACCGAAAACAGAGCGGATGTTGACACTGTCGTCACGTGACCTTGAGATAATGTTATTGATCTTCTGTAGACTTTCCGGATCTTGACCCTTTCTGGGTAAGGATTTACTAACAGTTTTGTATACTCAATGCGAAAGTTGACCACTTTGCGATTTCGAATCCAGTTAACTAGTACAGGTCTTGAAGGAATGTGGAATGGGGAGTTATAGGTAAGTACGAAACGGCATCTCTCATATACTCACTTTAAAAGTTCAGTTTATTCATCAATTAGCAACATTGGATTATAGAAAGTATCAGCTGACCCAGTCCAGTATCTATGTGTTTCCAGTGTAATTTCTCAAAATTCTAAATGTTCTTCCAAAAATATGTACCATTAAAATCTTCATTAAATTATATAATGTTCCGAACAAAACACATGGTCATACATTTTACTCTCAAAGATCCCAACATTCATCACCGAATTTTCACAAATTTTCACAAACGTGTTGCTTATAACCTTTAAAGTGCAAAGAAAACACACTTTTTAGAGTGTTTTTTTTAGTGCTTTTAGTGTATGTTCTTTTAACCGAACCGAATCTATAGTTCATATGTTTATATTATTTGCAGACACTTACATTTAATTCACTAACACATTGAAAAAATAAACTTTGTAAACAATTAACTGATGACTAATATCGGGATTGTTCAATTATTCAGTTATATTGCAGCCTAATTGACGTTCAATTCGATTCAAATTCTTTATTCAACAAAGAACAACAGAAGGCCCAACCAACACGTATAATAATTTAGCAATCATATATGTAATTACATTTTCGGTATTTTTAACTCACTAGGATTTTGTTTTCCCGTGTTTATTATTTAATTTGAGTCGAGTTAAGCATTGGTATCTATAGTCAAGTCCTGGGCTGTGAACGAGGGAAATATTTAAATTAATGAATAATTAGTACGATCCAGGTAACGATTTATTCTTAGAGGTTAAATCGGGTGTTTAAAAAGAATAATATACAAGTTTAGTAAGTGTTTTGAACTTCCGAAGTTTCTGAATGTACAGAATAAGATAAGTCTCTGCCAGAATCGGTATGAAATCGGTCTATACTTTAGTTGAAAATCCTAGCCACTTGAATTTAAATGCTATTGTCAAAGTATTTCCGAATAACCCAGAGAGCTTCTTCTGAAAAAATAGAGCTACTTTTACGGGAGCTCTTCAATGGAGTAACTAAAGAAAGTTTAAGAAGCAAGGAGTTCGATGTATGGTCGGATGCAGGAACTACAGAAAATGCTAACCTTAGATCCTAATTAATAGGCTGAAGAAGCCTGTTACTCTCCCCAGATGTGCTTTCTGATTCGTCAAAATTTCAGAAAATTCGTCAATACTTGCAGGGAAAAAATACTGGAATACAAATTTTTGCTCTTAGAGGTATTTCAGATATGTTTGTGTCGTTGATGTCACGTATCTAAAGTGCTGGTCGAACCTTGGATTAGAATTTAGGCTTTGAATCTACTTGGTGTTCCAACCTGGTTTAGGAAAGGAATCTCCAGGTAAAAGCCTAGCCCAAAAAGTAACAACTCAAATGACGAAAAGTCTACGAATCAGATGAGCTCTGCTTCATTCCAGATAATTTCATTGTTTAAAACACTAATAGAAAATGCAATATCATTGTGAACTAAGCGGACGAGGTTTCGTATAATCAAAAATCTATCTATATCTTAAAGTGCCAGGAAATGTAAAAAAGAACTTACTTACTTTGCAATTACTTCTATCTTGACGTACTCATTACAGAGAAGGGAAAGCTGAAGGATTACGTGTCCTTAACATATCTTGAAACACTGCTAGTTACAGTTAACGCAATAAAATGTGTAACATCTTGATGATGACTTTAATGTTCCGAGTTATGACTGGAACGAGTACTTCTTGTTCCCATTGGAAAGTTCTTCCATTTTAAGACGAGCCGACTGTTACTATCTTTCACGGATAGCCCTATTGATGTCAGGATACACATCTAGTTTTCACCCTTTTGAACTTCTAGTATCTATAAGGGAATAAACTGAAAGGATTAAGTATTTAAGGTATTATTCGTAGTTTTCAGTCAACTAAACCACATTGCTTAACCACATTAATAGCCACGCAGTTTTAAAAAATCCTCAAAAACTCTCTCTAAGTTTGTAT
This sequence comes from Homalodisca vitripennis, assembly GCF_021130785.1. Classification (NCBI taxonomy): domain Eukaryota; kingdom Metazoa; phylum Arthropoda; class Insecta; order Hemiptera; family Cicadellidae; genus Homalodisca; species Homalodisca vitripennis. Next base: position 105,901,149 of record NC_060215.1, on the reverse strand, counting down.
CAAATTTATTTGGTAACTTTCACACCAAAGAAACTTTAAAATGCTGTATGGATCGATTTGTACAAGATAGATTTGACATTTAATGTCTCCACAATATTGCAAAAATGTATCTTTTGTTAAGATTTTTTTGTCATGATTGATCGATTAACAGCTACAAACTTGGCGTGTCCATCAGTGGCTGGTTCTCTTAGAACCAGTTGATACCATAGTTGATCGACAAGGTCAGTTTCATACCATATATATTGGTTTTTTTCCTTGTTTCACTGGATGAAATCCAATAGTTTGGAATGACAAATGAGTGTTTCGGAGTTTAAATTTAGATTTTCCTCATGTCTCCAGTTGGGGCCTTTATTTGTTGTTATCTGTGTTAATATTTTACATCTATCATGAACTGTAACTCTCAGCGTGGATATTATTAACTGCTGACGGATATTAAAATCCCACTATCACTCAAATAACGTTGCGATGAAAAGAAAGCCCTAAATGTTTATGGGGTTTAGCATTGTTCTTTAAAAAAGAAACTCGAAGTCATTTCTCCATCCGGTTCTTAAGATATACAATAAGAATACAATAAAATACTTTAAACAATTTTCGAATAAGACGAAAGTCAACTACGTTTCCTTCCTTTCGAAGGCATATAATGTATTCTGTGTAGTAAAATATTTATTTATGTTACATATTTAGGAGTGAATTATAGCTACAAAAAATCCTCTTACGAATTGGATGCTAGGGTTAGATTGACGTAACTGAAACACGTATTCAATTCCTTACTACGTAACGTAGTTCCCACTGTCCTAATGTAAACGAAGGTCAATTTTTTGTGGTGGAAACCACAAGGCCAGGGCCTGCAGGAATGTGATTTAAGGTGTCTGCTCGATTTACTACTCAGCCTCGACCTTAAATAATACTGGCCAATTACTAAAAACACTGATTTTACCCACCTCCAGAGGCAATTTATCATCCATTTCATTCTGTTAAACCATTCGCATCAGCATAAAATACAAGTTACGTTCACTTCCTAGAATATGTGATGAGTTTTATAGGTAAGATACTATTCAATGATTATATTGGATTTATAAAAACTCATGATCTGGCGATAGGTAAATACTATATAATTGGCTTGAAAACTAATGGGAAGCCGTATTTAAAATGGGTGAAATTAGAATTTAAGAATGTGCAAGATTTCTTCACAAAGCAAAAATCATCAGCTTAAGTATTCCTAAGCACTCGTTTCAATTACTTTCATTAGGGTTTACATTGTAATCTAATAATAGATTAGTGGACAGAATAATTGTTATGCTTTTAACTAAACAATTACGTAAAATTGTGTTTTATTTACTGAGTATGATGCAGGTACATTAGGTAATCAACATAATGCAATTTGTAGCTCAGTAATTTACAAAAAAATGCAAACGAAAATTCTTCTTTTGGAATTCTGCGTAACAACAGAATTTAATGTACCGGCAGCTGATTAGTAGTAGAACATGACACAAGATCATGTTGAATCGTTAATGTTGAAGGTGTGTAGTAAATTCAGTTTTGTTAATTTACATAATTAGCACATAAGTTACTACAGCAATTATTTCCAATTTGTCGTCAATTTGTCGTAATTGTAACAATTATTTCCATTTATTCTAAAATAACTTAGCTATGTATATTAAACTTGGCCATTACAAGTTCAAGCCCGAACACAACTGAAATATTCGTAAGTTTTAACCACGATCTTTTTATAATACGACTTGAAATAATTTTATTTAGTATTAAAAAAGGAACGTAGTAATCGAACTATTTGTACTTAACTTTGAAGATACATTTATATTTTTCGTAAGCATATAAATTGTAAATTTATGGAAAACCTTTTAAAACTGTTTTAAAAACTAACTATACGTTATTTAATAATAATTTAAATAATTTTTAATTATACTGGATTGTAGAACTGGTACTAAAACTAGAAGGTTGTAGGCTTACGCGGTGTCATAATTACGAATAATAGCTATGTTTTTTGGTTCAAGAATATTTCAAGAATGTAAATTGCAAAAGTAAGATCTCAACGCAGCTGAACATGAAAAGTAGATGTTAGTTTAAACTGTACCCCTGAATAAAGTAAAAATTTGGTTTTCAATGTTTTTATTTACAACTCAGAAGCTAAGGGATGAACAAAACTGTTTAGAATAGGATATACGTTTTTTAGAAATCACCCACAACCCCCGTGGGAAATATCCTTTTATTTTTCAACGAGACTGTCTATTTCCATGATTATAATAACTAAATGATATTATCCTATGAAGTGACAGAAACTATATAAAGCTTCGAAAAAGTATTCTCAAAGTGTTAGTCACTTAAAATAAATGGCCAGAGGACACATACTCGTATATAAAAGACGCGCGAATATGCAAGACTTTGGTCTTTTTCTACATAAAACACACAACTAATTAAAATAAAAGGATGGAGAGTTAAGATCGTGTAAGGGAATAATTTTAATAAAACATTGCAATTCAAGAATTCCATGTTCAGCTAATTTCACGTGTAGTAGTAAAATGTAGTTACTGCTTACATTGCTACATACATACTTGTAGTAATCACACATTTCCATTGCTTTGAATTTTGTTAGACTAAATACAGCCTGAATATTTCAAAATCATGTTTATGAAATAATTGCTATCAATCTATATAGTAATATAAATTATTAAATTTTGCCAGCACAAGATACATTGCGAGATGAGAGAAAACGTATTTTAAAAATTAAAGTTTTATTCACCTAAACATCAAAATCCTGAACTAAAAATGACGGCGAAAGTATATAGGGTGAAAACTTTAGAATAGTGTGTTACGAATAACTTACTCAAATAGTGGACACTTAAATAAAACTTATTTATATGTTTATTTGGCTAAGCATGGTCGGGTAATAAGAAAGTTCCCATAATATGAAAAATAACTATGAAGGAGGAACAGTAAAAAATTGTACGGCACATAGCACCTGAAGGAGATTAACTAGCAGCTATTGACAAACATTTCATTTTAGATGGTGTAAGACACTTCTTTAACTAATATATAACACGATTAATTTCCGTATAGATAAATAAACACTTACAATGGGTTAATATTAAAGTCTGTGGTACTCAAGATGTCAAGGCCCACAGTGTGCCAAAAATAAAATAGGTCATGAAAATATGTTAACTAAGAATAAATAATTTGTGATAATAAATAACTAATAAACAAATGAAGGAGTATGCCACACCATATTGCATATAACATTTTAAATCTCAGCCAAACCCTATGGAGTGAAATGCTCAATCATTCCATAATTGAATCCAGTGTTTCTCATATGGAAATGAAGCTTCGTGCAAAATTTCAAGATAGTAGGTCATTTTGTTATCGAAATATAGTACAGACAGATAAACAGAAATGAAAGTTTTCTAGCCTTTTGACTTCACTAAAGTTCAGCCAATAAATAATATCTGATAAAAAATGCGAACAAGTAGCAAATATCTGGGCATTGTACTAATAATATTAGTAACTGTTGCGCACTGTACAAACTGTACATCAAATTAGGAAATCGGGAAACTTTCCAAACGTAAGGTAACGGTATCTCACGGCTCATACGGGTACATAGAAGTGAGTGAAACTGGCATGTGGACACCATACCAGGATTACCAGCTGGGAAGTGACACTGAAGGCTTTCATCTCACAAGTGTGTGGCACTCCCACGATTTCCTGATAGCGGAGTGGCCAAAATGTGAATATTAGGTATTCCACCAGGATTTCCTTCTAGACAGTGGATTTATTTTAGCTGGTTCAGTTGAATTGAAGGATTTACTAAACATGAAAATATGAATAGGATTTACTAATCTATTCCCATGACGATATTAAACGCTATTAACCACATTCATCTAACATACGTATACATATATACTGTGGCGTCACTGAACTCGTTTATTTATTTAAATTTATAACAAGAATTAATGACACTTATCAAGCATGTGTGTACACTTGAACTCTATCAATTTTATTTTTATAATGTGAAAGTATGTTTTTACTATTATTTTTTGTTAATAGTAGTTTTTGACATATTTCAAAAGTAAAAGAGTTTTCAAATTATTTCTGAAAATACAGTTCTAAATAAGCTACAGGAAGAAGTTTTATTAAGAACTATCAAGTTCTTCCTGAGAAAATAAACTAAAGTTTGTTCAATAATAACTTTCGGGAAATCGTAAAATCATTTAGCCTACTACGGATTATTGAAATTAACTTACTTTTAGAACATCCAGCTGCCTAATCTGGTTCTTTTTCATTTTCTTCATCAAGCAGTTCTTTCCTTATCAAATTTACTGTAGCTGTACAGACAGCTAGATTACAGATTTTTGGATTCGGTTGCTTACAGCCGCGCAGAGAGGGTTTACATAGTTTTTTACCTATTTTATTTTTTCATTTAAATTTCCAATTCCAAATCCAAAATTTTTAACCTACGTTTATCCCTTAATGAAATCTTATAAAAGAATCTTATGTTCCAAATTTTAATGAAACGATTTACTGTAGTGATTCATGACCAGAAAACACCATTAGAACTTTCAATCGCATTGTTGGTACAAGTGTTGGAATGTCGGCCTGGTGGTCCCTATTATAGCTTGGGTATCAGAGTTTTTGTGCCCATAAAGTTTCTTTTCTTTAGGGCTCTGTTCTTGATTGAACGGTTACCGGGACAGTCCCATATTTTTGGCGTAGACATAACACGATTCACATTCTTGGTACAAATATTCGAATTATATTTGTGTTATATATTTTTTTAAATCCAAAAAGCAAAGATTACGCAAAACAATATTTTTTTGTTTGATTTATTTTAAATAATGGCGTACATCTCCCCGTAACTACAATATATTTTCACCGTATTTTAATTTTCTTTATATTCTCATCAGCAACACTATTGTTTGTATGCTTCATAGGGTTGCTAATCTGTTAACCGCCGTTTAAAATAATTTGATTGGCTCATTTGCATTTATTTTGCTTTTGATACTAACTTTTATATTACAATTTTTTAAAAAATATTATTATAAAAACTGTTAAGGTCAGAAAATTAATAACTGTTTCGTAAATATTAATTTTTAGTTTAGCCTTACTAGGACTATTCTATATGACATAAGAATGATGTAATTTTCATTTTTAAATAATTTTCCGTCCGTAAAATATCCACATAAGACCATAACTATTATAATTATGCTTTAGTGTATGATGTTTAAAATTGTTTCGTCTTATTTATTTTTTTGTATGTTGCTTGTTATTGCTCTATAATTTCCTTGTTTAATTTTTGTTGTTATTGTTAAAATATTAATCTCACAATTTGAATATTTATTTAGATGCGCATTATATGCAAACAGTTAGTATTTACTACTATTTTAAGAGCCATGAAACCACATGCCACAACTTCTGTAATAATTATTTTATTAAAACACGTGTTTTTAGTCTTGTAATTTTTTGTTGATGTCAGATACTTATGACATATGTGTTGTGTAACTGATTGGGACTTATATTTCCATAGCGTGTATTTATGGAATAAATAAATAGTTCTTGTATTTTGTATATGTATGTAATGAATTGTGATATTGATTCGCTATATACTACAGAAACTTAAATTTGAATGGGTTGCAATTCCTTAGATTAAGTTGTTTTGTGTGTTGCCGTCGGCATTGTTATTGGTGGGAGAGGCACATGCGGCCTTGGTGCCTGAGGCACAGAAATTTTAACTGCGACCCTGATCTGTACTGTCGTCACGAGCGAGGCAAAGTAGCCCGATATCCTTAAAAATAATGAGGAACTGTTTCAGGCAAACACAAGTGAGCTCCAATAGCGTAAATATAATGTTATAAGATTTTGTACGCTTTATCTCTATAGAGGTTTTACTCTGTTGGTGTACAATACGAGTAATACAAATTATTACTAAAAAATGACTTCTTGCACGCGCTTCAAATAAAAAACAAAAAGTCATTTTAAGAAATATCTTCTGAGACCGGCAACACGTACATATTAACTGTGACTTTAAATGTGAATAGTTTTTACTGAAATTAAGTCACCCTAAGTTAGTTGAACATTGGGTTTAAATACATTATTTTTATGAGGGAGTAAATTAACAAACAAACAATAATATGTAAGTTGATGATTACTGATAAATTGTGAAAAAACGCGCTGAGCTGCAATCGGCAGTTTTAGTTGTAGGTGGTGTCATTTCATACTCACGTCTCTTTAAGGCACTTTTTCTAAAGACAATAAAATTAGGATAAACTCGTTGTTTTATCATTCCATCACCAGTTTATAGGCATTTAAAGTTGTCATGTTGGTAAATTTTTAACTAGGTCAAAGAAAACTGCAAGGATTAGTTTTTTCCATTATTTATATACATTAATATATGTTTTTATATTACAAAATTATATAAATGACTCTATCTTTCCATTTATTTCCTCTCTTGTAGTCAAATCCATTTCCTCGTTTTTTCCATTAATATTGCTGGTAATAAAACAAATAATAGCGATTCTTACCTTCATCTTAGTGCAGAATGTGAAATCTGACGGTTTCACAGACTTGATTCCTGGAATGTGGTCATGCACGTCTGAAGAGATCCAACAACAGGTCGACGAAGAAAAAGCTCAAAGGAATTCTTTGAGTCGTTTCGACATCATATACACCTAGACTAAAGAATAGAGTAAAATCTAGGTGAAGAGGTATTCTCATTGTCTCATCAGCTGCACACCTAAGTGCACTACGATTATTCCAAGCACGGAACAACCGAGGTTTCTGCACATAACGTATATGGTGGGAAGGGTTAATTCAATAGAAATGTTGAGTCTAGCTACAGTCCACTTTCCTATTTGTGCAGTATTAAAAATTCAAAATTCAAATGGAACCACACATTCACATGTTAAAATATAAACTAAGGAAAATGATTTAAGTTTTTCATAAATTAACTATGATTTAAATAAGATTTAAGATATAAATCAGATATATCTAAGATTTAAATATTAAATCTCAATGAAATGAAAATTATTTATTATACCAAATAGATTTCGCAATATGGTATTATAGTGTGGAAGAGGCTTACAGGTCTATTTTAGATCAGTTACTGATTGTTCCAAATTTAGTTATTAAGGTATGTGTTTGGAAACATATCTGTTATACCCGACTATCTTGTTTTGTAAAGAAACACAATGCCTATTAATTCGACAGTTATTATCAAAAGCTTACTGGTTTTCGCAAGAAGTCACGGGCAGGAGATTATCACCAGTCACATATAGATATCTGACAAGAAATGCGGTTAGTGTAGGCCTGCAGGCCCCCAGAATAGTAAAATCGTTTAATTATACCAATCCATATTACATTGTTCAGAAATAATCCGCCAAACATAAAGGATCTGCGGTCTCACTAATGTCCGCATGCAACCATTGTGGCCCATGTGGGACTAATTTAGTGCATAACAAGTGTACTAAGTCTCTTTGTAAGTTATATAAATAAATTTGATTTTGATCTGATTTGGTAAACTGGTGTTTATATTATAAAATATTTTTTAGAGACTAAATTATTTATCTCAAATTTAATAGATGGTCTGTGCTTTGGTCCACGGGCGGTTCTGCAAAGTAAAAGAGTGAAGTAATACTTACATTAAAATCTGTAAAATTGATTAACTCTTTGATTTCGACCTTCAGGATATTTTTTTAGACCCTGGTCTTCCAGTACAAACGAAATTTGTTTAAAAATAAACAGGATTTACTTTTCAGATTGACACCAAAGGCTAAATTTATAACGCCTTTGAAACTAGTAGTTTAATGTGGAAAAACATATTCCTATTTCCCTCCAGTTCCAAGTGTAGGTGCAGATGTTTTCCTGTTGAGACATGAAGGACAACTAAGTGCGTAGCGAGGAACGTATCATCACATATTTGGGACGTGTCTGGGGCAATCTGTGTTTCAATCAGCTGGTAGGATTCTCGTAATAACAAAGATACATTCGCTCGGAAATTACCTTCAACACGCCAAGATTTGTCTCGTAATGATTTGTTTATTTCCTCAGACCGCTTGTCACCATTTTACCTTTGCGAGATTACTAGTTTCGAATTTACAAATGCAAAACGATCCCGGAAAAGTTGAAGACACGTAGCCTACACGTCCTGGTACTCTTTTTACAGACATCGGCGAGCGGTCGTGCTCTTGCAATTAGTAAACACCTTGAGACTCCCGGCGGATAAGGCAGAGACTGTACAACATTTTTGCTAGCAACTATCCACACTATTGAATATTCTGTGATTTCTGGGGAAAGCAGAAGCAGCACTTTGCCCAACGACCCATTTGTAATTCTTTTAACCGATGGCTGTTGGGCCAACGAAGCTGCATGTTTAGTTCGGGAAATGTTTAAAAGATCTTAGGCTTCGAACCGTGTGGGAAAATGTTCTAATACAAGTTTATGAATACCACTTATATACACATAACAACAACACTTAATCCGGTTGTTAGACAACAACTCCTTGTGTGCTTGTACCTATGTATTATAGAAAAGGTGTCATTAGCCCAAGAAACCGTGTTATCTAAAATTATTTTTATAGAGATTCTGGATCGTGAGTTAAAAAAAATCTTTTAAGTAAAAACTTATGTTTTAAATTCTAAAAAAGTGTATTGAACTAATGAATTATTTAATGGTTTTAATAAAGAGGTCCGTTTAAGCCACAGATAATATTGTATAATGGCTCTCTTGATCAAAACAATATCTAGGTCATTAAGGTCCAAGGTGGAGTAATTCAACCAGTTACATTAAAATGTTTAAGAGCAGTGTTTAAGACGTTTTCCCACATCAGATGAAAGCATACAAGCCAACAGGAATTTTCTATGTATAAACGTCACAATACATATTTTTTGAGGAGCTATAAGAATACCTTTGTTATAGGAGTAGGCTAACCTCATATGTTAATTGAAATATACAAGTTATAACAATATAATTGCCATTTACAGTATTTAAAAACTTATATGAATGGAACATTATAGTAAAATAATTTTTAGTTATTCATCATCCAAAAATAAACTAATGAAATAAAAATCGTTCAAAATACTGACAGTTATTATGCTGAATTAAATTTATTTATTAAAATTTAGCGCATATTACTGTTAAGCCAACAGTTTTTATGATTTGTAATAATAATAACTAATTCATTTTTAGTATTTTGTTCATGTTCCCATTATACTACATTTTACATGCATTCACAGATATGAACCTGTTGGGGGACAGAGCAGGCGAGGAATGGGTGAGTCAGTACAGAGGTGGAAAGTGCTAGTATCAACGATTGGTTTGGATTTTGGACATAAGTTTATTTTTATGTTAAGTATTATGAGAATAATGATGTTTTAATGTTTTATACCCTAACTCTTATCGATTCCAACACCTTAAAACATCGGGGGCCCTCTAGTGTTATCCATTGAAATTAAACTAGAGTTGATTTAGAAACAAATTCAAATACTCATAACATGTTTAAACATTATATCCGCAAACAGTGTTCTTATCCAAACATATTTATATGAAACCCCTTGTACAACATTGTAAATGACAAGTTTGTAATTATTATCCACCATTAGTATCACAAGAAAACCAATAAAAAGAGAATTAACATTACTTTATTGGAAGTCTGAATACAAGCAATCTAGTCTCACCGTAAGCTACAGTTAAATGTCTACATAGAAAAATGCAGATCAATTTAATTAGGTAGAATAATTTTTAAAACTGAAAATATATCGTATGTCTCGTTGTTGACGTTTGTTCGTGTAACTAAGTGTACGAAAATGATATAGGATGTGCTTAAAGCAAGCTTAAACAGTTTTGTTCTAACCGGTAACGCTACACATTTCGACAAGGGATTCAGATCCGTTAGCTTGTTTACTATTATTCTCTTAATTTCCTCAACTCCGAGGATGTCGTACAGCCCCTCGACATTTATAACTAGTGTATTGTAGACGTATTTTTTGCTTAGTTTATAAAAATACTAGCCTCCAGGCCAATATGTAGGCAGATATAACTTGACATTGTATACAATTTATTGAGACCTTGCTGAAGATAAAAACATATGTATTTGTAGAATAACATATGCGTGGTTGTAATAAGGTTATTTTATTCCTAATACGTATAGATGAGAAACTTAAGTGTTGGTTAACTGATGATTTATTCAGTGTCACACGAGGTTGGCAGCTAATTAGGAATTGTTGATAACACATCGTACTTTAGCGTCGTATAACTGGTATCGGCACAGGCAAGCCGGAAAATATAACATAATACCATAATAACTGAATTAGAGGTAAGTCAATGTCGAGAAAGGTCGAAATAGTAGACGGCTTATCGAGTGTCTCCTCAAGTTAAAAAGACAGGCAATAATTCTCTATTATATTATTACGGAAAGGCCGGCAGATACTGTAATAGATTTAGAGCAACCGATGGTTAATATTGTTTGCGGAAAAAGTTGAAAAATCTCGTTTGTAATTAGACATATTTACAGGTTCGTACTTGTGTATTGATTGGTACTAATAGTTACTATACTTGTGTTGCCCGATGGCTTCAAATTTAACATGGCGTATCCAGTCTCATCACATGTAAGCCAGCAAATATGGAGACCATATATTATTACCACATTAACACAATCGATGGTTAATGTTGTTCTCGCATCACGTCTATAAGTTATCATATTTATTTTCTGATAACTTATTGTTGATAAAACTATTGTTTGCCCGTTAGTTTTTCAATGCTATATGTGTAATCATGACGTATCCAGTCTCACCACGGCGAGGCCGGCATATATTTCCAGTAAACTTATTTATATCGTCGAGGAGTTAAGGTTTTATTGGTCTCTACCCTACTGCTTTATGAATCAGAACGGTGAGTTTTGTTTTGGCAAGCTCCCTAGCATACTGTAAGGTTTTGTTTTCTTGAATCAATCACGACGGGGATTTTTCCGTACACGATTTTATTCTCATAGGCGACTTCAAATGAGACCTTATCAGGGCGGACAACGACCACGATGTGTACTGGGCGTCCAACTCTACTTAGCAGAGCATATAACTGGCTGTGGGTAAAACAGTCAGTGCAAAGGTCGGCCCAGACTAGATAGATTGTCTGACCTTGGCTCTTGTGACCGGTCATCAAGTATGTCACAATCAGAGGAAACTGACCTTGACAAGTCGGACAAGTAGCGGCACACCTTCAACAATCGCTAATCTAAACATTATCCTACGAATCCCGATAGGTTGCGCGTCGTGAGGGCGTCTGACGGTATTCTACCGGTTGGTTATACTTGTCACAATGACCTTAGTGCCGTTAACAAGTCCGCCGGTGACATTAAGCATCTTCATGATTAGGCACACTAAGCCGATATTAAGTCTCATCACGTGATCTGAAATACTTTTACATGTAGCCTGTTTCAGCAAAGGAATTCCGGCGCCTCCATATTCATGGTTCTCCGTGTGTTCACAGAGTCGGTACTTCTTAACTCATGAAGGCGACCGTCAACGGAGTTTACTGTGATATCGTTGATTTCCTTGACGTTCACATTCATGGTCGAGAGTATCACACGAGGAAGCACACTGGTCGGGATCACGTAGGACGTCAAAAGAGAAAAAGTTGGAGATAGGGCTTCTAGAAAAGTGACATAGGTTATCCCGGCCAGAGGAATAACAGTGTCACTCTCTTTGCCCTCCCCGAAGATTGTGGACGGATCAATGCCGTTGCCTACTGCGAGAAGGAAGTCGGAATAGCCAACGGAACTGCTCGTCCTGTGATGTGTCGTCGTAGAAAAGACTTCAAACAGTCGCCACAGATCCAAGGCCCAAAGAAGGAGCACGCAACGGTAGCTACCGTTAGTGATTTTACAACAACGGGCGTGATCAACGGTATCCATTGTATCCAGAAAACAAAAGATCTTTGCTCCGAATTGGTCATCGCGGTTCATGGGATCTCAAAGTGAACGCGAGTGAATCCCGAAGTAGCGATGGGCGATCGGGGCATCGTCAAAGACGATGAGCTGCACGCTGAAACCCGTTGTTCATTTTCCAAACGCCAGTCCCGTTGCTAATATCGAGCGGAATCCGAAACATGCTATGTGCTGTTGATACTCCTGGCATGTTCTCGGCAGAGATGCCCGAGCTGATACGCCTAGTGCAACCTGACGACAACTACACACGTGCGCAAAGTATGACACGGAGAATTATGTTTTGCCATATCCCCAGGATCGTTGAGGAAGAAGACCTGTATGGTTCCCATTCCCTAGACAGTGAAACGCTGCCATCCATTTCAAATAAGGAGAGTTTTTATGCTGTGTCAGGGTCAAAAGGGTTTCCTTCTAAGCAGTCTTCCTAAAGGGTGTCGCGAAACGCGTCCCAAAGAGGAGTTGCGGGAGTATTCATGTTGCATAGTAGCACAAAAATGAACGGCCATGAAATAAGAGGCTTCGCGGTGCTCATCTTCGTCTTTCACTAAGCCGAGGAGAAGACAGACCTCCTGAAACTTGCGGCAGCCAGGACTACCGTATTACAGGAGGTCAGAGTAGTTTACGGCAAGGCGTAGACGTCAGAAGAATCCGAAGGTAGTAGAGCTCTCCACGATTGGGCGAGACCCAAAAAACTCTACATACCTTCTGTCCACGTTGGCGAGCCGTGACGAATTGTGTCCCTTCTGGGTGTGAGTATAGATGTTTATTGTGTGGTCGTTTCGAGTGTATTATGTATTTTTCAAACAATATTTGTCATATTGTCGAAGATGTTGTGAACAGGCCTGTTAAAGTACAGCAATAACTTGGTATTTTATCTGCTTACCGTGTCTGTCAGATCACCGAAACGTAAACATACGTGCTGCTGCCCCTCAATATGAACGGGTAGACACTCAAACTGTTGCTTCTGACTTGGAGATCAGAAAGGCCAAGAGACGCCAGCAGGCATCGCTTGCCCAACCATTCTCTGTGTCATATAGTACTCTACCTCGATATCTTGCTGCCACAAACGAGTAAATGTAAAGGGATCAATCCATAATCAGTTATTTAAGTACTTGATGAATAGACGTAAGCTCCAAGTTAATACTGGCTTCATATTTTAGTAATAGTGTGGCGTTATGATGAACATTATTCCAGGATGTGCTCCCTCGCCTTGGGCTGTTTTTCCCCCGAGGGATGTCATCCCAACCTGCCTTCCTGTAGAACTATCACGTTGAGTTCAAGAAGTTCGTTCAATTGCCCTATCCGAATGCAATTTGGGCTGAGGAATTTGTCTGTGAAAATCTAATAAAACTTAGTCGTTCCTATGCCAAGCTTGAGAAAGACGGCCAAGATAAGATAAACGTGGATTAGAGAGCAAAAGACAACGAGCATAACTGTACTGGGAGAGTTTTTTTCAGCATGCCAATATACAAACCCAAAGTGCCTTACGGAGAGAGCATTGGGTACTGAAAGCGTTCAATAAGAGGACTGAAGAGATCGATGGTAGAAGGCCTTCCAGCTCCCACTTTCTAGACGGTGAGCGGACGAGGCTCAGTGACTGCATCATCAATACTATGTACGGTGTCCACCTCATTATCTCTTTGTCTGTCGTCAACAAAATTCCTATGAGTAGCTCGACTTGTAACCTGAAATTCCAAATGTGCTTTGTCGGACGGCTCATTACTCAATTACCGGAATTTACGAATGTAAGGGTTTGATGAATTCAAGTGGCTAATTGCATCGATTATGTCGGTATTAAGTGATCTACCCATTATTATATACTTGCGTTCCTCGCCGTCCTCAATGTGCATGCTGCACATACTGTATACCTGGTAGTACATTATCCCTTCAATTTTTAAGAAGGAAAGACCACTAAGAGGCCAGTATCCGCCAGATATTTCGAGGGCACAGAGTGCAAAGAGGTCCTTTTAGGCACGCACTCTGTTGAGTACACGGTGGTTAGAGTAGCATAGTGCATTGGGAGGTGGTGCACTGGCCACATTGTACGCTCCCTCTCCATAACACCATTTCTTGTTCTCTTCAAATGTTGAGGAATTGGTTTGAACAAATCCACTGTTATTACTTACAATGAATATCTCAGTAACTGTTTCATTGAACCATCCAGAGCAGCATTTTACATCAATAACGATACCAGTTCACAGTAGGTTTTGCACCGGAAGAGCCGGACCTGGTAGTTGGTGTCATCGGCCAAATCGTACTCTGCTCTTGTTCACTGGATGTGGATCAACCAGGTTCCTGGGAGTGCTGTTTGTCCAGTGAAGAGAACCCCAACGTGTCTTCGGCTGTCAAACACTCCAAAACATAGGACAGAGACATAAAATAGTCGGCCATACTTTCCACTAGCAAAAGATATAGGGGTCCTACACCCCCCCCCTATATGATTTTTCTAGAAAGGATACAGTCTGCCTCTGAATGATAAAATCGGTCAGAAGTTCCGATTTATACCGGTTTACACCCATGGGATTCTCATCCCGCAATGTATTGTAAACGGGATCACAGTGATGAGAATAGTGTCGATGGCCGTTGTATAGACAGCCCAAGATCCTTCCACAGAAGGGCATAAGCAGAAATTGCAGTGAATTGAGCGAATTTGGTCCTTGGCAGCTGATCATTCCCCTGATGGAAAGAGCACTTAGCAAGACAACACAATGACATGGTTTGTACCATAATCAATATGAATGGATACAAAAAATGCATTATCAATGGATTCTAAAAAATGGTAAGTATCCAGGAATAATGATATTTTATTGGATACAGAATAGAAGACTGGATGAATATTAAATACTGGACCAGATGGAATGATTAATTGATACAGCAATGGAATGCAATATTTCGCAGTACGCTCAAGAACCCGAATTATCACCTAAATATTAGTTTAAAACCTAACGTTATTTTGTTACGTACCTTACAGATCCCTCCGGGCTCCAAGTTTAAGGGGGAGTTCATGAAAATATTAAAAATCTTTATTTATAAACTTAAAATTTCTATACTGTGTGTGGTTGTTACATATAAACATGGAAACAAATAAAAAATTGGTAACTTTTTTAACCCCCGTTGTGAGTAGGGGGGGGTTGGTTTTCCATATTTTTCAAGGGTTTTCTAGATCCCGTACCGATAAAAATTTATTTATGATAATTAATTTCCGTTTTTTTCTAAGTGTTCCTAAAGGTATAATCTGTGATCTGTAGGATGGGGTTCATTGCATCATAGTAAATAATAGTCTTGTATATCTTTAAATGTAAAAGCTTGATTTTCCGTGAAAAAATTATAATAAATTAATTTTTTAAATATGTTCTGTTTATTTTTTCTTTAAATCCATCCTACAGATCACAGAGGGGAACCAAATAAACAAAACAAAAAAGAATCATAACTCTATCTGCTGTAGAAGGTGAGCTGTGTAATTTCTAAGGTAAAAAAAATACAACTTTCGGAAATTGACAAAAACCAAAACAGTGTATTATCAGTTCAGCTTGGAACTTACTTTTAAAACTCTCCAGGTCCGTATGTTACACCTTCACTTTCCTTCCTGTTCTCCTCTTCCTGAATGTACTTTATCTTTAAATAGTGTCTTCTTCTCTTCAACCTTGCACATTTTGCGCAAAAATTTCCTCAGGCATTTATGTCTTGAGATCCTTAGCAAAATATTGCCCAAGTCAGGTACTGATAACGGCGTATTATGGCTTAATTTACCCCAATTTGTCTTACGGAGTGGTCCTGTGGGGAGCGTGCGCAAGCTCTCAGTTTCAGAGAGCATTCACACTCCAAAAAAGAGCTATTCGAATAATTGCAAAAATAAAATTCAGAGAGTCGGGCAGACAAGCTTTTAAGGAATTAAAGCTGTTAACTCTCCCGTGTCTGTACATTTTAGAAACCACTTTGTTTTGTATGTATAAGTGTGCCTTAACCAGAGGCCGGGACATACATACGCATGAGACACGAGGTAGAGAATTACTACGAACTGCAAGCCACAGATCAGTGGTTTTTGAACACCTGCCCTCACAGGCAGGTGTTAATTTTATTAACAGACTGCCAAATTCAATAAAAAATTCCCTAACGCCCAAGGCATTCAAAAGGCGCCTTAAACACCTCTTGGTGTCACAAGCATTTTATAATGCAGGGGAGTTTTTAGCATTTAACTGGGAGACCGCCCAATTACACGACTGATTCTGCTGTTTAAAGTGGGATATATTGGCGAAGGATGAAAGTAAAAAATAAGTGTAAAATTGTATGTGTAAATGAGAATTTTGTGGCATGAATGTAAGAAATTTTAGATTAAAATTTGTGACGTTTGCTATACATTGTAATATTGTCGCTGCAATAAAGCTGATTTGATTTGATTTGGCTTTTTCTATTTTTATTTGACGACGTCGGTTGCGTAGCTTCGCCAATGAAGATGCCTTCCTCTCAGGTGACAGTGATGCATTTATAAGACTTGAAATGGCTGCCATACCCAAAATTGTACTCACTGATAGCATCACCTGCTACAATCTCTACTAATCTTCTGGATGCACTTCTTGCCTTGTTACACTTACGCCATATGTTGCTATGCAAGCTTTCATTGCTATTTTGCGTTTGTCCCTTAAGACATTTTTGTAAAAGCTCTGCATCAGTCAGCCTCTTATAAACTGGTATCAAGTACTTCAATATGGTATTATTAATGGGGGTCTTTATATGTTCATTATTTTTTCCTGGCGTTTCACTGTTGGCTAGAGCCCTATTATAAAAACACCAACTGTGTTCCCCCTGGGGACATTTGAAATGCTTTGGGAATCTATCTGTCGAAATACAATGATAGAGCGTGCCCAAAATAGAGTCTTTCATTGATGTTACATCTTTGTGTATATTTTCAGATATTGCATTGTGATAATACTTAGTTAATTTTGAGATTGTCCTGTCAGTCAGACTGCCAAAGGTCTTTCCCCCAAGTGTAACTTTATCGGCTTTTCTTGTATCTTTTACTAGGTTACGCAGCGCAGTACCAAGCCTAGGAAACGTGATTGATACACTCCTCTTTTTCAATTGATACCTCTTTACCATATACATCTAGTTGTTTCAAGTGACTAAATACTTTTGAGTCGCCATCACTTACGACGACTGTCGTATCAGAAATTGTATTCAACTGAACGTTTCCACAAAATTTCTGCTGCAGTTACTTCCATGGCTGGAGAGGATCCGATGTAGTTTTTTTTCACAATCTGCAGCATGTCCTTGAAACCATATATCGAATTCAGGACTGTTCTCACCTAATTGTTGCTTAGTAAGTGCACAGTTGCGGCAAAACTTTGAAAGTACACAAAAATCGATTACTAATCCAGTGTCGATGCTTATAACACTACCTATTCCCTAGTTGGACGTAAATCCACGTTTATGCCAGCTGCCATCGTAACTGACTGCTAAATATATCACACTACTTCCACATATAAAACAGAACAATCAATCCTAAACTGTGAACTTCAAATATATTATTTTCAAAGTTTAAAAAATCGTAGGACCTTATATTTTATATTTTTATGTTCAGAACTGAATATAAAACCAAAATATACAAAAAAGCAAATAAAAAAAATTAATTTTTTACCGATTTGGCGTGAACTCTCCCCAGTTATGCCTTTGAGGGCGTTTTGTCGCATGACCGTTGGAAATACAATAGAAAGACACTGAACATTTTTTGTAGGAAATATAATTTCCTTTGAACGTTCTGCACTTATATTTTAGCTATGAGCTCTTATTCGGTCGCTATTTATCATACACGAAAAGTTTGCACATTATGAAATTTACTCTCCTTATTTATTTGTCGAGGATTTTTCCAAGGAGTTCCTGAAGTGATTTAAGAGTAAACAACTATAAGATGAACGTAAATTAAATTTAGTCTGTCTCTATCTATCAGTGACGATTCTCTGCGGGAAGTCGACAGTCATTGAACTATTTATTGTTAACGTGAAAATTACTTTATTTTCTGTTCACAGCTCAATAATTAGTCCTCGAGATATCATGAGGGTAAAGGCTCACTAAAGCTTCGCTAACTCTCAACTAAATTAGTAGGAGTGAGTTACAACGTCATCGAATTCCTTCTTGGCTACTTGAAAATGTAATAACAAGCCAAATATCATGTTCTCAGCTAAATTATTTATAAGATAAGGTGGGTTGTAAACCTATGCTAACGCTCAGCTTAATACATTTTTTGTGATATATAATAATAATCAATGGTTTTGGTAGAAAAGTAAACTTAATCAGACGAAATGAAGTAGTATAACAACGTAAAAGAATATTTTAGCTATGAAATTGACAAGAATTTACTAAAGTTTTTTTGAGAACTATTTGACTATACTATATCACTTCACACCGCACTATCATTTTTCGTCAAGCTTCAACGTACAATTCAGCAGCTACAGGGCTTTAGATGTCTGCACGGGAAAATTTGCAAAATTTGAGAACATTTTCGATTTCAGAGTGTTTTTGAATAAATCTGTAGAAATGTGGGGGAAACTGATATGCCTATTGTATAAAAACCTATACAAATAGTGTGTCGTGTTTACTCAGTTTATTATGCCTAATTTACTTAGTTATTATTTTATAGGTTATAAAAATACCTAGTGCAGTGCGAGTGTAGAGGCTGGGAAAATAAATACAGTTAAAAGCATTGTAAATACTAGATAACAGATATTTCTGATAAAGTTGAAGTAGAGTAGTTCTGTTTCGAGAAGTAGTGTCGGAAGTCTGTCGTTTGGCTATTTCCAGTGCAATTTTCATTATAGTTTTTTTATAACGAATAACGGTTCTATAATAGTTTATCAACACCAATCTAGACAATGTCTCCAAAAGGTAGGATTGACATGTCAGACCCATCTCATTTTTGAAACCTTCCTCAAAGGTTGTAGGCAATACATATTTTCTTAATTTATTTTTATAAGATATTATAATATGGCTAGTTTATTTGATCACAACCATTACACCCAAGTGTTTAAATAGAATAATTGACTTTTTCAAGTCTTTTGAGGTCAGTCTTATGATTCTCCTGAGGTAAATCGTAGCATCTATGTATTCATTATACAATCTTAAAAATAATCATTATTGTTCCTCATATATATGAGCTTAAATTTAGTATTTTGTGCGTTAGAGGAAAGAAAGAATAATTTGATTAAGTAATTTGTTTATTGCCAAAATACCACTTTTGATTACCTTTATAAAAACTTTTTACCGTATCTTTACCTTTAAATAGTCATTTGAAACGTAACTATTTTTTATTAGTACCGAATTTGGACACGATATTTGTTTAAAACAAACAGAATTGGGTTCAGGATGCTGCCTTGAAGTATACCAGAATCACTGTTTAACCCTGAATAAAGAAATTTTAGTCACTATTCTATATAGCTTCGAATCCGGGACAATAATACGTTTTCTCCTTTTCCAATTGTAACAAACTGACTAAAGATCTGGTTTCTGACAGTGAAATAAATTTAAAATTATACATAAAAAGATATTTATTATAACGATTCCTATTTAAGTTCTGATTTATGTCTCTTGTGTTAGTTAACAATTATCCAATATATATTGTCTTACTTGACCCGTAGGTGTTATTCGACAAAAGTGGGATTTATTAAAATAATAAAAAAGTAATTAATTTTAAATATGCGCTTTAGGTCTTACTAACTTATAAATTAGTAGGTTGAGATACAAATTACTGCATGCTACCCTATTACTGCAAAGAATGTATGTGAATGAATGAATTTGCAAGCTCGAAACTATAAGTGAACAAAATATCCCCCTTGGTGAATTGCTAGACTAAGTAATGTTCTTAGATCGGATGACCGCGGCTGACGAACCTGATGGCGTGGACGTCAGTGTAAGCGGGCGAATGAATGGGTTAAAACAATTCTTGTTTGCTATATAACATATGTTGCTATGCAAAGTAATATTAGTAATATTAGTAGCCAGATTTAAGTTGACTATTTTACTAGAGTTGTACTCATCTACAAATAAAAAAATTATTCATTCATTCATTCAAAGTGTTTTTTTAAGTATTTCGTCAAATATAACATCATCGCCAAAAGCTAATCCTCCCAAAAGTGTAGTAAAATGTCTTGTAATTTCGTTTAGTATGGAGTAAAAAGCCAATAGGAAGAGTGATTGAAGCCAGATATCTTCAGCAATTTTCTTGCTTTTGTTGCTAGCATTAGCACCCTTAGACATTGACACCTGCTAAAAATATGATAACATTATTGTGTGACAGATAAAACTTCACTACGGACATTAAATAGGAAATTCTGATAAACCTTTTTCAATCGCAAACTACTCTTTCTGTATTACTTTACCGGAAAATGTATTTGCTAAGTCCTAAAAGGCTTTAGATGTATTGACATACTTCTCAAATTTCTCTCGTCATTTATGATCTTTTCAAGGATCTTATTTCTCAAGTTCACATTGATTGGTTGCCTACTTAAAGTTGTGCTAAGTCTTTCGAACAATTCGTATTATTCCAAAATTTTCCTGTGTTTCAAATTTTGCTGTTTCAATTAATTGGGATATTGAATATTTGTATTATTGAACTAAATATGTGTGAACAAACTTAAAACTTAATATTTTGACAGTCCCATTGGGTTAAGTAATCGAATTAGTGCTCGTGCAGGTCAACGGTGGCTGAAAGAGCTAAGGTCTTTATGCCAAGCCCAGCATTAATTATTATTATGGGGCCCAAACAGCGTAGTTCTATGACTTTTGTCTACAACACAGCTCATCATCAACTCATATCATTAAATCTTACGAAAAGACTCTACAACGTGTTAAATCTAACAGATGTAACGACCAGTTACTCACACCGGTAGAATTGTCTTCACCGCATTAGTTAAACACCCAGTTGACTAAACAATTATAAATTATAAAATACGTATTCTATTTTATAAGTCATACAATCACCAAAATTTAAGTTAGCTGAACTGATATCCAGGTTATCTATAGCTATTTACTGTAAATGTAATGTCAATACATCATAGTATAATGTCATACTTAAATACTAGTACTTAAGAATTTTAACACTTGAATCAGTAAATTTGCATCTTTAATTGCTGACTTGTAATAGGCAGGATTAATTACGTTTTCTTCTATTAACATCTTCCGTCCGTTTGTATTGTACAAGTACATGTTTAAAATTGTCCAAATATCTTAGGTAATAAAGCTTTACACATATAAATGAGGATTTGTTAAAATGCAGATACAATCAGATGATTTATTTTGGTCAGAATTTGGTGCAGAGGAAAAATGGATCTTGGACAAAAGCATTTACCATGGGTTATATTGGATAATCACATGGCTCACTTTTATTTTTGGTGCTGTAGAATGCTCTCAAGAGTTGTCTCAGAGAAAGATTTGGAGTAAATTTACACCACCGTCCAGGTCCGGAGCCTTGCAAATATAGAACGCGTAATTAATAACCTTCTTATACACATATTGTCTCAAAAATTCACAAACAATAAGGTCTTAAGACTCATATTATGTTTTAGTACGAATAATGTTGCTTATCAGGAGTATCGTTTTTAATCTGCTCATCCCACTAATAGTAATTGATAAACATTATGGAGAATTTTCAGTCTTAAGCTCTGGCAATACTTCGATTCTCTTCAATCTTCGTTTCACATGACATCTGCTCTTGAATATCCCACCGGGAGTCTAGGCGATATGTTCATGATATCCTTTTATCTGCCGTGGCTGAAGTTGGAGTGAGGACCGTTCAGCACTTTTTCAGAGGATAGAGTTCCTAGTGTCTAAATACATTAAGTCGAGCTCTCTTATCGCCAAGTAGTCTGCTCCACATTTTACTTGCCCAACCATGCACATGCATCATAATATGCAAAGGGACTAAGTACACATAAATACTCCTTGAGCAACTCGGCTTCTTCGCCTCCCCTTCCCCGTTCTTCTGGAGAATGCTCATCCTCAAACTGCAAGATGAACCACTATACAAATCAATCTGCCACACAACACGCGCCACACATGTAACATCCACAAACGCACTTGTATCATACAAACTGCTTTGAGCTTTGTTCAATATAAATTATATGATAATACCTCTAATCTTATTTTACTCCAGTTTTAGCATTATTAGCTGTTCAGTATATTCAGAATAACATTCGGTTTTTATGTATTTAATATTTCCTATATATTTTAGATCTGATAGGTAATGGTTACTGTTACATGTATAACAAGTATACATTTAAAATTACGTTTGTTTAGTATCTTAAATTTTGCTATGCCGTTGAAAATAAATGACACAAATACTACGATCAAAACTAGCCTCAAATAATCTATTGCAAGACAGCTAAGCGCAAGTTAAAATATTTCTTCTGGTGCTTTTTAGCCGTTTTTCTATTTATGTATTTTTCTAGTTAGCTTTGTTGCTTGTTTACTGAATAGTCTGTCTGAATGTTGACTCAGTTGGTTTCAAATAAATACTTATACTATTACATTTAATGTTCAAAGACACTTGTACATTATACAACGTAATAATTAATATTCATCTTATTAAGATGAAGATACGACCAAATGCCACATAGCAGAGCATTAGGGGATGTTTTATACAAGGAAATAATATAGAGGTGTCTGAACCATAGATGAAGTGCTTACGCAAGTCATTTGGTTCCGTCATGAGGAATTCCAGCGGTGACTCGTAATTAAGTAAGCTTGGCAAGTACACTAAGTAGGTCATGTTTCACAGATACTGTAATAAATTGTTACATTATCTAAAGAGTTTGTAGTTTAGAGAGATCTGAAGTCATAAGATCATTATATCCTCCTTTTGACAAAATAGTGGTATACTTTTTAAGAAATATTTCATTTGTCAATATGTTTAATATTTGATATTTATGCAAAATAAACATTTTAAATGAGTTACTTATTCACGATTTAATAATAAATGGACTTAGATTTCTGCAAACAACACTGAAAAATGCAACATTAAATACTATTGGTAAATAGCTGCCATTTTTAAGTAGTATTTCATAACTCGGCCTTACACAAAAAATGGGTATACAAAAATATAACTGATATATTATTTGTGGATTCTCTTTCTGTTTATAACAAAATACAACAGTATTGATGGGTCATAAACTACTGCATCAAAGCGTTTTGGATCAAACGTCATTGACTGATATACGACTCTGTGGTGTGTGTAAATCAATACATTCATAACTGATTTACACTAACAGATTTAGAGTTTTTGGTCTTTCACACGGATCACGAAAAGAATATTTGTGTTACAACAAAATTTAAAGAAGTTTGACAATTACAATGTCTGAAAACAATGAACTCAGCAAATATTGAGAAAATACAGAATGGGATTGATATGGAGTACGAACCATGGGGTTTTTAGTTTTGGCCGTATTAGTAGGCTGATAAAATCGAAGTTGAATATAAAGTTTCTTCTTTCACGCCACACGATGACTTGGCTCAACGTGGAACCTTGCGGTATCAAGACTATCAAAATTTTAGTGCAGAAGTGATATAGAAAGAACGATTTGTATACATCCTAACCTCAAACTATCCACACCTGATCTCCAAGTAACTAACTCCACGACCACTTTACCGATCTATATAATAAATTACACACGCGGTTAGCAACATTATTTAGTATAAAACGAAAGATGCCATGCAAACTAATAGACCAAGAATTATGCTCTTCCTTCTAGAACCAAATCCTTCCTGAAAGTTTAGATTTTTTTCTTGAAACACATAAAATCCCAAATGAGTCTCGAGGTCAAAATGAGTAATGAATGTCGCAGAGAAGGCCGCCATACACGTCATCACGCGGGACGGGAGTGTGGCGACCCTCAAACCCGGACTATCCGAGAAGTTATAATCGATACCGGAGTATTCCAAAAGTGGTCACAGAGTTTGCCTTATCGATTTTCTCGCGAAAAAGACGTGGACAGCTGAATGTACAGTAACAAATCTCCATTTAATTCCCTGACTACAAATTAATATGGGTTTTTCAGTGTTATATCAGATTTTAAATCATAACATTCTTACATAAAGATTTGGCCTTCCCAATCACAGTAACTCTGCATAATTTAGTCAAAAATATTTCAATAGCTTGCTTTCATTAAGGTGATACATTAGGTAGTGACAGGGTTACGATTTTAAAGTTTGAAAGTCATATTTGTATACTGTATATACTGTATATTCTCTGAAGACAGCATAAACTGAAAGCATTGATCACTTCACGAGGATTTATAAGCATTTTGAGCAACAATTTTGCAATCGTGGCAAAGAAAAAACAGATAAGGTTACATTGTAGTTTTAAAAATGTATATGTACATACAAATAAAAACTTATTTTAGGGAATTATGTTTTCTAAATTATTTATGAGTTAAAGAAATTTAAATTTAAAACTAAATCGAAATTAGATTAAATTACAAACAGTGGAGTGCATGTGGATTTTGACCTCACGAACAATTAAAAGTGGATTACAAATTACAGTGAATGAATATGGCCGATATGGGTATTTTGTTTTATAAACTATAAATTGCAATGCTTATAAAACCATTTTGCTTTAAGTAATTTTTTATTTATACGTGAAGTTTCAGCTAAATAGATATGAACAAATATCGGTTGAAGATGCTATTGCATATGAAGGGTCTTCGGGCCCTTGAAAAGGTAATAAAACGTGGCGGGGGAGCAGAGCGGCGGGTGCAAAGTGCAGCGGAATTTTTAGGCTAGTTTAGTTATAAAGTGATACTTTCTCTGTATATGTTATGTACATATACTCTTATAACAACGAAAAGTCTGATTCTTTTTACGTGTGATTTTTGTATATTTTAAACAGAAATTGTATTCAAGACTTTTTATATTAAATTTTTACAAAACATTTCTATTACTTATTTTTTGTATTTTAGTTTTTAATTCGATTTTAAACTAGAGTTCATTGTTGGATAATTAATTAAATAATAGATACACCGATGATTAAAAACCAGTTGAAGCAAAACAAATATAATAATAATAAAGAATAAAATATAATGCATTAATTCTTATTTTATTAATGTTTATATTATTTTTCGAGCAATGGATAAACTAACGACCAGCAGTATGATTGATGAGCATAATTAAAATGAAATAAATAAAATATGCCTTTATTTAAGAGGCGGAATTAGGGCTATTTAGCCCTCTCTACCACTCAACCTCGCATATATGTACATTGTATTATTATGTTAAATTTATTTATGCTCGTCTCTGAAAAAAAGCTCTGAAGTAGAATGAATTGACCTAACTTCGTTTGGGAAAATCTGTTTCATTTGTGGGCAAGAAGCCGATAAAGTACATTACAAATTTATCTACAATTTATAAAAGAACTACATCATAAAATGGACCCTGCGGAGTTTAACAAACTTACAGAAGGATATTTCACAATTTTTCTTGCATTGCAAGTGATCAGAATATTGAGCAAGCCTTGATGAAAGGAATGGGTGTCGAAGGAGGTCCTTTTAATCGTGGTGCCACTAAAGGTGCTTGATATAAATGGGTCAGGGGAGTTATTCATAGCCAGATGTTATTGAATCCATAAAAAATTACGTTACATATCTTTCAATAAAAATCATTAACACACTGATTCGGCAGATTCTAGAATAGAAAGGCATAATAGCGATGTAAAAATATTGGTGGACTTCAGCAAACAACACAACCTAATACAGATGCAATTGTGTCTATTGCTGTCCCAATTACTGGAGATAAAGAGATACATTCTTACGTTGATTTTGAAGAAGGTTTGAAAGCAATGAAAAAAACGGAAAAGATCTACGCGAATTTAAATTATTAAAGACAAATTAAATAAATCCTCTAATGACAAAAAGTAAAAATACAAAACATCGTGACGATGTTATTACTGTTGTTCATTGCTAGTATTTCAACGTATTTCATATAAAACCAAAACCAATGAGAACTTAAAAATTATATTATTTATGAACTGGCACCATATCCGCTTTCTTTATTTGAAGTTGGCGACCAGCGAAAAAAATGCTTTTATTAACAATTATTTCCGAAAATTTCTATTAATTTAAATTTTTTAGAACATGTTCATTACGTTATTCATGAAGACATATTAATATATAGTAAATGGAAAATGCATGAAATGTTTACACTAATATATGAGCATTATTTAAGACGTTAAAGAATAATTATAATAGTAACACTTACGTGGCATGTACAGATATGAAATGAATTAGATGAAAACATGCCTTTGAATATTGCTCAAGGGAAAGTTTTGTGAAATAATAAAAAATACAAGTCGCTTGATAGAAATGTTTTAAATTAAATTCGCTAAAAACAATATTTTTATATGTCAAACTGGAAGCGCTCCCAACAAATTTATTGTTGATACAGATTTTAATTTGGAATAAATATGTTTTTATAGTTTCATAAGATATTTATGTCTTTGCATTAATGGTATTGGTGGATGTAGATTGTGACATATTTCTTCTAAAGTCGTCTCGAGGCAAATAGAAAATTAGTTCATCGAAAACTTTGGAAAAATCTCTACCAAAATATAAAGAACATATTCTTTTATACATGCTTTCAAAGATTGTGGTACTACTTCTGCGCTTTTCAATAAAGGATGTTAAGTGTTATAGAAATGTTGTCACACGAAATGAATTATACACGACTCAGTAGAAGTATTTGAAAATATTAATGAAGACTTCAATAAGATATTTCAAGAGGGTGAAGCATGTGCATTGGGCTTATTAGCAGCTACAACAAAAACTACAGATTTGAATACGTTCAGGTTCAATTCTTTCGTAAAATCACTGCCATAAATACAAGTGGGTTTTGTCACCAATACCTCCTACTAAAAATCTTATGGATCATTTGAACACTTAAAAGGATGTACCTAAAAATCCAGACATGGATAGGAAATGACGTAGTTATTGAAAATCTGGAATGTAAGTATCCAAAATGTACATCCCGACAACAATGGATCAATTATTTGCTCCGGATAATCTACTGCAAATGTTATTGTGAAAATTTAAAAATGGACATGGAGGTGTGTAGATGTCATTAAAGTGGCTTATACTGTAGTGTAATATGTTTAAAATGCAGCGAAAATAATTGCTCCAGTACTTTACCTATTATAAAAATAAACAAAGTGAAAAACGTATTTGATATACCGGTATACGAAAATGTCAAATGTTTATATAAACAAATATTTTCCTAATAATGTTCTTTTTTGTTTCAATCTTCTTAATTTGCTAATTTTTATTAAATATATATATATAAACATCATTCATATAAATCGTGTTATTTAAAATTAAATTAGCCCAGAAATTTCTTTACACATTGCAGCTGCCACGCCGCTCTCCCCTCCACGTTTTACTACCTGTCCAAGATTCCTATTGTCCTTGCTTGAAACGCACAGGTATTTTTCATTTACTTAGTTATAATTATAATTATCATTAAATTACTTATATATATTTAGGTGAAATTCCACATATAAAACAAATAAAACACTATTTAAAGCAAAGAAATCTATGTGCAAAAATTACATTTTTGTAACCTTGTTTAAACATTGAAAAAACCACAATGATGTTTTTAAAATTGCAATTTATAATTAAAAAAAAAACAAAATACTACGTTAACTATATCAATGTAATTTTAATCCGATGTTTTAATGTTTTGAACGCTCCAGACACTCAACTAAAGATATCACTTACATAAATTACATTAAGGTTTATCTAGAAAGCTGTAGGTTTCGAACTTAGACAATAGTTGCAATAAACTGAATTAGAATCCACTTCAAATCCAAGTACTATTCTTAAACAAAACGGAAGATTCTGACGATCTTCACATTGAAAACAGATTTACCAAA
Organism: Homalodisca vitripennis; assembly: GCF_021130785.1. NCBI lineage: Eukaryota > Metazoa > Arthropoda > Insecta > Hemiptera > Cicadellidae > Homalodisca > Homalodisca vitripennis. The sequence goes on along the minus strand of NC_060215.1, from coordinate 105,873,310 downwards.
TACGTAACATTTTCATACGTGTGATCGATATTTTTGGAAAGTGCACTTGTGTGTATTCTGTATACACTTGTATCATACAGAAACATAGTCTACTTTAGCCATTCGTAAAACCATCCATGGGTCCTCTATCCGCCTTTTTAAATCGTGGTTATTGTAAATGGTATCTTTCATATCAGAGTTATTACACATTCTGATTATTATTTTTATATAGAAATAGTCTCATAACAATGCACACGCCTCTATGGCCCATGTGGGACTAATTTCGTTTTAAGTAAGTGTACTTTAATTTTTGTAAGTTATAGATAAAAATTTGATTAGGATTTGTGGTAAAAATCCTAAGAGTCCAAAAAGTAAGAAAAATAAAATTTTGTTGTTTACATCTGATGACAATTAAGAGATTGGATTGTTTGATTTCAAACGTTTTCAGATGGATGAAAAGATGATAAGCAGAAAATATTATATATGCTAAGCTATCCAGGTGACGTAGAAGTGTTCAGTTCTAAGAAACACGTCGTGAGACTAACCTCTGTAGAGCACTTGATATTCTTTGGTCGTGCTTACATTGTACGATTGCACTGCTGATACGGTGCTCTATGGTAGGCTACTGCTTTGACTCACGATTAGGTGTACTCTAAGGAAAGTCTGTCACACACGTATGTGACCCATGTGAAACAGCAAACCTTGACAGCAGAAGCGGTCAAATGTACTCCTGATTATAGTCTTTGTACAACTCGTGACTGATATGTTTATGTAGGAAACTATTGGTTTATTTCAGTAGCCTACGTTTTTATTTCCCATGTGGCACTAACACTTTTCAACCGGAAGTATTCAAAATTAACCGTCAACAGGTCAATTATCACCTGAATACCGATATATTGTAAAGATTGGTAAATAGAAGCGGGTCTCTATTTTGCTGTTCATCGGTTTCCCACTGAGAGTGAACGACGAACATCTATACCACCATTATAGATATACTAATTTATATTACATATAAAATTAGGAGCCGATACTTTTTAATGTGAACATTGGTTATCACTTAGGTGTTTATTGTTTCACGCTATATATGGAATTTGATGAGTTTTAAATATAATTTAACATATTTTTAATTGTTTCTCCGCTATACGCATTCTTTTAACAGTTTTGTGTTTCCTTTAAAATACCTACGTAAGTTTCACTGTCTTAAAATTAGTCAGGAATTACGGTCTATGGTTTCGAGATTATTGGATATTGAATAATTTTTCTAATAACGCGATAACGTCTTGATAAAATACTAGTACTTACAATATAAGGTGGGAGTATGTTCTAAATTGTATAGCTCAGAATCATTGACGTGATAGAAATGTGGAGTACCAGTTCAGTGGGGTCAGTTTTGATTGTTTAATGTGTGTGTCAAAAGGTAGTGATGTACACTCCTGCGAAACTAGGGACAGGGACAACTACCGGACTGTGGTTCACAACAGAACTGTGGTTCATTAGCTCCTGTCTCCACAGGCAGTATTTCCAGTATTTTGCAAAATTCTATTAAAAGTACCCCAATGCCAAAGGCATTTAAAACGTGTCTAAAACAAGTTGTAATCGCAGAAGCATTTTATACTACAGACACGTTTATGAGAGGCCTATGGACACACTGACATAAGCTAGAGTTAGATAGAATTCGATTCGCATGAGTCTAAATGGATCGTTGAATGTTTAGGTGTGACTTATGTATACCGTATGACTGAAAAATGTTAGACACTTAACGAAGTTGGGTATTGTATAATACAATGTATATTGTCTGAAACAAAAAAACATTATTAATATACTCTATCTGGTGAATCGTGGCTTCTGCAGGATTATAGCCACTCACCGCTAACTCTAGCTTGCCGCCTCTGTTCTTAAGGCAGTTATTAATAACTGGCTGTTGTTAGTCATCAGCTTATCATCGCTTACAGAAACTATTATAAATTATGTTATTTCCACGAAACTAAAGAAAATTAATCTTAACTAATCTTATAAATGTCACATGTTAGAGTAGTGTGATGATGATTTTAATACGTTTAATTGTCGACTATAATCTGACATAAGTATACACAGTACCTAATTTCACAGTTGTCCGTCCATCTGTCCGTCTGTAGCAAAACTATTGATAGAAAGGTCAAACAAACAAGAAACTTGGTAGATAAATCCCTCCTAGTTCAAGAAAGAACGCTATATATTTGGCATCAAAAAGTTTTGTCAACAAGTTTAAAGGTAGTCTGCATGTCTGCCCGCCTGGGGGATAACTCTTGGAAGAAAGATTCTAGAAACTTGGCACATGGGTTTCTGTTGGGCCAAGTAGGATATTTGTTGATTTTGGCGTCATAAGGTCAAATTGCTGTCTGTCTGTCTATACGATTACTCTTGGAAGAAAGTTTTTAAGAACTTGGTACATAGGTTTCTCTTGGGCCAAGGAAGATATTTACTGATTTCGGCGTCAAAAGGTCAAATTGCTGTCTGTCTGTCTATACGATTACTCTTGGAAGAAAGATTTTAAGAACTTGGTACATAGGTTTCTCTTGGGCCAAGGAAGATATTTACTGATTTCGGCGTCAAAAGGTCAAATTGCTGTCTGTCTGTCTGTCTATACGATTACTCTTGGAAGAGAGATTTTAAGAACTTGGTACATAGATAGTTTTCTCTTGGGCCAAGGAAGATATCTACTGATTTCGGCGTCAAAAGGTCAAATGGAAGTTTGTCTGTCTGTGCGACAACTCTAGGAAGAAAGATTCTAGAAACTTGGTACACAGAATTCTTCGATAACCCATTATACCTGTTTATTTTTGAAAAAAAAAAAAATGCATTATGGAGTAAAAGTAACTGAATTAAGTGATAATTTAAAACATTTAAGATGGATATACAGTCGATGAATGTACTAGCAGACCAACTATTGTAACTTTGCTTAAGCGCGCGAGAGCTCTGGGATCGGTGAGGGTTCGTAATCATTCGGGGATCAAGTCATCTAGACAGAGAATAGTCTGAGTTCCTGAGAGATTGCGAATCTGCCCCCTTGTAAGGCATGCACCAACGTTGTCATGGAAGAAACACGGCAGCTTAAAACTGAAATGCATTGATGTGTATAATTTGACTTGTCTTTTAAAACCCCTTAAATGAAAAAGTATTGGTTGTTTAGGTGCACTGGTTTTAATTACGTTGTTATGTAATACATGTTTACTTATGTGTTAATTATTTCGTAGTTATGTATATAGTGAATACGATGCAAGTTGTTATGCAATATATGTGTTTTTAAAGGAGAGTCTGATCCCTTTTTAGTTCTATTCTGCCCATCCCAGTTCTGTACCGAGAACCGCTTAAGAAATACGAAGAAAACTGTTATGCAAAACCTAATACAAGCGTCAGCGTACTTCCCCACAACAGCCGTAATCGTCGATGAATGCCGTCTTTGAAAGTTTCCATATTAGCAAGAGGTGAAGAAGTGCATTGACGCAAATAATGGAACTGGCCACGAGAGCGAGGAACGAGATGATTTAAACGACGTTCAGCGTATCTGTGCAAGGGCGTGCAAAAATATCGTCCTGTTGGCCACGGGAGCTCAGAACTGTCGCACAAGGCCGGCCGATTCGGGAGGAATGAGAATTCACTAGTAACAGGTTTTGAGTCGATGACTTAAGATAACAAACACTTTTTGGCTAGTCAGTGCTATTTTGAATTTTATTAAATATATAGAAAGAAAGAGTAAAGTATATTTTACAACAAAATATTTGTTAAAAGGTAAATTTAGTAAACGACACAGTTCAAGTATCCAAAAACGGATTTTCCAGTACTCAAAATGAGGTTCCATGAGTTGTTACACTTGTATGGCAGGTGATAATGCACCAAAATAAAGAAGAAGTTCAATAATCTGCGCCATCTGAAATAGATTTCCAGTATTCAGAGTGAGGTTCCATGAGCTATTACGCATGTAAGGCAAATGACAACGCACCAAAATAAAGACATGCAATGGTCTGCACCATCTGTGATGGATTTCTAGTACTTAAAATGAGGTTCCATGAGCTTTTGCACTTGTACGACTATTGATAACATACTAAGATAAAGGCATACAATGGTCTACACCACCTGAAGTGGATTTCCAGTACTCATAGTCAGGTGTTAAACTCCTAAGGCCAGTGACAACGCACTTAATTAAAGGCATATAATGCTCTGCAACATCTGAAATGAATTTACAGTACTCAAAATGAGGATCCATGAGCTGTTGCATTTATGCAGGCAGTGATTACACACCTAGATATGTCCATACAGTGATCTGCACCATCATAAATGGATTTACAGTACTCAAAAGGAGGTTACATTAGCTTTTGTACTTGTAGGACTAGTGATAACACACTAAGATAAAGTCATACAATGGTCTGCAGCGTATAAATGGACTTCCAGCATTCGTATGAGGTTCCATGAGTTTTTGAACTTGTACGGCCAGTAATTACACACTAAAAAAAAGGGAATGTAATAGTCTGTACCATCTGAAATTTATTTCCAGTACTCAGAATGATGTTCATTCATCCACACTTGAATGATCACTTATAAAGGCTAACACTAAGATAAAGGCATGATATGAGTTTCCTCATCTGAAGGACGTCTAATGGTGATATTAATCTGTCCATATTCTAATAAATATTCATTACCAAAGATGTGCTAAAACTTAAGTTAACTCAGCAAGTGTAATGTTTGATTGTTTTTTAACGATAATCTGTAAATTTTCCTCATAAAAGTTCATAAATAATTCTTTTCTCTCTTCGATAAAAGTTGTGGATTAGGCTTGACAAACACCTATTGGTATCCCGGTATTGTTGTTATCAGTTATTCAACATAAATATCCAAATAGATTTTCATCCAACCGTTGTTAAAAATGCGCACAATAATATGATAATAAGTGTTACAATCGTGCGTTTAAAATCAACCGTCTAGCAGACAGACATAACAGACTTCCATGAAGAAAGGAGTAAAACGAATACATCTACGCTGTGGGAAAACTCAAGGTTGCATTAGTACAGCTGGTTAAGTTTATTTATATTTCATTTTGTGACAAACACGCGACAGTGTGAGCAAACAACAGGGAGTATTACACTAAAGGTTTTCCGCCAATGGCATATCCAGGTTTTAAATTTGGATTGGGGAAACCCCATCGTCGCAGTTCCTTGAAGAATGGATAGATCAACTTATCTTTTAGAATATTGATGTTAAAAGTACTGACTGAGTATTTAAGTACCAACAAACTGATATTGAAACGATTGTTTTTACCTAAAATCTACGTGAAACTTCTTCTACTTTTAAATATTATATTGACAAAATTTTCAAGACCAGCAATCAGGAATTTGTAGGTTTTGAGTAATCTCTTTATTGCAACGAACAGTTTTTTACGTAATAAGAAGAAAGTAAATTTTTTACAGATTTAAAAGACTTCATAGTCCGCTGGCCTGCACGTTCACAAGACTTGGTACCATGAGACATTTATTTAGGAATAAATCACCAACAAAGTTTTTATGGTCAGAACAACATGCAATGTTGAAATTGTTGCATGTGAGTGATGTAAATGCGTTATTGAACACATTGTGTAAATTAAAACCTACTTCAAAATTGTCGATTAAAATGTAACACAAGATTTACAAATGAAGAAAGACTCAATATCCATTCCAAGTTTTGGAAATATGACAGAACCTGGGACTTAAAAAGGCAGTTTGTTGCATCTTGCATCAAATCAAAACCTGTAACTAGGCAGCGGCAAAGAGACGGAACGAGGCAGAATAAAAGTGTGAGCAATGCATATATTTTTTTAAAGAACAGTGTTGAAGAAGTAGTGTGTAACCTTTTTTTAAATACTCTTTCAATTTCGGATATGTTTACTTTACAAGAATTGTTTTGAGAAAGACAGGTGACATTGGTCTTGTAGAAGGAGACCTTAGAGGACACCACACACCGATTAATAAAATACCTGATGAAGCAATAGAAGTGATCAAAAATCATATTAAGAAATATCCTGCATATGTTAGCCATTACAGTAGGGAGAGGTCACAGCGGAAATACTTGGGCAATCATTTAAATATTACCAAAATGTACGACATGTATGTCGAAGACTGCAATAAAGATGGCATGAAACCAGAAAAGAAATGGTTATTTTCTAAAGTGTTCAATGAACAATTTAATTTATTCTTTTCATTTGCCTGATAACGATATTTGTGATACGTGTGACAAAATTGACTGTAAACCTAAAAAAATGAACAGTGTCAGGAAAAATACAAGAACTCAAACAGCACAAAAGGAGGATCATTTAGAAGAAGCTTCTCGAAGAGTATACTTTAAAAAGAGAGGACAAACTCATTGCCAAGAAAGTGAAGACACTAAAGTCATTACAGCAGACTTACAAAAGTGCTTACCAGCACCAGCATTAACAAATTGTCAAAGTTTTTACTTAAGAAAGTTATGGACATTAAACTATACAATTATATGACACAACAGAAAATAAAAAAACTCATTGTATGATTTGGGATGAGACTGCTGGAGGAAGAGGGGGGAGTGAAATGGCTTCTTGCTTTTTTGCTTGGGGAAGTCAAGAATTAACTGCTAAAACAAAGAACCTTACAGTATGGACAGATAATTGCAGTGGGCAGAACAGAAACCTGAAAACATGATCTTCATGTACATGTGGCTTATGGAAAAGCTCCCCCATCTTGAAGTAAATAAATCATAAATTTCTTCTTGCAGGCCATACACACATGGAGGTTGATGGTAAGCATAGTATAATTGAGAGGGCAAAGAAAAAAGTTCAAAGAAACACTATCTTTACAACCAATGACTGGATGAATTTCATGCGACATGTGATTCAAAAAATCCATTTCAGACTAAAAGAATGGCTTTAGAAAATTTTCTTAATTTCTTACATCTAAAAGAGAAAAATGGTCCACTTTATATCCAGAAAAAAAAAAAACACAGAAGCAGAACCATTTTTTGATATCTGAAGTAAATTCTATTTTCTTGGCTGCAATTGCGAAGAGAAAATAAAGGTGTTGTTTACTATTAAAACTAGTTTCAGTGAAGATACTTTCAAACAAGTTGATTTGAAGAGAAACAAACGAATAGGTTTAATAATGCCTCAGATTATACCTCAACTAAGAAGAACAAGAAAGAGAATAAGCAATGCAAAGTATAGGGACATCCAAACTTCTCATGCAGTGGGCTCCTGAAGAGTATAGGCAGTATTTTGAAAGCATTCCACATGGAGATGATGTTGGTGACTTCCCTGAAGAAGATTCAACTGAACTAGATTAAAGCAGTGTACACATCTGACATCAAAAAAGTTTTTTTATCGACTGAAGTGTACCGACCAAAAAAGTGAATTATTCTAAAAAATAAAAATTGTGCTTAGCTTTACATAACTTAACCTAATGCTGCTCTTTTTTATCAGACCTTTAAAACTATTAATAGTGTTAATCTTAGTAATAATAAAACTAATAAATTTAAATTATTATTAATTCTACCATTTTTTTACTATCCCTACAATTAGTTTTACCATTATGGCCATAGGAGTCTAAGTCCATATTAAGTCACCTATGTTAAAGACCACAACATCGTAAGTCCATTATTAAATAAAACTAATTATGTTAAAGAAAAAAATCTTTGACAATATAAAAAATTGGTTATGGATTTGTAAATCTTTACTGCTAAAATAGTTATAATAGTGTATCTTAACCTTGCCTTAAATGGTAACTAGAGTCGGATTGTGTTTTGGGGCTCTTCTGTAAAGTTGACCAGTTGTGACTTACGATACTATGGTTCTGAGGTACAGAATTTAGTCTTTACTTTTACATTCCGATTACATTAAACAATTAAGTTATTTATCATACCCTTTTTAGTTAGTAACTATAAGGAATTTGACGCAGATTTCATGAAAAAAGTTTCAATATAGGTATTAATCGAAGCTATTAGCTATATAGTACTAAGAGAGCTGTGTTAGTTATTGAAAATTGTGACCAAAAACAGTTTTCTGAGAGCAGCGAGTGAACGAAGCAACCACATGTGGTATTAACTTAACCACATTAGTTGTTGGTCTTGCTATTACACACAGATTTGTCCATTGTACATACACCTTTGCTGTATCCTATAGTATCCAAGATTCCTTTCTGTGTATATACAATTTGGATCACCCGGTATACGAGTAAAGCCAAGCAACGAAGCAACCACATGTGGTATTAACTTAACCACATTAGTTGTTGGTCTTGTTATTACACACAGATTTGTCCATTGTACATACACCTTTGCTGTATCTTATAGTATCCAAGATTCCTTTCTGCGTATATACAATTTGGATCACCCGGTATACGAGTAAAGCCAAGCAACGAAGATTTAAATTACTAAGAGTTATTAATGTATGATTTCATTTCTATAAACTTCTATGATAATTGTATTAACATATTTGTAATAAAAATATGTTCCGACTTACGTATGAGTTAAATTGATGATTATTCAATTGTTTTTTTAATTGGGTGGCGTGAACTGCATACGTGAAATACATGAAAATAAACTGTTTTTTCTTATATGACGTACTGATTATTAATAAGAGGTTGTCTTGTATTGCTATGTATTCATATCATTCGCTCATAGTTAACCTCTTTCGTGTTTTTTTTTTTTTTTTGGGGGGGGGGGTTTGTTTGTTTAACTAAGACTTACGAATTTATTTAGAAGGGAGGTGGAATTAAATGTTGTTCTTCAATGTCTGAGAATTTTACAAACCTTTGGTTTACAAACTACTTGATTTATTTCCCCATTCCTATGATTAATTGAAAAAGGGAGTGTTATTTTTTGAAACTGTGACTTGAGGATCGTGTCTGGGGTACCCTTAAATATGCCAAAGAGTAGGACCATAGTTCTAGACATATTGCATACTAAGTTACAAATCTTTCTTTAAGTTACATAAAACACGAGTCGGGGGAACATATATATCGCAAAGTGTGCACTAATTCGTAGGGGGATGTGAACGACGCTGTAATAGGTTCAGTTGAAAACACGTTGTATAAATTAAATACTGAAAAACCACAAAATAACTTGATACTGGAGAGACCGCTGCGGGTTTATTCGTTAATCAATCAATGTGTAAATTTCCCCGTAAAAACTTGGATGGCATGATTTTATAGATTAGAACGAATATAATATTAAGAACGTAGATAGTACCAAATTACAGCTTATAAAGTATAGTTAACCAAAAATGGTTATCTAAATAGCTTTTGGCTAAAGTTAAAGTCAAGTCGATGGGAGGACATGGGAAGTAACAGACAATTTAGAAGATATGTTTTTGAAATTCTTCATAACTTTTGAACATTATGATCGCTTAGCCAAATAACGTTATTTTTTATTTATTTATTTTCCAACGTCTATTATCCAGACATGCCAAATTTAGGTTATTCAAATATACAAGCAGTGTTGATACCGAGTTAAATAATGTCCTCTAAATTGTCTTTCTTCTAAACCTACATTGCAATTTTCCATCACTGTATTTCTACTGATAACAACAATAGTGATGTTCAGAGCCCAGCCGGAATTTCAAAGAAATATAAACTTAACATGAAAGTTGTATGCCTACATGGTTTTAGGCATAATTTGTAAAGCACAATTATAAGGCTACAGTCACCCATTTAATCTCTTTCAAATGATTTAATGTTATTTAGTGCATTTAAGTGGCTCTAAATGTTAAATAATAATTGTATTTCAATGTTTACAATGTTTTAGACACAACTAGAACGTAACGTTTATAACATATGACATGGACATATATTTATAGCTTTTTCTTTGGAATTATTTCTCATTCATAGTGCATTTGAAATAGATTAAGTTTTTAAATAATTATTTTATTCTTTATAATGATTTAAATGAAAAAAAGTAAAGCTGATATTATGTGTATACTATACGTGAAATGCTTTGCTAACGCAACTTTATCATGTCCTAAGATTGGTGCTCAATGTACAGTATTACAAGATTTTAACTCGAATGTCTTCACAAAGCGGTGTCCCAAATATTCTTGTTAATTAGTTTTCTATTTTATGAACACAATCTGAAATTGCACGATACATCAATATTGTATTAAAGCGAGGGTAGTATCTACCAGTTTCCGCGGTAGGTGGCAACGCCAAAACCCGCAAGTGGTAGAGGCCGCGGCCGCCAACCCAGCTGTAAACGCCGAGGAACTGCTGACATCATGACAACAGGAACAGGCACATTGCTAGACAATGGCTAATCATAACAATGCCGCTATACTCAGCAGTAAACCCGACATGGACATCGCTTTACAACCGGTACTACAATAGTACAGTTTACGTTAATCGATCCTTGTATGAGCGTACACCTTTTTAGAGTTCCGTCCTCCACCAGCTGTCTAGTGAAAGGTGGAAATGAAATTTCACATAACGGAACAAGATAACATGTTTAACTCCTGACATTGATGTGTACATAAAGTCTTTTCAGTATCATATTGTATCGTATATTGGAATCATACAGATCGTTCTCGAACTAATAATATTTCTGTGATTACTTTAATATAATTTTATTTAATCATCTATTATCGAAAATAGGCTGATATAAAACATCTAACCGCTAATAATTCTTGGACCTTTAAAGATAGGAGAAATATACTTAAAGGTAAATTCGACATCAAATATATCTATTTTTTGGCGTATTAAAGCTCCATGGGACACCTCCTTATTAAAGATTTAAAAACACAAACCTCTTTTTGCGACGTATCATAGTAGAGGTAACAACAAACTAAAAATCCTTACACGTAGACTGTTTATCTTTATTTACATTTGTTTATCTGAATCTGAAACATTAGAAAAAAGTAGTCAATAGTCAATAGTCAAGTATTTATTGCGGAGACAAATAGTACATTTGTATAGCAAACGTCAAGTATCAAAGTAAATTATGGGTGACTAATACACAGTGTACCTAACACGTGTTAATAAGACAAATATTGGACGACATACATTAAGAACATTTATTTCCCAAAAGACATACACAAATCAAGCGTTGAAATGTAATACTTGGGATTCAAAAGGTTTAAGAAAGATAACTAATGACACTCATATGTCTAGTAAAAATACCGATAGAAGGTTGTCTTCAACACTTAACAATCCTTTTTTATTCTTTCCTTAGATCGTTAATGGTGGTGAGGCGTGGTCCTTCAGCTGCTTGGAGACCCGATACTGAGGATGTAGAGTTGGAACTGGTCTTCCTGCAACAGCTGACTTCCACATTGGCTACTTGGATGAATGGAGTCACGTAATGATTTCTGTAGTAGAGAGTATAGCAATGGAAACTGGTTTTCTCAGACTACTAAAGCAGCCAAGCCCTCAGTTCCCACGTGAATGTGTCTACTTTCTTACCGGGAAAAAGATTAATACTCTAAACTACATAACTAGACTATATACCACATTCAGTCATTACACTCATCACACTCATCTTCGAGTACCGTGGCAGTTGGTATGCTGGCGTCTAAAATCCAAGCCTTGTGAAAACATCTTTTTGGAATCTTGGAATACTGTGAAATGATCTTATATATTTAGATTATACCTTTCGTGTTGTTTTTAAATATTAATCAATATGAGTTTCTGTTTCACAATAATAAAAAAAAAAATAGCTCGACGTTATACGCGTTTTTATTTCCAGTTTCATGTACTTATATAGTATCGTACTGCAAAGCAAAATTAGTAAACTATTCCAAATTCGAATTTTTTAAATAAAGAAATCATTTTACTTTTCACAAATGTATGACAGTTCTTCCCATGTTTAAAATAAATGTATATACATCCATGTATATATATTTATTATTTAAATAACAATTTATGGAAAAAATGGTCAGCATTCCGCCCGGCAAGTGAGAGACCCGGGTTCGAGTCCCGGCGGAGCAAGTACGTTTTGTTCATAAACCTTTTTTAGTATTAAATTAAGATACCGAGACGTATACGAATTTGATATTTATTATTATATTATTTAGTTAATATTTTTATCATCTAGTATGAAATTTTAATTTTACTTAAGTATGCATTATGTATGAAATACAAATGTATTGCATACATTTTACTAATGTATGCACTATACTAACAAACCAGTACGGAGGGCATCGTTAAAAATTAAAGAATGAGCAAATTCAATTTATACCAATAAGGTTTATGATATTTTTTTGGATAGTTTATTTATCAGTGCCAAGTTAATAGAAGTCGCTGTAGGCGTACATTTTGACGATTTCTCTTTAATTATAGTATTAAGATACCGCCTAATAAGTATATCTAACTAATGCGGCTGAATTTTAAAACAGACTACATTCAGAAAAATACATATTATTTTGATATAAACTACTAAACATCTTTGGGACAGTTTAAAAGTATTGGTACTATAAATTCTTAGTAGATTATAATTTAAAAACTGCGCTCGACAACTGTGCATGTTTTTGTGCAGTTCTAGTTAGTTGCCTTGCATAATTGAAACATCATATTTACATTGTGTTAAATTTTGTCTATAATTAGCCTTTTGGCGTTACGATTGATGAGTTTACTACCGGTGTCGAGGTCCTACATAATAATGTATATATAAGGGGAGGGATAATCAACCCGGTGTCCATACCGGAGTATCCGGACTCGAGCTGCCGATACCCCTCCACAACTCCGGCCGTGTGTGTCAGTGCTAGTGTATCAGCGAGCGTCACTTCTGCCCAGTGTGCAGGGCTCAGTGGTAGAATCAGGAGCCTGACGTCTCCAGTTGTAGTCTCTCTTCGCTCCAAGTTCTGTAAGCATTTTGCCGATCTTTATTTATTTATTTAAATAGTTCTTTGTCTATACAACATGTATAATTATTTTAATTAAACACATGGATTATTTTGAAATTAATAATTTTTTAAACCAGAAATAATCGGTATTTATTTTAAAGTTGTTTACTCTTCTTATCAATGATCTATTTCCTAATGAAATATACATGAATTGGTAGTTACAAATACTTCAAAGGTCCCAATACACTTGGGCTTCAATGGCTTTTCTACACTTAAGTTCTAAATAATGACGTAACACTAAAAAAACTTTGGAAATTGTGAAGAAACCTCGTAAACCATTGTTATTATGCTGTATATAGTATAATCATTAGACTGACTAAATGTTACCAAAAACCCCTTTTCTGTTCTCAAATAATTTTTACCCCAATAACATACATTTATTTTTTTACCAAGTTGCACGATGGTGGGGGTTTTACGATTTATATTTATATCAAAACTTCTCACTATTTTTTATGATTTTACACACTTTTTAAAGTAAAAATAATGTGGAAGGTAATATTAAAGTAAATATAAATAATTAATATGTCGAAAACGACAAAGTTTGATGAAAATACCACTTGAAAGGAATATTTTAATACTTTTATTTCAGATGTGAGCTATGATGTAAATATGATTATGCAAATAGTTAATAATAATTAGCATATTATGAGATTTGTCTGTTGTTTGGGATAAAAATTGTGGGACAGGTAATTTATTATACACGTGTAAACAAATACTGTTTTATGTCGTAATATGATTTAGTTTTGGCAGCATACTTATGTATATATAATATAATACGCAAAGGGAAAATGAAAATATAACTCAAACATTTGATTTTTTTAAACTATTTTAAAATCGTCATAAGTAATGATAATTCGTTTTATATCTGTTTCCAAAATGGGATGGGAAGGGAAATTTGACGTAATTCTCATCTTCATCTAGTAAAAAGTACGGAAACACTCACATTGAGTCGTGTAAAAAAACGATGACAGTTTCGTGTTTTGAAATTTTATTTTTATTTAATCAAACGTATTTCAAACCATTTAATGAGGTAGATGTTATAGTTAATCGCTCAAATATACTATGTCAATTAACTTTGTTTTCGTGTATTCTTCATCTATTAATCTCTAACCAAAAGTGAAAGGTTTTCCAACAAAAATAAGGAGTACCATTTTATATACTATCATATTGGAAGGAGAAATGTTTTGTTATCAGTTACAGATTCTAGTTTTTTTACTTTTAATTTTACAGTCCACAAGATATTAGATTCTAATCCATCTATAATTACTGCCGCCCTCGCTACCGTGTTGGAAAAAGGTTTATTTTTATATTATTGTTTTAATTAATAAAAAAAACATTAATTTGATTTATATTTGATTTTAAAACAGCGTGTAATTTTAAAGTTAATTGTTTCTTATTGTGAATAAAATATCACAGTTTTTCAACATTTTTCGAATTTAACTGTTTGTAATTTTTATGCGATAGGTTACAAGGGCTATTTTTAAACAGTTTATGTTAACCTCCTTCCCCTATTATCCAAAATGGGACAAAAATTCTTCAATACAAAACATAGATAAAGTATTGCCATCATCCTAGAGATGTTTATATTTCACTACCATTACTTGCTTCATTCAGTAAGAGGAGTGGTTTTATATCCCATCAACGACATTTATTGACTAATTTTCTCACATTAACGTTTCTCCTTAAACATCGTAGAGTTATGAAATTATCCTAACAAATATCAATTGCGAATATCCATCCACAGTAAAAATTCAAACTTTGGTAAATTTAGTATTTTAAAGATCCTTTTGGTGCAAAAGCTCACAAATGTCCCTAATGCGCATTACAAAAGGTGAATTTCCATCTAATTCCAATACTATCAATGTAGTAACGATTTTAGCGATAAGAGAGGAAATCATGAAAAGGATTTTGAGCTCCGTACTTATTTTTTCCCACATATTTAAGAAATAAAACAGTTGATTTTAACGTGTACAGGGAATTAGTTTAAATATTTTGGTAATGATCTAAAAGGATTGGTCGGGCCTTTTTCCCAGAAAGAAAACAAATATTTGTCATGATTTTTTTCAAATCCAAATAAACAGGGTGTGCGTAATTATCCACAAAATCGTAAAAGTCCATAATATAAGTTCATTATTATGGTTATTATGTTACCTACATGTTCACTCAGTATTCGCGTTTCAGAGACCTGTTCAGGATTACAGTTTAGATTAAAACGCTAAACATTTATCGAACATGGAAACATGTTCCATTTATTCATGGAAACATCCATGGTTTCATTAATGTTTTAGTTTGAAGAAATCATTTCTTTTCAGTGAAATTATATAATGTGTTATCATTTACATGCTGAGATTTCTACACGACTTCTTTTCCGAAACGCTATTTATTTACAACACAGGGTTAGGTTCGTAGAACATAAATTTTAGCAAGAAAAATTGCATAATTCTGAAGCAAACAATACGCGTATAACCGGAAAGTAAGTACTTTTTTTGAAACGATTTAAATAACTAAACAAATGAGAATTAATTTCGGCTCGTTTTCCAGTGTTCCGTGTTACGTTAGAATAATCTGTTATTAATATTAGTTTTTTTAAAGCTTATATAACATTCAAATATTGACCTTGATATTGTATAATTGGAGACGCGAATTGAATCTAACCACTACGTCGCTTGTTGTATCACGATGTATGTAATACGAAATCACTTGTTCTTGCATACCAGTTGCGAGCATGGCCGGCGAGATGTGTCTACTAGAGACACATGGACATGTGCACCCGTTCCTCGACCTTGACCTTGCGGAAGAGAATGTCCTCTGCTACAACGCGTTTTAACGATTTGCCAGGTATCCCAAATATTATGTTAATAACGTCAATGATATTTCTAGGACATTCGAAAACGGTCACGATTAACGCGGTCTCTTCTGCTGGGGAATTCCAAAATAAAAAATTATTGTGAATCTTTCCAATGTAGTAAAACTTGCGACAACTTTACACAATATGTCATAAAAAGAAGAACTTATCACTATCACTATCAACCTAAGTCCCAGTTGAATAATTTTAAGTTCATACGTCTGACATCCAGCAACTGAAATTTATATTAGGGTATTATAAATATTTGGAAGAAGTTTAAATTTATTTTGCAACATTTAAAAATATTAAAAATTCATTACGTAAACGGCTCTTGTTACTTTAGTTTAACTCACTTTGTTTCCTCTGCACTTTGTGCATCGTATTTTATTTTGTTTACAATTCATAGTTGTGTTAATCTTTTTCATCACTTTCGTAGTAATGTAAGAGATGCTTTAAATTTTTAGAATACATAAATATATCTTTTATAAAACGCCATCGTAACGTCTTCTAATGTATACATTAGAGCATTTTATAAAACATACCGTTTCATTGTATTCCATGAAGTGGAAATCCATGGTAATATCTCCTGTATCACAATGTATTCATCATAAATAAGTAGACCACTGCGATATTTTAAAGGGTAGACCGCTAAAGATTTTAAACATTTCCTTTCCCAAAAACTTAGTGTTATAATATAATTATAAGACTATAGAGTCACTAAAGTCTGTCGTGCTCCGCACTACTAGGCTGGAGTGTTGGTATTATTCATCAATAAAACGAGACTAACATATGCGAGGTTCACTTTAAACGGTAGAGTTTGCGGTTTTCTTGTTCATTAGTCTATTATTTTAATAGGATTCTTTCGAAGGATCTGTCTACCTAGGCGAATGATGAAAAACTTCACAGGACATTCACACTCATCAGTGGTGGCTTTCACTTTCTTGGTCCACTAGACCCGAAAACATTAGGGCTCCATTTTGAATAACCAAACAACGAGAAATTGATTAGTGCGTACTTATGATTATAGCAATAAAATCCATCCGAGTTTGATGCTCCTTTGGCTGTATCAGTAAATCCGTCGCTAAAACTTTCTACAGATTCGCTTGTCTTGTCTGAAGTTTCAGTAGGAAGCGGTGATAAAATAGTATGTACTGAAACGTTCTATAAAAATACTATAATTTGCATCAGATTTTTTGTACGCAATGACGTCATACCTCCCGCCTCCGGACACGAGATACCGACGAAGATCACTTTAATGAGGGAGCAGGCGGCCCCGGGTCCGGACTGGGGCCCTGTCCGGATTTCCCCGACAATACCTTCACGCTCGTCACGCACTCGGAACCTGGGATCCCCCTTGGCACCCGGCCCGTGTGCCGCTCGATCTCCTGGCTCACATGACCCACGTCATCCCGGTGCAATCGCCCATTCATTCTTGGAACTGCACACGGCTTCGTGATGCACGTGATATATGAAATTGATAACTCAGGTTTTTATATTTAACTCTGGGCAACCTCGTGATACTCGTACGTTGTGTTCGAGAAGCCCCTCCTTAGTTTCGTAATCGTGGCAATTGAAAGTAGAGATGAATGTGTAATTATTGGGAAACTTTAGTTTTGTTTTGAGTTCCTTTTTTATTTTACCCTATTTTCTAAATTGGGAAAAATGATTGGGTTTTCGTCCTTTAGAATTGCAACTATAATTGTTTGATTTAGGCCGATAGGGATAAAAAATACTATTTCTAAGCACATAATATGGATTAATTTACGTGGTTAGGTAAAAAAAAACTAATATTATAAATACGAAAGAGGTTTTTTTAGTTTGTTACGTTGTTGAACCTGAAATTCTTAGGTTAGGGTCCCTGTTAACATATAGGCCTATTCATATTTCGAAAATCTCTTCGGCCTACGCCCCACTGGTCTCCGTAAAGTTGCATTACAGCAAACAAATGTTATTAATTGAAAGAGCCTGTTAAACGTAATCAAATGTTCTGTGTAAACATTGTTTTGTGTCAGCACAACCATATGTTTTCAATTAGTTTGCATTTATAGTGATAGCGTAGAGTAAGTTTGATAGTAACAAAACTTCTTATTTCAAACAGTTACTATCTAACTCTTACTATAAATTTTAAATACTGTTATAAAACCCATCTTACTTATGTTATGATAGAAGAAGGCTTCTCAGACCTGTGTATGTATACACGTATATTTTTCCTTGTCGAGAAACAAGGGAAAATCAACTATGGAACAATAAATGCTAAGACCGCACTAAATTACAATGAACATCAATATACATGTTTAAAAAAGTATTTTCTTAATCGTGGTAACAAGGGAAACTCAACATTGAAATTAGCTCGAACCAGAAGTGGCCATACATGTGCAAAGCCTACGAAATCATATGCGAAGTCGTGGTTAATTAAAAGTGATTAAATAAAAGTAATTAATTTCAATGTCTTGAATCTTGAAAGTCTTAAAATAAACAAAAATTGAAAAAATATACAGTTTTCTTTCTTATAATTTATCACAAATAGAGTTTTCCGTCTGAATATTTCGTGTTAAGAGAGGGGATGTCCCTTTTTGTAACACCTCGAGAGCTTGATAGCCAACATCTCAAGAGTGATGCACAATCATTCATCTAGAAATATATGTAGTTATTCTGCTTAGAAAGTAGTAGATAGTGGACTTTTTTATCAGCCTGTACGTATGTTGTTATGTTATGTAAATATATAAAACACATGCAATAAAACCTAAACAGCAGTAAAATAATATTAATTTCATCGAATATTTATGTTGTAATTAAACGTATGATTGGTAAGCAGAACTATTCGCTCAGGTAAGCAGAGATGATCAAATATTCATTACAGAGATCTATTTGATGAATATAATCTGTGTTTGCAAACACCAGCGAACTCTTTCAAGTTCATCCACTATCGCACGGGTATTAGCCATCATTATTGTAATTATAATTAAACAGGCAATTTAATAATTATAAGCCTACTTAATTTGATAATTAAGTTTAATTAGGCACACAATTAATGTGAGATCTACTGACCATTAATTGTCGAACTTATTGTTGTGTCTCAGCAGGTTTTTGTGTGCTGTAACGTTGGTGTAACTTACGATTGATGAGTTAACTATAGTCTGCAATAGCTTTTTGCTAGTTACAGTTTAAAAGGTATTTGTTCCATATTAGGATTGTCCTCTAAAGATATTGTATTTTTAATCATTAAATTGCAAACATATCGTTTGTTCATATTTGCCAAATAGACTATTAAAATTAAATCCGGTAGGTGTATTGTTTAGTCTTTACATTTTTAGAGAAACTTAACATTGTCTTAGTGCAAATTATACATTTTGAAATATACACATTAAGATACTTGAAATTTTCTTTTTATCTTTAACACTCACATTAGACCGCAAGAGTTACGAATTATGGCGGAAGGATGGTAATTTATGTGAAATAAAAATACAATTATTCAATTTCCAGACAAGAAATGTTGCGGTACATTGTAATAATGTTCAATAAAATTTCACACAAAAGTAAATGTAAAATGACAGACAGGGAATAATGAAATAATTTAAATATAATAATAAAAATAATCCTCGAGAATAATAATAATTTTAACAAAAAATGTTAGAATGGATTGAGTGTTTTTCTGTACAAACCTCACAGTACAGCCCTCGAAAATTTATCAATTCAATTGTTTAGTAGTTTTCAGGCAATAATACAGTTGTTGGTCTTACTGAATCGATTTTAGAATTTTCTTTCGTCGACATACGAAGGCTCCTTTAGAACTTCTCTTTACAATTGGCCAAAACTTTGAAGTTAGAAGTTAAGGAAAATTTAAAACAAATAATGCTATTTTAAGCAAAAGTCATTGGTGACTTATTTTCAACACTTTTGGTCGATTTGAATCGGGCCTCCTTCAGCAAAATTTTACGTAGACCCACTGAAAGGTATAGATATGGCAGTGGCAGTGCCGGTAACCCAGAAACAAAGGTGACAGCGGCTCTGACGCAACCGGTACCGTATAGAAAGCCATCGGTTACGCCGGCTTCAGTATCGGTTTTTGTCCTCCTCGCCGTTGTCGTCAGCAGGAGCAGGGCGAGATAGTGACACCCAACACTCCTTCCACTTCTCAATTTTTTGCTCAGGACCGGGACTCAAGCGGGTCGTTTCCCTCAATCCTCAAGGCGAGCCGCTCCACGTGTTAACCTGGATAAAGAAGGTGTTTACTCCATAAAAAGTATCGTTTTTGCTCAGATTGCCAAATTCCACTGCGATGAGGCAATACTACCTGATCCCGAAAGGTCTCGGGTTTATAGTGTTGACAACCTGAGCAGTTGCAAAGGCACGAGCGGCGAATGCTTCGTCATAAGTTTGAGTTTGGCTACTTCTAGGTTTCAATTAATAGTAATAGATCTTTACGTATTTTTTTTCATTTTTGAAATATACACATTAAGATACTTGAACAGGAGTATGTTGGTAAAATTTAGTAGTACAATTTTGTATAATGTAATACACGTTTAAACACTACAATGAATACATTTGACTGAAAAGTCACTAATAACCTACAACAGTTAAAGGGATTTCTTTTTAATATTTCGATTGCATACTTACTGAAGTACGAAATTTAAAGACTACGTAGCATATTATTGTACGATGTTCGGAAATAAAGACAGTATATAATTATTTTGCCATCACCTAAAAACTCAATTTAGTAGAATAATACTAATAGACTATAATAATTTAAACCTCAATTATACAGGAATTAGAATATCGATATTTATATTAATTATTAGATCATACCAACGATAAAATCGTTGCTTGATTCCCATTACTGAATTTCCATACTTCGAGGAATCTGACTCTTCGCTTATTTTTATTTCAGTAGGTGCTTTTTTTGTTTTTGGTCACTTAGAAAAAGACACTGAGGTGGCCTTTCATTGCGCTTAGTCCTAAAATGATCCTTGCGTTGCTTCCGGAGTGACAAGATATATAGGATATACAGGACCGCCTCCTATTGAGATCTCATGAAACATTCTCCATGAGGAAGGATAAGGGGTTTATAGTCATGTCAGCTTGGGATATGGGAAGGTTAGCTCTATTCTACCCTCTTCCAGCCAAAGAAGCGGTACTCCCTAATGTTTAGTCTTAAAACAACCTATAATACTACGAGGGCCTCGCCCACTCCAACACTCATCCTCCATAGTAAACTAGGCTTATCGATCAATATGCTTTTATCCCTATTTCTCAAAATTTGCGGTTAGAGATGTGCCAATCTCGGACATCCATTAGGTTGCCCAGATGTCAGTCGCGCACCAGTTTCTATTGTACCATTGTAGTTCAACTGGCACCCGTACACATAAATTATGTATAGATGCCAATTGCCACGTTCGCGAGAATGATAACGTGAACAACGCAAGATAGGTAATTATTACATAAAGAAGGTAAACTTCTCTCAAGGCTACTTTTCTTGTAAGTGTTACACGTACCATATTAAAAAAGTAATTGTGTGTCGTTGGGAAAATTATTGCCTATTTGTTATGCTACTTTGTTACAAACATGCAGTTTGACTCTTCCATTGATTATTTGTGGTTATTAAATAAATCACATAGCTACCCGTATATTTACCCTAATATATTTTGTGTATTTGTATTTGTAAACAGTCTATTGGCTTTACTAGTGGTTATAGGTAGTAGCTTGCATGAAAACTAAATTATTCTAAATTCACCCGAATACCTTTATAATAATTGGTTTAAGTCTGAACATAAGCAATATTTGAAGTAAATATGTTCCCTATTAAAGTTACACTTTGTCTTCAGATGAAAATCGACAGACCAGAACGACTGATTATCATTTGAACAAGTGTCAGAGACGGTTAGCCTGTTATGTCATACACAATCTGCCACTCTGCCACAAAAAATGTTACTGCTTAAAGCCATGTCAAGTATTATAAACTTGGAAATGGCCTTCGGCAGATTAATTATATTCATTGGATTACTGCCCAAATATTACAATTCCAATTCAGACTTGATTCAATGTTCATTGTTGAGTTTCCGGTAGTTATCTCAAATCTACTAAACAGTAGTAGAATAAATTACTGCAGGATAATAATAAGGACATCACATTCATAGTAGGCTTTCTTTTATACTAAATGGATAAATTCGTATGCCGGCTAATTCCAATGAGAGTTGTAGCAAGTTTATTTATGCAAGGCCTGCGAGCACTGTTGTCTACTAAAAACTCTATTTGAGATATCTTTGATCTAAAATTTGCTATAGCCTTCGCCATCCCCCCATTCTTATTTCACGCCAACTTCCTGATACACAACGGTTTCATCCTGTAAGAAGAATTATTATTGTATTGGTTTCGGAATAAGCGTCTTATCATAACAAATCTGGTACCTAATTAAAAATAAAAAATAAAATGAAACTTGGCTGTTAGAGGCGAAGTTAGGACTATGAAGTTCTCTCGATGAATATATTACTTAATTTTAATTATTGCATGGCTGTCCTTAATATGTAATACGCTGTTATATATACTAATTCCATTTGTAACTGGATCTCAAACACGGTACATACGTTAGTTTAATTTAAGTAGGGATTATTCAATACTCACTTTTTCTTGAACAATTTCGTTTCCAACATGTAATTAGAAAATCTTGTTCCAAAATAGTGTAAAAAACATTCCTATTGAATATAAACGGGCTTTTGGGCGACGTTCACAAGATTCGGGATGTTTAACGCTTGGACTGAGATCCTCTCCTGCATCTCAAAATCAAGGTGAACCACAGAAAAATATGGGTAAACGTGATTCTGAGCAGAGAACAGATTTTTCTCACCTTACTCGACCGGTTATCGCTCGTTTTTGCTCGAATAGGCTGATTGTTTCCTTAAATGGAGTTGACCTTCTGCACTTGCTTAAGAGATGACAAAACTGCTCCTCATTAGAGAGCTAATTAAGACCCCCAAAAATAGGATTAAAATATTGAATTATTTTAATAGATTACTTATTATGCTAATTTTTGTAGTCATAGATCACTAATCATCAATAGCCGACTGTTTTATTGCAAATATAGGTCTACTACAATATATGTAGTCATTGTAATTCAACAAAAATCAGAAAGTATTAATTAAATGCTTTTTAAAATTATTCAAAAAGAGCTATCGTTGATGATGATGTTGATGTATTCTTCTCCTCCACTGCTCCATCCATACTCGGGCGCAGGATGAGTGAAATGGGCAGATGACGATGCTGCTGGACTGCAGATGGAGAATTAGAGCCAGATAGATTGCAAGATGATACACGATGATACTGCAACCAAATCGGAAACAGCGGCAGCATAAAGAGCATTTTGCAAGTCATCTATTTTCTAGGCCCCCAGATCCCAGTGATCCATAGTCACGATGATGTTGTCGGGAGAGCTAATTGCTGTATTGTAGGCGGAGATGGCCTACATCTGCAGATCACGGCCAAGAGTTCAGTGTGCGGTAGAACAGTTAGTATGGTGTCCACTCTGAGTTGTAAAATAGAACTAGCAAGTCACTAAAAAACGCGGAGTTGACTTTTTCACTTCATATGTTGGTTACCATTTTATTATTGGTATATTCGCTAATGTATTACCACCTGAAGATTGTGCTCATGAATTAAAAGTAACAGTAATTTTACACTTGCTGCCTATTATTGTTTACCTTACGTAAGGACCCCGTCCGATTGAACGCCCGATAGGCTTTATACTCTTTATCAGATTATCACTCTTGGATTTTTATTTCTATGAATATGAAAATATTTAGAATTAAGTGACACCATTAATAGAATTATTTTGTTCATAATGAAACAAAATTGTGGTTAATAATGTTCACAGTAATGTATGTTTTACATATACCGTATACATATATGCACGTATACATGCACGGTGTGAAAATATTATCGGTTGGAATATCTCTTGGAGCACCCAAGAGACGTTCACAGAATAGTTAAAGCCTTCATAAGTTTGTTTACGATTTGCTGCCACCTGTTTTGCTGATGAACTCTTGTTGTCGGTACAACATTCTGCTGAGTGAAGTCTGCTCTTAAGTCAAGTCTTCCTCTTCTCTTCTTTGAAAAAGACAAACCGTCATGGGCAATTTTGAACAATCATCATTAATGATTTTTGCTGTTATTTTACAGAGTGTTTAACGTATTGTTTTTTTTTTTTTACTTGTTACAACATTCTGAGAACAGTTTCCTGGAAACTGGATATAAACTGGATACGCTCTTAGGATATAACTGGAAGATCATGTCAAAAATATTTTGTATTGTAGCTATAAACCAATAAACGCGTATTACATTGGGGCAGTAATTTTTATAGATGTAATTGTAATTAGAAGAGACTTCCAAGATGCACAGGTCAATCAGTGATGATGACAAAACCTCATTATATCAACAATACCTCACTTGACTAGCGAGATCCTTGAGGCGATGACCGGATGGTTACAACACTGTTTGCAATCCTTGGTCAGATGACCCGTTGAACAACAGCGTGTTCCCGACGAATATCCATGTTCCTTCTGAAAACATTATATTTTATCCTTAACCAGGTGACGGTCCTATTACACGGTTACTAATACTCTATAAGGAGTGTATTTACTTACGAAGTATCCTTAAAAACTGTTCGTGTAGCGAGCGAAGCTTTCTCAACGTTTTATCTGAGGCACTACGCTGAATGGTACAGCTGATGTGTGTTGCCTGTCGCAAGGAGGTTGCGAAACTGTTATCAGTTTTTACTGCTGTAGCTACACGCAAGTCACTGGCTGCAGCGTACGACTCAGTTACCGGCTGTCAATACTGGCGTCATTTTTTCAATTGTTATGGCCAACTGTATGAGGAGATCGTCCGATAAGGCTTTATACGCCTACAATACCTCGCGTTAAGTAAAAATAATGTAAATTACTGGCTTTTTGTGATTAACAGCATTAAGATCTTTTAGTCTAATATTGATAAAATAAGATATATTATTACAAAGTTCATTTCCAGAATGACCACTTCATATGGCCCTTCTCCCCTACTGCCCTTACTAAAAACTTCTTGGTGTAGTGTCTTCGTACAACTTAGAATCCTTTCAGTTTCGATTACATAATTAGGATCTTGAGTGTGGGTGGGCAGCTAAAGCGTTGTACAAGTTACAAGACCGGATTAGACGTTTGCCAAGTCTAGTTGCAATGCTCACCGATTAATATTCACGTTATCAGGTGATGTGTTATGTGATATGTTAAATCGACAAACTGAAACAACAGCCTATCCTTTGTACACAAGAGCCCAAAACATATTATAATAAAACCAAAACCCATCCTAAGTAGATTTTTTATTACCAATTAATGCTTTCTCATTCACTGTGCTTTCCTTCTTCTTGAAACTCAATCTCCATTGCCCGGATCTCCCAAACTGTAAATAAAACAGTAATCTGTAGTGATCTGTCAACGCAATATTAAATTTGTCTCTTACTGTTTGGCACTGAACATTATGCCAAGAATGTTTTAATCTACTTTTACAGTAACGTAATACAAGCACTTTCGTTCATTACAATTCAGTGATTGCCATAAGAAGGTTTTTGGTGGACTGCTTTCTTTCATAATCAGCTTCAAGGACGAACGAGTTCATCGACCTATGATCATCTCCGCGAGACGAGTTCATATGACCATCTACTTTCATATTTCCACATGTTGGCGTATGTAAATGTATAGTTCCAATCTAGTTCTTAGGTACGTAACCTAGTGAATTCGCTAACGTGAATTAAACAGTTGTATTGTAATGTATACAGTTTAAAAATTGTATACATTTATGGAGTTGAAATAAATAATGTTCTTCATACTAAATTCCAAGGCTTTCCTTTAAATTCTTAAAACACTTCCATGGAGGAAACCTGTTCTGGAGGATGAAGTGATGGATATGTCTAGAAGTTATAATAATTATTGTACGCTTTTGTGGTAGCCTAGTGGATGAACACAAGTACAGATATGAGACAAATTTTGAGGAGATGTGGTATGAATTTCCAAGGTCACACAGATCAGTCAGTACCGATGGAAAAATCCCCCAAAAAAAAAAAAAAAAAAAAAAAAAAAACACTGCACCACATGGCTCACCCTGAATGTTGGCATAAATCCTTGAAATGATCGATAACCGGGTAGTTAAGAGATACACTCTTAAGGATTACACTTTAAATTACAAGACATTGAAAATGAACACCAGGTATGTCGTAAACAATTTGATCCTTAAATTGTAATTTAGTAAATTGATAATTCTTGTAGTGGTGAGAGTAAATCTGAATTTCCGTCGGCAGACAGATTTCTCTGCTTCGTGAGGGAAATCCATAACAAATCCTGACTCTGTATTGTTCGCTTGTGAATTCGTCAGCATCCACCAGTAGTCTGTCATTTGTGACAACAGTTTCGCGATTTGTTAGCTACACGCCAAGGTCTTGGCAGCAGTATTCGACCTGAACAATGAGCTCACAATTTTGGACAAACACCTCCGTCCAGCACGCCAACAGGCGAATAGATAAACATCGTGGAAGTTTTCACGATAGTCTTATCACAGAATATGTAATTAAGGTTTTAGACATATTCAAGAACGCTTCCAGAATGCCAGAATAGTTTGTTGCACAAATACAACATGGGTGAGTGAGATCGTAGGACGTTGTGTCTCAGCTGATTTTATTGAGCAATCTTTCAGTAAAATTGAATGTCTGCCCCCAAAACTTTATTTTATATTCAACTAAAGTGTAGATGGAAACAAAAAAAAAATCTTTACGATTGTTCGAACGAGATTACTTGTTTTGGGACTTCGAGCCATCAGGACGGACTACTGAAAGCCGCACCCACGGCTCGCTCTGAAGGCTACTGAAGAAAACGTCGCGCCAGACAGTGCCTATTACGTAGAAAATTAAAATTCTAGAGATTCTAATCACAAATGTCTGAAATACCTAACTAATATTTTAACTCACCTATCCATAACTTATTATAAATGGTTCAAATTTTGGGGGTATATATCCTTTTCTTCCTTGTAGGTAATTTCGATTTGCTTTATTAAATCTGCTTCTATATGTTGAGCTGAATTGTATGAGACAATTAATAAGGGAACGTACACTGGAAAAAATAATGGAAGGATGTTAGAAAATAGATATACATATGTAAAAATTGGCCCTATGCATTCATGCAACTTCAAAAATGTTTAATAAAAGGATAACGAAACTGGTCAGTGCGTAGGGTCCTACGCTTCTCTGGCGATAATTGTATTCCACGTACTAAAGTGTTATGACCCTCGTCGTTATTTCTTTAAACAGTGAAAATGCAAGGTTCGCGCCTAACGAGTGTACAAGACAAGGCTATTACGTGATTAGGCTGAACTTGTTACGTCACTGTAGAGCTACAGAATCAGTGACTATCCTGCGGCGTGCAACCAAACACGTTTGTAAATACTTGCAGGCTGTAGCACTTTTGACGATTACGGCTATACCTCTCATCTGTCTCAACCAAATTCTACCCTGTCAAATTCCAACACTTTCCGGACAATACCCAGGCAAAATGTAGTATGGAGAATCGTGACGGTTAATGCATTGACTTTGACCTTTGTGGTAACTCGGACCACGTGAGCGCAGCCCATGGTGTATGGCCACTAGACGTCTAAGTTTGGTTTTCACCCTTTCCTGTACTAGGTGACAATGGACTAGGTACCGTATTCACACACATACGGGGGTTTTAAATACCACCCTGTAACTCCCAGTAGAAGCAACGAGCATGGTTCTCCATAAAATAACTGTCATTGTGTGTATATACTTGAACCTTATCATCACGAATTCACATTCAGAAAACAGCAATAAATTTTTCGGAACTTTCAACTTTGGTCAAACTTTTGAATTATGGTTCTCCTCAACATATGTTTTATCGTTCTTCTTCAAGTAAATTCAGTAAAACATAACTGTGCCATTTTGTGCTAATTATTATATTAGGAAGGGTATAGTGTACGTACGGCGCTACAACATAACATGTAGTTCCATGAATTTTAAAGTTGCGATCAACGCAACCATTAGGATAACTCACTGGGTTCGACTCTGAATAAAATGCGTTCTGATTAAGCAGAAGTTGGACTACGGATATCGCAGCGAATCGGACCCCAGTGGTTCAACGCTCCAGCGTAGCGCCACACGGGATTGCTGTACAGCAATAACAATAAACCCCAAATTGCTGTTGCGAAACGCAGCGATAGCGGGACGTCGTCACACAGTCTTTGTTACAGGCCTAATTCGATTGTTATGCTGTTTTTGTCCATACCAGTGTTGTCACAGAGGAGGACCCCATATTGCGGTCCGGGTGGGAGGCGATATAATCACTACACCGTCGGAGACTACTGTCAGAACTGAGTATTTTCTGCGATTCTTTTTTCTTTGCTTTTAACCACTACAGACACTCCAAGAAATTTATAAATCAACTGATATGTTATCAGCACTCAGTCGATGTCTAAGTACCACTAAAAGAACAATTTAACCAGAAACATGTCAGACGCTCGGAACTCGATAGTATCCAAGTAATTTATGAACATGTCCAGTTGCGAACCGGCTTGTGTTTGTTTTATGGATGTTGGAAATATGGTAATCGCCAGCCACGCTACCACGCCGCACTGCTCCGAGGTGCGGTGACCCCGGTCTAGACTGTGACCTCTGTGACTTGGCCTCAGGCGACTCATTTGGGGACCGGAGTTAGAACCTACTTCTACTCCTTCAAGATGTACAGTTCCGCACGTGATTTATTATTTTCACAGCCAAGGACGTACAGGAATATCGTATTAACCAATAACTTTTACTTCTTAATATGCCTTTCATTTATAACATCGAGGCCGTTTTAATGTTACACAGCACGCAAAACGTAACACACATTATTCCAAAAAGTAACAAGGCATATGAATCAATATATCTCTCTGTGTGTGTATGTTTGTATTATTGAGATTACAACAATTTATAATTGTGGCTGTTCAATTTAGCTCCAGTTAGCCTTCTTCTTAGTGCAGCGTCTGAAACCTGACGCTGTCACAGACCTGACTACTGGTACTTCGAGCCATGTTTGTCTGGAGTGATTCATGAAAGTCCGTGACAAAGAGCTCTTTACATCGTTTCGACATAATTTTTTATGGATTTTATCAGGTGCACATGACTCCAGATTCCAGGAGTCGACTTTGTGACAGCGTCAGATTTCAGAGGCTGCATTAACAGGAAGATGAACTAGAGCAAAACTTTGCCTTCACATTTATTCAACTTTCCCACCATAGCTACGTTAATTTATAACTATAAATATAATTAAGAAATTGTTTGTTTGTCAGTTACATATCAAGTGAAACATATAATAAAAACTACTTTCATGAGGAAGAACATGTCGGTTACGTGTGGAAATTTCATCCCCTCATCTCTGAACACTGGTACCAGCAGAGTTCATTTCATAGTTAGAGTTCATGGATCTGGTCAGAAGATCAATTTCGGCCTCGTGTTTGAATTAACTTCACATGTATTCCATCTAGCACCTCTTGAATTTCCAGAGGGTTTTTAATTAGATAATTGATGAATATAACGTCCTGTTCTTTTTTTAGTTAATAAGAATGTTTCTAGACTAAATGTTCTACTGATTAGAAGGCAAAATATAATCCATATTCCACTTGTAGACATATGAACAACATATTTGTATGAGAAAGAGGATTTTAAAGTCATGTACCGTATGATAACACATACGGGCAAGCAAAATTCGTGTGCCTTTCTGGATTGGCTTTACTTGTTTTAACGGGTTCTTTTCACCAAACACAAAGTCTAGATAAAGATAAGAATACTAAAACGGTAAATTGCAGTTGTCCATAAAGATTTACGTAAAATAAATTTCTATTTTGTTACTTGCAATGCTCTCCTGTTTGAATTTGATACGTTGTGTAGCTAGTGAATTGAGGAAAACCCAGAGTATGTAATTTTGACAATTCCTATATTTAGAGTGTAATAATTTGTATAATGGGCAGGCTCACAATGCAACAAGATGAGCAAATTAATCGCGCAGGTGGGCATTGTCGTAACTGCTATAATTTTATGCCAAGCAATTGCTAATAAGGAAGCTCCATTATAGTGGTGCTCTGCAAGCTTTGACGTGAGTGTAAACATTAATTAAGAATAGACCAATACATGTTATACAGTAACCGGTTACAACAAGACCCACTCAGCTGAGTGGAAAGTATTCAAAGGTTATACTTTTTTGTAATTATTGATTATATTAGTTTCATTCGAACAATTATGCAAATTAAATATATTAAGATATTAGTTCAGTCTTGAAGTTCAATTACTTCTTATTTATTGAAAACCCAATGGTTCATTCTTGCTTTCTTCATTATTTTAATTTTTCTCTAACTAAGCGAAAAAAACTCCATACACATATAACGTTCGTATGGTGTGAGGGGTTTATTCAATGTCAATGTTGAGTTTAGCTCCAGTCACCTTCCTCTTAGTGCAAAGTCTGAAATCTGACGCTGTCACAGATTTGACTACTGGAGTCTGGAGTCATGTTCGTCTGAAGAGATCAGAAAACGTCGACGATAAAGAAACTCAAAAAGAACTCTTTCCACCTTTTCGATACCAGAGACACCTAGATTACAAAATATACACCTATGATATAGATGGAGAGGTATTCTCATTGTCTCATCAGGTGCACAACTGAGTGCACTAAGATGGGAAGGGTAGATTGGGAAGACAGTGAGAACACCTCTTCACCAAGATTACACTTGATTTTGTTGTCTAGGTGTCTCTGATATCGGAAATGTGGAAAGAGTTCGTTTTGAGCTTCTTTATCGTCGATGTTTTTATCTCTTCAAACGAAAACGACTCCAGGTTCCAGGAGTCAAGTTTGTGCCATGTTATTCGTAGTTATGCTTTTTCAAAAAAATAAATCTTCCAGAAGATACTTTAACACGGAATTGTAGGAGGTTTAGATGGGGATTTTCAAGTTTGTATACTCCTTTATTAAAAGTTTATTTTGATGATGGATAATTATTTTAAGGATGGTAAGATTTCGGTTATTTCCCATAATTTCATATGATTTATATCACACATATATCAAGATACGATGTGTTGCCCTCAACTCAGTGACGATTTGTATTTAAATTAAATAAATTAAGGGAAATGTATTTTATTCACACCCCCAATCCTCCCAACAAGACACTTTGCGCTCATTATCCCCTCCCTACTCATAGTCGTGAACTACCTTTGTTGTTTTCCGTCGTGTCCAGTACAGTGACAGGTCACAGGCTACAGAGCGTCCTATAGCAGTTCACCCTACCAGTGAGTGTCGCTACACAATTGTTTATAAATATTATATCACTACCATTTTTTCAATAAACCAAAAATTATAAGTAATTTTTTCCTTTTTTTTAATATGTTGCGTTTGAAAAATTTTGCAGCATTTGTTAAACATCCTGCAACGCGGAACATAGGCTAATCGAATTGCGTAAACACAACCGAGCTTGAACTTCGTCTTCGCAGTTATGATTGGTATTTGTATGTATTAATACTCGGAGTGACGTCATTAACTGTAGAGGCTACATGAATGGTGTTTCCGCTTAGTTGCAATAGTAGCTTACAGCAGTAGTTGTTATTTCCCCAGGCATCCGCATTGAGAAGGTTATAATTTTATTGTCGTATGAAGTAACCGAATAGCTGACAACATGAACATGTAACTCGGAACCAGATTGTTTGTATTCATCATTAGTTCTATATAAACTAGTACTTCTGAACAAAATGCGGATTAGTATTAGGCATAAATTTATTTTAATTCTTTCAAATATGTATAGAAAATTTCATTTTAAACAGTTATGTAAATGAATCTAAATGGGTGACTACCTGACCAAGCTAATATTACAAGTGAAGCCTTTGATCGATATTCCACAGGGCTGTAATTAAAAAGACAGGTAGAAACGTAGGCCGAGTAACGAAACAACAGCAGGGAATGTTGTGATTGAAGTGGCATTCAAATGAACGAGAGGAAAACCAAAATTATCAAATAATAATTATTAAAATGCTAATGTTTATTACCAACGTTAATCTTGGAATACTGTGACTTAAACTCACACTTTTAGTTAATTACGGTAACTATACAATTAAAACAGTGATTGTTTTCTACTGCTGGCCTACTCTCGCCAAAATGTTAAACGATAAACTCTTCAGTTAAGTACTCTAAATACTGGTTTTGTATATTTTATACAAATCTGCTTTTAGTATCAATCTAATTTAGCCACATGGATGTACTATTTTTCACCATTTAGGTAGGGAAAAAGTATAAAAGTACTATGAAGTGATGGAGTTGTTGTAGATGTTTGAGATTCAATATTTATAGTTATAAAAAAGGAGAACAAGATTATCCTATTTTTAAAATACTACCATTACAAAAACTCATGTTTATTAGTCAAAATTACTTTGTAGGGGTGAATTTATTTTCAAAAAAAGTAAGAAGTTGGTACATTGATTATATTTTTGCATGGTGCAAGGAAAAAAGAACCTAAATATAATAAAATTATTAATAGTAACGTAAGATCCAAGACGAGCACGTCTGCACGTCAAAATAAGGAATTAAAAATAACAACTCTTAGATATTTCAGTATAAAGAATAGTAACAACAATGTTCTTTATTTTCCCTCCAGTTATCAGATTCCTCAGTGCCATTCAGATCATAAATACGTTAGAAGATGATAAACAACAATTCCAATGCATAACAATGGGGTAGCCCCAATTAGGTTCGCCACCACTTTCCGCTGTTATGCTACAGTTCGTTGCCCTTGGCAGTTTTCCACTAATTCCTATTCAGTCGGGAACGCCCCGATGATCAATGGAAGATTTCTCCCCTCCACATCTTATAACTCAGTTCTGCGGAAATCCCTATTGAGCGAGGTAGGGCTATATAACTTATCAGTCGCCTCCACTCACAGTGTTTTCCGAGAACTAGGACCATCTGTATCGTTAGTGGATTTGCAACAGAAGATGACCATCAGTAAGTTATAGAATACGGAGTTGGAGCGTTGTCCCAGTACTTCATTACGAGTACTAAGTATTGTATTTTCCATTTTACTTATTTTTTAACTGCGCACATTTTTGTTACGGAAGTTGTGAAATGGAATACTTAATACAAAAAGGCACATGGAGTAAAACTTAAGACGAACCAAAAGAACAATACAAATTGAGGTCTGAATATTGTTTACGTATTGACAAGCAATATATGATCACTCTTTAATTTAAATCTACTTGCACTGTGTTTCACTTATAATACAACTCTAACACGATGACAATGTTGATTGTCCTGATCGTGCAGCATTTTATTTGTACATTATATTTATGAACGTTCAACCCTCCACTTACTCGTTAAGTGGCTAGATCTTGAAAATGTGACTCATACAATGAAGATTGGCTTTTAGAATGAGAAATACATCTCTTAAAATTAATGGAGTTTGTGAAAGAATTGGCTAACAACTGTACCACATCGCGCATGTGTCAGTGATATTAAATGTTTTAATTCTACACAATTATGTCAGTGCAACTCCTGTATAATTTGAAAATTATAGTGTAGTGTCACCATAATAGTAATTGACCGACTCGTTGAATTGTTTATCGTAAGCCCTGGTAATCTGGCTGTGGTGCACGTAGTCTATTAAATAACTAAACTCTTTTAGATACATTTCATAGAAGTCTTTTTAATGAAATTACTGTAATGTCAACTTTTACAGGCCATTCTTTTTGCCCGATAATGACAAGTAGACCACATTCGAAAGTTTGCGTTTATGTTATAGTGTTGTGATATTTAAGTTTAGGAGACGGTGTATATTCGTAACAGATCTCAAGCAAGCTTCCTGTCTTTTTGATTGTATTATCCATTTGTAGACTATTTATATTAATTAACTTACTAGATAATACACTATTCCATAAAACATCAATTTTTAATTTTGATTGTACTTGAAGGAGTGCAAAGATATCTCATATGTTATGTCGTTGGTTACAGATTGCATAAAGATGACAGAGAAGGTCGAAGGGATGCCCCAACCTTTGGAAGCGGAAGGTTCGCCCATCCAACAGTTCTACCAGGACAAATGTGTGCTTATCACGGGAGGAACAGGATTTCTGGGCAAGGTTCTGACGGAGAAGCTGCTGAGGAGCTGTTCCGGGGTCAGTCAGATCTTCCTGATCGCCCGACCCAAGAAAGGGAAGACAATTCATGAGAGGATCGATGACATCTTCAGTGATCCGGTGAGTCTTACTCGTTACTGTATTAATAATTTTAGCACCGGAGACACATTTGGTTGGGTTCCAGGTTATCTTTGCTAAAAGGAATTTGCTCTAAACATAAGTTTGGGTATTTCTGTTGTCCATTGCTACACAAAACTCTATGAAATTATTAGTACCATTTAACAAAACTAGATCGATTTAAATCAAATGTCAACAACGTGTGTTAATTTCTATTTTATTTGTTATACAATTACACCATTGTATAGGTTCTAAACACATACAAAATATCAGTAATTTCTTTGTTGATCACAAGAAGTGTGTTAATATCTTAAGTGAAATAATGTAGCAAGGTGGTATTAAAATATGAGCTTTAAATCAAAGTATGTTAGTATTATGTTATGTAGAGCAAGAAATAAAAGTGTGATCTAATGCAATAAGGGAGAAAAAGCAAATTATACTAAAAAACTAAAGTTATAGTAGTTCCCAAGATTATACAAACAAAATATTAAAGTTGTAACAACTTGTTAATTTTCATCGAATTTCATAATTAAAAAGATACATTTAAAATGTCATGAATATGGAGATTTTTTAATACTAAATTAATTGGTTGCCTTGGCAAATAATTTGTAGGATTGGAAAAAATGCTAAAATATACCATAATATAGGTTCACCTCAAAATGCGTTTAGAAGAAATGTTCTGAATTTCTTCTACTGACAATCAATCAATTTTCCACTAGGTTTTGTTTTTATAACTGAGTAAAATAAATATTATAAACAGAATTCTACTGATACGTAATTGCTGTGTTTTACTGCTTTTTAATTACAGAAAGAGATGAACGATGATACGGAGTTATTATTTTTAAGATCGCGAAAGGCGTAGGTATCGGTTAACATACAGAATATATTGACTCGGTTGGTAATTGTAATTGGTATACATAGCTCAGAATCGAATTATATCAACGACTTTAATCACCTTAAAACAAATTAGTTTGCAGTAAATACTCGTATGTATAAATCTGAATGAAATGAATTAAGGATTGTAAAAAACATCTAGAACGCCAAAAACCTCTAGCATACCTTTTCAGATTTATTATTCATAGAATCGTTTTATGTGAAACCTTTTTTTAAGTCTGTAGTAAGTCTATATATAGTAACGTCACTTGCAGTTTAGGTGGATTGAAAAGGTCACGATTACCGGTCTTTGGCTGAAGACGAAGGACCTTGGACTTGAAGTTTGAGGACGTTAACTAATCACTCTAACAAGTAGGCCTACCGATGTTTAATCTATAAATAAACGCATGAGAATCGTATATCTTGGCAATCTTTCACAATATAGATTGCGAAATCAAAAACACCACCTGTCTGGAAATCGAGCCGATTTAGAAGATCTTCCACGAACCGGATGTGTTACCTAGGCTAATGGATTGTGATGATTCAGGGGAAATCCCTTCTATCTGATCATCACAGGGTTAACCATAATCATATCAGGATATGACAAAATTAGGTGGACTGCTTATTTGGAAATGCTTTGTCACTAATTGGTGTTAAACTAAAATGCCTCATTAATTTTACTTATTAAATAACACCCGTTACACCAAACAAGGTTTGACATAAAATATACGCAATTTGACGAATTAACTTATACGTAGTAATATTATTGTACCAAAAAGTATCACATTTCCAGTATTTGAATGTGTACATTAATACAGGTTTAAAGCATTAAAATGGATTACATTAAACGTAAGTCACAATTAAAACATTTTTATGGTTTTAGGCATATTAAAACTGATCAATTCGTTACAGTTAATTGATAGTAAAATTAATTCCTCAAATGGTAGACCTTATTGGGTGACAGTAATATATTTAATGTTAACTAGGATACATGGAAACAAAACCAACATTATTAATGTTTATTGGGTGACAGTAATATATTTAATGTTATCTAGGATACATGGAAACAAAACCAACATTATTAATGTTTATTGGGTGACAGTAATATATTTAATGTTATCTAGGATACATGGAAACAAAACCAACATCATTAATGTTTATTGCCTTATTAGGTTTTTCTTTTTACTTTTTTCGAATTATCTGCCAATTAAACATCACTGGAAAAAGTTTTTCAAAGCGAATACAAAAGTAAATATTGAACAAGAGGTTTTATTTTCCACAAGACAATGTATTTCGATAGTTTAGACAACAATGATTTTATTGCACCTGATAACTGAGAGTCAATGAATCGGTCGAGTAGTACAAACGCTTGGTCTGACTGACTCCGGGCTCAGACGTACCTAAGGGATATCAAGGCTGTTCGTGCCTTGTGTGCCAAGTCCGACCCAGTTATGCTTCCTAAATATTTATTTCAATAGACTTACTAGGGAGATCTATTCATCAGAGCTCGTTATATTGTAGCATACGGTTGTTTTGGCCGAAAACTTCAGTTTTTAATATGAAAATGTTTAGTCAAATATATTATAAGGTTCAATAAATTCGAAGGCACGTTATACTTCAATTGTTTAGGTCTAATGTTCAATGGCTAGGGGATCGTCATAGATTATATTCTTCGTCTGTATAAATGAAAATTGAACTCATGAATAGGTAAAGCATACTCATAAAGCTAATTTAATAATCCTCTTAAAAGAGAAAACTACTAAAAATGTTTAGTACTATGTTTATTACTTCCAATATTTATTACTAATGGTGACATGAGTAATATAACTCTTTACGACAACAATTGCATTGGCACCAGTGTTCGGGAATAATTGTAGACTCTCCCCATCAGTAATCACGAGTCACCGCCTGTGAATACAGTTGAATAATCAGTAAAACTTGAAATTAACCAAGTATGCTCGAGATTCATCGTCTTGAGCATATGAATAAATAGCTAAATTACGTGTCAACGTTGCTAAAAAATAGTGGCTGTTTTAAAATTGTTTAATGGTGTACATTAAATATCTTAACAGTTCGTACCAATTGTTCCAAAAATCCGAAATGAAATATAACATGAGACAGTGAGGCTTGAGACGACAGTGGAGTTCTATGATACAATGTTATTGACACTTTTAAGCGGATGTTGTGATAAACTGTTACATTATTTAATAATCGTTATTTTGAATATTCCCAAGTGTGGCACGTAAAAATAACATGGCTTATTTTATTACTCACATTTAATAAATATAAATGATTATGCTTGAGGGCGTTGGAGAATATCCTTAGTAATAATGTAGGATAAATAAGTAACATTTGAAAATTCAGAAGGTCAGAATATGTGGGGATATATGGGGGGGGGGGTTATGAACAGTGGGGAGAATATGCCCACTAGCTGTCAAATTGGAGTTGTAGTAATTACTTTACAGCACGCTTCTAGTGGGTGTGGTACTTCTTTGGGACCTGACAGGACGTTAATTAGTCTTAGTCCTGTTTCTTGGATTGTCTTTTAGACTCCGAGGGCCTCGCCATCGATGTCCCATTCTGGTATGCCGCAAAAAGTTTTTTCATCAAATGTCGAGAATCACGTCATGATGACGCGATGACTGTTCCGTAACTTCTATCAGCTCCAGTGTTTTGCTCCGATGATTAACCACTCCACTTCGAGATTATAGGCCATCGATGTGCCTATAGGAATGTTAATCACGCCTACCGATTATCTTTGGACCTGTTCCGCCCGCAGCTGTTCGGTCATTAGACGAATCGGGGAATTCCGTCCGCGATTTCACCTTCTGTGTTATAGATCTGCCTTCAAAGTGGCAGGAATTACTTACATTTTGACTGATTATACATATTGTTTGCATTGTTTAAGTCTCAAACATGAATTTAAAAACTGCTTGCAACTAACAAGTAATTTCATTTATCTTGTTGTACTATGATATTTTGCATTTCTATTGAATCCAATATCCACTCTTGATTTAAATATTTAGACCGATATATTATTAGCTTCTATATAATTGTAGAGTTTAAACCTGAGCAAAAATTGCTATAAAACCAAGATAACGTGAATTTAATCTAGTTTTACATTTACTGTCATAAAATTAGCTGTAGACAACATTGTCCCAACAACTTGGGTAGATTTTGAGAACTCATTTACGCCTTATAATATTTAAAAAGAACATATTTTTTCACATATTGATAGCTTTTATATGTTTGAGATACTTTATTTTTAGCACCTTTTCTGCAGACTTTCTGATATAACCAGGGATTTCTATGAATTAGAATTATCCTACACAATTATTTCTTCTCGGTCTCACAAAAATATCGTTTTTTACTGTTAGAAGATGCACCCGTTCACTTAATTCCGCTAGCCAGTGGTGTATCTACTATTTGAATTTGGAAGAGTGCACGTAGCACTCATATTTTATTTGAATGGGCTATTCTTTTTTTTAATTTTACACATAAAAAATACAATACATTTGAAAATATTGTCAAAGCTCTAAAGATGGTTAAATGGACGTGATAGAACAAAAACATTCCTCTCGTTCTTTTTACCGATGTATACTTCGTTGCATCTCGTCATCATGCGTTCAGGAACATGTCCCTGTTTACTATGTAGCATTGTGCAGCGTAAACAAGCATATTTATCTTATTTCTTACATAAATTATGTTTCTCTCTGGCATTACCTAAGACAAGGTTCCATCACTGATAAATAAACATTCTCAAACTTAACCCTTCGACTATGAAATAGTTATCTTACAGTCCATACTTTCCCACCTGACACTTAAAGAGATAACACATGCAATGTATATTAATCAACCAGACAATTTATGCTGTCAAGGTTAAATTGATGTCTAGGCTATAACTTGCAGTATAACGTTTGGAAGCGCGAGCCCGCCCGCTGAGCTACTGATCCGCTCGGGACTTCGGCCGGGTCTCAGGATCGAGGAGATAATACAAACTTATCACTTCTAAATCAATATTTACGTTCCCATTTGTAGTAACAAATCTAAATATTCATGAAATGCACAACTAGATTTAATGCTAAATTACTAGAATCTCCCTTGTCAGAGAATCGTATTTTATACCTCAGACGGAGGCCCACCACGAATAAGCGGCTGCAACAAGTAATATGATATAGAAAACACATAAATAGAAACCCATTCCACAAGTGTAATCTATTCAAACACAATTCAGTCATTAAGAAAGCCGCATGCTAAATCGTATGATACCGGCAGTGGCAACCTTGGAGCTAAAACAGTAATAAACCGTATTGAAAGCTCATTAATTACTTGATTAATCATTGATCAAGATAATACGAAACAACGCCTTTAAAACATTATTACTGTTGTTAATTAATACTTGTTAATTAATATCTGCCACCTCTCGATTTCTTCACCGTTCACGAGCTCTAACATGGTGATGAGAGGTTGTAGTGGTAAAAGTGGGTTTCTAGTTGCAATACCATGATATAATTCATTACATTTAACGAATTGCCTTTAATCTTGTATCGAATCCTAGATTTAAAGTGCATTAATTTTAATAAACAATCAAAGAATTAATACAGTAGGCCTGTGTTGTTAATCGAATGTTTTCTAACGTAAGAAAATGTCAATCAACAATGAACTATAACTATAATGACCTATTGAAGTGCCTCTTAATAGTTATTACCGTTTGTAAACTTAATAAAAAAATACACATTGTGCTCTAAAACACAATTGAATCGGTAGATTACTATGCGTTTGTAAGACTTGTTTGTAATTAAAATGGCAATTAAATGACTAATATCTTTGCTATAGAGGTGTATACTAAAAGAGTAACGATATGTTGTATACAACAACCGGTTAGTCCGCGAAACCGGAAATATTACTCGTGTATGGTTTTTTAAAATAGATATACCGGTTTCTTTGTCAAAGTTGAGCTAAATAGTGATCGATGTTTATTATTACAAGTGATATCATTACGTATTAAAACAAAACTTCAGACGTTTCGGATTTAATACATTTCTTCGTAATTAAACTTAATGTATCAGCTATAATTGTGTAAATAAATAAATAATTTTATAACCAAGAGCATTAATATTAATTAATTTGATTCATCACAAAAGACCAAGACCAAACTCCTACGAAACATAATTGGGGATTATGTAAATAAGGGGACAATACGGGTAATAAGGGATAATAACTTACAGCACGTTGGTTGTTGCCTTGCTTCATGTTTGCTGGTTGTTTTGTCTGGTCTGCTTGTCATTTTGTGTGTGGATGGTTCATGCATAACTGTGG
This sequence comes from Homalodisca vitripennis, assembly GCF_021130785.1. Taxonomy (NCBI): domain Eukaryota; kingdom Metazoa; phylum Arthropoda; class Insecta; order Hemiptera; family Cicadellidae; genus Homalodisca; species Homalodisca vitripennis. Next base: position 105,833,155 of record NC_060215.1, on the reverse strand, counting down.
ATCTGAAGTTTCATGTTAAGTCTTCAGTCTTATCAATTACACATCATCTAGAAACAATGTCAAGAAACAAATCCCTCAAAATTTAAAGCTCGTTTGAGGCGCTACCTAGTGGCCTTTGCATTATTGGAGAGCTCATGGACCAGCGGATGGACCATTGATAACGGTAGGGTCAATACCCGGGCTGCGCACTGTTAAATTGTATTGGTGAGAATTACTAAAGGATAGTTTATTTATTGTATAACTTTAGGAAGTATGAATGTGTGAATAAATGTGTCAAAATACTAGCACGTTATAGCGTAGTAGATAATAAGGAACGATAATTGCGATACATTGTTATAAAACGTCTAATACAATAAAAGATATTTCATTTCCATAAACAAAGTCTTACATTTTAATGACCTAGTTTTAACTATTGCGGCCCAACTAGAAATATTGCTGACAAATTAGACTTGACGTTAATGATCCAGTTTGATCTATTGCATCTCATTTATAAACATTGCCCATAAATTAGGCCTTACGTTAAGGATCCAGTTTGATCTATCGTGTCTCGTCTAGAATCATTGCTTACAAACCAGGCTTACGTTAAGGATCCATTCTTATATATATTCATATGGACAAGTTTACCGTAAACCAGGTTTTACATTACGGATCTAGTATTAAGAATATGCGCTAGAATAAGTATCTTACGCTATTTACAGACCAGATCACACTTTACGGATGTACACATATATTAATGGATGTATCTATAATTTTGGTGGCCAAATGCACGCATTTGATCTGCTACAATGTCCTTTATGTCATTTTCATTAAGGATATAAAAATGAATAGACGTTCGTGATTGGATGTATTTGTGATTCAATGTCACGAACCAGTTTTCTCAAGATAGCACACCATACCTACTGGCCGCTAATGACTGGTAAAGTTATCACCTTGTTTAGATAGCGTGTTAGTCTTCAGTAAAAACGGAATTAATGCATGTCTCATTTCTCAAGACTCCTAGGTTACTGAGTAATTTTAAAAATGCATAAATACTTTAATTTAATATATTTTAATAAACAGCAAACGTCGGTTGTTAAATTATATTTGTTTTAATACAGTATGAGCGAAATAAAACATAATTTAGCATAATTTTCACCTCCAGCCATATAATACGTTTCTAAAATAAAACGTTTCTATACTGACATAATTTAAATTAAGTGTTGCCGTTCGAGCAATAGTTATAAAATTACCGTAAATTGAAAAATAACAATAACAAAATCATTTTTAATAATTGTAATAACTAAACACGATGATAAGGAACACGTACGGATTGATACCAACTAAAAACCTAACAATAAAGTCAAATTGGGTCTTTTACGTTATATGACCTCATTTCTTTAATCGTTTTCTACGTTTAAAGAAGGTTAGTTTAGGTTAGGTTGGGTTAGTTTAGGTTAGGTTTGGTTAGGTTAGGTACAACAAGACACTGCGACTGCATAGGTAGACCGGGAACTGTACCAATACCAGATAAAACCGGATTTTGCGATAAGATAAGGAACATAGATTACTGGTCGCAGCCACTGATTACTGCTTACCTACTTTCATGTATTGATGTAATACAGGTCTAAAAATGTGTTCATAGCATTAATGCATCAGAGAAACACTCTTATTAAACTTAGGAAACGTTTAAAGAAATGAGGTCTTATAACGCAAAATACCCGTCAAATTAACTAGAAAAAAATACTTAATTAAAGTACCTATCATATTTACATACAAAATATGCGCGTCTGTTTGCTTGTCTGCACCAAAAGTTGAGGAATAATAGGCTGTAATGCCTGACCTATAATCCTAAACTAATCTTTAGTCTGATGCCCCTCCATTGTTTTGGCGTAGATTACTTGTTTCCATAGTATACAATTTATGACTGTATTGCACACTATAATCGTACTCGAATAAACCAAGATTTATTAATGTGTAATAATACGTTAATGTGTTATTATAATATAATTTTACCATTCAGGAATACATGTAGGCGTATGCAGATAACTCCTCCAGGTATTTGAATCCTTAATAAGCAGTTCTTATAGTAGAATTAAATAATTTTCATTGTTATGTTGATAAAATCGCGTTTCTGTACATTTAGCAGATCTGGTTTGCTCTCAGTGTTTTATAAAAGAATAATTTCTATATAAAAAGTTACTTCTACGATGAAAATACCTATCTCATTCCCATTTCCAACTACTGAATGCTTCACAACAATAGTATGATGCGAACTCACCAATTCTGCACAATAGTTATATACTCATAGCACTGGAATGTTTGCTAGCAGTAATTGCTCATTGTCTTATGCAAGCACTTGTTATGACTGTAAATCGAATAACCCAGGTGCGTTGAATGGGAGAGTAATATGTTATGTACACTGTGATTTGCATGTAGAGTTGTACAAGTCGAAGTAGCCTATTATGTCATTTAATAGAAAATTTGAAAACGACCTGATTTCAGAGGTCGGTGACAGGGAACGGATTCGAGGCAGGTAGGAGGCAGTGGCCGGTTCACTGCCAACTTGACATTGGTAGTCTTATCGCCATTCTACTGACGCTAGACTATCATGAAAGCTAGGTTATGTCAGCCGCTTTCATGTCAGCTGTTGCGTCACTTCGCCTGCCGGCCTGCCTTTAGATACGGCCGACTTGGCAACGCAAACATTGAAACATAACTTCATTGTTGACATCCGAAACAATAACAAATCGGACGACTTTCTCCCTAAACCGTCCAGACGGCGCGGCGCCGCTACTTAAATTGTGCAATCCAGTAATTAGAGTAACAAATGTTATATGTCTTAACGAAAACAAATCACATTCTCCAAAGACATTCGAAACCGACTTCCATAGTTATGAGTGCGGTATAGAGATAGATGTAAAAGTTTTGAAGGAGTTTTTTCTATAACATAATTGCGTCAGAATGTTAAAAAGCGTTAAATTAAAAGCTCCTGTAGTTTTATTTGATTTTTTTTACCATTTATAGTCTTTGAAGTGATGTTGACAGTTGCTAAATGCACATATATATGCAGCTTTTGAACTTGTTAGTTTAAAGTACAGTTTTTTGGCGATACGCAATTGAAAAAGTTTTGCATAAAATCATCACGGAAGTTTAATTTAAGTATCTGTAATACACGTTTGTCTTCAGAGAATCCTTTTCCTTTTAATTTTGCAGAGTTTAAACTCCAGGAATAAATTATTCATTGACAATAAATAGCTATTATCCGATGCTCCCCAAGCATTTTCTTCTGTAAACAGGAACTTGATAGGCATATCCTTTTTAAATGGCATACTAAGATTTCCTGACATAAGTGATTGTTATTGGAAAATACTCCTACATCATGATATAATTTAAAATATTTGGATTTTCAGTTTAAAGGACAGTGTTTCGGGGTCCTAAAGTCGTGATTGAATAAGTTTTTATTAGCATTCAAGAATTATGAATTCAATTTTCTATGCTACTGGAATAAAATTCGAGCAAATAGTTCCAACGGTTTCAATGCTACTTAAAATTATTTTGAGCCAGTGGGGAACAATCCTGAAGTCGGAGTCCATAGCTTTCTTGGTGTGACTACCTATGATGTTGGAGCCTTATGGTAATTTTGTAACGGAAGTATATTTCAGTGTTCATGCAAAATTCTAACACAGTCGTACATAGTAGCTTTTACTTAAAATAAGCACGAACATCCATTTACGACTAGGTCAAATCCCTACTAGAACATTTAGGCAGAAGTATGTCTCCTCGATGGTTTATATCTCAGCCCTCAATAACTGTGGCTGGCGAATTGCTTCATAATTGCATTTGCAATAGTGACGAGCTCGCTGTGCTCGATCGTTGTTTTTATTCCTACTGTAAATATTCCGTGCTATAACGTCGAAAAACGTAATTTCGACTATCTTACGTGCATATATTCACAATTTTGGTCGTTTAATTGAATATTGGAGTTTAAAATAATATCCAGAAATATGTGAAAACGGTTTAAATTCATCGTTGACACCATCCATTTAATGATTGCAGTGCACTACCTCTGTACACGCTTGAAATTCGCCGCTTTCGTGAAAGCCACGGGATCAATACGTTCTATATAAGTAGTACCAATCGACTCTAATATATAGAACAATTAAAGAATATAATCAATGAAACTATTATATTTCTCTTGCAATCTTACACCAGCTAGTTAGTTCCACATATAAGGCAACCAGACAAGTTATAAATAAGACGATTCTCTTTTCCCTAATCTAAAGTTTATTTCTTTATGAAAATTACTAATATTTTACACGATAGACAAATCTGTTGTTTATGCTATTTAATCCTCCACCAATAACTTTTTCTGTTCTGTTTATCTAGTTGTTTATACGTGTTAATTTAATCTATGATTTCTAATGTTTCCAATTTTATTTTTTAATTGTATTATCATGTTATGTTATAATTACATATTCGTATTATGTTTATGGGCTAGAAAGTAAGTTCTTATATAGATACATATTTGTTGTGTTTAACCCATTAATTGGTTTAGATGGTCAAAATGGCATCTTTCAAAAGACTACCAAAACAAAAAAACTACCAAATCGAACTTTTATTTTGTGAACCTATCGACCGATAAACAAAGTGACCTAGAATTCAACAACTCTCTGTAGTGTGGGGAAAGAGAACTGCAGTAAGCGTAGTGAGTATATTATTTGCAATACTTTGGTGTTCTATACTTGGCGCAAAGAGAGAAAGCGTTGCATTTATGCGTTATATATTTACTATTTTCCATGTAAGCCAATACAATGTTCAATTTGGGAGCTTCTGAAACATGTCCAATGTCTAAAATTGTATTAATTTAAGGAGTTTATTTATGTTGCAGCAACATGATTGCATTCTTATTACATTGCGCTAATTACTCACAGTAATTGTTTTATTTTAAGTTTTTTTAATATAAAAGACTAAGGCAAATAGAGTCTAAAAGCTGCCATTTTAGGTCGGGCTTTTCAATGTTTTACCTTTGATTATATAGGGTTTTTACGTTGACAAACTTAAAAATATTACTTATAATATTTATTAACTGATGTGTAACGGTTTTGACACTATACAATTTCGATTCCCAACACAGCTGACGGTTAATGTCAATTTCTAGAGAAAATTCTCTTATCGATTTCAGGGAAATCTCGGTTATGTACTTATACCATTCAAATTTGTCCTCCTGGATGAGTTTTATTTACTTTTGTTTGTTGAAGGTTTGTTAAATTGTGTGTGTTCTGGGTGTTTTAACTTCGTCGATCCATGTTAGAAACAATGGATACTGAGATATTTGTCTTGAAAAATTAGTGACTTAAATGTATTAAAAGATGTTGGAACTGTTTCGAATTCAAAACGTTGGTTGTAACTTTAAATGGACTTGAGCTAACTTTTATGTTGATTTGGCTGTTTTATATATTTTGAAATGTTTGCCCCGTTCAAGGCTTTATTTATAATAATAAGCATATGCTACTATCAACACAGCTTAAAAGTATATACTTTCACTAAAAATGTCTCAGAGGAGAGTGCGTATATCCTTCTTTCCTTAACAATACATTATTTATATATCCTATCCTAAGTTTTGCCTTCCCCCCTAACCTATATTTATCCCTACCATTATGAAGTACATACACCTTTTTTATCCACTTTGAACTTTACACTTCTTTCTGTTTGGCTAAACTTCATCTAACTTGAAACAGTTTCAGCTGAATCAATGAAGGTATAATACCAAAAATGTTGACCTATAAGTATTTTGTTTTGTTCCAGCTGTTTGCCAAAATACCTGCCAAAGCCCGCCTCAAAGTCGAAGCCATAGAGGGCGACTGCGCCGTGCCTGGCCTAGGGCTCTCGGACCAGGACCGTTGTCTCCTCGTATCAAAGGTCCATATAATCATCCACGCCGCCGCAACAGTCCGCTTCGACGAGAGACTCTCTATAGCCGTCGACATCAACGTCAGAGGCACACGAGAAATGCTTGATCTGGCGAGAGAGATGCCTGGACTCAAAGTAAGTCGCTGAACACATCAATTCATTAATTTCCTCTTAATTCTTCCTAATAACACAACCTCTTCATTAATTTGGAAGTAATACCGCATCAGATGTTGCAATCCAAGAACATTGCACAAACTGATAATTGACTTACGAAAGACCACTGGAATGTAGACAAATCATTGAGGGTGCAAGGCAAACACCAACATAGTCCAAATTTTGTATATTTTTGTATCTTGGTTGTATATAACGATGTTACCAAGTAAAAAGTACTAAAAAATATTCCATTCGGTTTAAATTAATTAATTTGTTAACACTTTTTTTGACTTTTTTGTTTTTTTCCTTGTGTTTTGTGGATAGCTCATATTGTCATCAGCTGTTATGTCCGCTTTTGCCAGATCCACTTGTTGGTAGACTTTATTGTCCTTCGGTACCTATGTCTGCTGTAATAATTTGTGACTGTATTGGTTGTTCCTCTGGGCGCATTGGCGTGTAAAAATTACTACAACTATTTCAGATAATCTATAACTCTGAGCTATCCATTACCATACTAATCTGAAACGTTTGGTAATTAAGTTCTGTTAATTTTTCCTCCGCGCCCTTCCAATGGAAGATACAGCCTCGTAATAAATAGAAGGATAATTATAATTAAATATTTATTGTCTAGGTAGTTCTAACATTAACTTTTTCAAATCAATATTTATAGAAAAACATTATATTCTAGGAAGAATATAAAGAGAAGAATTTGTGATCTTTAAATTACAGGATATACAATGTTATAGGTGACATACTGTATAGTAATATATATATATACGATATACTATTTTCAAATTCGTATAGTAGAGCATATCTTGGATTTTATATTGTGTTCATTAAACATTATTTCTAATTACTAACATTTTACTCTTTTCCTCATTCACAAACCAAAGAACATGCTCAGAAATAATCCATTATTGAAAACATTTCTAAGCATTTTTGAAAACAGATATTTTATCAAAGAGCTCAATTAATTGTTATTTAAAATTTTTGTTCTCTAAATGTTCTAAGTTACTCAAAATTTGTATAGGCTTTTGTACACGTGTCAACCGCCTTCGCCAACTGCCATCTTCAGCAAATAGAGGAGAAGTTCTACCCTCCGCCCACTAGTTGTGAGAATCTCAGCCAGCTTACCCAATGTGTCCAGCCCGACTTGCTAGATCAGATCACCCCTCAGTGAGTATTACCAACAATATTAGTACAATCACAGTACTCACTTCATGCATTTAAATATTCTGCCACTAAAGCCATCTAAACCACCACCAATTAAGGCATCAGCACCATTTAGAGAAGACTTCTAATTCATAATTTCTTATCCATAATATAGACGTTTTTCAATTCATTCCAATTATTCAAATACCAGCACATAACACGTGAAGCCCCTTTTCAAAAATAATCGTGCTAGGTAATCGAGAAACGTTATTTTAATTAGTTTTATTATTATTGGAGTAAAGAAGAAGAAAAACATTTAATCTAATTAATTGCAAAACGGAAAATTAAGCTGATATTGTTTGGTTTTGAATACCTTTTTGTGGTTCAGTTCTTTGTGAAGCACGTGTCATTGTAATGGAACTGTTACTACGTTAGGGGGGAGTGCGTGGATTCAGCCAGTTCCGGTTCTTCAAGGTTAGCCGCACCGGAGATTGATGATAAAATTCACTCAGGCCGCACTCATTTGATGTGAACATTTGTAACCTGTTTTGAATAGAAAGAAGTTTTTTCTGTAACCGCAATGTTTCGGCACATTGTGTTGTTCACACGCTATACTATCTTATCTATACTCCCCGCTGTCTTATTGACACGCTATGCGATGTCATTAATATCTTACACGAACTTGTAAATAAAGAACGCTGTATAATCTTGTCCACATGTTACACAGTATTTTATACTGTATACTTTCTGATACACACGTTTTATCTACCTTATTTACACGCTACCCGGTTTCATCCACAGGTTATACAATCGTTATAACGCTAGCACTACAAAATATAACGTTGTATACTTGTCACACAAATTATCCATACTCCTACCGTCACATCACACGATATCTAATCTTATCTCTACGTTACAGTATCTTATACATACGCTATACTATCTTATCCATACTTACGTAATATTTTTATACACTATACTACATGATACACACTATCCATCTTATTCACAACTGCGTCATCCACACCCACAGGTTGTAACGATAATTTACACACTAACGCTATAGATAATGACGTTTACTTGTTGAATGTACACAGGTGTTTCCAGTTCGTTTACTCTAACCGATTTTCGTACTTTTTACAACGTCAATATAATTCATTCATCCACATGATTTTGTTATGGTTATTTTCGATCTGTTTTATTTCATTAGGTCTTAGCTGTTAAATCTATAACGAGTTTTATTCAGTTCTTCTTACGGATTTTATTTGTAATTTTGTTAACTAATTGTATTAAACTGAAAGCAATTACGGCTAAACGATGACCTCGACTCTCGTAAGTAGACTATTTATATGGTTCCCAGTTAAATATAAATCAAAAGAAATATTTTAAATATATGCTATACGCGTATATAGGATTGTACTTAAGCCAGACTGCATACGATTACATTTAAACATTTAAAGTCAAGATTACTATCTGTGTGTAGGGTTTTCATTAGAAATTATTAGTTACATATAACCCCTACAGGGTAAAATTATTAGTATCAATAATACAACCTACATGTTGGTATACATCTAAAACTATTATAATACAATACACACTACAATAAACCTTGACATCTTACTATAAATTTTGATATGTTAGGACTGTCTCGGAGCAAACTTTATTTTAGTCCATAACAACAACTTTACACCTTAAACACTTTCAATCTTTTATTTTTGGCCGTATAAGTACAGGAGACATCTTAATCGGTTATATGATTATTACACATTTAAACACTTTTTCGTTTTTATACTGTTATCGGTTGTTATTTAAAAATCTCAAAACATTATTTACTCCATTGTTTGAACTTTTACCAAACGTATACACTTACCTTGGAGCATTGGTTTCACTCATATAAATCATATATTTAGAATGAGACACCCTCTCATACTTCTATGGGACAAAATAAACACGTAAAAGTGTGTGGTTGATATGGGGTAAAATTCAGGTCGTGCAGTTTCCTTTGATGTAAAGGTTAACTTATGTACTTAGGTTCGCAGTTCTTAAGTACTTTCCATAATCTGAGATTTGTAGTTTATATATATTATAAGTGCGTCTTACTACAGCTTATAGGTCAAGTCCCAAGAGTATTTAAAACTGAAATATTAGAACAATATCTTTTGAATAGTGGCTCAAGCGAAAGTATGATGTAATTTCAAGCCAAACCGGTGTAACTCATGTCAACAGAGTGATTAGTTATAATATTGACAAGGTATATAACTAGAAATCAAAATTTGTGATTTCTGATCAAAGTATGATATGTTTTTACAGTTATAGTAATCTATATCGTAGTACTTTTATAGTTTCCAAAGATTAACAGAGCGCACTGTTTGATATCTTAGTATAATTTTATGCTGAGAACTAAGATAAAACAGTTGCGAAAAATGAAAAGGCGTGAAGCTTAGTTATGATTATTTCACGTAACTGATCCTATACAGTGGACGTGAATACAATTAATTATATTCGGCGTGTAACACATTCCAGTTGGCAAATTTGATAAGTTTCGAGCATCAAAACAACACATCAAAACATCATAGTTTATTTTTTGGGTGATATTTGCCCGTATATACAGTGGACGTGAACACAATTAATTATATTTGGCTTATAAACACATTCCAGTTGGCAAATTTGATAAGTTTTGAGCATTCTGTACAAGAGGTCTAAAGTTCAAATCTCATGTGAGTTCGGATAAAATCTTGATAGGTTTGGACAGGTTTATTAAAACTGTATTAGGACTGTCCCTTAATTACGTAACGCAAAATTTGGATTTTTCAAACCCACCTCACCTTGTTGTAACGGATTTGTAACGGTAACACAAAACTCCCTCAATAATGACGTAACACTGCCACCAAATACCCCTCCCATGGTTAAATTATTATACAAATTGTGATGTAATAAAGACAATTTTAAACTCCAAAGTAAAACGTGATTTATTAATATAAAACTAGCATTCCTCAACTGTGGAACATAGTTCTGAACCGTTCGCTGTTTCTTCTGGGTATATGCATTTTTGTAATTAAATATCGACGATTGAAACAGTTTTTCCCCGTGTAATTTTTTAGACATTTTAAATAAAATTTAGATGCAACCACAACGTAGCAAGACGATCACTACACCATCACATGGCATGGGACTTATTGTACTGTTAAGGCAATATTATACGGACCGAAAAGCCGCGATACTGCCCGAATTAACCGTGACTATATTGGCAGAATTTGGTGTGTCAAACTATACGAGTGTTTCTTTATGCGGACGGAACACTCATCCATGTTGTTTGAAGTCATTATCAAAATGGATGTGAGGTATTATATGTGGTAAAGTGTTGAACTGCATAACTTGAACCCAACATTCTGCATTTAATTTTTAATACTATATTTCTTGCAGCTGGCAATACAGAGCTGGTTGGTCCTCCTCCACAGTAAATTCTCTGTATCAAACATAATGTGTTATGAATAAAGTGGAACAGAACGAGATAAAACAACTATAACCTTCGGCGTGTTGTGTTTGGCCCATGGTCCAATCCTAAAGATTCTGCTTGGAATGTTGCGTACCAACGTTCTGCTAGTATTCGGCTCGTATAGTCAGATATGAGGGCTTCAGCTCGCCGAATTTTACGCGTCACTTGACGTAAATTCCACCTCTCCGCTTGTTAAAGCGTTTGTTGGCATGGAGAAGGTATCCTAGGTCCTGACAGTCAAGCTTTTCTGCTGTTGACTTGCGTTCGTGGGTTTTTCTGTTCGTGTAGTATTTCACTTACAACTGAGCGCTTGAGTGAGAGAAACAGTTTCTCCAAACTAAGTTTTAATCGAACGCTATCAACGTTTGGCTTGAACATGAAAAACTCCCAATCAGAAAAAAACGCTTGACACAAAGAGATTAAAACAAAATGTTTGCTATTTAAGGAGGCATTCAGACTCTTTCTGTTTGCTTTTAAGGGAGGAAAGTATAATAATACTTTAAAATCCTTGAGTGGAACCAGGCAAATTTTGTGAACAAATTCAAGCAATTAATAATTGAGGTTTAACAGTTACGAAAAACCTCCCACCGTCCCCAATAACGGTGGGTAACGCTACCGAAATTCCCCCTTCCACCCTGGGACGTTACGTAATTTAAGGACGACTACTTACTTCAAAATATATTTAATGTATAAAGGAACACCCGCGAAAATTTACTACCTATAATTGTTTACCAGACGATGAGCTGTGTGCTAGCATGAATTACTATACTTCCTTATCTCAAATCTTTGGTCGAATTGTTCTAATAAGTTGACAGAGCAAATGTTGGTTTTATGGCACCTGCAAAATCTTTAATTTTAGTCTTAGCTGTGTTAACCAATTCAATTTTGACCTAACTACAAGACTACAAGATTGTCCACGTACTGTCCTCGAAATTAATGTGTTCAAGATAAGAAGGCGTAAAGAGATTATCAATTAATGAAATGATTATTGATCAGATAAAAAACTGTGATATTTGAAAGAACGCAGCATTTCATAAACGTCTGCAATTTTAAACGCGTTCTGTTTTCAGTGCAGGTCAAGGTCATACGACTCGCTGATTAGCAGCTGTTCAAACTAACGCGCAGTGTACGTTCTCCCCCTGGCTGAGAAAATTAGGAAAACTCACTACAGTAGAAGGCTTAACAGACCCCGAAGAAAAGCAATCAACCCGTGTTTAGTAATTTTTTCCACTGGAAGTTGTGAAATGTAAAACTCGTGTATCCCTAGCCGTGGCGAGTAGTAATCGTTTCCGCTGGCGGTTTCCAGGTATTGGATTCCAAAACAAGGTGTGTTACAGTATGAGTTGTGACTGGGTGAGGAGAGACAAGGTCTTTGACTCACGAAGGCCATGACATAACCTCGCCAGTAGTCGAGCTTGGCGCGCGCGGGGAAAGTAGAGATGACTAGAGAGAGAGGGAGATTATGTCAACAAGCAAGGCATCAGCTGACCGTGCTCCAGTTGTAATCTTATAAACAAGTATTTCAAGCACGTAAATAACCAGTTGTTGATCAACCGAAAAATGACAGTTATTTTTTACTTAGTATATTAGCCAATCTACTTGCTTCATATTTTGAATGTCATAACCATTAACGCCTCATTCTCTGTGATAGACATGCGAGAACAAAATGAACATCGCTGTAGCATAATCCACGGTTGCTGTCGAAAATGCCAAAATACGTTCGTGCCACCCTCAAATTAGTTTTTGGTTCGAATATTTAAAAAATGTAAAGTCCCTTAAATGTAACTTTCCTGGAAAAAAAGAAAATTTGTTCCGGAATTACAGGCATTTAAAGTAGAAAATCCAAGCAATTATGTAACCAAGCCCAAGTATGGCTGAAGGTGAAAATGTGAATTTTTAATAGTGTTTATATGAGGTTTATCTACTCCTAAATTCTGCTTCAAATGCAATATCCTGGTGCAATGAAAAAATGTTCTATTTTCAACGATATTTTTAAAGGCTGTGGCCAGAAAATAGAAAGTTTTGTTCAACAGTTTTTCAGAGTTTGCAAGAACATTTTCAATATCCAATGTCAGCAAAAGTAATGAGTGTCATAGGAAACTTTCTACTCTAAAAATTTAGTTAAGGATTTGATAACAAATTGGATATGGGGTTTAATATGAATTAGAACAGTCTAGATTAAATTGTAATATAATTTCAATTCAATTCTGATCACGTTTGCACTAGGGTGAAAAAACCTGATTAAGATTCTGATCAAATTTGGATCTGATTTATAAAATGTAATCAGATTTTGGTCAAGTTTAAATTTTTATTGAGATTAAATCCACTGTAAATTTAATATGCATTCTTTTAACTTTAGTAATGTTCTTATCCAAATTTACTACATAGCACCAACACTTCTGAGTGGAATAAATTTCACGATATATATTTAAATCCTAATTTTGTCCCAAACACAGAAGATAGTCCGTCAGACACCAAAACATTTCCAAGAAAGGCATATGAACTAGCATTTACAAATTTACAAAATCCAAGTAGCTAATTTGATTTTTTTACGGGATTGGATTTACATAAATAATGAAATAACATTTTTCAATGTCAAGCCATCTTTTACCCTTTCTCCCTAATGAATTCATTGAACCTTCCTGTTCAATGTTATGTTGAACTTATGCATTACTGAATATTCATATCGCCTAAAATAGTTATATACGTTTTTAACGGTCCCCTCTAAGAAACAAAGTGACTTTATCATAAGGTATGCCTACTAAAAAATTACAAGGATGGAAATTAAATGTATTGTTGTATTCATCTCAATTATTACGTAGAATAAATAATAGTTACAGGTTAAATATTTGGAAAATTTTTGACACTAATTTCTTATTTAATACACACTTTATAACTCCATAAGAAGCAAATTGGGTAGAAGTGGATATTATTCAATCTTCTATACAAATTTGCATTCCAGTTTAAAACTTCATTGCATTATTTTTTAGATTTTTTTTAAAATCTGGTTCTTAATTTGAAACATTTAACTTGTAAAAATTGTTACAGTCGGGAGAAATAGTGAGGACTGGGAAATGATGTTACAAAGACCGGAGTAAGACACAGAGAATTGCAGTAGCTTTGCTATTCAGGCATCGTTGCTGCAAAGTTAATTATTGTTCACATTTACTCCATTTAAAATAAATAAGTATTTTAACCAATAAAAGCAAAATTCACATTTCCTTTCCATACCAAGTACAAGAAGTAATTAATTAAACACTTTTGCCTAATGGAAATCGTAATCAAACAACTCTTTGTGAAATAAAAGTTATTGTTTTTCTATTAAGTCTCGTTAACTTTTATACCGTAAGAGTTTGGAAGGCAACTGTTGGCAAGTAAACCTGCACAACAATCAGATTGCAAGAAGTTTTCACTGTAGTTTATGTACTTACTAAATGTGCTGCAATATAGCTTTTTCTAATCTATTTTATTGAACACTATGTTCACTTCTATGTGCGAGGCATACCCATAAGTGTACTGAGACTCTCACGGCCGGAAGGACTTTTTTCGACATGTTGGCTAAGGAGCCATGTAGCCAACATTCCTCCCCTCCATATCGAGACCGGTTCGTTCGAGGTCAGTACGTTGAGAACTGTCGATCTGACAAAACGTTTCGTGTAAAATGTTAATCCGATCTCCCACCAAGTGCGATATACGCGGTTTCATCCCTTATCTCGTTTGGAATGAAAACACCAACCACCTCTCGTTTGGTTGAGGATTATAATGAGGTAAAAACTTTATAGTTCCAAACAATGGAGTGAAGAAATTTATCTCTATGGACTTTGTACCGTCCAAATAACTCTTGCCTAGCCTCCACTCGATTCAACTTGTGTTGGTCTGTCAACTGTTTTTGGACCTACCTTGTCGACATTTTCCGATATCCGAGAGTTTCTGTGATGGTTTCATGTAGCAGTGATTTGGAGATTTGCAGAAATATCGTAGAAAATCATCCACAGTCAATCTGTGACCGTTACGGTGCGCATTTTCAATTTTTTTCCAAAATTTCAGTCACAATTGAAGGTCTTCTGCTCCTCTTGCACAGTCATAAAACAATTTTTAAACTCGAGACTCTATTTGGGCACATTTGTACTATCCATATCTTTATCACCATATGGAGTTTTTACCTCATTATTGCCTCAACGGCAATTGTTCTCATCCAAACGAAATAACAGATGACGCCGCGTATTTCGCACTGGGGGGGGGGGGGAGATTGGATTGACATTTTTCACGTAACATACTGTCAGATCGACAGTTCTCAACGTACTGAACTCGAACCGGTCTCGTTGCGGAGGGGATGAATCCGGCTACATGGCAGTGTAGCCAACATGTCAAGAAAAATCCTTCCGATCGTGAAAGCCTCAGTACACTTACTAGTACAATAAGAGTAAGATCATAATTGAATCAAATATGTTTCTACATGATCAATAATGATATTTTTCTGGGCCATAACGATTTTAGACCACAAATAAATGTAAAATGGTTGCACCTCTCAAAGGTGACAGGTGACGTAGCTTATAGACTGTGCAGTGTTTGGGTTTAAGAGGGCGCTATGAGAACCTCCTCACCCTTAACTTTTTTTTGCTGGTAGAATATATTTACTGTTTGATCAAAATATAATTTAACACATCTTCCCATATGTAACATCTATTTCAATAATATTAGGAATAAATATTTAAAGACGATTATTCAGGCAGATCTATAGCTTTTGGTATTAGCCATGCGGTACTACTTTTAACAAACTTTGAATAGTATATATTTCAGGTTGGACATAAATAAATCACAAATATTATAGTACAAAAATATTGCCTCCTGAAAGTAATTGAAAGTCTAAGTTTTAAATGTAAAAATTCAAACTCGATTTGTAGGGAAGGACCTGTGTTTCACCAGTGCAGATATTCTATACCCTGTGACTCCTAATTCTCACCCAAGTTTGGCTTTCATACTCAAAGTGAATTCCCTGTGCACACCAATGGATGTTTGGTCAAACCTATAATATGAATGTTTAGATTTGTTTAGTTAAGGAAGCTAACAGGAAAAAAACTTTTCCCGTACATAAACCAGGTTTTCCAAAAGACTTTCCAGCCAGTAAAGAATAAGTTCTGGCAATGCCAGCATAACATCAATAATCTTCAATAATTACTACTGGGTTTGTCTAGGCACCTGTTAAAGATTAAAGATGTAAACTGTGGTAATATTGTGACATTCCTGTCCTTCCTTGTATTCTTGTTAGGTCCTCGATCTGTTACATTTTTGGGCCTACTCTTTATGTTCAGTTATTTCAGACATTATGGAGGTCCAATCTTGGGAGAATTGACATCAAAGATTAATTTAGGAAAAAGGAGAGAGGCAGATGTCTGCTCAATATTTTGTGTGAGCGGGAGCTACAGGTACAGTCTTATTAATTTGTAAGAGAGGGAGAGACAGATGCCTGCTCAATATTTTGGAAGATGGGAATATACAGATACATCCTTATTAATTATGAAGAGACGGAGAGACATATGCCTGCTCAATATTGAGTGAGTGCGGGAGATACAGGTGCATACTTATTAATTTGGAAGTGATGGAGAGACAGATGCCTGCTCAATATTTTGGAAGATGGGGATATACAGATACATCCTTATTAATTATGAAGAGACGGAGAGACATATGCCTGCTCAATATTGAGTGAGTGCGGGAGATACAGGTGCATACTTATTAATTTGGAAGTGATGGAGAGACAGATGCCTGCTCAATATTTTGGAAGATATGGAGGTAAAAGTGCATCTTTATTAATTTGAAAGAGGGGGAGAGACAGATGTCTGCTCAATATTTCGGGCGGTAGACGAGCGCTGAGTACTGGGTATAAAATAATTTATTCGTTATCTATATAACTATTTCATGTCTTATTTTGTTTTCAAAGAGATTACAGAAACTTAAATCCAACAAACTAATCTCTTCTCTTCCCTTTTGATTGAAAACCCAAAATAACAAAAAATTAAAACTGTCAGTTGAATCTTGTGAATTTCATCTCTTGATAATTAAAATATCCAATCTTCTGTTGTTTGGAAGAACAATAATATACCTGAATATAAAAACATTTAGATGTGAGCTGTAGTTACTTAATACCCACATTTTATCTCTTTCATTAAACTAAAACGTGTTCTCTATTTCCAGCTTCTCATATCAGAGGGAGAAAGTAAAAAGTGATTTTAGGGAGGAAATATAGATCTTGAATGGGGCTGTTAAGCTAACCAACCACTGTATACCACAAGGTAATTTATATTCTCCTGTTACAGGATCCTGGACAAGTGGCCCAACACTTATGTTTATACCAAGTCTGTGGCAGAGGACCTAGTCCTACGGTACAGCAAGGGGCTCCCAGTAGCGGTTTTCAGGCCAGCTGTCGGTCAGTTCAAATATATATCTACTTCTATATACTTATTATTTAACACAACATTAATTCATTGTCTTTCATTTTTAGTTCATCTATAAAAAATATTAGTAAAAACATACATTTTCTAACACCTTTAAAATAAATAGTAAAAAAGGAAACAACCATAAAATAAGAAACTAATTATTATGGCAGTTATATGATGCTGTTTGTATTGTGTTTTTTTTAGATTTCCCAAGTATTACGTATAGTTTTAGGCAAAGAAATATTTTTTAAAGAGTAATTTAGGATTTAAAAAATCTATTATAAAATGTATATAAAATAAATAAATAAATACATTTAGTTTTTAGCTTTTAATAATGTTATTCTAAAGTATATTTATACTCTTTTGAAATTTTATTGCAGTGAAAATAAAATGTACTTGGTTATGTAAATTAATTGATATAATTGCTTTTATTTATCAAATATTTACTTATAATTGTACTAACACATGGTATGATTAAACAGGATTATCTTTGATATTAAACTGCAGATAATGGAAACATTATCAACCACACAAAAGGGATATATATTTCTCTTTGTAATTTTTTGTATTAAAACTCCCTATATAAAAACCCTAAAAATGTCATTTCTGTAATTTATTAAATTTTTATAATAAATAAAACAGCATAACTCTCTCAATTAATTTGATGTTTTAGTTGTAGTGGTTTAAAATTTCTATGGATTTATTTAAACGCCTTCAAGAAAAGGAATGCAATGTTGTTACATATCTGTATCGCACTAGTCGAATAGCTTTTGTGAAGGCGTGATGAAGAATTAAATGGTTTAAATCCATTATGATAGTGTCTAAAACAAGAAAATACCATTTAAATTTTGTTGAAAATAAGATAAAAATTAAACATTATAATAACTCAATTTCTCTTTGAAAATTTAAAACTCTAATATAGAATCTGTCCCTATCCCTTAAGCATAACTTACTACCTATAGTCTGCGCTTCTAATGAAAATTTTTTTAATAATAGTGTCAATCAACTAAATAATTACTTGAATTAAATAAGATTTATTTTGAGTACATTGTGAATTGAAAATGTTATTATTTTTAACTTTTGAAAGAAAACTTTGAAAAAAATGTTGGAAATTGCTTATTTAACATGTACAACCTAGAAAAATATTATTTAATTTAAATTTCAAAAATGTCTATTAAATTAGTATAAGTAGATTAATGTTTCTGTAACCAAACTTAAAATCACAGTTGGTTGTTAGATGATTTATAAAATTATATAAAATGGATCTCCTTTCAAATTCTTGTTCAACAATATTATTGAAATTTAATTTAGGAACCATGAAATTAAAACTGTGATAAGAGTCCTTAACAAGGTATTATTTTTAAGAAATGAAGCAGGTTTATAAAATATTTCAATGAATGTTTTTTGTAATTTATTGATCACTAAAATTTGTCTGATCAACTAAATAATATTTGTGAATACAATTATTTAAATTCTTTTAAATGGACATTTATTAAGTTTTTATAATTTATCAAAAATGCTATGAATGTTACTGCAGTTGCCCCAGATAAAAATTTCTTTTCCTGGGTTCATCCTTTGATTATGAATTTTTTCTGTACATATTAATGTTGTATCATCATTTATTTAATTTTTATGCTTGGAGAGGAAAATAAATAATCATGACTGGAGACAATAAGAAACGTATTTGAAAATCTTGGCATTGCTGCAGTTTTTATAAAAATACCATATAAAAAAATACATGAGTGATGATATTTCATTACCACGTGTTAAAGTACAGTGTTCATTTTTATTTACCATGGGTCAAACCATGTGGGTATATCATATAATATATATTTTAGTTATTCTCTTGGCTCAGTAGTCTCCTGTGATGTGTTTGCCTGATGTGCATACTAACACAAATATGTATTAAAAACTCATATTATTACCTAAGTAAGCTAATATATGATATCTAAAATCACATGAGAGGATGAAAAAAGAAATAAACATGGACACATTGGAATGCCTTCAGTTCTTCGCAATGAAAAGTCAGTTCATGTTCTATGGACACACATGAATTTATATTTGTTTCTTTCTCCTAAATGGCTAGGAGTTTAACATTTATCAGATATATCCTCCCTCCCCAATCATATGACCAAATTATTACTACAAGAAAACAAAAAACTAAGTCCATCTCCATTTATAAAAACAATCTGACTGGTCCTTATACAATGGTGGCCTTTTAAACCTGGAAATTACACTTGAGTTAATTTATATGTACAAAAAGTATTATTTTGACCTCAGGAATATTTCCTAGAAGTGTGCCACACAAGTTCAGATACAACTTATAACACAAACATTGTCTGTCATAAACACAATTAGCCAATTCAAACGCTTCTAACACAACACCAAGCTACACTGCAATTTTAATTAGTACATTTATAGGTAACCTAAACAAATGAAATAATCTTTTTTGTATCGTAGTTTTAGAAATCAATATTAACTCAGCAAAGAATTAAAACTTGCTGGTAATAAAGTATAACTGATTAGGACAGGACACAAATTTCTTCTTGTAAGGACAGGTTTTCAAATTGAGCAAAGTAATAAAATTATGAAAAACTGTGAAAAACCCGTTCTTGAAAAGAATGTTTTCCCTTGATGATGACTGTATTGATATGCTGGATTGTAGTAAACATGATTTGTATCCTCAGCAGAAGCTTTTGCTATAAATAACAGGGCAAACATAGAGATTGGCTTAAGAATAAGGGATGAGGGAATACTGAGTGATGTGTGTGATGTGCAGTGGTGGCTACCAACTCGGAACCTATCCCAGGGTGGATAGACAACCTGTACGGAGCCACAGGAGTGGTGGTGGGCTGTGGTACAGGGGTTCTACGTACCCTCCAGTGTGACTCTTCAGTCTCCGCACAGATCGTCCCAGTAGACATGTCCTGCAGTGCCATCATCGCTGCCACCTGGCATGTCGCCAACAGGTGAGTACTCCACAGTGTATGGCTGGCTGCATCACCAGTACTGGCGGCCATCTTGTTTAAAGACCCATATGAACAATGTTAAACTTTAAGCGCATTACGATCTTATTTTATTCGTAGAATCATGGGAGGTGTCATATTTTAAAGATATGGTCAATACGCATCCAAACGCCTTTTACTTTTTTCAACATTGTTATTGGAAAAATTTATTAGGAAAAACCCTTTTTCCTAGTAGGAATCTTTTTCCAAAAGTAAAACACATGTGTATTTTGTTTCAATAAAATCTCTGAAATGGACAAACTAAGAGGGGTTTGTATGTGTATTCATCATACCTTTTTGATCTCTCATACCCCTACTAAGGGCGTAAAAGTGCATGAGGCATTGCTCTTAAGGGGAAAAATCAAGGTAATTTCTTTGCAGCCAGTCCTTAATATTCTAACTTGAACATCAGGAGATTTCAACTGTATTCTTAACTGTCTTCCCATAAATTGTAGGAAAAGATCTAACGAATATAGTTTTAGCGTTCAGAGAATGTATCCGATTTGGAGTTTCTTGATAAAATAAGATACATTTCATCATAATATGGGTCCATGTACCTGTGCTTATTACCTAATTAACACTTTTAGGATGAGCGGGCTATATATAGTCATCAGCTATCTGTAGCCAGCTTTTTGTTTTATTTATAATTCATAAAATATCGTAAAATCATGATTAACAAATATACTCGTACTATGACTTTTTTGCAAATATTTATGTATACAGTAGGTAGTACATATATGTCATCTATATCTTTTTCACATTGAATTATGCTGTCGCATAACCTCACTCCTACTGTCATCAGACAGGCGATTGTGTTGTGTATTTGGTTGTAATTTTGATTTTATCCTTATTTTGCATCCAATAAACATCAAATTTTGTACTCTTATAGAGAATAAACTAAGATTATGAAGATTGCTTTTCCCACAGTAAAATTGTTTTGAGTTTTATAGAAAACTAATAGCAAACAAAGACAAAGTAATTTTTTTAATGTTGTCAACCAAATTATTGTTAAATAATGTTGCATTATAGACAATTTTATTGTGCTGCATATAGGATAAAATGCAGCAATGCACAATGCAAGCATATGGTTGTAGTTTATGAACATCTGGCCAAATACTTCATCATTCATATTTTGAAGTTCTTTATCTAAGAAATATGTTCAGTAAAAAACTAATTTTAAGTCACATTTGAGCAATTTTAGTATATATTTTTATTATATTAGATCAACTGCATTGTTACAAAAATTCTTGCTTCAAAGTAACAAGATTTATTTTTAATATTCCGTTAATTTTAATTAAAACTGTGAAACACAATTTAAATTATCTCTTTTTATAAAGTCTATTTTATGGATACCGTCAGAAATATTTTATTTTATAAGTCTTTAACCAGTTATATTTATTAATGAGTCACATCAATTTAAAGATTAAAGGCTCAACAATTTCATCAAATTGCCACTGGAACCCACTAAAAATTATAGACACCATCGCTGGCAACAGTGGTAGTTGTAAATGAAATTCCTGTTCTTTCAATCCATCCATCATCAGACATAACACTAAACAAAGAATGGCGACTTTGAAAATACCACACATCACATCTGCCTAAATATTCTCTCAACAAAATTACATATTGTTTTCATGGAAAAATACAATTGAAACTGAACACAATCAACATCCCAAACTAGAATTACCACAACTATATAGTATTATGCAAAGTAAAGTATTTGGTAGTAAAATTGCACATGACGAGAGAGGTTTTGTAGCATATTATAATTGTGTTTTTAGTCTGAATAGAGTTTTCAGATAGAAGGGTCGCTATGGTAAAGAAATTATGACCAATTTATTTGACGGAAAGTTTCAGCTATTTGTTACCATTGCAAAGTTTTCCTTCTGACAAATCATTTATAGGAAGGTATCATTTCGATTTTTAAGGGTTAGATTTACATGCGTTTTGATAATTATGAAATAGAAGCTGTAATAATTAGGATAGCGTTTAACACAAATAAATAGAAAATGCTTTTTTAACACATAAATTTTTATAAACATTACTATGAAGAAATTTAAGATTGTACTGTAACACGCATTACAGAAATATCTGTTGCTTTGTATTCCCTCTCTAATGTTTAGATTCAATGAGTTTTGGAATCAAGAGTTATTTAGTTTCTCATACTGTAAAATTAATATAGATCCTACATAGCGTGTTAGCTGTTAATGATCTAAGAAAAAAGCGTTCTTAAAAAGTATAATTTAAAAACCCAGTAAAATTTACGAATTTAATTATTTTTATATTAATTTTTTTTTAATTGGTGCACATAATCAGAATTGAGCTTGAAATCCGAAGACGATTAATGTGATGTACTTATGAGTAATTTTATTTGTAGGCATAGAAAGCTGAATTAGTGACAATAGAAATTGTAATTATCTTTGTTAATTCCAGATCCAACAAAGATTCAAACCAGAACATCTCAAAGGAGGAGCCAATGGTGCCTCCAATATTCAACTATGTACCTTCGGCAGAGAGACCAATCACATGGGCAGACTTTATGTCTCTCAGCTACACACATGGTCTACAGGTGCCACCCCTCCAGACCATGTGGTATATCTGCCTTACCCTCCATACCAGCTGGTTCATGAACAAGTTGTTTGTGGTGCTCTTTCACTTCCTTCCCGCAATCATCATCGACCTCATTGCCATGCTCTTTGGGAAACGTACAAAGTAAGTACTATGAAGAGTCTTACTGATAACATGAGTTCGGTTTTCAGGTATTTAAATTAAAGAAAGGTTATGTCTTTGAGAAAGAAAACATTGTGACTTGATTTTGTTCTCTTGGAGCTCAAAATAATATCGTGGTTACCAGTGGAATAACTGGCTCCATGTAAAAGTTCTATCCGTTTTTATGTACTCTAAGGACAAGAATCTGAGAAATTGCACTTAGTCCTAAAAGGACCTTTGCACTGCATCTGGAGTTACAGGATATTCTGGAGGAGTAAAGTTTGTAGTAGGGTCGAGATCCATGAGGAGGGATTTTGGACATTAATGTCTCCTTGGAAGAAGGGTACAGTCTCTGTTATAGCAGGCAGGGGGTGTAACACGCTTATGTCGAAGCTAGCCACTGTCTTCAACACTTAAGGACCCACCAACTCCAACTGTCATCCCCCCACAGTAGATTAGACCTATCGATCTATCCTTGCACCCCAATATCTTGACATTTGCTGCTATTGCCATCCACAGGGTTGCCCAGATTTAAGTGACACATCAGTTTTTGCTGTACTCAGTATAAGTTCTACTGCAAGGTATAAACTAGCTAGAAATGAATACTCATGGGGATTTTCTCCACACATGCCCTCTATAATTAATAGTAAATTTATAATAATCCATATAGACATCGATGGTAAGCATTTAATTTACATACCACCAGAAGGAAATGTAACTGATTTTTAATGTTAAATTCTTTGTTCATCAGTATTATATTTTAGAGAATCGCTTTAACCTTTCCCAGTTGTGTATATTTCTGACAATAATGTGAATTAATTTGGCCATTCTATAGTAAATAGCCCTTCTTTAAATTTTTCAAATTACAAGAATTCATCAATATGGTTTTATTATAAGATTTTTAATTTAATACATAAATGGTGTTTACAGGAAAAAATATGTTTGTGGACAAACAACCAAGTATTAAAAAAACTCATATATCTTTATATAATTTTTTACAATTCAGCTCTTTAAACAATGGGGGGAAATTGGAAAACAGTTCATGAAGTATTCAATATATTTAAGCTTTTTCTGCCAGACAAGTGAAAGCTACCAAGGCCCTCAATAGTAAAGAAGTAAAGTTTTTAAAAAGTGCTCTGTTTTCTTTGAAAATAGTATGAAACAGGGTTTCTTATAGGAAAATCTACACTGAATATAAACTATAAACATTTAGTATTAAGAAATAATCATATTCTTATAATTATAGCATTGATACACTAAAATCTAAGTTTCTGAGAAGTGAAATATTTATGGATTTCAGACAAGTTTCCATTTATAACACAGTTTTAAATATTAGCCCTATGTTAAAACAGCGCCTCAAATCTGTAGTAGCAGCTGAATAGCTTTGCCCAAGAAGAGAACAACAGCAAAGAGCAGCTATTTTGTAACCATTAAACAGCTTATTTAAAAACCATTCTTCTTTCTTAGTTCATTTCTTGTTCTGCAATTGAAATTTCTTGAAAATGGTATAATTTAGTTTTATAACATGGCTTAAAACAGTGTTTAACTTCACATTACAAATTACCTATGTAAAAAATTTTCTCAGCAGACAAATCAATGTTCAAATTTTTAGTACATTAGTTGTTTAACTCATAAAAGTGGATGAAACATGGGGATAGGTAAAAAACAACTCTTATATTATATTAATACTGACTACGTTATTAAAAAAAATAAATAAAATAGAGATGTATGTACTACAGAAACAGTGCAAATGTGGCTGAAGTTTTCACAAAGGACTCCATAAAATTATTGCTTTGTGCTATAATATTAGAGCTCTAGAACATTCTTGTAACATTTATATTTGAATAGATGAACATGTGTGGTAACAGACTGAAAATAGCATAGCTTAAGGTCTTCTTCCAGAAGTCTTTGATTGATTGACAGTTAGATCCCTGTTTATGTTTTAGGTAATACCTTTCCTCCCCAATTCTAAAAAATTCCTCTTGTTTCAGTCTGTTGAAAATCTACAAGAAGATCAACAAGTTTTCTGACGTGATAGCTTACTTTGGCACCCGCACCTGGGACTTCAAGAACACAAATACACAAGCTCTCTGGCAAAGTCTAGAGGCAAAAGACCAGCAACTGTTCTTCTTTGACATGAGTCAGCTGGATTGGAACAAATACTTCTACTGGTACACTAGGGGTGTACGGCAGTACCTGCTGAAGGATGACCTCAGCACAGTGCCTCAGGCTCAGAAGCGACTCAGAAGGTACTACAGTAGATCCGCTCAAATTATAGTTTAATTCATTTATACTTATGATATCTTTTGAATCAGAATAATAAATATGGGGGACGGGATATTTTCCTCTGGAGAACTTTTTAATATTCTTATTTCTTTTTTTAATAAGGTACTACCATAATATATTTTTATGTTAAAAGGCACACATAAAGTGATCAATTCAATAAGTAATCTATGATTGAAAATATTGTAACAGTATGAGAACATTAATGTATAAAACAGAATTTAATTTCCAAGGCAAGTGCCCCAATAGCTGTATAATATGTTGCTACCAACATTGCTGATGTATTGTCATGCCTTTTCTTGTTTCCTAAGTAATTATAAAAAGCAAGAAAATAGTTTATGTTATGTTATTATCTTGAAATGATATTTTAGACTAGTTAATATTGAATTCTAACACTCTTTGTTTATAATTCTGTACCAGTTGGTAATATTTACTTTAAAATAAAAACAAACAATACTAATTTTGCTAATCCAACTTACAAAAATAAACAAGTACAATAACAATCTCCTTAACTAATAATATAGACCATAAATGTTTAGTAAATGGACAGCAGCTCCAAAACTTTAGAGAGAGCTTTTAATAATGACATTTTCTGATTTGATTTCTGTATGAGAAACTGCAATACATGAAAATACTTACCAAATGTATATACCCTACGCTCTATAATTCTACTTTGTTTGGTTTGATGCATTCTATTACCTGACAATGCCTTGGCGGCAATACCTCTTAAGAGTGTAGAAGAGCAAGCACTATACTCAAGATTGGGAGTGGGATGACTTCGCTTTTAGTTTAAATTGAGTTTTTTCTGCAGTAATGCAGTTTGCTGTTCTTTATGTTTTGTCATTTGTGTACATTCCTCAGTTGACTAAAAAACGTGAGCATGCAACTGTAGCTGATTAAGGAGAGAATCACCAGCAATTTTAATTAGCATTTATAGGATTATGCAACTCCTGTACTCCTGTGTTGATTGTGTGTCTATTAATTTATTATATAAAAAAGTTTATATTAAAACATTTATGAAAACTCTAGTATCCAAACCTGGAAACAGGAAAACTGCTGTTAAACAAGAAGAAAATCCAAAAGTAGAAGAAACTCTTTAAGTTTAGTTTAACCTATAAAGAGAATATCCACATACAGTACTTAAATCTTATTTTCATCCCATTTAAACTGTTTTTAACCTTGTTTTCGTCTTTCCCAAGAGGTTATGTAGCGCCTTTATAATGATTCTTATAATAATCCGTTATCTTCTATAATTCAACACAGACTGGATCAGAACCCTGTGTGAATACTGAATTTTGTAGTACAGTTCCAGTAACAAGTAATGGTGCTCAAACCATTGATCTCAGTTTTCAGGTAGTTATTTCCATTTCTTGTAAATTGATAACCATCTCTTTAATAGCCCCTGTCTCTAAATTCTGCTAATAAATCAGTCATTTCATTTGTCAGAACAAAATTCCCTAATATTATGAATTCAATTATGTTATCTTGCAATTAGATTTATACACAATATTAATCAATATTAACTATACTAATTTGTACTGTATTTTTTTACTGAACCATGTACAAAAATATTTTAACTTGGTTGGCTTGTTATAAATTTTGAATGAGAAACAACAAACAATCATAATAACCTTTTACTAATACAATAATTAAATCATATAAAAGTACGAGACATATCATTTCAAGCCTGGCCGTATGGGCAGTTATTGCACCCCACTTCCCCCCTCACCTTACTGCATTGCCGCATTGTCATATCAGCTGATTCTCAGTACGAAGCAACGCGAAGTCTCGCTTCGTCCTGGTTGTTTCATCAGTTTTGTTCTTCTACTTTATTTTTTCTCCTCACGTTCTGTGTCGTAGTGTAAACTTGTGATAATTTATGTAGTGAAGGTAAAGGATTCAAGAAGATAGATGAGAGGTAAAGATAAGCAGTAACGATTGATCGATTGTTGGATTCAATCCATTATCCCATCATCAGTTATTTCTCTGTTACAGTTGGCAACACTGCGCCACAACTCAGGCTTGCATTGATGTCTTGCATTATAAACCTTGTGACTGCAACAGAGCGTAATTTTGTTATCTAGTAAATGTAGAACTAATCTATTTTCTTTTTGCAGATTTTATTGGGCTCACCAAGGGCTGAAGATGTTATTTGCGTACTTCAGCATCAATATAATCTGGAGTGTGACTAGTATGTTGCTGACAATGACGTAGTGGTCAGTGACAGTCCTCTCACCTCAACTATCTTGCCTTGCTTCGGCCAAGACAGAGTCATTACTTGTACATATAGTCTCTAGGAAGGAGCAGTCAGTTACTCATTGAAGGAAATTAGCTTTTAAGATGCTCATGTTGTTGTTTTAATTCTCTGTTTTATTTAAGTTCTGTACAGAATAGAAGTAAAATTGTAAATTTTATTAATAAAAGCTTTATTACAACTACCATATTCATCTTCTTGTCAGCCCAGTTAATCCCTCTAAGCAGGTCACTGGCAACACGTATCGTGTGGAACAGACCAAGCAGACTATTTATCACTCGGTTTTCTATGGCGATTTTAACAGCTTTGATCTTTTGTTGCGGTGTGCGCCACATCATGAGTGAGATAAAACTCAAATTAAAGTCTTATAATACAATACACAACCTAGAAAGTGTTTGAATTATGTTTATGCATTTAATAATAGACATCAATATAGTCCAAAAGCGTTAATCTAATTTTTTTTAATTAAAAAAGATGATTTTTTAATAATTTATTGAATAAACCACAAGTTTAAAGTGTTTTGGGCAAAATCATATTAATCATTAAAACAGTGGAGGCTCCAAAAAAAGAAAATAAATATGTCATGTGTATCTAATAGGGTTTAATTAATCTTTTTTAAGTTCAATATCCGAAAACAGACATACCAAACCAACCTGGTTCGTGTTGATCGGATGTATTTTTGCTATAATGCCTGTTCAATATATTGGAAGCCAGTAGTTTAGCCAACATACCTGATGTAATTTATGTTGGATGTTTCTACAATTATATTTTTACTGATTTACTACTGCCCACTTGTCAATAATACTGAACACAAAGCTATTTAATAATATCAAGCAATTGGTTTGTGGCATCTTCTTCCTCCTTGCTGTCATTATCAAATGATGTGTATAAATATAGAATATCATCATTTAAACTATCTAAGAAATAAATTAATCCTGTTTGGATAATGCAATTATCCCAACTAGTCTGTCCTAGTCTATGTTTGTTTGTATTATAAAAATGGATTAATTGATCGAAAAATAATAAATTAAAAAATGAGAATTAATTTTAGAAATTCCTCTTTTAAACCCTTTATAACTTGTTTTATAAGTTGCTCAAACAAACTAAAGAAACTTTCCATGTTATCACTAGGTGACCTGTAAATGCTTAAAATAGTAATATGACCAGTTGTGTTTAACAGTTTAATACCACAAAACTTCCAGATTCATTTCTGAATAGAAGTTTTTCAAATTGAGATTGGTAAATCTTATTTCAGGTCTGGTATAAATACCAACTTCACCATTCTTTAACTTACTCTTACAAATTATTTTAGCAGGAATAAGACCCAAAGGTTCAAATGTATCAACTTGATCATCAGTAAACCAACGTTCTGCCAAAAAGACTATATCAATTCTCTCTGCTTTACAAAAGTGTTCTATTTCTAATATTTTGTTTCTAATACATTGTTTGTTTATTTGTAAAATATTTAAAGAGTAATTTTTGTTGTTGATAGAACACTGTTTTCTAAAAAATTGTCATTGGTACATACTTCCCCTGTATGATTCATTTCAATAGGACTACTTATTTGACTACTTAATACTGACTGCAAAGTTTGCTGTGACTCAACTAGACTTTTGTTAGATAACCCTTGAAAATCGGGCAGAGAAGTATTTCCTGCATCAAAAGACTTATTGGCGTTACAAAAATTTTCATTCTCAATTTGACTTTTGGGAACTAAACTATGTTTTTTGGTCTGCGATCATTTCTAATGGTGTTCACTATGTGCGTACAAAGTTTGGATTTGCCCTGTTCGTTCAAATGCAATCCATGTCTAGTATGGCATGCCCTAGACGTCCTGAGGTTGCTCATAAGCACCATGTTTAAGTTTTTTCACCTAGTTTACAGTTTTGATTGTTATCGATATCTTTAATTTTCATAATACTCTTATTCAAATAAGGATTATTAAAACGGAAATGTATACCAGGACAAATTAAATTTGTGAAAGAAGTTAGACCTGTTATAAAATCTATGTTTAGATCTAAATTAGTGTTCACTTCCTTCACCAATTCCGGAATATCATTAAATCTGGAACTACTACATAATCCTCTTTGTGACGATTCTGATGGATTTCTTGGAAGCAACGTGTCACCGTGCAGGACTAGGCTTGTACCCGCCTGCACGATGAAGACCGTGGAGCGACCATAATCCTAATTACACAATATTCTCCTGCCAGCTTTGATAAGAATTTTAAGTTATAATTTAAGCACAAAACAGTAAAAGTAAATCGTAAAACAATTTAATAACGCCAAAGATAATTTACACTTACCGACACCAATTTACACATACCGACACGAATTTACACATACCGACACGAATTTACACATACCGACACGAATTTACACATACCGACACGAATTTACACATACCGACACGAATTTACACATACCGACACGAATTTACACATACCGACACGCCGACCTCCCATCACGACCAAACCCGTCCCAACATACTAACAATTTATAATTTACAATGACCCCCCTATAATTTTCCGGCACCTAACCCCCCCCTGATTATTAAATCAATCCATAGTGTAACACAACATTCTTAAAATAAATAATAAAAATAAGACTTGCGACAGGTAATATTTCCGTCACCGCCACTCGCCGATCAGACGACCTCACTCGTCCCTGACTCAATCTAGACTCCTCCTTATCAGACCACCGGTCCTCCATCCGCACGCGGCTTATCAGAAAGACCGGTTCTAATCGTTGATTCGGCGGTCTGATAAATGTGGTGGGCAGTCACCACAATCTCCCCCCCTAAAGGAAAAAAATGGAGAGGAAGTGGGAAGGAAGAAACATATAGTTAATAAAAATTTCAATTTGGAATATCCAAAAATTTTGGGTGCTCTCCACCAATCGAAGAGCGGGTGACGACAGGAGGACCAATTATGTATTGATAATAATGATGGAACAAAATCCAACTGTTGGTCTACTCTTGTACTAGTCACCCTTCAAGTAATGACCGAATAGGCGATCGCACCTACCGTTAATATTTTGTATATATTCTGAAACAACGGGAAAATGTCACACACCCACCCCCCGAACAGGAAAGAGTTCGATACAATCAGAAAGTTGTTATGTGATGTGTAGTGTATGTGAGGGATTAGGATTGAATTCTGGTCATCCTGAAAATAAAATTGCATGTGGATTCCGTGCGGAGAGAGTGGTTTACGCGCCTGGTTTTTGGCGACCTTATAGGTTGTCTTTGTTCTGCTTGCAGTCGATTTGCGTATACAGTCCTGTGGGTTTTAGCGATACTTCTAGTGAAGATAGTGTCTTCTTCCAGAGACGAGAGTTTTTTGAGGTAATGTGTTTTGGTGCTTACACTGTGGGTACGTCTCTTCTTTAGATGTTGCCGTTCTTGATCCGATGACTTCATTTGCAATTGCAGTGACAACACTGTTTCTTCACATGGTATGTATAGCTTTCAGTTATACAATGGCCATTGTCAGGGTGGAGAATTTGGTAAGGATTAATTTATGTGGAAAGTGCTCGGAATACACATGCGCGTATTTACAAATATTCACATATTCTTAAATTAGGAATTAATTGGAATATGATAGGATTTTGATGTGTCGTGTGGCGAAGTATTGTAGTATTTTTAGTAATGAGGTAGTATATTTTAAATTAGTGTGTGACATTGCCCATGTTCCCGCAAAGCTAAGGTGCGTAATATACGGCGAAAAATTTTGGGGATGGTCGTCCGGCTGGATCATAACTTGCTTATGCGATATCCAAAAATAGCTCCGTTATATAAAAAAAATAGATCCACTTTACGATTAAAGGTCGGATACACGAATATATAAATAAGCACACAAATAACAAAGGTATCCCTAACAAGGAAAACATACATTAAGATATAATAGTGAAATGACAAGGAAAGGTATTTTTAAATATACCCATTTACAATCAACACCTAACTCATATATTCGCTTGCACAAAATTCACGTAGAATGTAGACGGTGTATATATATCTAGCAATAAATAACATTTAATTATTTAGAAAAACATAGATATTGCAACTGTTCGTTTGATCACATTAAATTTGCAAAATTCACACACAACACACATACGAGCAGCATACGATGCTACGAGTAATAACGATTATTGTATTTCATACGATTAATGCGTTTATCATGTTTATATTCGTAACTCGTCTGAATAGTTTAAGACAGGATAAACCTATCTGTTCAACATAACTAAATCAAATCCTAAACACAACATATATTACAACATAAATTACACAAAATAGCACAAAAGTATTTTTAGTTTTTGTACAATATGACTCCTACAGATTTCCCTACATTTTGGTAAGACGTTAGTTGTTAGTAAAAGTAAGGATAGAATAGAGATGTGTAGATTTTCTTCTTGTCTGATTGTGTATATCTATGGAGAAGAAAAAAATTAATTTGACCATGTGATCAACATGTTCAAAAGAATCTATGCATTTCCTGGTTGATAAGCAATCCGGTAAAAGGATGCGCACTAAAAATATAATAAAAAAAATGCATCTTTACCATAGATTATTTTACCCAAAAGCTACGTAAAATTGCAATATAGAAAGAATTTATGAAAAAAAAATTACAATATACAAAGAACCCACCAACCGAGGAAACTCAGACTTCATCTCCATAGTGTGTTCAAAGTGTATATTTAGATACTCCACCAACGATCAACCACAGACCACTGTAGGGAAGCCCTCATAGAAAACTCCCTCAGACTCAGCAGCCGTGCAAGCAGCCGCTAACAGAGGACCCAAAAGTGTAATAATGTGTAAGAAGAATGTTAGAGTGTGAAAGAAGAGGAAAAGAAACATTGAACTAATATCACCTAGGGAGAATTGTGTAGGAATATGGTCGCTTACCACGGACTTAATATTTAGGCATGAAAAACTTCTTTAATTGAGATATATGAGCCTTTCTTATAAACTTCCCATTTGTAGGATTGACGAGTCTAGCTGTGACAGGTGATGTAAAGCATTCCACCACACAAGGTTTGGACCACAGGGGGAGCAGTTTACTGTTGATGTTCTCAGCAGCTTTACTAATTGGATTATTTCGAAACATAACCCAGTCACCCTGTGAGATGTGGGTAGTTGTCCTACCAGCGTTGTATAAGCGTTCCCTAATTGACCTAGCTTTTTTTAAGTTTGAGAGTGCATTGTCCCAACGCTGTTGGATTGTTTGTAGCGGTTCTTGCGCCAGTAATGAATCGAGATTCCATGCCAATTCGAGTGGATGCTGTATTTCCCGGCCTAGAAATACGCTAGCTGGAGTTGCTTTAGTGCTTTCATGTGATGCTGAGTTAAAAGCTACCTGCAGCCAGTGAATGTTCTCATCCCAAGTCTTGTGGTTATGTCCGTGAAAAATTCGTAGTGCCACCTTAAGATTTTTATTAACCCGCTCAGCATGACTAGGATTCGGGTAGTAAGCAGAAGTGTAAATATGTTGGATACCGTAAGTCATACACATGTCTGCCATATGTCTAGATTTAAACTGGGATACGTTATCTGAAACTAAAAATTTTGGGAACCCAAAAAGAGAAAAAACGTTTTTAGACAAAATATCCACTGTAGTTTTTGCTGTAGCATTTCTAGCTGGTAACAGAATAACAAACTTGGAGAACGCATCAACTACCGTCAACAGATATTGGTTGCCTTTGTTTGATCTAGGAAGTTTGCCAATGTGATCTATGAATATCTTTTCAAAAGGTCTTGTAACTACTTCCGATGCAAGTTTACCCACTCTAGAGTTTTGAGCCTGCTTGGAACGTTGACAAATTTGACATGATCTTACTCGGTCTGCTATTATTGTATCAAGTTTTTGGGCCCAAAATATTTTAAGAATACGCTTTTGTGTCTTTTTAATGCCCAAGTGAGCTGCAGTTGGGGACTCATGATAATATTTAATAACCATATCGATGAGTTTGTAAGGTAATACCACTCTAGCTGTATG
This sequence comes from Homalodisca vitripennis, assembly GCF_021130785.1. Lineage (NCBI taxonomy): Eukaryota > Metazoa > Arthropoda > Insecta > Hemiptera > Cicadellidae > Homalodisca > Homalodisca vitripennis. The sequence goes on along the minus strand of NC_060215.1, from coordinate 105,799,785 downwards.
TCTGTCCGATATTTTGTACATCAACACTCCCTGACTAAGTTGATAGTTAGTGGGCCTATTACTCGACTTTATAATCTTTAAGAGATCAGGGTCTTCACGTTGATGAGTACCAATATCTTTAAACATTTCTGGGAATCCTGCCAAGAGTGCCACTTGTGGTAAGGTGGATGGCTTTTCCGATGAATTATTTGCGTGCACTTCAGTTGGTTCACTGTTTTCGAACAGGCGCGATAAACAATCAGCAACTACATTATCCGATCCTTTGATATGTTGTACTTGAAATTTAAACGAATTTATAAATGTAATCCAGCGAGAAATTTTTCCAACTTGACGTGGGTGGTTTAAAAGCCAGGATAATGCCGAGCAATCCGTCTGCAAAAGGAATTCCCTATGTTCAAGATACTGTTGGAATTTGGAAAAGGCAAAGACAACAGCCAGGCATTCAAGTTGAAGAGTGTCATAATTTTGCTCATGCTTGTTTAGTGGTCGCGAAGCAAATGCCACTGGCATCAAGTTGCCATTATATTCTTGGCTGAGTGAAGCACCTAAGGCGGAGGTTGATGCATCGGTTTGTAAAACAAAAGATCGATTAAAATCCGGCATTTTCAAAACTGCATTTGATGTCAAGGCTGTTTTTAAAGTTTCGAATGCGGATTGTTGTTCAAGCCCCCAGGTAAATTTTACGCCTTTCTTCTTTAGACTATTAAGTGGTTGCGCTATTTTTGCAAATGATTTAATGAATTTAGAATAAAAGGCTGTCATACCCAAGAATCTATTTAGCTGTTTCAAGTTTTTAGGAGCGGGGAACTCAACTATTGGCTTGCACCTATCCGTGTGAATCGTCACGGTATGATTGGCAAATGTGTGACCTAAAAATTGGATGTGATTTGCTGCCAGGGTCATTTTATCTGGATTGATGGTTAATCCTGCCTGCTTTAGCCGATTTATGACTTCTCGGAGATGGCACAAGTGCTGATCAAAAGTACCGTTTGTGTATATGCACAAATCATCGAAAAAATTGAACACATATTTGTATTTTATATCTCCAAAAATTTGATCAATTAAACGTGTTAGGACTTGAGAGCCGGTTGCAAGACCGAAAGGCAGAAAATTGTACTCAAATTGCCCGAAAGGTAGAACAAAAGCTGTATATTTCTTTGAGTTCTCTTGTAAAGGGACCTGTAAATATGCCTGATTTAAATCCACCAAACTAAAGAAAGTAGCTTGCCCTAAGTGCTGGAAAGCAGATTCTATAGTTGGCATGGGAGTTGCCTCAAGATCTATTAATGAGTTAAGCTGTCTATAGTTAATTACCATGCGCGTTTTTTCCGCCTTTTTTTGGTACTAAAAATGCTGGCGACGCATAGGGAGACATTGATGGTCTAATCACTCCGTTGGCCAATAAATGATCCACATGTTCCTTGATTGCCTCCATTTTAGGTGGAGCAAACTGATAGGGCCTATTTCTAACGATTGTATCAGAATTTAATTTGATTTGATATTCGACCAAATTTGTACGGCCTAATTTAGTAGTAATTGTTTCTGGAAACTCATTTACTAGTCCTAACAGTTGGTCCGCTTGATCAGATGAGAGGTTTTCCCCTAACTTAATTGGACATATTGTTGTACTTGGTAATTCAGCTGATTGAGCGAGATACATGACCGAAGGAGTGCCATATGGAAAAGTTAATGTTTTATTTGCCATATTAATGATCACCCTAGTTTTAGTTAGAAAGTCACAGCCCAGAATAATTGGCATTGGTAATTCTGAGGCGACAAGAAAAGGAAAATCCCAAGACAAGTTTGAAATTTTGAAGTGTAATATAACCTTTAAATTAAATATTATATTTTGTCCCGAGGCTGAAATGGCTGACTCATGTATGGTTGAAACAGATTTTATCACCCTTGGTATATTCTTTAAATTCTGAAAACAGGCATTCGATATAATGGAGAATGAAGAACCCGAATCTACCAAAGAATTAATGATTAACTTGCGAAAAGTCAAAGGAACTGTACAAAACTGAACTCCCGGGAAAGAAGGAGCTTGAGCCGACTTGGTGAAAGGTGTCTTCACTGCTGGCTTGATTTTATCAAAACGGGCGGTTAAAGTTAGAAGAGGGGATTCTCCGCCCATTAGAACCCTCTTTTGTAGTTTTAAAAACCCACGTTGAGATTGATTTCTGGAGAATCGATTATATAGTTGATTCCTATTGTTTGTATTCATATTTTGAAAAGGAGGTCTATGTTGAGTAAATTGTCCCGATTGACTGCGGCGGTTATGAAAACTATTTTGCTGATCTTGTATAGGATATCGATTATAAGTTACATTGCCTCTCCCTATTTGTCTATAAGATTGGTTTAGTTGACGTCCACCATGGACCTGTGGTCCAGTTTGTTGATAATACTCCGGTGAATTTAAATCTTGTGTGAACCGGTTTTCCGTATTTTGAATTACTTGTAATCGGGGGGCTAAGCTCAACAATTCAGAAATGGTGGCTGGAGCCGGAAAACCCGCTAATCGAGCTCTGGTTTGAGGGTTAATTCCTGTAATGACAATTTCAAGCATCTCCTGGGGTGAAATAGCCGGTATAAGCAATTCTGCTAACGGTCTGATATCATTGATAAAACTAACCAGTGTTTCATTTGGTTTCTGGGTTCTATATATAAGTTCGACCGTGGCCTGTTGACGAGCTCTAGTAGGCAGAAAAGTATCGAGTACGGTGGTAATTAGACTTTCCGGATTCTGTTTTGATGAAATAGCTTGTAGCCAGATATTTCTTAATTGACCTGTAGTTTTAGGTAAAATTGCTAATATGACGCTGTCTGGATTAGCTAAATTTAGCATCAAAATTTCCCTAAATTTTATAACAAAATCGAGTAGTTTTCTAATAACTATTCCATCAAGCGATGGTAAAGCTGTAATTAAATCAGTTAACACAGAGGGGAACATTGCGCGTGATGTCGAGGGTGACGGTGAAGTCCCCTGCATCTGCGACAAGGCTGACGCAATTTGGTTTCCCACAGCGGTTGCCGTTGTGTGGACTATTTGCATCCAATCGGTTTAAGGCGGCGCCAGACATGCGTCATTCGTCAAGCACCGAGCAGCGACTCGCCGAATCGCGAGCAGTGTGGATGTCCTGTTTGTCTATTCGGCAAGCAGCAAACATTAGTGCTCGTTGTTTCCCGTTCAGTGTCGGTCTTTTGCACACATCAAAGTGGACGAATATTTGGGAAAAGGCAAACTTTGCTTCATCCACACATTCGGCTTTGTGGTTGGGAGATAAGAACTGTTCACGGTTTCCAATTTTGTCATCAGAGCCTCATTGACTATTGGGTAAGACGAATTTTATTTTCTTAAATTGAGGTTAAAGTAGTTCTTATTTGGCTGAAAACTAGTGAATGACCAGGCTACTGAATTATAAACTGAATTCTTTAAATGTTTTAAAAATTCCTACAAATATTAAATATTTAATATTTTGTCATGATTAAAGTTACAATTTTAAGGGTTTTCATGTCCTATACAGTTATTGACCGGGGTTCCCCATTAACTCATTAACATTTTTATGAACTTAAGAAAAATAACATAAACAATAATTTTATTCTTATTTTAAGGTATGGAGTGGCCTAATGAGTTGGTGTTGGATTTCTTACAATACTATGAGAATGAACCAGTTATTTGGAACCCTTCTCATCCCAATCACAAAATAGAAATGAAATATACGATGCATGTAAAAGAATCGAAAGCAAGATGGGTAAACAAGTTTTCTGTCACCGAATTGAAAAAGAAAAAAGACTCTCTGATGGCTTCATTTAGAACGTGTTTGAAAAAGGTTAAGGAAAGCTGTAAAAGTGGAGCGGATCTGATGATATATACAAACCAAATTGGTTTGCTTATGAAATCATGGAAAGATTTCTCAAAGATAAGAACCTGCCAAGAGAGACACTTAGTTCAGAGTGTAAAATATTTATATTAATTTATTAAAATCAATGGTACAGGGTACACATGTATTTAACTGTAGTCATTTTGCCAGGGGATTTTTTCCATTGTTCATAAAGTATTCAGCAAACTCTTCTCTGTATTCCTTTGCTGCGGTACCTGGCTTCCTAGGCACTTTCTGTAGAGGTAACATAGATGTCATATCAGCGGTATCTTCCCTCCACGACCCTCCTGTAACCATACCATTATCTTCAGAATCAAAGGTTCCCGCTGGAGTGTACATCGATCGTGATGTCCTGCTTCTTCTTAAAAAAATTATGCAGAATAACACAGGTCATAGTAACTAGTGCCACTTTGTCAGGTTGTAGTAGCATTGGCTTCCTTAGTACACGGAAAACACTAGCCATTATTCCGAACGTATTCTCTACTATTCTTCGGGCTCGTGATAGACGGTAATTAAAAATGCGGGGTTTGCTACCTTGTTCATGGCTACCTGGAAATGGCTTCATGAGTCGCTTACTTAAAGCAAATGCATCATCACCAAGAAATACATACGGCATCAGTTTTTGTCTCCCTGGTAGCGGCTCATCGTTAGGTAAATTCAAACTCTTACTTTTTATTTTGTTGTAGAGTACAGTGTTTTTAAAAACTGCACCATCACTCAGTCTTCCTTGACAGCCACAATCAGCGAACATAAAACAATACTCAGCGTCAACCAGCGCCATGAGTACAATACTGAAGTATTTCTTATAATTGAAGAATTCGGATCCACTGTTGATTGGGTGACTGAATTGTTACGTGTTTCCCATCAATAGTACCAATGCAGTGTGGGAAATTCCACAGTTCCTCGAAATGCCGACTAATTATTCTCCACTCAGTCGCAGTAGCAGGAAGCTGAAAATGTTATTTAAAATTAGTGTCATTGTAATACTTTACATTATACAAAGTTACTACATTTGTGATTTCAGGTGGCTCCACATCCAAATGAAGAGCAATTCCAAGCCGAAAGGAACATAGATTTGCCAAATTTATCAGATAATGTACCATCTGCCAGCAGGGAAGAGCCTGAACAAAGAAACGAAGGTAATGTGTTTTTTTCTATTGACTATCCATCACCGTAATTCGTGTGGGAGTCCCATAATTTGCACCGTTGTAGTACTGGTGTTATTAAGATACTTAATGAATTTGTCTTTAATTATTTTTGTAACTTTACAACATGACATACAAAATTGTGCTTTGCATATATATTTTATTCCATTATATTGTAATGTTTCTTTTCAGCTATTGTTCTACCTGCTTGTGCCACAACTTCGCCTAACTATGCCTCATCTTCCTTTAAACCTCCACCACGAAAAAAAGTCCAGAACAGCTGAAGAAATTGAGATAAAAAAGAAGATGGATGCTGCGTTTACTACTTTACAATCACTTCAACCAAAAAAAGAAAAAACACTTATGTGACATATACGGCGAATTAGTTGCGGCAAAATTAAAATCGATGGACGAGTCTACAAGGGAAATATGTATGCACCGGATTGACAACGTTCTTTTTGAAATGAGAATGGTGAAAGGACCTGCAACATCGGGGGCAACACCTACTTCATGCAACCATCACCTTCCTCGTCAGCTTCTGCTAAATTTCATCCCCATGTCCTGATGAAACTTTAACATTGTACACAGTTCCAAGTGATTCCAACGAATTACATGCTCTCTCTGGAACTGTTGTAGTATGTTCTGATGCTGAAAATAGTGAACATCCTCCAAAATGTTGGACTTGAAAACTACTTTTCCAAATTTAAATAATTGGTTACTTAATATGTTACTAAATAATATATACTTATTGTTTAAATGCTAAACCTAATAACAATAATACGTAAATGATGTAAATGTTCTTGTACAACGTGACGAATAAAATGAGTTTGAAAATTTTATTATGCTTACCTTAATAACATCCTTCAGTACTTCAATTATTGAGCTGCATACTTCTGGAATTATCTCTGATTATTATTTGGGGTGATACTTTAAACAAGTAATGCAGGCTTTTAAACTATCTCCTGTTGCTAGGAATCGTAAGGTTATGGCTAAACGTTCATTCGGTGGTATTGCTTTCCTCCACTTTGTATCTTTCTTAGCAATCAAAGGTGTTACTTTTTGCTAGTAGTGAACTAAAAATCTTCATTAGACATTCTACAGAAGTTTTGGAACTGTCCAGAAGGCTCTTTTAACAAATCTGCTAATAAGTTTGTACCGCTGTACCTGAAATCAGAAACATGCAATAAAGTGTTAATTATTACTGTAGGTGGCATGGTAAGACTTAAGCCCAAGATCATGATAACTTATATATATATATATATATATATATAAGTTATCATAACATGGTGTATATATATATATATATATAAAACCATGTATAAATACTATGTGTGTGTATGTGTGTGTGTCATCGAAAATATTAAATATGCTTAGTACGTAAGTTGCGACGGGGGTATTTTTTTATTTAAACGTATTAGCTGAAAACTGTATACCTAACTAAATATACAAAACATTGGGTAAGCTGTTCTACAATATATTATAGCTTAATCTTAGTGCAATTACTATATATTGAGAAGTGTCCCAACATTCCCAGGGATAACAAACAAAATTCAGTTATTATTTACACAAGGTACTTACTGGCTTCTATTACGATTTACGGATACCGCCCACCATCTCCTTCTTCTAGGTTTCCTTTTCATTTTTAGCAGTAAATATCCTCCAGTTAAAATTATAAAAGCGTGATAAAGCAAGAAGAGCATCATCAACATCGACATCCATGTTGACGATTATTTGCTATTCCCAGAACGAACACGTGCTCGGAAAACCTCACATGTGTGTAGACGTCTGCTCGTTAATCGGCAAAATAGCAAGACAACTAGTTCGCCGAACGTCAAACAATCGGTGCTTGCCGAATGACGCATATCTGGCGCCGCCTTTACGGGACTCTGAATGTCTGTGGTTGTATGGCTAGTAGACGACTCTGTTGGATTAAGAACAGTTGCTTGACAGTTGGCTCCACTGATACGCTCTTTTAGTAGAACACGATTGTTCTCTAATTTAGGTGCTGGAGTTATTCCCCAACATAAGCACTGTTCTTTGGCCTGAGATGCATTTAATAGATTTACCCAAGCCAGTTCTTTAGGGCGTTTTTCCCATTCATACGGTGGATCAGTGACACTAAAGTCTTCTTTGAGGATATCTTCGCACTCTAACATCTTATTTATTGCTTGACTCAATAAAAATAAATTATATCAATTACTAAATTATATCAATACTAATATCACAATACTATTTATTATGTAAAGATGGAGGGGTATTCAGTACCATTGTAACCATAAGGGGTTTACCAATTAATATTGTTGTATGTTTCACTTTTACTATATATTTGTTATTAATTAATTACTGCAATAATTGAGTGCTTCATTGGATAGTTCAATTTTATTATAGTGGCCAATTATTTTAAGCGTAATATTCAATTGGATAGATAAAAAATTATTATATTTAGTAATATTATTACTTAAGGCTTATATATGCATCATATTTTATCTTATGGATACCCTTTTATTACTTACTGGCATTGAAGTATTTTTTTACAGAAAACATAACAACAGTCTGTATATTAAACCTATGAAGCATTTAATTCAGTTTTAAAATAACAAGTCTATATTCTATTTTAGCTGGTTTTAATAACTGGTTTCAAGAGTTTTTTTTTTAATATATCTTTCAATAACATTGTTAAAAGTAGAAACCCTTCATTGTTAAAATTTACGCTGTCTAGTCTGTCCGAATTTGGGTAAAATTTATGGAATAACTTTCGATTATAAATGACCGTGGGAGTAGGAACAATAATGTTGTTTACCGACTTCAATGAAGATAAAAACTGGTTGAAGGCATTTAATTTATTAACTGTGTGATTGCACCGTTGAATACGAGGATAAACCGGAAGCTGAGAGATTAGAATGTGTAAATTTGGACATAGCCGTCGAATGCATTTCAATAGAGCTACAAATTGTTGCTTTAAAATGTCTACAGGCGTGGTGTTCAGAATATCATTTGTGCCGATCAGCAGGAATAGAGGGTAATCAGAATTTAAAAAAGGTCGCTGTGATTTGATTTTATCTTTTAAATCACATACTTTAAGTCCGGAAAAACTAAAATTTGTCTCAACCTTTAATTGTGAACTTTTGAACTTACTTAAATAGAAAAAATAACGTCGGGCTAGTGAGTCACCCATTAATTGAATTACGTGAGAATTATTCATTTAATTTATGTAAGAGCGAGGCGTAGGGCTTTCTAAAAATAGGAGGCAAGAAATATATTAAATTGCATGAGTTATACCGAGTCTAAAATATATTAATTTTAGCTAAAGACAAATCTCTATAACGGGTGCGAATAAGCCATTGTTTAAATCAAACCATTAATTACCAACAGTATGCATATATATAAGAGATATTTCAAACACGCAAATAAACAGGAAAATCTATAATGTTTAATTTTCATTAATATTGTTGTATCATAACTTTACTCGACTTATTCTATAAGTTAATTACTTTTTTAACCCAGTGAAAAAATATCCAAAGTTTCAATATCTACAGATTACAATAAATAAGAACAATAATTATTTAAGTATACGTACTAATTAACACGTTACAATTTAAATTCAATAATTCAATTGATTCCAATACTTTAAATAACTCTCAAACACAACTTCCACTTTCTCAACTGTCCTGTCCGAGATTTTCTCACGATAATATGAAAGACCAAAGTTTGAAATGAGTGTACTAAATAAATTAAGTAAACTCAAAGCATGTTGTAAAATCCCAGCAGAAGGCAAACAATAGGGCCTACTTCCGGTACTGATAATAAGGCGATAAGATTAGATTTATTTCCAGCAACTATACTACCGCACCATCAGTTAACTTACCTTTTCAATTCTTGGTGAAGAGGATATAAATAATGTAAGCTTTATTGATATTATAGAGAGACGTAATATATAATTTGTACTTACTAATATTGTAGCATGTTGTAGCTCTGAAAATAACATACTAAATTGCAGACATTTATGAAACATTGGGATAACAGACAAAAATATATGGTATTTACCAGTATAATATAACTTTACCTCTACTTTAACTGACTACACCCCATCCTGGAACCAAAATATAATATGAACTGATTTTGCTAGTGGTTTTAAAATTATATCGAATGAATAAAAGTTATAATTTTGATCAATATTAATCTAAAATAAAGTTTTATTGGCCTAATAGATACGATTAAATATACTTCAATGAGAGCTATAATTTTGAATGTTTTCAATCAACAGAATAGTATGAAAATACAATATTGTAGCTTGATATTGCCGTTAAAACATACCTCCCAATTTATATGTGAAATTACTCCTGTAAATGGTATTAACTGTTATAATCATTAAAGATCGATTTTTTAAACACGGAAACTCTAAAATAATCAAGTATGGTTTGAATTAAAGAGACCTTATTGACTGCTAATGTAATAAACGTATCATCAATGTATAAATTAATAAATAGTAATAAATGTATCACTAATTAATTAGTAAAACTAGAAAACCAGCCATCTAGTATCCAATATCTATTATAATAAGATGATGATTACTGTTGTAATAAGATTAAATTATATAAAATTTAGTGTTTTCCAAAGCTTGCTTGAATAAAACACACCGTGTAGTGGATATGGGAAAGAAATAAATTTGTGAAAGTGAGCATTTACTGGTTTGAAAGTATCCTGACATTTACTTATTTTTTTTTTTACATTTTATGTAATTTTATGCATTTTTTGGTATTTTTATAGGTTTATTTTGGATACTTGAAATAAATTTAGCTCAATCCAGTTGTATTCGTTTATATAGATCTATGCAAACTTTCACAACAATCGCAACTCTGTATTCTTATAGACTAGCAGTACTGTCTGTATATGTACTTATTCAAGCATAGCTGTTGGAATTGAAATTTTGATTTAATTTGAAAATATGCCATTTGAACAATTGTTTTACATTAATTACATATGTGACTATTAGAAGTATTACCAAATATAAACGAATTTAAGTGTTGATATTTAATATTTCATATGTTTGCAAAATAAAAGTTTATTAGTACCAATGTAAACAAAATAAATTTTGAAATGTAATTACTTTTGTTATGATGCCAATTCCCCATATTTATTAGTTATATACTCGTATATATGTCTATTACAATATGGCCGAAAACTTTCCAAAATAAATCATTCATAATTAATATGTTTGTAATGCAAAATGAAAGGTTTTTTAATATTAATTTCAACAAAATAATTTTGAAATGTAAGCCAATTCTCCATTGTCGGCGTGGTGTCGGCAGCGTTGGAAACTAATTATATCGATTATTGTATTATAATCAAGGTAATGAAATACATAAAGATCGTAAGTATGGCTAAATAATTTAATTGCTGGCAGGAGATAATTGTTAAACACTAACAACACGGCAATTTAAAAGGCAAACTAATTAATGCTTCGCGATAATAATAATCTGTTGATAATAAAATATTCTTTAAAATAAATAGATTGATATTACCTTGTTTAGTAATAAGTGTAGAACATATTCAATTTAGAAAAGTTATATAATGTCGAATGATTTGTTTTAGGTTCTATTAAAAAAAATTATATAAGATTTGAAAATGAAGTATTAAGAATTTAGTTAACCAAGGATTTTGAAAACAGATGTAAAATAATTTGATTCAATAAAATTTATAGTTTTCGCTCTGCTACCAATTGTGACGATTCTGATGGATTTCTTGGAAGCAACGTGTCACCGTGCAGGACTAGGCTTGTACCCGCCTGCACGATGAAGACCGTGGAGCGACCATAATCCTAATTACACAATATTCTCCTGCCAGCTTTGATAAGAATTTTAAGTTATAATTTAAGCACAAAACAGTAAAAGTAAATCGTAAAACAATTTAATAACGCCAAAGATAATTTACACTTACCGACACCAATTTACACATACCGACACGAATTTACACATACCGACACGAATTTACACATACCGACACGAATTTACACATACCGACACGCCGACCTCCCATCACGACCAAACCCGTCCCAACATACTAACAATTTATAATTTACAATGACCCCCCTATAATTTTCCGGCACCTAACCCCCCCCTGATTATTAAATCAATCCATAGTGTAACACAACATTCTTAAAATAAATAATAAAAATAAGACTTGCGACAGGTAATATTTCCGTCACCGCCACTCGCCGATCAGACGACCTCACTCGTCCCTGACTCAATCTAGACTCCTCCTTATCAGACCACCGGTCCTCCATCCGCACGCGGCTTATCAGAAAGACCGGTTCTAATCGTTGATTCGGCGGTCTGATAAATGTGGTGGGCAGTCACCACATCTTCATTAAAGTCGTCTGTCAAGTTCATAACATCCTTGGTGACATCACATAGCTTATCATTAGGTTTGATGAGATACATGGCATTGAAAGTAGGATGTAGTCTTTCCCTTAATATGTCACTACCGTGGCTGTCCGAAAGAATCAGTACTTGTCTACTTAGTTTTGCTTTCCTCATTGCAGTGAGGACTTCCACCGAGTATCCATGTTTCTTTGATTTATGTCTTCTCATGGTTTTCTTACTTTGATTATTAGTTGTTGAAGTTTCATCCTCTGCATCCACCAATATGTTCTCAACTTCCTCCTCGTCCACAGAGATATAGCTGTAATAGTTTTTACAATTTACTTTCATGGTATCTGGTAGATCTCTTTTTTTGCTAGGTTTTCTGTCTTTAGTCCATTTGATGAGTGGAGCAATATCAGACTGTTTCTGTACGATAGCTGTTACCTGTTTCTCTGTCATGAGGGCCATTATTTCATCTCTATTTGTAATACGTATCTGTTGTACAGTAAATAAACCAAAGATGACCGTTTTTTATGCAGTCAATTTACCCACGATGCAGCATACAAGAATCAATAGACAATCTCTTCTCAATTACACTCTGGATAAGATGTTCAACTGCAAAGATCATATATATGCCACAGTCTATGGTTTGATAAAATTGAAGTCTCAATTTAGTCACCAGAAAACATAGTTAAAATCTTATGTTATTTTATTTTTTAACTGTGGAATTTAATAAAGCTGAACTGCTTAAGTATTGTAACATTATATTTTTGTTTGGTTTTCAATCTGACAGGAAATGAAGTAAGCATTAGATTTTTTATAGGAAATAAGGCAAAACCCTTTTATATTGTATTCTTTCTACAGCTGGTTTAGTCAAGATTGTTCTCATATCTATCAAGAACCGGATTGAAATTTAATTAACTTCGATATCCACTGGTTGAACTGTTAATATACTACCAGTATAATCACTAAACTGATATCAGTAACTTCAAGATCGATAAAAAAAGATCCCATTTACTGTATTGACAAGGTATTCTTTTTGAGGAAACAGTACTAAACTTTTCTATTAGATAGTTTATTTTTCGTTGTCTTTTTAAAACATAGAAATTGATACTTGTAATAAAAATTTACCTAAAGTATGGAAAACAAAGGAAATAGTCAGTAAGAAGGGAATGAGCAAGGGGAAAGTTGATATTTATAGTAAGGGTTGCACCATAATGGTAGATTAAATAGTTAAAATGAGAATAACTTAAAGCGTTGTGAGTTGCAAGCTTGAAAACAAATCTAAATAGTGTATCTATAAGTATAAGAAAATTCCCCTGCATATAATTATTTAAAAGGTTTGTCATTCTCAGATACCGTACATTAAATACAAAGCAAATAACTCAGGCTTTAAGTAGTACCAGTTTTTCAGAACAGCCTTCCCATTGTAAATTGAAAAATCTTGGATGACACTATCACATTATATTTTAATCTTAATACAAGATATAAGTTAGTCGATGATAGTGTTTCATACATCCTGTAGTTACTACTGTAATCAAGAATTTAAGGGTTATGGAATTTATTCTGAACTCAGTTGATTTGAGAAGCTTACTTATATAAGTGATATGGCAGCAGAATATATAGCTGGTGGCTTGAACTTGAGTCTTATATCTTTTAACCAAAATGACAATACATATAATTTTGATTCTATAGATAACTGTAACCTCACACAAGACTAATGTTCTCCAAACTAGCTGATGACTTCAGTTTATCTAAAACTCTTCAATTTATTACTGTCAATAACTATCCATAATAAGAAAATAACATTGATTGAGAGGAGTATGGCACAACATATGTTACATAACAAGCTTCGCTAATGTTGCAAAATTTCAAGCCTATAGCTCAATTCTTTCTTGAAATGTTCTTTGGTCAATAATAGGCAAATAGATCAAATACAAAACATAAATTCTTCTTCCAGAAAACTCTTATTTCAAAAATGGCCTTTTTTATTTCTATGTCTTCTAATCTATTTATTCTTTGTCTTTTGGGGCAATGATGCAATACTTCCATATTATCTGCTATGCTCGCAAAATAATGGTTGTAATATTTCAGGTGTTCAACAAATTTAGACTGTCTGTAAGTTTTATTAAGGACTGCAATGTGCTCTTTAAAGTGGGTTTTAAATGATCTTGAACATTGACCATAGGAACATAGGTCATGGGAATGTCACTATGTTTTTATAGTAACATATGAACCGTTTGACTATGTAAAAATGTTCACAGTCTGTGCAGTTCAATCTATAAACACCTGATCTAGTTGATGATCAACTTTGTTCTGCAATTAGCTCCTGGTTTCTATTCTATATTCCGCTGATAAACCGTGTTCTTTAAATGTATTGATTCAAATATATTCAAGATTTTTGTCCAATACCTTGTCCAATATCTGAAGTTTATTTCAGTCCTTACTAAAACATAGTGGGGCAGAACAGAGATAAAGCTGGCCAAAAATAGTTTTTCCAACTATCACCTTTGATGGTTTTCAGTATCAATTCTCGGAAAGGTATAGTTCAACTAATAGATAATGCATTTAGAATGTTATTAGTAGTTTTGTAATGATAATACAAAACTACTGGGTTTGGATTTGATGACTCAGACGGATGCTGTCTTCCTTGACCTGGCCAAGGCCTTTGATAGAGTAGATCATTTAATTTTGTTAAAGAAAATGCACTATTATGGGGTCTCTGATAGTCTAATACGCTTTTTTGTTTCTTACTTAATTAATAGAAATCAATATGTGTTGTATAAAGGTCATGTATCGTCATCTTTTAAGGTTCAGTCAGGGATACCACAAGGGTCAAATTTAGGCCCATGTTTGTTCACTATTATGATTAATGATTTGTGTAATTGTGTGACTTTTTCCAAACCGTTATTATTTGCTGATGATTTAAACTTACTAAAAATAATATCAAATCAATCTGATGCCAATGAACTACAAGGGGATTTGGATAATGTTTATCAGTGGGGAGTGGATAATAAAATGGAATTTAATATTTCTAAATGCCATGTTATGACATTCAGTAGGTCAAAAAATTGTATTAATAAAGATTATTATTTAAATGGGAAATTGATTTCAAGGGTTGATTCAATAAAGGATTTGGGTGTTTACATTGATTGCAATTTGTCTTTTAGCGAACATGTTTTTAGATGTATTTCTTCTGCAAATCGAATGATGGGGTTTATAATTCGGCAAGGAATAAATTTTACTAATATTAGAACATTGATTGCATTATATAGAGCCTTGGTCAGGTCCAGGTTGGAGGCGGCTTGTATTATATGGAATCCCATTCATGTTATACACAAAGATGCCATAGAAAGGGTTCAAAAAAGATTTTTACGCTACCTCTATTATAAATGTTTTAATATTTATACATATTTGATTCCTTATGAAGAGCTGATGAGTCTGTTTGGGTTTGAGAGTCTGAGCCTGAGGAGGGATGTGATGGAGCAGATGTTTTTGAGGGGCCTGGTTCAGGGACGGGTGGACAGCGCTGAGGGTCTGGGGGTTATAAGTTTTAGGGTCCCTAGCTTTAACAGTAGAGGCAGGCTACTGTTTGAACTGCCACACGTGCGGACGGTGGCGCACGCATCCTCGCCTCTGCTCCGGATGGTGAGATCACATAATATGATGCTTTCAGGTGGAGGTGATATAGATATATTTTTCGAAACGGATTCTACTTTTAAAAACAAGTGTCTAATGCTTCTTAAACTGAGATCTTAATAATTATGTATAACATTGTTATTTATTAATTTATTTATGAAATTGTTAAATTTTTAGAATAGATATATTACACAACATATTGTTTTGCTTTTTTCTGCATGTTGAAATGTACAACTTAAAATATGTTGATATGTATGCTTGTTTGTTGATTATTAACTAAAGTACAATTGATTTATTTGTGAATTCCAAATGCATGTTATACTCACATATTGTTGTTGTTTATATATTGTTATTGTTATTTTTTTTTATTCTGGCCATTTATTTATTGTTGTTATTTACTTATTGTTGTTATTTATTTGTTGTTGTATTTATATATTATTTGAGTGAGTTATGTCTATTTACATAAAGGATATATATGCGTGTGTATTCCTTAAAATTAAGGTGTAGGTATAATTATTATTAAGTAGTAGTTTCAATTATTATTGCTTTTAAAATTTATTGCTTGTTGCATGTGGTTGGGGACTTTAACCCACAATATATTGTATTGTAATAAGAGAACTGCCCCAATGTAATTGGGTTGTTACCTGTTTTGGAGCATGTAAAATAAAAATAAATAAAATAAATAAATACTACTAGACAAGTTCAATGTTGCATGTAGCTTTGTAGAGTGTGGTCGAAAAGCAAAGTGTAACTGAAATTTGACATTATTATTTTTAATATATTTGAATCCAAGTATATAAAGTTAGATATGCAGAGTGTTCTTGGGCGTAAGTACTTACTATTTACACACTAAAATAGATTTAGAAGTTAACTACTGATTTGTACAGGATCACATAATTTTTTTATTTTTTCTAGTATCACGTATGACTTTAAGATCATACAAACTTTTAGTAAGATTCTAAAGCAAAAATCAAAATGTACCATATTCTATTGTTTATCTGTTTTATCTTTCTTTTCATAAAGAAAAGATTGCTAATCAGATTTTGGTTGAATTTTCAAATTAACAATTTACTTAAGAAAACTAATATGAATTTAAAAGACAATTTTGTTGTTCTAGGATCAACTGAAAACATTCACTCTTCACTAATACAGAATCAATGATCAATGTTATAAATTCTGATAGGAAGACATATAAAGAAACTTTAATCTACACAGAGGATCAGGAAAACCTAATTTTAAAGATTTTATCTAATTTCAAGCACCGTCTTAATGAGATGGGACAAGGTAAAATATATGCAGATAAATGGAAACCTTTGATTCAGAATGGTTAAATAAGTTTGTAGCCTTTCCGGTAACCAAAGAATCAGTAAATAAAATAGGACGACCAGTGTTGGATTTTAAAGACAGTAGTGAACGGACAAAGCGTTGTAAAACTTCTTCTCTACATTCTCAAGTTCCTGTTGAAGAACTCGTTCATGCCATACACATGGGCCTTCGGGCTACTGGCAAACCTCTCTGTTCTTAAAGAAATAGTAAGCTCGCCTCCAGACAAGGTGAAATCTTGTAAAAACTTATTAAAAGATAGTGAAAAACATGAGTGAAAAATGTTTACACCTGAGAAAGCGTTATCAATATTTGTTGAAGCTAAGTTGACACGTAAGCAATATGAGATGATAGAGGTCCTGTAAAATATATATCCTTCCTATAAAACTACACAAGAAGCGAAAAAGCTTGCTACTCCATTTGTATTTCTGTCACAAAAGACTCTACCGAGGTGCCATTGCAAAAATTATTAGATCATATTACAAAAAAATGTAAATGTTCATGCAAATGGATGTTCACTTAACTTTAAATCCTGAACAATGCTGAAATATAACACTAATTTGTAAACGGGGGTGCGATCGTATCGCTGGGCATAGCAGAAGTTTGTGAGAGAAGAGTGAAGATGCTTACATATTTTTGACTTCCATTGTATCTCTACAAATATTGGTTGGATCGCTATATTCTGGCAATGCTGTTATAGTATGGAGCAACCCTCCGCCATCCTCACCTTAGTTTTGTCACCATGCTTAAAGCAAGTTCCCTAAACAAAAGAAATTACTTTTTATTAATTATTTTTAAGTCATAGTTAATAGGATTGTTATGTTTGGAGTAAAACCACCATATCTCCAAGAGAAACAGCAGTTATTGGTTATTGTTAATCGTTACGGAATTTCAAGTTATACATCACTGTTGTTATCCAAGTGACCGTTTGATCTACCGATTTAATGTCCGCCTCTCATTGGTTGACACATTGCGTGATCTCATCTGTCTGTCAATCCATCGTCCTAGAACGTCCCTTAGACGCCCGGGTGTTCAGTTGTACCGTAGGAGCCGTTCTGAAGATATTGTCCGGTCGCGGTCACTCACAATCTTGCCCTTAGTTCTCTCTTGGGCAGAGCTAGAGCAGTTCACTCTTGAAGAGGTCCAGGCCTCCATCAAGAAGTCTAAACCGCGAAAAGCTCCCGGATTAGATGGTATTGGAGCTAGAGCCCTCCTAGCAATTCCTGTATCACTGTTGGTGTGTCTGATCACTGGTTAAGCTGTCCTAATGCATCACTTCGCGGCCAGCTGGAAGGTGATTAAAGTCATCCTCATCCCCAAGCCAGGAAAGTCCTGCCAGTTACCACAGAACTTGAGCCTCATATCACTACTTCCTACAATCTCTAAACTATTTAAAGACTTCGCCTCTCCAGAATATCTCCTTACCTGGATGGCTTCATCCGACCACAATAGCTTGGATTTAGGCGTCATCATTCGGCGACACAGCAAATATTTCGAGTTGTTAACGTGTTAATTGACAACGTTAATTATAACCTGAGCTCTGTTGCAGTGATTCTAGATGTCAGAAAATCTTTTGACAGGGTCTGGCACGAAAGACTCCTGTACAGGCTGCAGAATCACCAGTTCCTCCTGCTATAGTTCACCTTCCTAGCTCATATCTCACAAGGTGAACATTCCGCATCTCAGAGCAGCGTGCTAGAACCAGTACTGTACTTCGTTTACACTAATGCCATGCCACTGGTACCTAGAGTAACGTTGTCTATGTATACGAATGATGTCATGTTTTTGTGCAGGAGCTTTCAGCCGACGCGAGCAGCTGACGTCATGCAACAACAGATGGATTTACTCTCGCCTTGGCTTAAACAATGGCGCATCTCCAACAACACGGAGAAGAGCACGGCTGTTTGTTTCACGAAACGTTGCAGAATGCCACAGAGACTCCCGCCTTCCGTGACTCTGGACGATGAGCTGATTGCGTGGAAGCCGCATGAAAAATATCTCGGAGTAATCCTTGACTCCAAACCAAATTTTAGACCAAATGCTAAAAGAAAGGCGGAGGAGGCGAAGAGAATCACGGGTTCTACAGGGCCGTTGATAAGTCGTGGTCGACTCTGCCTATGAGCGTCGTCACAATTTTCTTTGCGGTTGTAAGATCTATCACTATTTATGCTTCCACCGCTTGGTGGGCCACTTGCAGCCTATCTAATCGTAAGATACTGGAGACAATCCAGAACAAGGCTCTCCGATCTACCACGAGACAGCCCTGGATTGTTTGTAACGAGACAATACGCAAGTCTTTGCAGGCCCAAACCCTAGAATAATCTGCAAGAAAGACAGCAGAGAAGTTCTTTGAGACGGCAGCAGCTTCGGAACATCCACAGATAGCGACCATCGCAGCGACGTACGGAGGCCCGCATAACTACAGGCCACGGCCAACCACCCTCCTGGACGACCGTCCATCACCGCCGGAGAGAGCCTGCCAGCCCAAAATGGGACTTCTCTTAAATGTGACTTTGTATCAAATAACGACTGCTCCTAAATTAGCTATATTAATGTTATGTTTTAAAGAATAATCTACTGTAATCACAGCCTTATCTTTGAACCACTCTCCCTAACTTCCAACACACCTCTTCCACCGGGGAACGTAATAGAGACTCTTCAAGATACACATAAACCACTCAAACTTTTTTCTCCTAATCACCGTTTTAAAGAATAATTTCACTGAATGGAACTACTGCTTTTTTTCAACCAGATTTCTCAAACATTGCGGAGGAAAATTATTTTAATACACCAAGTTTGTAAGTGGACGATTGAGCTGTAGACGAGTTTGAAAATATCAGGTTTAAAAAAGTAAATGAGTTCTTAAGCCAACGTTGCTAAGTTATAAAAGCACTTGATGCATTTCAGCACACAAACAATACGTTTTACACTGATATTATTATAAATATTGATTAGTCAATCATATAACAAATAAATATTTTATATTTCATGCTACTATATTATTTATATTTAACATTTTTAGAGTTGTTAATGTTTTTGGAAAAGCGTTTGTGTAATAAAGAACGTTTCACACTGCTAGTAGGGTAATGCCATAGAATTATTACGTTATGTGTGGGCAACGTCAGTTCTCTGTAGTCTTAATGTTCTATCTACATTAAATCAGTAATTCATACTTTTGTCCAGACAAGGCGCTGAGTTGGCAACGTTTAGTTTGTATTCAGGTTGCGTCGAACAGATAAGCAGGCACTACACTGCAGGTAGCGTTGGGAAAACGGATAACTCGAATCCATTTGACAACAGTTATGTTAGTCTAAACCTGTTCCAAAAACTTGGCCGTTGACAGAATAGTAAAAGAGTTATTAAACTTGAATATTTAAATAATTTTAAAACCACAATTTTAAAGAGTAACTTAAATTTTGTTACTGATTGATGTTGTTTTGAATCGAATAGGTTTAATCATATAAATGGGCCTGAGCGCATTATGCTACACTGGATTAGAACAGTTTCTTTTTTTGTAACCCGTTTATCGTTATTTTACAACTGGCTTTTATGAAGTGGTTATTAAAAACAATATTCCTGGTATTTCTCTCCTGCAGGAGAATGACCGGGCTATTGGATGAACTGATTCCGGAGCAAGTTACTTCAAACTGACCGTGGAAAAAACAGTCAAGAGATTTATTGACAGTCTTGGTGTAACACATTTTTATGGGAAACTGCAGACATTTACAGTTAAAGTAAAATTAAAAGGATTCTTAGTATAAAAAAGTTTCTCCAAGGTATACACTTGTGAAAATTGTGGCTACGATGACGTGTTTCTTAAGTCTTCCATTGTTGTCTGGTACCCTTACTTAATTTGGGGTGTCTTTAGATGCTGAAATTAAATGATTGGAACAAAACCTTGAGGTAAGTGACATGCGGGAGTACCCCTGGTGGATCGGGAGTACGCACAATTCTCACAGGGAAATCTACAGCATCCTTGACCTCAGTTACATAATCCATGGATCCGTGAATCATGAGCTCAGTTGGAAGCTTCACCAACAGGAAACTGTTAACACAGTGGGCCGAATAATGTTTTGAAGTGAAGTTAGCCTTTTTGTCAGTCATGAAACACAGTCCGTAACGGCCTGTTGAATGTTTTGATATACTCTGTCCACTCAACCGACCAATCTCTCTCAATATTGCAAAGGTTTCCAGGAATATTGTTTTCTTCAAACTTCATCTAAAAGGTTCCCATCATGAATATTGATCAATAAGCTTGAAAAATCATCTGCTATCAAGTCATGTGCAGATGGACAAGCAAGTTTACTCTTAAAGATATAGTTATAACTTAAGGATTAGAGTTTGTCTAGTCAGGCAAAACCAACGTAGCACCACATATAAGACTGTTTTGGCCTTATGCCCTGGAGTGTTCTGTCAAGATCCTCAACAGAGATCTTCTAATTCTAGTTCATGTTGCTTCTAATTGAAGAGAACACCAGATAAAGAAACTGCTAAAGACATCATATGGCAGTTCACTTAAGTGCATACTGTTGACAACAGTGGTTCCTTGATCTTGTGTAGGAGATGGAACTCCAAAATCTAAGAGTGTTTCCCCCGACATACAAGTCACAATGTTCTCGAGAAGTATTACAAAATTTGTTGTAAATAATGTTGAGTCCCGGCGTCATGAGTTCTGAAATTGATCCAAAGGTGTGAGATCTAAGCATAACTGTGATACATACTGATGCATAGTACGGTATATAATATGCACTGGCTAAAACCTCGGCTAGCTGATGTATCCATAAGCTCAAGGTCAGCCCGGATTTGATACATCTCCATGTATCGGATACGACAAAAATGAAGAATATATTTAATAAATGGAGAGGATTATGTATGCCATTAACAAGTATAATTAATTCCTCTATTATAACAATACTTTAACTATTATTTTAAAAGACAAAATATTTCTGTAATGAATTACACAAACGATAATAACAAAAACTAAATAACTGATAAAAGATATGTACTGGATATTGTATTAAGTTAAATTATAATTTTACATTTAGAAAGTAACAAATTGTTTCAAATAACTTTATATAAACAGTTGATCTTCAGAATTAAACAACGCTATTCCATAGCAAGCATCTGAGAGGTAAGACAAACATGTATATAAAGTTCCATATAAATTAGTTAAGCAGTTTTGGAGATTCACGTTTATAAAATCACGTTCATTATGACATAGAAATCTCACATGAACAATATTATTTATTTACGAAATATCGAATAGCCGCTGATCTAAGTAACCAGATTTAAAGTCACAGAACTATAACTTGAAAATTGTGTTAAGCTTACATTGTTTATTAAACAGTTTGAATTGTTTTATTATAAGTTGCTTCCAAGAAGTTCGGCCAGTACCTGACATAGCCTCGATGAACCAGATTGTAGGACTGTAGGTCCACGCCTGATTTTGACAAGGGTGGCTAACGTCACATTTTTGCAGAGTAGGACAGTTAGTCCACGCCGACATCCATGGACTACCATTCTTAACTTTCACTTCCACACCATTCGCATAGCGTACGGCTGAATTAGTACATATTAACAACAGTGTACTTTTAACTAAACATAAATTTAAGATATCACAATGAAGTGGATTATCAATTGTGATTATTTGCTTAAAACAAACCCCAAACAGCTTTATATTACAGCTTTATATCTGAGTGATAGGGCATTATACTAAAGGAATTTATACCTCTAAAGTAAGTTTGAATTAATTATTACCCGTCTTGTTTTGTGTTGGTATAATACTGTATATGCGAGTAGATTACACGTTAACTGCAATGGACAATTCGTTGTTTTATTGTTATTGTCTATAATTAAAACAACCATTTAATTCATAACTAATATGTCATATTTATGTTTATATCAAATTAATTTTAATAGTTGGCTATACGAAGCCAATATATTTTATTACCTTCAATAGTAGCGCTTGGTCTATAAGCCAAAACCTAAATGGAACTTACCTATCTACAGAGACTTACTTAACTTATATAACACGAGTACACGTATGCACGATTCTCTCACATAAGATTCTAACAGTTTTATGTAATATTTCATATAAAAATTAAACAGGTGTTGGGGAAACATTTCCTAAGATGAAAAAAGTCTTAAACAATTACAACAGCCATGAAATTAGGAACTCATGTTTAATCAGAAGAATTATTTTAAGTTCAGAAGAAAGCAGGTGCTTGATGCTAATATAAAAATTTAACAAAAAACCTAATATTGGAAACTAAGTAATAGTGCAATAAGACTAAGGGACATAGCTCCAGGTATATTACCAAAACGTGCCTTACAAGGAAACACTGTAATATTACGCTAATACATTTAGTATTTTACTCTTTTACAAATCTTACAAATAAATAAAAGTAGCTCGAGGCTTCACTCAATCATTACTTACCTGTAACTACTTTCATATTAATGTTTTCAGTCTTCATTATGCTATATTGTCTATGACTAATTTAAAATCCACCAACAATACGTAACTTATTTTTCAAGAATTCACAGTGTAATGAGTTAACTGAGCTGCACTTCAAGACATGGATGAATAATTTTATAACTGTGAAAGAAGTCGTAGTTACTAATAATTTAATAAGTGTATAGTTTCCATAATCAAGCCGTTTTCCTGAAACAACCGCCTCGTGCACTAATTGTTGTAATGACTTGATTAAATTATACATAAACCGTACTTTCAACAAACAAACAATGCACAGTTAAAATAAATATTATCTAAAACACAGCATGGTAACACCTCAAGCTAGTGTCTATTTGACCGAACGACTTAGAATTATAAAATTTCAACTCGTATAAGTTTTGTTTTATGATAGCTTTGATATATTCAATAGAAGGGAATTATATTAAATTTAATCCATTACCATATCTTAACACTGCTTTAGTTCTGCAAATTTACACGGACACGAGGGAGAACAGTACAGAATTATTTAATAATTATTATTTATTAATTTTGTGAACCAATCCTATTTACAACATAGCCTGATCCTGGCCAATCTACGGTCTTGTCTCAGGATCTTTACATGGCTCGTAGGACCGATTACGTCAAGGTACGTAGGTAGATCAATAAATAACTAGTACCAAACGATCAACGGAACGATTAAGTAGCGCCTGCAGAAGGCAAACGAGACACCAAACTGTATTTGAAGTATCCAAACATGGAAGGAGTCAAGATTAGCCAGCATTCAACTACGAGAGAGTAGTACGTTTTAATGTTGTTCCAATTTGTAGTCATTAAAAGACATTGATAACTAACTAATCTTTGAAGGATATAATCATTTACTATGTTAATTAGCAGGAGAAAATTAGAGTGTATTGCCATTGGAAACTAATTAACTTCCAGCTCAATATTCAATATTCTTTAGTAGATTTAAAAAATTATGATTTTTACTAATGAAGTATAAAAATATTTACTTATACTTTATAAATTATTTACTTTCATTTGCCTATGACCCGTCACACAGAAGCTATGGTTCAGTAGAAGTATCACCAAATCCTGGAATATAACAAACTTAAAATAAGAGATGAAATACTCTTCCGAAGAAGAAAATGTAGATTCCATTTTAGACAATGTCCAGTGCTCTGAAAATAGGTCTAATATATTGGTTTAGGTGACTGTATATTTGATCGGATTTTACTCATCAGCAGCATCTAGAGAGATGTTAGTATACCGGTTCGCTCAAATATTACGCCTACTTGTTGACTTCAGATAACTTTGTGTTGTTTTGGTCTACTTGATCTTTAAACAAGTTGTCTTTGGATGGACAATGGCGTATTTGGATGTAAGGCTCATCGTTCTTCTCTCTGTGAGTTTTATACTGTTCTGTTTATAGCTCTGCTTTAAGACTTGAGGCATGTGGCTGATCTATATTTTAAAAAGACGCAAGTTATACTCAATAGGCTGCTTATGGTGAATTTTAGCGACTTATTGTAACATTATTTCTTTAAACCGATTGTAATCTTTATATGCGATCACATATTTAACTTCCTTAGCATCCATACCTCAAAAAACCGAATTAAAAAAGTTACTTGTTCGTTTATTCAGGACATAACAGTCATAGCGTTATTTATTTCAAATATATTCTATATTCTTGCAAATAAGGTCCAGTTGCACTTAATTTTGTTACATTTGAAAATATTAAATTAGTTTTCGAGGCTTTAGTTAAATTTAAAATCCTGTTTATTTTTTGACGCTAACAGTGTACTGCCGTGCCGTGTGGCGTGTGGCTTGGGGACGCCGCACAATTAGGTGAAATCAACTCACTACCATTTTTTTGATGCGTCTCATCTCCAGGGCAAATTTGTAATATAGTAATGATAATATAGTAACAGTGTTTACTCAAATCAAATATTTTAATAAACAACTTCTTTACAAACTAAAAATCTATCTTACATTACAGTACTTTACAACAACTGTGTCTTTATTGTAACCTCGATAAAAATAAGGAGAAATCAAGAATAAAATGCATTTTATGGCAACTAGAAAGAGAGAAAAGGATGTTACGTCATCGCATCATCAATTCCTTATAAAAAAAAATTAATCGTTTCTAATTGCACGTAATCACTACTTTTTGGATGGCCCATAAACTTTGTATATTTCATTTTAGTTTTCCAGCGATTTTTCCCTCGTGCACAACAACTGCTATTTAAGATTTTAGTATTTTACTTCTTTTGAATTGACTTTACTAAGGTGCAGGGATGGCTTGACCAATGTTGTTTTTGAAATCAAGTCTTAACTTTAAAACATTATATACGTAATATTTTTTATCTTGTAGTTATTTCATTGTGTTTTACTGTTTCTTGATTTTAAGCATTTGTTTATATCTTTTTAGGCGTATTTTGTCATAGTTCTGTTCGTGCCCATGTTTTCCTGTGGTTTTTATTGGTTAAAATAGTTTTTACAATCCTGGCAATAATTCCCTTACTTTTAAAAGTCTCATTCATTAAAAAAAAGTAGATAACTTGTATACGGAAGTACTGAGAGTGTAAGCCAATAAATAAATCTTGGGCTTCAGAAATAATAATAATTTATTTATAACAGTGTGGTGTTATGTACGGAAATTATGCCTGGGAGGAATATCGCTGATTGACTTATTTATTAACAAACACATAGTCTTAATGTCCTGATCCTAAAATTTGTTTTCCGACATCGCAAACTTTCACGATAATTTCCCTCATTAGTTACTTTCTTTTTAACAGGACGAACTCATATCCAGGGTCCACCAAGATTGGATGATTAACATAAAACATTGACCAGGAAATTTTGACAGCAAAAGTTGACCGCAAACCCCCTAAAACAACCCCAAGCTAATTAGCTTAGATCCGTGGTCTTTTGTGGGTATAGTATTACAACTTTCTGTTCAGGTAGTTTTACCAATCGTGTTTTTTTACCAACAAGTTAACGAAATCGACCTCCAAACAGATATCGTTTCGAATATTAGAGTAAATACGAGTATAGAAAATATTCTTGTAAAACTTTCTCTTCTTTCCACAAATGTAGAAAACAATCCACAGTTACGTTTTACCGCACTAGAAAAGGACGTAGCCAGTGAGGGGTCCAAGGGGTCCGGACCCCCACAAATTTTGAACTTTTTCAATTACTTTTTTAGTAAACGATTATCATTATTTAAATAATTCAGTATTACTGACATGTACTGCTGAAAGATCGTGTTCAACAAAGAAACGTGTCAAGAACTTTTTAAGGATCAAAATGGGGCCTTACTCTCTGTCTGCTACGGGAAAATATCAGTTGTCTAGACTCTCCAAAATGTTTTCCTGGCTACGTTATTGGCACCAGATGTTTCTTACAATGAAATTGAAAATGATGGTGTACAAAAATTAAAACCGAAATGCTAAAGGATTCTACGCCAAAATAATTATATAATTTAATGTTCTAATTACCAAGTTAATTTTCTGTAGCTTTAACATCATTTAAATGTACTGATGACCGTCAAGAACAAGTGTTGTGGCATTTCAATTGTTTTGGAAACTCGTATGCAAGGAAAATGTTGTGTCAAACCTGTTTATATATTAACGAACATATATCACAGTAGACAGTAAATAATAATGATATAACGTAATAAACGAAATATTTATTTATTTTGAGTTATGTTTTCATAATATGAAGAAGCAGCATTTGATTAAAACAGCCACGATAATAACACAATTCTTCATAGAGGAATAAACTTGAGAACTGTTGAATGTATGTGAATAAAGAAGTATAACCAGGAGTGAAAGTCTGCAGCTCAGATGTAAATGCTCTAAGATCTAAGTTAAACATAATTTATCATATTCAGACTTGCCTATTATGTTCTGTTCACTTTTTAACAGGAGGTTCTGTTACATTTTCCCTTTGAAATACTCTCCATGGTAATGTTACCTCCTAGAGGGTGCAATGATACCCGCAGTCTTGCCCTATTGTGATCCTGGCAACTGCCAAAAAATGTATGTCTTGTCAAAAAATGGAAACTTTAACTTTAGCATACTCATTCAGGGTGACGATTTCTTTTTTAGACATTGATCATTTGAGGTGACCTTCTGGATAGTGACAGCTCACAGCGAAGCTTGGTCACGTCTAAACATGGTCGCCGTCCCGAATTTAGCAATTTTCGGGAGGTTAAGCCATTGCAGTGAGTTGATATCTCAAGTAAATTTTGTTGTGCATTAGAGGTTAATGCCATAGTGGGGGTAGTTTATGAGATTCTGCGTTGTGGTTCAAGGACAAGACAGTAAACGCTGCTATCCCTATCAAAATTTGTCTGTTATTGTATAGAAAGGTTTAGTTAAAAATTACTATACCGCAAAGTTTATCATAACATAAACAGAGTGAAATATAAATAGCATTAACAATAAGACGATTTTGAACTAAGCACAAATCATATGTAACTATGTTAAATATCAAGCAATTATGAAGTAAAAAACAAACATTAAGATGATCGAAAATCTAATAAGTATAAAGAAAACTAGTAAAAAGAGATTACCTTCAATTAAATACGCTGATTTGTAATTATATTATGACCAGGTCTTGACCTTCTCCTGGAAGTATATACGGTGGCTTTATGAAGGACCCATAAGCATACAAAATCCTTAATTTAAGAATTAAATGACATGTGTCCCCAATAATTGGGAATAATGTTTTGTTTTGAGTTTTAAATAAAATGTTGGCCACAGTCCTTTAACATACCTGTTCGGAAGACATATTAAATAGATAACATATAAAGATATGTTAATGTTTGAACAGAAAGTATATGAAAGATGACTAGAGTGAAATTAATTATTTATTCAGGATAATAGGGTGCTAATATGTGAGCTGGTGAAACCAGATTTGTTTATCATAAATTGGCATAGCTCTTTCAGACTAAACTATTAGAGATTGGCATATCAACGTAGGTTATATGTTAGATAGCCTCATATCAGTGTTTATCAAAATCAAACCTAGCTGTTGATACCTTGAAAGTCAAAACAATTGATTACTATTTGTAACAACTATGAGTACTACCTTTTGTTCTTTTATTGCCTTGTCCTGCTGTTAAAAATAAGACTTCAAACTTATCTTTTAACAATATGCTCTATTAATTGTAAGTAATTTTTATTTGAATCTCTGATATTGTTAGTGGTCAGTTACTTTAAGATTGAGACTCATAGTTGGATTGGGACTGAGTTTATCTACACCAATATTTCTATATTTTAGCCCTGTAAAGGTATACCTGAGTATACACAGAATACCAGTTTTATAGACAAACCACTTCTCCAGGCTATGCAACCGTTTGTTGCATTATTATAATATAGTCATAAGGAATAGCTTCAGCTCCACACAAATATTAGTGACCTTATACTATATAATGATACGATAGAAAATAATGCAACACCTTCACAGCATAGTAATCAGATCCAAGTGAAGAGTTCAATTGGGTGATGTACCATATAATCTTTTTTGTTTAACTCAAAAACGATTGCATCTTACAAGTTCTGGAATAATTACAATTTTGTTCTTTTACATTTGGATCAATAATCTGGATATCCCAGGTTTTCAGACGACGTTATCGTAAGTTTAACTCAAAGACCATTATATCCTCTACTGGACAGGTAGTAGTTTCTAAGGATGTTTTTCATTTGTCCTTTTTCTCATGTGACTATTGTAGAAGCGTTTTGAGTTTACTCTGATACCCGACTCTAGACTTGCTGTTCTAGATTCTTTAACCATCATGTGCGTAATATATAATATGGATAGTAAGCAGGGCCGTCCCCAGTATTTAATGCGCCCGGGGCAAATCATGCCTTGGGGGCCCCCACATAAAAATTACATTTCGTCAGTACAGCCATACCAAGTGATAAGGAATTTTTGGAAATTGTTATATGTAAATAAATACTCCAGTTTTCTGTGTGTAAAAAAATACCAAATATATTATATATGTACATTTAAACATGTTTTAGAATAGATAATAGAATATTGAATAGACCTATATACATAGATATAAAGAAATTATTACTTTGGCTCTTTGGCATACAATACTTTTGTGGAACTTTAGGGCTATTAATAGTAGTAACAGATATAAACGCAATGCATAACTATTTCAATCTTAATGTCATAACTATTATTTACCTTTGACAGAGATAGTTGTATTTTCAAAAAGAAATCTTCCTGGCCTTTGCACTAGCAAAATTCTTGATAACGTCTTCTAACTTCAGCCTTTTACATTCTTCATTTTCAATAGACAGCATGGCAAGGGATGACAGTCTCTCCTGAGACATTGAAGAACGCAAGTAGGTTTTTATTAATTTAAGCTTACTAAAGCTTCTTTCACAACTGGCAACAGATATGGGAACAATTAGAAGGATTCGAAGTGCAATCCATAAGTTTGTGTATAGGTCCTTTCTGTCTGTCTTCTTAATCACTTTTAAAACTTGTAATGGGGTTGCCTTAGCTAGGCTTACTTCATTCACAATAGTTTTTACATGAAGGAGTTCCTGATAAAGTTCTTTTCCGCTTATGTCAGAGGTTTGCCCAAACGATAGGTGTTTCTGTAAATTTTCACACCATTCCTTCAAATGTTCTGCGTGAGGGAGTTGTTTAAGGTCGTATAAGAACTCCCATTTCAAATTGTGGTTTGAAAACTGAATCAACCTTTCTTTTAGGGAAGCCTGCATAATGTCCAATAGTGGGTAGAAAACGTTTCTTTTAAATTCTTCTTCTGGGGTTGCTTTGTAGTCACTTTTACTTTCATAATCAAAAAGCTTATTTTTTGTTCTTTGGCGTTTTTCTTTAAACAATAGTTCCACGTCAATTTCACTACAAATCTCTTTGGCTTTTGAAACTTAGTCATTTAAACCGTCTTTACGAAAATCATCTATGAACTGTAAAGTTTTTTTGCAGCAGATTTGATGTTAAAGCAATATCAGTACCCTGTAAGGTTTTACTTATCAAGTTTACCTCAAACAAAACATCGTGCCAAACAATAAGGCAAACCAGAAATGAAAAATCTTCCATGTGAATTTGGAGGGACTTAGCTTCAGATGAGATTGTAGGGTCATTGACAGTTTCACTCAGTTCTACAAGTGCGTCAAGGACGTCTTTGTACTGGTATCGAACGGCAGATACAGAACTTATTCGAGCCTCCCATCTTGTTTCACAAACCTTTTTCAAAGTTAAACCTTTAACATGGTCACTGACAATGCACCAACGTTTTGGAGATGATGCGAAAATAGTGTAAATCTTTTGAAGGATTCCAAAAAGTAGAGTAGACTTGACGGATGATCTGGCTCCATCTGCAACAACCAAGTTGAGGCTGTGGCATCCGCAGGGTGTAAATACAGCTAAAGGATATTCTGAGGATATTCGTGATTGGACCCCGTTTTTAGCTCCTGCCATGTTTGCGCCATTGTCGTACCCTTGCCCGCGGCAGTTACTCATGTCCAAACCACATAACTCTACCTCTTCTGTTAACAATTGAGTCAATGCTTCCCCTGTTGACTCCTCAGTAATCGTGTAGCCTATAAAACTTTCTTCAATAACAATTTCACCATCGATCTCCTCTTCTTCGTGAACATAGCGAATGGTGAGAGATGTTTGTTCCTTATGACTTACGTCTGGCGTACAATCCAACATAACTGAGAAGTACCGTGACAGCTTTATTTTCTCGATTATATTGTTTTTCACTTCCTTTGCCAGACAGTTTATCAACTCATTTTGAATATTGACACTTATCACTTGAACTCGATATTCACTCTCTTCAATGCATCTTAAATGTTCCATCATAACCGGATCAAACTCTCCTAGTAACTGGATAAGCCCAAGGAAGTTTCCGTTATTTTTTGTAAAAAGTTTTGTTGAGTTTCCACGAAAAGCCAAGTTGTGTTCTGCTAAGTAAATAATAATAGCAATAATTCTTCTTAGTATGTTTTGCCATCTCTCGGCTTCTTTTTGTATTTTGCCCATGAGCTCAGTATCAATTGCTGCATTTTAGACATTTTAGACCTGATAGTTTTTTAGACATTTTAATAAAATAATCTCAAATAAAATGAAACTTCTTCAAAAAATTCTGCTTGTTTACTTAAAATGAAATTAAAAAATAATGTTTAAATCTGTTGGTCTACATGTTGCGTAGTTTTTTATGCCTACGCTACGACATGCAAGCTAGAGTGCACATAGTACCTTGGTTGAAACAACATTTACATAATTATTATTACCAATACATATGACAACCAACACATATTAACTACCACATGTCTGTAGCTTTTGTATATGTAGGTACTAATACAATACGAAGCTCACCTCTCACGTACACATTCGCTTAATTTCACAGCTCTAAGTCTCTACAAACACTAAACACACGAGAGTAGTTAGCAACCTAACCTATACGGTGTAGACGCAATGACAGTGACAGTTGGAGTTGCGAGTGCGGTGTTGCGAAAGTTGTTTTTGCCGCGCGGTGTTGCCAAACTTAACTTACTAAAAATAAACAGTATTTTTAAGTATATGGTTCAAACCAAGTTCTTTTTAACAAATATTAAGGCACCGGATTGGGGGTTTGTATGTATATAGTAGAATATCGTTGAAATTTTGTTTTAAAAATTTAATATTGACTATGAGTAAGGCACATCCTAGCCGCGGCGCGGCGCCCCCTTGGCCGCAGCGCCCGGGGCGACCGCCCCGTTCGCCCCCCCCCTTCGGACGGCCCTGATAGTAAGAGAGCACTTTTTAAGTTTTCAACTAAACATGGTGACACTCCGAATTCGTAAGAGCCGTTGCGCTTATTCAGAGAATTAACAGCTGGAAGATTAATTAAGCCAGGCTGAAAGCGTTCATCACAATAATCCTCTTGAACATAACAAATAAAATGGTATTTCCAAATTAACCATATTTCAAAATAATTTTTGTAGATTCAAAAAAGCTCCACCCCTATAAAGTTGAAGAATTTTCTATAATAAATGAATAGGGGTAACGTACAGGGACTAGAACCGCGGCTGACACAGCAAAAATAATTTGCTTATGGTAGGCTTATTTGCAGGAAGTGATACATCACGATATGAACTCGGATTATGTAAAGTTTAATAATTTTATCTTATATAGCAATTATTGAAGGATTATTGAAATTTATAGCATTAAACATAGTACTATAGTTTTTTATTTCAAGTTCACATCGATCTATTAAGGAAAACATGTTCTTAAATGCGAAGTTTTGGTATTACAACTTCTATTTAAAATAAAGTGTTTAACTTTATTCAAATTAATGTACAAAAGGTAACAATATGGATATACTATAACAAAATTTGATTTGATTATTAAAATATATTTTCGTAAAAAGTAGTTATTAGCTCAATTTATAGCAAAAGCTTAACTTCCCAGTTTAATTCTTGTAATTTAAGTACTCTCACTGGTCTCGATACTTGGAAAAATGGTCAATCTTCCGAAAGATTGCATCTTGATAGTAACTGCACATGTTGCTGTTGGAATAAAATAAAATTCTTTTCTCTTTTTAAATTCTCTAATACATCTGTATATGAAAAGTCTAATAATTACAACTAAATATTTTTTAAAGTTTTAAAAACTGATATAACAATTTGTAGCGGTCCCAGTTTGCTCAGTCTAGGGGGTGGGAAGGGTAGGTGTGGTTTTCACAAGTTAACGGCGTAGTAGAGTTAACTGTTAACGGTACTATCCGAGGGCGCCACCTTGTTTCCAGTAGTAGTGTGGTAGGAGAACGGAGTCAGAACAAGGAAAAGACCCGTTACTGAATGATGTTGTAAAATTAATGACCTTATAACCAACCAAAGAAAGAGTGAGTTAAATACAAGGTAAATTTAAGAAAAGGAAATACATGTAAGAAAGCTAAACTCATTCAATGTAATCATTAAGTTTAGAAAAATTCTAAGAGCCTGTTTTTTTTTTATTGCACAAGAAACATTTATCAAATGAAATATTTATTAAAATTATGTAATTTTACATTTCATATCATGGAAAAAGGTTTGATTCCCATTTCTGTATTTGGATCTCAACAGTCTGAGGGTACAGGTAACCCTTAGATTTATCAATACAGTATACCCTAAACACCAGTAATTATACACTAAACAACATTACCTTGGCCGGCCACTAGTACTTCTGGTATTTTACCCATAGATATCAATCAAACAATACTTACATAAACTAGACACATATTTACACAAAGCACATTAAACATCAATATGTATCCAATAAAGAAAGATATTTATAAGTAATTATTCAACTACGTAGATCACAACCATACGCCTCCGTAAGGGCTCACGGTCAGGGAGGAAGGCACAGTAGCAGGTATGGCACGGGCACTGGGTAGGTAGTGGTACGCAGACCTATGTGGAGGCACACAAACCGCTCCCGAACAAATCCCTGAGCACAATTCAGACAATAGAATCTACAAAAATATTTGACACTAAAAGATGTATAATAGTTGCTTCAGAATAGCACGTAAACTTTCTGTTAACAATAATAACAATGAATCCTAAATATTCCGTGAAATAATCTTAACATGAAGTATTTTGAGAGATATATAATCGGTTTGTAATGTAAATAACCCCAAAAATTAACTATTAGTCAATTACTCAATCTACAGTAGTCAATATAATGAGATATAGTTAATTAAATTCCAAAAATAAATTATTAACTAAAATAAGCTTTAAATAGAATTCACTTGAAAACATCTTTTCATATTTGTTTCGTATTCTACAAATGCCTTGTCTTACTTACATTTTGACAAAGCACGTAGCATAAATTACCAACATTTATTATCCTGAATTTACAAACAACAGCAAAAATAAAACAGACTAACAGATAATTTTTTAACTTATAGGCCACACAACACTATTTATTACCTAAAGTACATTTTGTTGTTATTTCAAATGCATTATTTAAAATAAAAGTTCTAACCATTGCAACAACATATGTTTGGATTTAAGAAAATATGAACCATTAAAACACTATGATAATATTTACAATCTGAAAGGATTTATATTTATGAGTACAACTTACAAATTAATAAAGGCTCAAGTAATTTCTGCTTCTTAATTTC
Organism: Homalodisca vitripennis; assembly: GCF_021130785.1. NCBI lineage: Eukaryota > Metazoa > Arthropoda > Insecta > Hemiptera > Cicadellidae > Homalodisca > Homalodisca vitripennis. The sequence goes on along the minus strand of NC_060215.1, from coordinate 105,765,847 downwards.
ACTAATATATTTACTCTGGTTGGTTGAGAAAAGAAAAATTAATTCCAAGTATCTGTATTCAAAAGTATTTATAATTTCTTGGTAGCACACATTATTTGACTTAAAAGAATATTAAAATACCTCACCTTGGCAACAATCCAGTAATGGGCCAGGAAGGGAGCAATGTAGGTAAAGACATTATAGATAACCTCGTGGAGACTCAATTCCCAACTGAACAATCTTCAAACTATCGCCATGAGAGAGAGAGGATAAGCCTCGTGAAGCCTGACAGTCAGTAACAAAGTCCAACAGGAAGTAGGAGTCAATTGTTGCTTGGCCAGCTGGAGCTGCAGCTGTTTAATAGCCAGCTGATATGGATTTTCCAGGTTGATCAGGCCTGTCTGCCAAAGTTAATAAAATCTAACTCTTACTCTCTGTTATAAAATTTAAGGTTCACAAAAAAAAAAAATGTTACACCACCCCCTCTCTCATGAGAAAATTTCCCAAATTTTCATCCGTTACTGAAGATAAGGTTTTAAGTCCGAGGTATGCCAGGTGCCCTTGAATTGCCCATCTCCTGATTGGAGCTGATAGGTCACTGGAGATATTTTCTTCTTAATTCGGTAAGGCCCAACAAATTTTGGAAAGAGTTTGGATGACTTGTAGTTGACTGCATCCGCTTGGGTGAAGTTCCTCTTCCATACAAGTTGACCTTCTTTAAACTGCTGCTCTCTCCTCCGCAGGTTGTATCGTTGAGCATTAATCTCATGTGCCCTCTTCATCCTTTCTTTTATCTCCTTAAAAACTTCATTCAAGCGCGTCAGTTTCTGGAGGTGATCACCTGCATCGGAAAGCTGAGGCAAATCTTCTTCACCAAGATTCCCAGATCCCTCACCCGATAAGTTGATCTCATGTCCGAATACAAGAAAGGCTGGGGAATGACCAGTGGTCTCATGTACTGCCGTTCGTAGGGCACACCCTATCTGAGGTAACTTAATATCCCAATTGCGGTGATTATCCCCAACATAAGATCTCAACATGTTCCCTATAGTTCGGTTCACCCGCTCCGTTGGGTTTGCTTGAGGATGATGACTAGGAGTGTAGATAGTCTTCACTTTATATTCCTTGAGCAAATCTCGAAATGGTTGACCAATGAATTCAGATCCATTGTCGCAAATCACAATGTTAGGAACCCCGTATACCAAGAATACATCTTCCTCCAAACGTTTTAGCAACAAGTCTTGCAGTTTGCTGCTCTTAATGGAAACAGAAGGGTATACCTGCTGAAGTAATCCACCACTACCATCAGGTACTTGTAACCTCTTGATGATCTTACAAAAGGTCCCATCAGATCCAGACTTATTGTCTGCCACGGTCGTCACTACTCTCTGAGACCCCATAAGTTCCTGCTGGCTTTAAGGTAGCCGACTTAGCTTGCTGACACACCCTACAGCGAGAGACATATGTTGCGGTGTCCTTCCTCATCTTAGGGCCAATAGTACTTCTGTAAGAGTCTGTGTAGGTTTCATACGTGCCCAAGTGTCCAGATGTAGGAGCGTCATGAAATTGTTTGAAGAGTTTCCCACGCTGATCCTTGGGTTACAACTAGCTTCCAATCTTCTTGCTCATCACCAACCGAAGTAGATGAAGGGACCACACTTCCAGAGCTGATTATCGACAAACTTTCCATGAAGAGTAAAGGTCAGGCTTTTTCTTTTACTGAGTCGATCATCTTCAGATACCACTTGTCCCCAATCGGAAAACAGTTAGTGAGGGAATCAACGATAAATTCTGCAGGTACAGATTCTAATTGGGTTTCCTAGATAAAAGATCCGGAACGACGTGTTCTTTACCTTTGCGATGCAGCAAAGTGAAGTTAAAAGGTTGAAGACGTAATGCCCACCGTGCCAATCTTCCTTGAGGATCTTTTAAATTATGAAGCCATAACAAACTGTGATGGTCAGTTACAACAGCAAAGTGAACTCCTTCTATATAAGGGCGGAACTTTTCAATTGACCAAATGACGGCCAAACACTCCCGCTCTGTAGCAGAAAACTTTTGCTCAGTTTTGCTCAATGTCCGACTTGCATAGGCAATCACATTTTCTCCTTCCTCTGACATTTGGGAGAGTACCGCTCCAACACCAACAGCCGAAGCGTCACAAGAAATGGTAAATTCCTTCCCAAAGTCTGGGCAAGAAAGGATTGGAGATTTTACAAGGTTACCCTTTATATCTTCAAAAGCATTCTGAGCTTCAATGGTCCACTTAAAGTTGTTATGTTTCCTCAGCATTGAAGTAAGAGGATAAAGACGAGAGGCAAAATTTGGGATAAACCTCCGATACCAACTTGCAGTACCGCAGAATGCACGGACTTCCTTCACTGAGCGAGGGGTAGGAATTTCCAAAATGGCTTTCACCTTTTCAGGGTCAACTCTCAGGCCATTAGCATCGACAATATAGCCCAAATATCGAAGTTCAGGTTGGCAAAATCGGCACTTGTCTTGATTTAAGTAATTTTGTCCAAATTTTCATCCGTTTACTGAAGATAAGGGTTTAAGTCCGAGGTATGCCAGGTGCCCTTGAATTGCCATCTCCTGATTGGAGCTGATAGGTCACTGGAGATATTTTCTTCTTAATATCGGTAAGGCCCAACAAATTTTGGAAAGAGTTTGGGATGACTTGTAGTTGACTGCATCCGCTTGGGTGAAGTTCCTCTTCCATACAAGTTGACCTTCTTTAAACTGCTGCTCTCTCCTCCGCAGGTTGTATCGGTTGAGCATTAATCTCATGTGCCCTCTTCATCCTTTCTTTTATCTCCTTAAAAAACTTCATTCAAGCGCGTCAGTTTCTGGAAGGTGATCACCTGCATCGGAAAGCTGAGGCAAATCTTCTTCACCAAGATTCCCAGATCCCTCACCCCGATAAGTTGATCTCATGTCCGAATACAAGAAAGGCTGGGGAATGACCAGTGGTCTCATGTACTGCCGTTCGTAGGGCACACCCTATCTGAGGTAACTTAATATCCCAATTGCGGTGATTATCCCCCAACATAAGATCTCAACATGTTCCCTATAGTTCGGTTCACACCCGCTCCGTTGGGTTTGCTTGAGGATGATGACTAGGAGTGTAGATAGTCTTCACTTTATATTCCTTGAGCAAATCTCCGAAATGGTTGACCAATGAATTCAGATCCATTGTCGCAAATCACAATGTTAGGAACCCCCGTATACCAAGAATACATCTTCCTCCAAACGTTTAGCAACAAGTCCTTGCAGTTGCTGCTCTTAATGGAAACAGAAGGGTATACCTGCTGAAGTAATCCACCACTACCATCAGGTACTTGTAACCTCTTGATGATCTTACAAAAGGTCCCATCAGATCCAGACTTATTGTCTGCCACGGTCGGTCCACTACTCTCTGAGACCCCATAAGTCCTGCTGGCTTTAAGGTAGCCGACTTAGCTTGCTGACACACCCTACAGCGAGAGACATATGTTGCGGTGTCCCTTCCTCAATCTTAGGCCAATAGTACTTCTGTAAGAGTCTGTGGGTAGGTTTTCATACGTGCCCAAGTGTCCAGATGTAGGAGCGTCATGAAATTGTTTGAAGAGTTTCCCACGCTGATCCTTGGGTACAACTAGCTTCCAATCTTCTTGCTCATCACCAACCGAAGTAGATGAAGGGACACACTTCCAGAGCTGATTTATCGACAACTTTCCATGAAGAGTAAAGGTCAGGCTTTTCTTTTACTGAGTCGATCATCTTCAGATACCACTTGTCCCCAATCGGAAAACTGTTAGTGAGGGAATCAACGATAAATTCTGCAGGTACAGATTCTAATGGGTTCCTAGATAAAAGATCCGGAACGACGTGTTTCTTTACCTTTGCGATGCAGCAAAGTGAAGTTAAAAGGTTTGAAGATGTAATGCCCACCGTGCCAATCTTCCTTGAGGATCTTTTAAATTATGAAGCCATAACAAACTGTGATGGTCAGTTACAACAGCAAAGTGAACTCCTTCTATATAAGGGCGGAACTTTTCAATTGACCAAATGACGGCCAAACACCTCCGCTCTGTAGCAGAAAACTTTTGCTCAGTTTTGCTCAATGTCCGACTTGCATAGGCAATCACATTTTCTCCTTCCTCTGACATTTGGGAGAGTACCGCTCCCAACACCAACAGCCGAAGCGTCACAAGAAATGGTAAATTCCTTCCCAAAGTCTGGGCAAGAAAGGATTGGAGATTTTACAAGGTTACCCTTTATATCTTCAAAAGCATTCTGAGCTTCAATGTCCACTTAAAGTTGTTATGTTTCCTCAGCATTGAAGTAAGAGGATAAAGACGAGAGGCAAAATTTGGGATAAACCTCCGATACCAACTTGCAGTACCGCAGAATGCACGGACTTCCTTCACTGAGCGAGGGGTAGGAATTTCCAAAATGGCTTTCACCACCTTTTCAGGGTCAACTCTCAGGCCATTAGCATCGACAATATAGCCCAAATATCGAAGTTCAGGTTGGCAAAATCGGCACTTGTCTTGATTTAAGTAATTTGTCCAAATTTTTCATCCGTTACTGAAGATAAGGTTTTTAAGTCCGAGGTATGCCAGGTGCCCTTGAATTGCCCATCTCCTGATTGGAGCTGATAGGTCACTGGAGATATTTTCTTCTTAATATCGGTAAGCGCCCAACAAATTTGGAAAGAGTTTGGATGACTTGTAGTTGACTGCATCCGCTTGGGTGAAGTTCCTCTTCCATACAAGTTGACCTTCTTTAAACTGCTGCTCTCTCCTCCGACAGGTTGTATCGTTTGAGCATTAATCTCATGTGCCCTCTTCATCCTTTCTTTTATCTCCTTAAAAACTTCATTCAAGCGCGTCAGTTTCTGGAGGTGATCACACTGCATCGGAAAGCTGAGGCAAATCTTCTTCACCAAGATTCCCAGATCCCTCACCCGATAAGTTGATCTCATGTCCGAATACAAGAAAGGCTGGGGAATGACCAGTGGTTCTCATGTACTGCCGTTCGTAGGGCACACCCTATCTGAGGTAACTTAATATCCCAATTGCGGTGATTATCCCCAACATAAGATCTCAACATGTTCCCTATAGTTTCGGTTCACCCGCTCCGTTGGGTTTTGCTTGAGGATGATGACTAGGAGTGTAGATAGTCCTTCACTTTATATTCCTTGAGCAAATCTCGAAATGGTTGACCAATGAATTCAGATCCATTGTCGCAAATCACAATGTTAGGAACCCCGTATACCAAGGAATACATCTTCCTCTCCAAACGTTTAGCAACAAGTCTTGCAGTTGCTGCTCTTAATGGAAACAGAAGGGTATACCTGCTGAAGTAATCCACCACTACCATCAGGTACTTGTAACCTCTTGATGATCTTACAAAAGGTCCCATCAGATCCAGACTTATTGTCTGCCACGGTCGGTCCACTACTCTCTGAGACCCCATAAGTCCTGCTGGCTTTAAGGTAGCCGACTTAGCTTGCTGACACACCCTACAGCGAGAGACATATGTTGCGGTGTCCTTCCTCATCTTAGGCCAATAGTACTTCTGTAAGAGTCTGTGGTAGGTTTTCATACGTGCCCAAGTGTCCAGATGTAGGAGCGTCATGAAATTGTTTGAAGAGTTTCCCACGCTGATCCTTGGGTACAACTAGCTTCCAATCTTCTTGCTCATCACCAACCGAAGTAGATGAAGGGACACACTTCCCAGAGCTGATTATCGACAACTTTCCATGAAGAGTAAAAGGTCAGGCTTTTCTTTTACTGAGTCGATCATCTTCAGATACCACTTGTCCCCAATCGGAAAACTGTTAGTGAGGGAATCAACGATAAATTCTGCAGGTACAGATTCTAATGGTTCCTAGATAAAAGATCCGGAACGACGTGTTCCTTTACCTTTGCGATGCAGCAAAGTGAAGTTAAAAGGTTGAAGATGTAATGCCCACCGTGCCAATCTTCCTTGAGGATCTTTTAAATTTGAAGCCATAACAAACTGTGATGGTCAGTTTACACAGCAAAGTGAACTCCTTCTATATAAGGGCGGAACTTTTCAATTGACCAAATGACGGCCAAACACTCCCGCTCTGTAGCAGAAACTTTTGCTCAGTTTTGCTCAATGTCCGACTTGCATAGGCAATCACATTTTCTCCTTCCTCTGACATTTGGGAGAGTACCGCTCCAACACCAACAGCCGAAGCGTCACAAGAAATGGTAAATTCCTTCCCAAAGTCTGGGCAAGAAAGGATTGGAGATTTTACAAGGTTACCCTTTATATCTTCAAAAGCATTCTGAGCTTCAATGTCCACTTAAAGTTGTTATGTTTCCTCAGCATTGAAGTAAGAGAATAAAGACGAGAGGCAAAATTTGGGATAAACCTCCGATACCAACTTGCAGTACCGCAGAATGCACGGACTTCCTTCACTGAGCGAGGGGTAGGAATTTCCAAAATGGCTTTCACCTTTTCAGGGTCAACTCTCAGGCCATTAGCATCGACAATATAGCCCAAATATCGAAGTTCAGGTTGGCAAAATCGGCACTTGTCTTGATTTAAGGTTAGATTAGCTGCTGCTAGCCGCTTGAAGACTTCTTCCAGAATTTCAAGATGTTTCTCAAAGGTCTGTGTGACTATTATTACGTCATCAAGGTAGATAAAGACAAAAGGTTCCAAGTCCATCCCTAATATATTATCAACCAACCGTTGCCAGGTGGCTGGTGCATTGTGGAGTCCAAATGGAAGAACATTAAAGTGGAAAAGACCTCTTCCTTGGATTGTAAAGGCAGTTTTCTCTTTACTTGAAGCTTCAAGGGGAATCTGCCAGTAAGCGCTTTTGATATCCAACGCAGACAAGTATTGGGCATCCCTTAAGCGATCCAAAATCGAAGTGACATGAGGTAAGGGGTAAGCATCTCTGCAAGTGACTGAGTTGACTTTCCGGAAATCGACGCAAAACCTTTGGCCACCATCAGGTTTGTCCACAAGTATGATTGGGGAGGACCAAGCACTTCTTGAAGGTTCTACAACACCCAGTTCAATCATTTTATCAAGTTCGGCATACACAAGCTGCAATCTAGCGGGAGACATGGGATAGTAGCGTTGCTTTATGGGAGAAGCATCTCCAGTGTCAATTTTATGCTGCACTAAATGGGTTCTTCCTAATTTCTCTCCTTGAATGCAAAAGTACTTCTCCAAAAGATTATTTAAGTCTTCCCTTTGTGACGTAGTCAATACGGTAGAGTCTTGTAGACCAATTGCACATATCTGACCTCGTGTTGGTGGGTTCTCAGAAAATTCCCAGGACTTCTCATAGGCGTCCATAACAATATGCATAGCATTCCAAAAATCTATCCCCAAAATAATTGTTTGAGATAGAGAAGGTACAACAATGACAGATAAATGTTTTGTTTTATGAGCGAGAGTAATAGGAATGTTGGCTCTTCCAATAATCTTATGTTTCTGGTGGTCAGCAGTTTCTACAAATTGGTTGGACAATGGCCGAATTTTTGCCGGGAACTTATCAAAAATCCACATCAGGTCTCTTCCGATCACTGTATTTGAAGCTCCAGAATCTAACAATGCTTTGCAACTAAATCCAAAAATTCGAATTGGTAGATAAGGTCGCGGATCATTAGCGGAAGTTTCAATCAGAAAATTTATACCTTTAGGCAATGAAACCAAATCACAATTGGACAACTTATTGGTTGACGGTAAATGAGATAAGGGAGGTACTCCTAAGATGCCCGAGGAGGCTCCCTTCGTACCCCGTTTTTTTGAATACACTTAGGACAGGTTGTTTTGCGATAACCAGCATGCCCACAGCCATAGCAGAAAAGTTGCCTCTCTTTAGGACAATTACTGTACATGTGGCCTTCCTCACCACAATTCCAACATTTGGACTTCCTTGGGGCAAAACTCGTAGGTTTATTAAGTGCATGAACTTGATGATTTGAGGAATTCTTGCGATTATCAGTGCGAGAGTAAGCTAGATCAGGTTCTAAGACGGTGCCTGGCCTAGGAGGAGGCCTACTATTTGTAGTTCTCAATCTTCCCAGCTCAGCCTTACGTCCCATTTGTCGGAGTTCATCAATAGAAGAGATCACAAACATACAGAGTTTGTCCTGCAAATAATGATTTAGATTCTTAAGAATCTGACGAAGCCTGATGGGTTCCGGAATTGGATTTGACAAACGACCATAAAGACCCTCCATAGAAGCAATGAAAAGATCAATATGCTCTTGATCGCCTTGAGTTCTGTTCATAATCTCCTGCAGCAACATATCGTCATAATCCGGCGTCTGAAAAACAAGTTTCATCTCCGTACACAATTGCTCCCAAGAATTGACTCTGCCCACGGTCGACCGATACCAAATTAAAGCATTGCCGGTAAATAAATCAACTGCTGACCTAAAAAGTTGAGCTTCAGAAACTCCGCGAGCATGACGAAGTTCCTCAACCCGCTGCAAAAATGCACCAATGCTCTGGCCAGGACCATTACTAAACTGTAAACCCCATTTGAAGACTGGTATAGGCTTTGCAGTTTCTGCCTCTATACATGACTCATCAGGTTTCGGTTTCCTATTTCCAACCATAGTAGATTTTCCTTGTCCAGCATGTCCAAGAGGGGGAAGGTGCTTTTCTTGTGCGATATTCTTCCGATTTACATTTCCTTGAGAGGGTGGAGTTTCTGTATTGGTACCTTGGGAAGTGCCTCCTTCTTCCGCAGTATTCACTGACGTATCTTCACTCGCCTTCTTTTCTTCAGCTCCGTCCAGTTTTTTCGCATACTCTTCAGCACCGTCCAGCTTCTCCGTTACCTTAGATGAGAGGGAAAGGAAGGTATCTAGCATGTGTTTTGATCTCTGTAATAAGTCGTCTTTCTCCTCCGCTGTGTCTTTATCCCAGTCCAGATCCACAGGTATACGCTCCACTCGCAAGTAAAGATGCCAAAGGCGGGCAGAAAGTCTTCGATATTCATTGTCTTTTGTATTTCCTTCATAATCTTCAACTAGCTTTGACAGGTCATTGAAATTTTCCTCACATTCTTCAAGTTCGGTTTCAGCATTTAGATTACTAATAACGTCTTCCTTAATCTCAACATTATCAAGAAAAGCTTGAGAGAGCCTGGATCTCAATTCATTTGCATTTCCTGTAGTAGCTAAACCTCTAAGTTTCAACTCATATTCATTTTCATGACGACGTAAATAATATGCATTCATGGTGACAGCAGAAACCAAATTCCAAAGTGAAAAACGAACACTCACACAATTTAAGAAAAGATAATAGAGGTGTAACAGTCAGTAAACAAATCACTAATAATTACGAGTTCCAACAAAAGTGTTGCAATATACAACAAGTTAACCAACCATAATGTCCATATCAATCACCATCAGAACAAAAAAAAATTCACAAATATATTATATAGTCCCCACACAAGCCAGGTCCCACGTTGACAGCGCCAAATGTAGCGGTCCCAGTTTGCTCAGTCTAGGGGGTGGGAAGGGTAGGTGTGGTTTTCACAAGTTAACGGCGTAGTAGAGTTAACTGTTAACGGTACTATCCGAGGGCGCCACCTTGTTTCCAGTAGTAGTGTGGTAGGAGAACGGAGTCAGAACAAGGAAAAGACCCGTTACTGAATGATGTTGTAAAATTAATGACCTTATAACCAACCAAAGTAAGAGTGAGTTAAATACAAGGTAAATTTAAGAAAAGGAAATACATGTAAGAAAGCTAAACTCATTCAATGTAATCATTAAGTTTAGAAAAATTCTAAGAGCCTGTTTTTTTTTTATTGCACAAGAAACATTTATCAAATGAAATATTTATTAAAATTATGTAATTTTACATTTCATATCATGGAAAAAGGTTTGATTACCATTTCTGTATTTGGATCTCAACAGTCTGAGGGTACAGGTAACCCTTAGATTTATCAATACAGTATACCCTAAACACCAGTAATTATACACTAAACAACATTACCTTGGCCGGCCACTAGTACTTCTGGTATTTTACCCATAGATATCAATCAAACAATACTTACATAAACTAGACACATATTTACACAAAGCACATTAAACATCAATATGTATCCAATAAAGAAAGATATTTATAAGTAATTATTCAACTACGTAGATCACAACCATACGCCTCCGTAAGGGCTCACGGTCAGGGAGGAAGGCACAGTAGCAGGTATGGCACGGGCACTGGGTAGGTAGTGGTACGCAGACCTATGTGGAGGCACACAAACCGCTCCCGAACAAATCCCTGAGCACAATTCAGACAATAGAATCTACAAAAATATTTGACACTAAAAGATGTATAATAGTTGCTTCAGAATAGCACGTAAAATTTTCTGTTAACAATAATAACAATGAATCCTAAATATTCCGTGAAATAATCTTAACATGAAGTATTTTGAGAGATATATAATCGGTTTGTAATGTAAATAACCCCAAAAATTAACTATTAGTCAATTACTCAATCTACAGTAGTCAATATAATGAGATATAGTTAATTAAATTCCAAAAATAAATTATTAACTAAAATAAGCTTTAAATAGAATTCACTTGAAAACATCTTTTCATATTTGTTTCCTATTCTACAAATGCCTTTTCTTACTTACATTTTGACAAAGCACGTAGCATAAATTACCAACATTTATTATCCTGAATTTACAAACAACAGCAAAAATAAAACAGACTAACAGATAATTTTTTAACTTATAGGCCACACAACACTATTTATTACCTAAAGTACATTTTGTTGTTATTTCAAATGCATTATTTAAAATAAAAGTTCTAACCATTGCAACAACATATGTTTGGATCTAAGAAAATATGAACCATTAAAACACTATGATAATATTTACAATCTGAAAGGATTTATATTTATGAGTACAACTTACAAATTAATAAAGGCTCAAGTAATTTCTGCTTCTTAATTTCACTAATATATTTACTCTGGTTGGTTGAGAAAAGAAAAATTAATTCCAAGTATCTGTATTCAAAAGTATTTATAATTTCTTGGTAGCACACATTATTTGACTTAAAAGAATATTAAAATACCTCACCTTGGCAACAATCCAGTAATGGGCCAGGAAGGGAGCAATGTAGGTAAAGACATTATAGATAACCTCGTGGAGACTCAATTCCCAACTGAACAATCTTCAAACTATCGCCATGAGAGAGAGAGGATAAGCCTCGTGAAGCCTGACAGTCAGTAACAAAGTCCAACAGGAAGTAGGAGTCAATTGTTGCTTGGCCAGCTGGAGCTGCAGCTGTTTAATAGCCAGCTGATATGGATTTTCCAGGTTGATCAGGCCTGTCTGCCAAAGTTAATAAAATCTAACTCTTACTCTCTGTTATAAAATTTAAGGTTCACAAAAAAAAATGTTACAAATTCCATTATTTCTATTCAAGAACGATCGTGATATTGTATCATGATTGAAACTGTATTGTTTGAAACTTACAATTTTGTCTTGTTTATTTTAAAAGTATATGAATATATTAAGCAAAATAATATATTTGCAATTTTTATTAATCTACTCCATGTATCAGTGTTAACATTGCATTAGATACACTCATATAATTTTACAAATATTGCATTGTATTTATTAATAAACATGAACGGTTTGAGGATGAATATTTTGTAACTGCTTCCGTAAACACAATATTTTGTGATATGGAGTGAAAGAATGTGGCGTTGCTTTTGTATTGACTTTGAATGTAATCAAAACGTGATACATACGAGTCGAGTAGCGCCAATAACGTTTTAATAACAAAGCTTATCTCTGACGTCATTGAACGTGACTCATGTATATGTAGTTACAGATTTTCATGGAGACACTTCCAAGGTATGTTGAGTTGGTAATTGGCGGCGGATTGTATAACTGAATATGCGTATATTACTTGTACGTTAACAACCAACCACCATTAGATAACTATTATATTGCTAGCTACTTACATTTATAGCAGATATGTCGCAAAATATATTATTCAGAAAATAACATAAATCTTTATGGTTGTAGGTCAGGAATATTATTTATATTTTCAAGGAACGAAAAATTTTTTTGATTTAATATTTTTATTTGTATGTCAAACAGCTAACAAACGCTCTCTAGTCACATTTTAAGCAACACATTTTTTACCATGCCAATAACTTTTAATTGTTTTAACGTGAAGAAACTTTTCTTTATTCTTTTGTTCTCAATTAGCATTTTTTAAAACAAAAAACTCGCGTAAACGGATAGCGAGAAAATAAAATGTCATAAAACTGTCTCCTATAGCACATACAGATATTTCAGAGAACAAGATTAATATTGATATCAAGATTAATAGCATTCTAAACTATAGTAGCACCATAAACCTACTTAAAGAAAGAGATGAGATGAGTTACTACTAGTAGGTTAGTCCAAGGGAGTTTTTGCTCATTATTATACATTCTAAAGTAAATTAGCTGTGCTTAAAGTAATCAGAATGGTATGATCTAGATCTCAGAAAATAGGTTTAAAAATTTTACTCTTTTCTAATCTAAATAGATGAATATTAAGAATGGGTGAACATTATTTGTCTACAACATTATGATGATTAGGCGCAAATACACCATTTATCTGTATTTAATATCATTGTTAGAAATTTCAATTTCTAACTGTAAAAAAATAATTTACTTGGTTAAACGAGAATAAATACTATACTTTTGTTACAACTGTGCCAGCTTTATTCATTTTTATTGTTTATTGTATCTCAATCTCACAGTTTATAACATAAATTTAATTTGTATAAGTATATTAGTATCTTAAAACACATAAAATTACTAAATTTATGCTGAAATAATTATCAAAATAACATAGAACATAGATATCAATAAACTATTTTCCATTAACATGACCTGATCATGAAGGTGGTGTAGATAGAGGCATGGTAGTAGAAGGGCGCTTACTTGTGAATGGAACTCTTATCGAGTCTAGGGCCCGACCTAACACAGGCGTCACATCGTCTCGTGAACATTTCCTATAAATAGGTAGTATTTACCAAGACAGTTGGTAGTTGTCAGCCGTAGCGTGCGGACGTATTTCAGTGAGCTCCGTTATCTACTCTGATATAATGAGTGATTGTGGCCAGTGTTCGGATCCTTTACCGGATGAAGACGATTTTGCGATCTGTTCACTTTGTAACACAAAATATCATTTTATTTGTGCCGAAATCTTGGAGTCTACATGGAACAAAATGGGACAGAAAAGACGTGATAGCTGGAAGTGTAAAAACTGTTCAAGTAAGTCTCAAATTCCTAAAGATATTATAGCTAAACTCCAGGATGAGTTTTTAAAGAAGATGGAGGAAACTATTTCATCTCAGTTCAAAGAGTATAATAGCAAACTTAATGCTCAAATTGCAGATCTTAAAGCAGCTGTAGAATTCTGTTCTGGAAAAATAGATGAATATGAGAATAAACTTTCTGAAGTTACGTCAAAATTTAAAATTCTAGAAAAATCACAATGTGAATTAAAATTAGAAAATAATTCTCTAAAACAAGAAATCAATAAATATCAGGTACAGCTCGAATGTTTAGGGCAATATAACCGCAATAGAAATATACAAATTGAGGGCGTTCAAGAAATTGACAGTGAGAATATGGTTGAAACGGTTCAAACGTTGGCGCAGTTTGTCAATGTACCAATTAACTATGAAAATGATATACACGCAGCCCATAGGATCCCAACTAAGAAACCCAAAGGAACACGACCAATAATTGTACAATTCTCTGACAGAAAACGAATTTTTGCAGTAACGTGCCGGTATCCAATGTATATATTAACGAACATCTCACTCCATATACTAAACATCTCCTCTTCCATACTAAAACGCTGAAACAAAAAGGATTTAAGTATGTGTGGACCTGGAAGGGTAAAATCTTTATCAGAAAGGACGATAACGAAGAAAAAATACGTATATCGAGTGCTGAAGATCTTAGAAAACTTGGCTTTGGCATCCATGGTGGAGATTGAGGTGCAACTAATTGAATTTAAAATAAACTTTAATGTGTATAAGTTCAACGTATATGCGTAGTGTAACTAAAAAGGACGACTTAATTATATTTTGCCTAAATATAAGAAGCCTGAGGAAACACTTTGATGAACTCATTTTGTATTTGTCCACTCTTTCGGAAAAAATAACTATAATTGTTTCGACTGGAGTGTGGTAAAAGAGTGGCGAGGAGGCGAAATACCAGATGACAGGCTACGATATGTTTCTGCAGGACAGGCCAGACAACCAGGCCGGTGGAGTCGCCGTGTACGTGGACTCTGCACTGCGCTGTGAACACCGCCTTATCTTGATGCCCACAGCCGAGGTGGTCAACGTCCTGATTGATGTCAGACTTAACAACATTGTCACTAGGCTGTCCCTGTATTGTATATATAGACAGTGTAAATTTACCTATAATCAATTTGAGGATGGTTTTGTAAATATTTTGAAGTACTCTAATGATCCCACAGTTATTATTGGTGATTTGAACATATGCATTTTGAGAGATAACTTACATGGTTCTGGTACAAATTATTTAAATTTGATCTCTGCACATGGTTTTGAAAGCCTAGTTAATAGTCCCACCAGAGTTGTTGATAAATACTCGTCTTTTATTGACCATGTTCGTGTAAGAAACTCAAAACAACTTGATTTTAAATGTAATGTAATGGAACTTGATATAACTGATCACTATGCATTAAAGCTGGGTATTTCAGGTTACAACACCAATTTTACTAGTTCAGGTTTTGTAAAAAGTCTCGATTACAGAAAGATGCAAAGGCAGCTAACCTTGGCAGACTGGAGCCGGAGTGTTGAACGGCAATAACGTAAATAGTATGGTCAAGGCTTTTTATAGTGTGTATAATTTATGTTACGAAGCTTCGTGTACATTAAAGAAACTAAATTGTAGAAATAAAAAAAGAAAGGAGTGGATATCAGAGAAATTGATAGATCTGGTAAACTGGAAGAATAGTTTGTTTAAAAGATATAGTAGGGATAGATCCAATGTAACTTTAAAGAAAGAATATGATAACACGGCTAAATTCGTAAATAGATGTATTCAATATGAAAAATTAAATTATTATTCTAGGTTGTTAGGTGATTGTAATGATGATTCTAGGAAATACTGGGGTGTAGTAAAAAAATATTAAACAAAAAAAGAAAATCATTAGCAACCATAAAGGTAGGTGATCGTTTGCTTGCGGTGACGGGAAATGAAACCATTGTAGCCAATGCCTTTAATAATTATTTTACAAAGGTAGTGCCATCCCTTAAGGAGGAGGCATTCGGATTTGATATGTTTCCTCAGATACATGTTGAGGCTGATGTCTTATTAGACTCATTTAGGATTAATATTATTGATATTTACAGAGTAATAAGTAAAATGAAAAATAAGAACAGCACTGGCATAGATGGCATAAGCATTGTACTAGTTAAGAATAACATAGATCTTTTTGTACCGTTATTTTATAATATTTATAGTTATAACGTTTAATCGGGTCAGGGATAGTTAATAAAAATATATAACCCTAAGACACCGGATAGAACAGTCGAGAGGGGTAAAATCCAGGGTTCGAAAGGGAGACGTAGTTTCCAAGTTCAGCTTAGAACCGAATTAATGTAAACCAAAAGCCGAAGCAAATACAGCACCGATGAAAAACGGATCAACATGCTTTCATCATCGCAGACTCGGAAACGAAAGGGAATAAAGGGAAGGCGTCAGCATTTGCTTTAGGATGACTGTTCCACTACTTAAACGTTCCCTAATACGACAGTTGCTAGTTCAACTGAAGCTCGAAAACGAGGAACGCTGGAGCCAACTTACGTCAAGCGACCCAGCGGCCTCTAAAAGAAACGATAAGCTAAATAAAAATCAAATGCGAACACTAGTTCGCTCAAAATCACGCCTAGCTCGATTCGAGCTGGAAACTAAGGAACGCTGGTGCCAACGTACGTCAAGCAACCCAGCGGCCTCGAAAAGAAACGATAAACTAAATAAAAACTAAAAGCGAAAGCTAGTTCGCTCGAAATCGCGCCTAGCTCGGCTAGAGCTCGAAACTAAGGAACGCTGGTGCCAACGTACGTCAAGCGACCCAGCGGCCTAAAAAAAGAAACGATAAGCTAAATAAAAATAAATGCGAACACTAGTTCACTCGAAATCACACCTAGCTCGATTAGAGCTCGAAACTAAGGAACGCTGGTGCCAACGTACGTCAAGCAACCCAGCGGCCTCGAAAATAAAAGATATATTATGTAAACACTAAACTACGTTCACTCCTAGTCCAAAATTCAGGGACGCTGGTGCCAACGTACGTACGTCAAGCGACCCAGCGACCTCGAAACGAAACTATAAACTAAATAAAAACTAATTATATCACGCCTAGTCCGATACTAAGAAACGTCTGCTAACGTACGCCAAGCGACCCAGCGGCCTCGAAAAGAAACGATAAACTGAGTAAAACCAAATTAAATTACGCCTAGCCCGAAGCTCAGGAAACGCTGGTGCCAACGTACGTCAAGCGACCTAGCGGCCTCGAAAAGAAACGATAAACTAAGTAAAACTAAATTAAATTACGCCTAGCCCGAAGCTCAGGAAACGCTGGTGCCAACGTACGTCAAGCGACCCAGCGGCCTTGAAACGAAACGATAAATTAAATAAACACTTAATTAAATCACGCCTAGCCCGAAGCTCAGGAACGCTGGTGCCAACGCACGTCAAGCGACCCAGCGGCCTCGAAAAGAAACGATAAACTAAATATAAGCTAAACTAAACTACATTCACACCTAGTCCAAAATCCAGGAACGCTGGTGCCAACGTACGTACGTCAAGCAACCCAGCGGCCTCGAAAAGAAACGATAAGCCAAATAAGAATAGATTACAACTCCTCGTTACTAGTAATATAATCTAATCCTATTCGTACTGACTTTATTTTCTTGCTATACTTTATATCTAAAATAATATTGTATTAGCAGCTTAAGTACGTAATATCATGTAATTATCGTATCGTTAGTGACTGGACAAGTGCAGCTAAAAACTTGTTTTGGCAGGTAAATAAGTACCTACTACGGCTAGGACTTACTTGTACCTTATCGTGTCGTATGTGGGGGCGGTGACTCCGACTCGACGACGACTCCGACTGCGAGACTCCGACCGAGAGAGCGAGGCAGCCAGGCACAGCGTACTGTAGTACTGTAGTACTGGAGTCGTCCGCTGTAAGGCGCTTCAGCCCTTGAAGCGAACTCCGGCGGATTTATCCTGAAACTCTGGTTCTTACCCGGTCGAGCCGGACCCCGCCAGCTGACGTCTCCTAGTTGATGTTGAGCTACTAGAGCATAATGTAGGTGGAAGAAGTAAAAATCATAACATGTCATTAAACTAAAAATAATTCTCCTCTCTAAAATAAAAAATGTCTTATTTAAGCACCTGTAAAAAATGACATGTTACATAGTAAGTCTCTAGAGCAAGGTATATTTCCTGAAGTTTAAAGTAGCTATGGTGGTACCTATATTTAAGGCAGGGGACACCACAGAAATGTCTTCATACCGCCCGATCTCTCTTATAAATACTATAGCTAAGATTTTTGAAACATTAATTAAAGAAAAGTTACTGGACCACTTTCAGCAGTATAATTTTTTTTCTAGTAATCAATATGGATTTTTACCTAATAAGGGAACAGATTTAGCCTTAGATAAACATGTAACTTGTATTACAGATGCAGTTGACTCTCACAAATTTTCTCTGGATATTTATTTAGACTTAAAAAAGGCTTTTGATGTTTTTGATATAGATATCTTAGTACATAAGTTCAGAAGGTATGGGATTGGAGGCTCTGCATTGGCTTGGTTAACATCTTTTTCAAAATCCCGTCAGCAGGTTGTTAGAATAAATAACATCAAGAGTGACGCCTTAAACCTATGTTATGGAACTGCTCAGAGGGGAGTACTTGGTCCACTCACGTTTCTTATCTATATTAACGACTTACTGGATATCGACCTCAACTCTTCCATATTTGCATATGCTGATGACACAGCATTAGTTTGTTCAGCTAGCAGCAGAAATAAACTTAAATTGAAAATTGATAAAGACTTAGTGAAAGTATCTGAATGGTACTAATAAATTATTGATAAATGTTTCTAAAACCAAATGTGTACTATTTTTTGATAACGATAAGCCTAAATGCGAGTTAGAAGATATGTTTAAAATGTTTTGCCATAGTCATCAGTGTCTGTATGTGTGTAAATGCCCAAGTGTGGAAATAGTTGGTTCAATTAAATACTTAGGATTGTACATAGATAGCCATCTCAAATGGAGTGACCATATACAGTTCTTGGGGAAAAGGTTAAGACAGATTAATCATTCTTTATACCACATGAGAGGATTTTTAAATAGGCAATTTTTAAAGTATTTGTCTCCTGGTTTGAAAGCATGATAAGATATGGTGTCATACATTATGGTGGCACGTATAATACCATACTGAATCCTATAATTATGTGTCAAAGAAATGCATTGAGAACAGTTTTTGGCATTGGGCGTATTGGTAGAATTTACAAGTATTTAGATGAGTATCCAAAAAGACAGGCATCTCGATTAACGAGAACTGCTCAATATGATCTCCTGTATGTGCCAAATTATGCAAAAGAAAAATGTAGACACCACTTTTGTTATGCAGGGTTAACTTTATTTAACAGGTTTATTAAAGAATATGGTAATAGTGTATTTCTTGACTGTAAACCCAAATTTAAAATGAAAGCTGTGAAGTTTGTATTAGATCTTGATAATTTTTTTCTATTTGTTATATTTATTAAAATAGTTTATTTATTTCTTGCATGCTTATCACACCTTATGTTATATTATGCCTGTTAATGATTCCTATGTTGTATTTATTATTGTTATTGTTATTTATTTATTCATTAGTTGTTGCTGTTTTAATTTACACTCATGTACACAAATGTATTCAATATTGTTGTTTACTTTTGTCAGTCATATTTATTGTTATATTTGTTAGTATCTTATCTATCTATTACTTATAAGTAGCATCTATTTATTAAAAATTACTTCGCATTGTTATTGGTCTGCCAACATAAAGACTAAACATTTTTGACTTGTAAGCTGCATTCCCGCACGCGCCTTGCTAGGTGCCTTGGGGTAGTACATAAATGTAACATGTCTTTTTCTGAATAAATGAGTTTGAACTTGAACTTGAAACTTGAACTAGGTGAAGTGGTAGTCTCATTGTCTCATCAGGTACACAATTGACGCTGCAATGAAAGGAAGGTGAATTGGAGCTAAACTCAAAATTAAATTGAACCAACCCGTTCTACCACAGCTACGTTATGTGTATTAAACCGAATTTCTGCCTCACGATAGTTTGCATTCGAAGCCCCGAACATAAATACCATTTCTACTTTATCGCCGTGACTACGGGGCATTATTACTCGTAGGCAGTAATAATTTTAGAATATTATTTAAAAGTTAGAATGACAAAACGATTCAAAATCAATAACTGTAATAACACCAAAACACAAAAATGTCTCAAAACACTTGATGAAACAGTAACCACACAATAATGATACTACTGGATAATATAATAACTACTCTAAAATTATGACCTGTTCTGACGAAATTGAAACAAATAAGGGACTTGCTTGTTCTAAGCCGTGGATTACTTTTATTAAAATTCATTGTTTAGTTATTACCGTACGTCCAATATGAAGTTCAACTCACGTGTTCTAATGAATATCCAATAATGGACAATCAATCGTCTTAACAATCTATTAATGTTTAGCTACGGGGTTGGAAACAACGTTAGCAAGAATTAGGAATATTATAGAATACCGTATTAAATCAATTGAATTCATAAACTAGTGGATACTTTATTGTTAAAAAATGTACGAAAGTTTATGTTAATAAATCATTAAACTCGAAGAGATGTGGGTTAATTTTAAGACAAATATCTCGTATAAGAACTAAATTTTGAGACGCACAGAAAGTTAGATACAGTAACATTTATGAAATAATTATTCATTTAATAATTAATACAAATAATTGCAGTTATATCCTAAATGTGCGTTCCCGGATTAATCAGTACCAACTGTCCACCCCTTGGACCTACGCATGGAGTTTATTCTTTGATGAATCGAGAGTTCATTGAACTTTGTCCACTATCAGGCGCCCTGGTACACTCCCTTACCACAAACACACTACCAGAACAAAACACTGTCATTGGTGGTAGATAAATTAATGAATAGGTTGCATAATAAGAGATGTCTGAGGAACCAATCATAATAAAAACTGCTTTGTAATGACATTGAACGTAGAGGCAATTTTCTGTGAGATAAATTAAACTGAACAATTTACGGTCAAACACTATTGAAAGTACATGATCAGAAGAATAGATTTTCCAGAGGGTTCTAGAAGGCGCAAGATAAGATCGTGCATGTTTGTCTACCTAAATGCTTAAAATATAATGATTGGCTAAAGATAAGATATTGGTAGGAATGAAGTAAATACCTTGAAAATCAAAACCTCCAAAGTAAAGAACCAATGCACAATTAAAAACATCGTGTATCTTTGTCAATAACCACTTGCCTAAGAAATGTGAACTACAATTTCGGTAGCGCTTTCTGTGACACATCTGGTCTAGGTTATCGATAATGCTCTCATAGGATGCCAAAAACAACCACTTCGCTTGACAACCAAAGTATATTCGCCATAGACAAAAAATGTGTTGACACTTTCGTCGTATATAAGAATATTCGTGTATTAAACGTGGTAAAATTATGTATTGTCTCCACGACAAAGATTGCCTTTGGTTTATATTTCTGTATTTTCATAATAATGTTTTTAAAACTTTTTCATATAATAATTCAGAAGTTCTTAACAATTAGGTACCTATTTTTCTTAGCAAACATCTACCATTTAACATTAAACGTGACATCCAAGGACAATGCAATTCATTGCCTGTCACGTATATTAGACAACAAGGAAGGTAACGATGAGTTAAGAGAATTTTATGAACTCCCGTATTATGAATTGAACTATGAAAATAAATGTAGTGATAAGCAAAATAAGAAGCTGAAATGTGTAAAAATTCACAAAAACAGATTAGTTAAGGTAAGTAGGAAACTAGAAGATGAAGAAACGTATGTATAAATGATATTAAGAACTTTCCTTTAGCATTCAACGTCTTTAAATTAAAACAATATATAGAAAATAAGTAAAAAAAATTATATAGAAATAAGTCAAGTTTACCAACAAACAAGGTAACGATAATCTTAATTATTACGTAAATAATGGTGTAGTAATGTTTAAAATAAGAGAGAACTCGAAAGGAAAATTATATTTGCCAGAAAATTTGTTGGACATGGAGTTTTAAATGCTATGACGATAGCGGACATGTTGGTGTGGATATAACGAGTAAGTTAATTGGAGATATATTCTTTCGTCCTAATTTAACCAATGAAAAAAGAGTAAAGGGTTATGAACTATTTATGTTAGTAAAATATTGTAGGAAATTTCAAGGTCAACTAGTATCTCGTTTGGAATAAATGCCAATGGATCGGTTATATATTCATTTCTTCAGCCCAGTCGTATGTGCATCTAACCAAAACTATGACATATTAGCGTTGATCATACGAAGTATGTTTGGTTATTTAAGTTACGAGAGGCAACAAGTGGAAATTAATTAAAATATTGGACACGGTAATACTTAAAAACTTTAATTATTGTATCTTTTGTCACACAATACAAAAAACCTTTCCATGTGTTGTTTTGAAAAATTATATGTTCAAGCGGGGTATCGAACACAAATGTATAACACGATATGTTCCCCGAGTCCGAGCGTCCATTGCATACAGAGAAACAAATTCTAAAATTGTATTTATCAGACAATCAAGACAAGTGGGATACGCAACTAACAAATATCTAAACGTCTATAAACAATATTGTGTAAGAGTCAACCAAAATAGCCCTTTTGAACTAATTTATGGATTAAAAGCTAATTCCAGTTTAAGTAACGCATGGGATTTGAATGTCTTGATGGTGTTTGGATATCCTTTCCATGTGTGCGTGCGCGTTTGTATGTACCTTAATTGCACATACAACTGTCCATAGAAGAAGTTTTGATTGTTGTAAAATAATAAATAAAAAGGGTGTAAATAATAATGCTGGGAGGACGGGACTCCTTTGTGGACAGATATACAAATCACAGTATGACACAACATTCCCATTGAACAAAGAAAATAAAAACACAAAGGGCATTTTAATTGCAAATCAACGATCCATCCGACACCTGTGACGAGCGATAAACGGACCACACCAGGGGCGGCTCGATAAAAGGTGCATCCAAATGAGTGGCTGCTATCCTCGGACCATAATCGTGAGACACCTTCGACTTCAGAACTTCGTGTACTAGGATCCAAGGACCACAGAACCAGGAGTCCATGGACATTCGATTATACTGTCACCAGATAAGAGTTTTAGTTTGTAAGATGTAAACGTGACTCTGAGTCTCACATTTAATTTTCCAGGGGAAAATTTGAGTATTGTATCATGTACCGTTTGTAACATTGTCGTAATTGTGGGACGCAGGTTTGTTTTTGTGTTTTACTGCAATTACCCTCGGAAATTAGGCTCTCAGAGGCGTAAGGCACAAGAAATTATTGGTAGTTGTTCGCTGCCGTGATCTTTGCCGCCTCGCGACCGCAAGGGGCAAGGGGTGGATCGGTCAGCTGTTTACTTACGTGTTCGAGGTTCTAGTAGCTCGTTTCCCTGTTGAAACCTTCTCGGCATGTATAGGGCGTGTGGGCAGCACTCTGATTTGAATCCTCAGTGTGTCGGAAGCCTGCGCTTGTTACCCTTTTCTTAATTTTTTAATATTTTTAGATGCCCCAATATTTTATTTAGATTAGTGCAAAACGCTGTAGTTTACTCTTTTATGAAATCTGCTCTAAATCGCGTAAGATTGTCATAGCTTTTTGGTAATTTGTTGTAATTGTTTTATTTCAAGAAATTAATTCAGTTTAATCAGAAGGAGCACAGATAAATTCAGAAAGAACTCAACAAGTTAATTTTTATTTTTATTAATTAGCAAAAAAACTGTTTCACGTATCCTAAAATACTGTTTTTCAGGCTGTGGGCATAGCTTAATCAAGACACTAACACTAGACGTTTACTCATTTTCCTGATTCTTCGTCTTTTCATTTTTATTAGCAGAATAAGTAGCAGAACTCTTCGCTGACACCAATTGTCATACTTTAAGTTTGAGTTAGGGATAGACACAATTTTTGCTGCAGTAACTAATAGCGTCACTAAAACGCGTCTAGTTGCATCAAATGTTACTTTCCGCATATAGCGTCATAATAGTTTGCAACACTATGAACTAAGCAACTTTAACAAACAGTTGTCAACAATATTAAGCACTTGTAACCTTTTATCATATGATGTCTATATATATGTTTCTGAGAAGTAATATACATACGAATATATCTACGTCAGGTAACAGAACTGTGTATACGTTTTCCTTCAGTGTTACAATAATAATATTATAAAAATTATGAACGAGTTTCCTAACTCAAGTAAAATATGTGGCTAAATATTCTAATTACTTTGCAGATTGTGTATTATGATAATGTGATATGAAATGAGTAATTATTATCAACCATTTAGATTTTTCAGTATTATATATTGAAATTAAGTAATTAAAAAGCACCTTTCTTATGTTGGTTAAAAGCCAATTTTGTATTAGTCTTCAAAGGCGAGGATCGTTCAGTAATTTCACGACCGAATCTTTTGTTAAACAAATATAAATTCAATATTTATGAACTTTTGTAAAATAATGCGAGAAACTATGTTGTAATATTATAGATGTACGATTATTGTCAATTTATTCTTTAACATGCTATTTTATAAGGATCATTTACTACATTTGTAATAACAAAGTGAATACCAAAGAGAATAACTTAAATTGTTTTTGAATTTATAAATGTATTCTGCAGAAGAGTATTTTTATTAAATATATTCTGGTAAGATTAAAACACTGAAACATTTTATATTACTTTATTTTATACAATAAAATACATAATACAAATAATGCATCATAACAGTAAAGAATATTAAAATGTAACTAAACTCGTAAACATAAAGTAGAAATCAGTTTTATTAAGTATATAGTCATAGAAATTTAAAAAAAAAACTTTTAACGTGAAAATAATGACACACTGGAAATTATTTTTAACCTACTACATTAATTTTATGGTATTTTTAGTTAGTATTCTTAATTAAATAAAACGGAAATGAGTAGATGCTTAGAAAAATATTTTGGAAAATAATGATTTTTTTTACATTAATAAATTAACAGATATAAATTGAATCGTCTAGTTAAAAGCCTTCATGCATTATGAAAACCAGTGAAAAATATATACGCCTTATAAAAAACAACGTAAACGGAAGCCTGAAACAATGTGAAAATTCACAATTGAAAAGTAAACACCGTACTAAATAATCACTATCATTATACAAACACATTAAATTCATAAAACAGGATTTATTAACGTCCATATACTGTTAACTAATTCTTATTGTAAACTCTACAGGTAATTCTAAGCAATATATGGGTCAACCTCGATTTTTCTCATATTACAATATAATGTTCCAATAGTCAATTAGAAAAGGAAATGAGTAGAATTTCTTGCCGGAAAGCAGTTATAGGGAGCAGGCAACCGCCAGACGGTCATATATTGCTTAGAGTTACCTATTAGTGATCAGGGGCACTGACGTGATCTGGGCTTCAAATTTGGAACTACTCGAGTTAATTTTTTTTCTAAAAGAGCAAGCAGCGCGAAGCGCTGCGCAGCGGGCAGGCATCGTGCGTGATCCTTTTTTTTATTAAAAATTTCTGATAAATTGTTATTACATATTACAATATAATGTAGGTAATGTATGTAAAACAGTTTTAAACACATAATTACATGCTGGAAAGCAAAGTAAACCAATATAATCCGCCCAATACAAAATCTCCGTAAAAATCTGGTAAAGGAATCTGTGTCATTCCTTTGGCCTGAATCAATTCAGTATATACGAAGATCACGCACGATGCTTGCCCGCTGCGCAGCGCTTCGCGCTGCTTGCTCTTTTAGAAAAAAAATTAACTCGAGTAGTTCCAAATTTGAAGCCCAGATCACGTCAGTGCCCCTGATCACTAATAGGTAATTCTCGCGGTTGCCTGCTCCCTATAACTGCTTTCCAGCAAGAAATTCTAGTCATTTCCTTTTCTAATTGACTATTGGAACATTATATTGTAATATGAGTTGCCTGCTCCCTATAACTGCTTTCCGGCAAGAAATTCTAGTCATTTCCTTTTCTAATTGACTATTGGAACATTATATTGTAATATGAGAAAAATCGAGGTTGACCCATATATTGCTTAGAATTACCACTCTACACATTAACTGATGATGTCAAATCTTAGTCTTTCAAAATATCAAACTTCTCAAAGTCAGGAATTTTGACGGACCCGTTCTTTCCGAAGAAATGAAGATTTACTGTTTATTAAATTCTGTGTTGTAGGTCTGATTTAAAGAGCAACGTTTTCACTGAGGTGAATATTTAACGAGCCCTTTTCATTAAAAAAAAACCTGCTGTTCTTTAAAAGGAAATACCAGGAATCCCTAATGTTTTTACACGTAATACATTTAAAAGAACTTGTATAAAAGATAAATGTTGGTGTATTATTGTTTCTATAAAGAATAAATATAGGTTCTTTCAGTTGTAAAGTATGTGAAATTAATTGCATCTTAGGTTTTATTTAACATAAGTCATACCAGTGAAAGTTATTAATTTTTTGATAGAATATAAAACTTTGTGCTCTAGAAGAATGCATTTGACCACGGTAGATAGAAACACCAAAGCAGTCTAACACATATAAGGTGGCGTTTTATACAACCTTTTTGAGAAACAAGTCTTTTTTAAGAGCTCTGATATTGTAGACTTCAGCAATAAGAAATTCTCAAAAATGTAAAGAATTTAAAAGTTATAATATACAAAAATATAAGTTTACTATCAAACTAAACTGTATTTGATAGTGACATTTTTACGTTAAATAAATACTTAAGCGTATTGACTTTTGTGCTGTTGATTTGATGGTTCGATGAAAATCTTACTCATGAGCCAAATGAATAAGCACACCAGACATATTATCCACATGCAAATATGATATTCCCAGTTACATTGTGGTTCTTCAATTTCTGAAGTCTTCACCATCGGAACCTAAAACAAAACACATTACGTACATTTATAACTCGAAAACGTGTTAAAACTAATTTTTTGCAGCATTTTCATCAATCTTTCCATACCCCATAGTTCAGTTTTTACCACTTAAATAGCAACGTTCAAAAGTAAAAAAAGTATTTTGGTATGTGCTGTAATTACAAATATTTTTGTGATACTGTATTTATGAATTTGTATATACACAACCAACATAAATATTTGAAATATTTCTGATTGAGGTACATTTGAAGGGACATTCTCAATCTCATATTGTAGTAATATCGAACATGCATGTTTTCTCTCCTTTACCTATGAACTGGATGATGATTTATATGCATTGTTTAGTACAATTTGTAATACCACAAAAATATGAGAAATAATAGAGAACAAATTATGTCATAATTAACTAATGCTAATTAATTAAGGATACAAGCATAGGTAGTGGCATCTGTATTAGTTGAGTTCTTAGAACAAAGTTTAAATTTATAACTATTGGTGGAGTATTTTGTTTTTAATGGCTCTAATATACGTGTTTAAATATTACATCAGTAAACCAATTTTTAAAATTTTATATTTTTATTTTCTGAAACACTATCATCAAACTAATCAGGGTGGTTGGCAAAGCGGCAGACGTTATAGCGGATGAACATTATAACATACTGTACCATGACATACCGAACAGGTAACGAGTAATTTACTGGGTACAATCTGATTCACACGTTTACGTTGGAAAATTCTATGAACAATGTAGTATTAACGTTATTACGTAACTAACGTTATTTAATATATGTGGCTGTTAAAAACATAAGACAATTCTTAATTTTTATAAAAAAAAACTGTTGTTACATTATTATTCTCACTGAAATATGGACCGACAATGATAAAACCGGTTTTTAGTTTTCTAGAAATTATATTCATAGCATAACAAACAACTGTCATAGAAGTCATGGACTACAAGGGTGTAACTGCGGGAGTTCTAACTAAACAAATGTTCTAGCAATAGTTCTAACGAAGTATGAATTCCGGGAGTTCATGACTGGACTGACCACAACGCGGTGCTGGCCGGTGTGGAGCGTTGAGTCCCCCGCACCTGTCTTATCAGTGACTTTGACACTTATCTGGACAAGGAGCTACTATAGAAACTGTTGGGGAGCACATTGACTAAAGTTTTATAAAACACTCTGACTACAGGTGTGTAACTATGGGAGTTATAACTACTGACTGGACTGACCACTACGCGGTGCTGGCCGGTGTGGAGCGTTGAGTCCCCCGCACCTGTCTTATCAGTGACTTTGACACTTATCTGGACAAGGAGCTACTATAGAAACTGTTGGGGAGCACATTGACCACACTTTTATAAAATTTTATAAAACACTCTGACTACAAGTGTGTGACTGCGAGAGTTATAACTACTGACTGGACTGACCACTACGCGGTGCTGGCCGGTGTGGAGAGTTGAGTCCCCCGCACCTGTCTTATCAGTCAGTGACTTTGACACTTATCTGGACAAGGAGCTACTATAGAAACTGTTGGGGAGCACATTGACCACACTTTTATAAAATTTTATAAAACACTCTGACTACAAGTGTGTGACTGCGAGAGTTATAACTACTGACTGGACTGACCACTACGCGGTGCTGGCCGGTGTGGAGAGTTGAGTCCACTGCTGGAGTTATAGCTACTGACTGCTGCTATAGAAACTGTTGGGGAGCACATTGTCCACACTATTATAAAACACTCTGTCTACAAGAGTGTAACTGCTGGAGTTATAACTACTGACTGCTACTATAGAAACTGTCGGGAAGCACATTGACCACACTTTTATAAAACACTCTGACTACAAGAGTGCAACTGCAGTACTGCAGGGGTTACAACTAATGACTGCTACTATAGAAACTATTGGGAGCAGTCTTGGGACCACTGCTGCAGCAGAAATGTGATAACGTTTCCTGTGACATACTTATACTATCTTTTGAAGATCTAACCCGTAAGACACACTGCGCAACAAAAGGTTTATACCACGAATAATAGTAAATCTAAAAACGAAGAAAAATAAGTAAAATATTATAATATAACAAATTTAATGGTACGCTTAAAATTATTTTTAAATCTATCGAAATAACTTGACGAAAGAGATAATAAAAACAAAAGCAGCTTATTACTGAGAGAAAATTACAATTTCATTGAACAGTTAAAAACATTTTTAGAATGTTTTCTATGCAATTAGCGGTGTGATATGATCTAAAACTGCATTTCCTTTCGCAACTTCCTGCAGGCTTGGGATCTCTGGGGGGGGGGGGGAGGGGAGAACGTTAAGGCTGTGGCAAACTCTTTTAATATTTGCTTTTATAATGTAAGTTCGTGTTTAGCACAGAAGTTGTCCTCTTGGCTGATGCCGCCAATGGAGCCAATCATGTGGCCGGTAGTCTTGTGTGTGCTGGCCCCGGTCACAGACAACCAGATGGAGAGATGGGTTGTCGGGGTGCGCGTTAGCTCTGCTCCTGGGGTTGAGGAAATTGCTACACGTGTTATAGTACTAAGAAACCTTTGCCACTGATAAATCATTTAGTCAGTGTTACTTCAGGAGTTTTCACAGAAAAATTTAAATTAGCCAAAGCAATACCATAGTATAAGTCAAATAATAAATCTTATATGGAAATTACAGACCAATTACATTACGAATTGCGGTCGGTAAATTACTGGAGAAGTGGTTAAAGTCTCAGTTTCAAAATCATCTTGAAATACATAATCATACATCTAAATCACAAATTATATGTAGGCGAGATAAAAACATTTCCAACGCCCTTTTAGAGATAGATGCAGTTATACTCGACTCGTTAAAGGAAAACTTCAAATCATTACTTGTTTTATTGATTTGGCTAAAGTTTTCAATTCTATATATAAAACATTTGTTGCACTCGTCGGACAGATAGGTGGACCGCTACAAGTATCTGAGTGTACTCATTGATGCAAACTTCTGGTTGGAACCATATGCTAATTGCATAAATACCAAATTAAGAAAGCTAATCTACAGTTTAAGTTAATTAATCTAAACTCTAGGCCGTAATGAGTTTAAAACAGTTTACTTCTCGTATGTACAGTCAGCTTTTCAATGTGTTATTATCGTATGCGGAGGTGCTCAAAAAACTTTAAATGGTATTCATAAATCAATAAACAAAGCAGCTCTTAGTAAACAATATTTTTCATTTACTTTGTTCTTTATATAGACTGATATTTTAATAGTTAGTCAATTTTTTATTAGGACTGTACAGTTAGCGGCATCATGCCTGTGATAATTAAATTGTTTTGTCCATTTTCATCATATATTTTCTAGTTTTACTGTTATGCGTCCAATATTTAATACATTTGTTAAAATAAAAAAATCAATTTATAGTTTGATTATCAAATTCCACATTTTGATTTATGTACAATCTATAATTTGTTTTATATTTATCAGTTATGTTATATGTACACAGTATTTCTTATTTTATTGTTATTATGATAATTATTTATTTGGTACCAATTTAGATGGAACTGGACAGCACGTTCAGACGTTGCTCTGATAGCTGTCAATTTTCATGCTTTGGCATGAATTTTTACTTTTTTTAAATTTTTTAGTTAACATACTGTTATACTTGTAGAGGATGGATACTGATTCTGTTAACTTATACGGGTTAAAAGATCCTACGCAAAAAATCTACAAAGTAGTTTTTAAACCATTCCCCACTTACTTTTGAATAGTAACTTTCAAACAAGTGTAAGGGTTGGTAATAAGACCACCTGATATTGTTGTTATTATGTAAAAACTATGTAATTCCAAAAACAGAACAATAGATGCCACGGAACTCCTTTTGAATATCAATTGACATTAAGCATGTTGATAGGATGGTTCCAAAAACTTATAAAACCAATTTTGTTCCCAATATTGATGCCCAGGAAAAGTAGGTGTGTAGGAGCAACTTAATATATTTCATCGGAATTATTCATCATAGATGACTCCTACATCCGCGATGTCTCGAAGAGACTACAGAGGGATCGGGTAGGTCCCTTTGGCCATTTTAATCTTTACACTTGTCTAATACCTGGAAACTTTCACAAAAGACTAAAACATCCTTCTGTGTGTATGCCTTAACTTCCTCTCACTCTCTCCCCTTCCAACCGTCGACTATCTTGGTGAGACCAACAATAAAATTAATTCCGAACATTCTATGAAAATTGTTAATTAGTCCATAAAATATATATTTAGTCTCCTATTATCTATACTCATTATTTTACCACGTAACTCAATACAGTTTCCTTATTTTACAGTTTACAGCTATTTCCCATCGCTAATATGAAATATAGTGACGTATTATTATCAAATCCCTGTAAAATAGCTTATAGAGATGTCATCATAGCCCCTGTATGGTGTTTAGTTACGTTATAAATGTTTTATGTACATTAAAATTGACATACGCTCTAGACAGAATATGAAGTAGAATGAAATATTAATTTATTGGCGTGAATATTTTCGAAGGGAGGATCCAAATCGGTCAAGTCTGTACGCTGAAATATTTGTTTTAGATGCGAATGTATTTTTGAAACGGTTTGTTTAAGTGGATACTGTCTTAAAATCACATGAAACGTAAAAACAAAACAAAAGAATGGGGGCATTTTTGTTATGGTTGACACGCTTGATACATGCAGAAGTCTTTCTGTGTTTGTATGACCAGTGCCGGAACTTTGTGACACATTGAATTATTTCTCTTCTAGACATAAAACTGCTCAATAAACAATACCCAACTTGTTACATGAAGATGTATGAATATCTTTTACATAGGGCAAACATTTTGGTGCATAATACATCAAACAGGTAATTTCTATTACACAAACAGATTTTGGATTTGGTTTTTTAATAAAATTGTAAAATTATAAAAACTGACGTTTAGAGGCATTTTATAAATCAAACGAGTTATTGCCGACGTCTTGTACACTTACGAAAAAACTCTGAGGAGACCTCCCATCACAAATAGTTCTAAAAAGACCTTTAAACGATATTTAGAATCGGCAAAGAAGGAATGAGAGACCTCTCTCTGTAGAGATACAATGTTGCATCCAACATGAGGAGGGACAGCGAGCATCATCACAATATTTTATTTAAAACATGCCAGTTATGTTCAAACCTCTTCCAGTCAGAGAGAGAGCAGGAATTGATATTCCCTTATGTTTAAATTTGCAAAATCTTTAACAATGAGGGAACCCCATCCACTGCAACAGTTATCCTTCGGAGATATAACACTATAGATCAACACTTTTACCTTAAATCGCGATATGTGTAGTTAGTGATGTGTCGCTCCTGGACATCCTCACGGTTACTCAGATAAAAGTGACACATCAGTTATTGCTGTACCCAGTGTAGGTTCAACTAACAGATATAAACCAGCCAGTAGCGAATCCAGTGGTAAGTTTTACTTATGACTAATGTCCGTGAAACACCTTTTTTCATTCTCAAATCTTACATAGACGAAAATAAAGTTAATTTCATAGATTATTGCGCCGTTTATGTTCATTTCATCATACTATAAGTCTAGAATCATAGAGAACCAACCAGTTAACTGTCAAGAGAAATGTCATTCTATAAACATATTTCTCAAAATCAGTACCAATAAACTCTAGAAAACTAAATCGTAAATGATACTTTGGTTACCATCGATGTATATTTATTATCTCAGAATATTTAAGCATACAATTAATATAATAAAATAATAAATATGATGTACATAAATACAAAGTTTTAGATTTTATGGATTTGGAAAAAGAGGTTTTCTATTTCCTCAATAAAGCCAACTATCAAGTAGGTTTATAACTAAGCCGACAATAGGGTGTTAAGGTCTTAAAATATGTGTTTTTTTAATGGAAGTTATCAAAACTTTATGCATCAATCTAAAGTAGTCCTCCAATATGTGTTTTGAAAAAAAAACTGTAAAAATATTGCATCATTAGCGCCAAGAATTAAACATAAAAACCAAAGTCTACATGTGGTAAAGAATAAATTCAATCTCTAAATGGTTAGATTTTAAGAAAATCAAAATAAAGTGGCAGAGTTAGAAGAAAAAAGCCCTTATAACTCGTCTGAAGTTATTTTTTGACGAAGGAAAGAGTGTGAAGGTAATACTATTTTCTGGACAATTTCCATCGTTCAGTGGTACGAAAAATCAGTGGCACACCAACTTTCTAATTATGTGTTAGGTTAGTTTTTCACCTGAGGAAAATATTAGATTGCAGTTCTCGGAAAGTAGTGTTACTGTTTTTTGCATCGCTGAAAGATGGAAAATGAACTAACATACGAGTATTTACATTACATCATTAAACATAGTTCAATATCTTTAAAATGAAAACGAAATAAAAAGATAAGTAAATCTTAGCTGAACACAAAAAATCAATAATAATTTAGAATACAAACATATTTCTCCTCTAATTAGCAGCCACATTCAGCTTCGTGTAACTGTCAAGCCAAAGCCCCAAGTGCCACACTCAAGGTATCCCATCGCCTCAAACCCAAAGCCCAGACATTGGCTGCGAGCACGCTTATCGGTGGCTTTCATGTTTGCAAACAGAGCATTCCTCGACAGACATGCATATACTCTTTACTAAAATTAGTTGTTCCATTACTCGTAACGTATAACAGAGATGCAGCTCTCCTTTGGGTTCGTTGAAAATTGAAAATTGATGTACAAATAACAGGGGCAAGTTGTGAGTTTGAGGGGGAAATACTAATATACATAACGGAATGACAGGGTGTGTAAAACACTAGACCTAAATTTCTGAAATAACATTTTAAACTAAAATGCATACCTGATTATAATCTCCCAAAAGTACACTACAAGACGCAGGGTCTGAGATCGGTTCGGTGGGGCAGTTCCCCTGGGTATCCTCATTTCCAGCAGTTATGTCATTGCCAATTAACTGGCTCAATTCTCCGTCTTCGTTTGGCATGGGTTCCTTGCAGTCTTTATCGTCATCGATGTACGGTATGGGTTCCTCCCAGTCTTTTGCGTCATCGATGTTTGACGTCTTCTCGGCAGTTGTTGCAGCCACTGGCCAGGATTGAGATAAACTCGAGTTCCTGTCGTACAAATCAAGATACAAACTAGTTTGTGGACATTCATTTAGTGTCAATTAAAGATATCAATAGGTTCTTATTCGAACTCCTCTTATGTATCTTGTGATTGAATACTAGGTGTTTATAACAGTAAAATACATGGAACATATTGTTAGGAATATAAGCAATAAAGTACTTTAAGTCAGTATTTGTGTGTGTAAAATTGTCACTATAAGTCGATTCGACATGCATGTTTTAAAAGAGCTAAAAGGCTAATGCGATGAACTGACACAGACTCCGTGGAATAGCGCATGTAGAATACGATGAGTACTTAAATAGCGATATAATTTTCTACGTAGAAAATACTGTAACTAATTTTAACTAGTATATTCACTCGATGTCTAAATGTGCCCTTACCAGGGGACGTGACATACACGGGTATGAGATTAGAGGCAGAGATAACTACCGAACTGGGAGACACAGAACGGTGGTTTATGAGCACTTGCCTTCGCAGGCAGGTGTTCATTTCATCAACAGATTGCCAAATTATATGAAAAACGCCCAAACGCCCAAGGCGTCAAAAGCTCGTCTTAAGCGCTTTCTTGTGTCAAAGGCATTCTACAGCGTTGACGAGTTTCTGGCGTTTAACTGGGAGACCGCCCAATGCGATAACTGACTCCAGCGCTGGAAGTGGGTTGAGATTGGCGAAGGATGAATGAGATTGGAATGTATGAAATATTATGTAAGTTTGAATGTGGTAGTAGTGTGGTATGAAAGGTTAAAATTTAGAAATAATTATGACGTTTGCCATACAATGTGAAGAAATTGTTGCGAGCAATTAAAGATTTGATTTGATGCGTACTAAACATGAGACCGCATCACACGCAAACACGTGTGGGTATGTGTGCGTGTGTGTGTGTCCTCTTCTTCACCACAAAACTCGGTTGATTGCAATCAGAGGTGACGAGCTCCTCATGCAGTAGAAGAATGGGGCGATCAAGCCAGGCGGAGAGAAAGAGTGGGGATGGAGGGGCCCCTCCTGCCAACTACAGATAGCCCGCGTATTAGAATAGTGGAATGAGCAGTCCGCGCGTTCTCGCTCTGTACTCCTCTGAATTGAATTTAGTTCAGTACCTGGCAAACCTATTAAAATGTATCACTGTATTTTCAAACCTCTTTCCGTAGTTTAGTACAGCATACATACATTTAAATTACATTTTCAAATCTGGATGTTGCAGGATGCAGCACAATTAAATTGCAGAAAATTATTCTGACAAACCTCTTAAAATGTACCACTGTTTTTAGCTTCTACTCTGAGTTAAACACCTTTCAGTAATTTGGTACAACATACATATATATTACATTTTCAAAGCTGGATGTTGCTGGATGCAGCACAATTAAATTGCAGAAAATTATTCTGACAAACCTCTTAAAATGTACCACTGTTTTTAGCTTCTACTCTGAGTTAAACACCTTTCAGTAATTTGGTACAACATACATATATATTACATTTTCAAAGCTGGATGCTGCAGGATGCATCGCAAATAAATTTATTTCATTAAACCTTGATTTTACAACGTAATTAATGACAAGCAATTAATCTTGTCTACATACAAATAAATCAATACAACGGAGTATCGAAAGACCCAAAAAGACGTAAGGAAGTCTAATGTAACAAAGTAACCTCGTTACATTCAGTGGCGTAGCTAGAAAACATTCGAGGGTGGATTAAACATCCAGGAGGATTAAAAAGAGCCCTACTCGCAAAATTTAGAAATTTGTTTGTTTACAAGTGAATTCTCAATTTAATTGTACTTGTTTAATTTTCTTAGTCACTCAAATGTGATTGTAAGCATTCATGCTTGAAAACATTTAAACTTTTCAAAACATTCGAGACTTGTGTTCTTAGCATAGTAGTTAAATAATGATCTTCAGGGTCTCCAAAATACAAAATCAACAATTAAGTTGAGCTTTTTAACTGCATCTTTTGTATTAAAATGTAAACCAATAAAATTGTTTTGTAACATTATATTTGGTTCATTGCATTTTCCAACTGCCTTAATCAAATAAATATAATTTGTAGGTTACATTACTATTAGTTAGAAATTATTCGATAATTGCCATGTACTATAGATCGGTCAGCATTATAATTGCGTACACACATCAGGCTTGGTCGAAGTTGCATGCACAATTTCAAGTCTATAGCTTATTTTTCATTCTCGATATATCCAACAAACAGACAGAGAGCTATTGCGATAAGTTAAAACTTGATCGTAATAATTTGAGGTTATTAAAATTCTGTATTTATTAATCATGTCACGTGCTATGTTAGGTATTAAGTCAGGTAGTTGTCATTGATTTTGTCATATTTCTATAATTATGTTTTTGGTTGAATATTTACTCGCAAGTTTCTTTTTTAATCCCTTTAATTTATTACAGCTATTACATAACTCTTATTACAGATTTTATAGCGTAATTATTAATTTATTTACTACCAATTAAGGACTCCACATTATAACATGTTGCTTTTGCCTTATTAATTTGAATATATTCCAATAGCAAAAAAATATTTTTACCGTCGTTTTAAGCCTATATGCAAAATATGATGAGATTATGACATTTTATTCGTTGTGCACTCTCTTACATTTTGTAAAGTGTCTTTGGAGTTATAAAGAAAGTTCAATATTAATATAATTAATTCGATATAATTTCTATGTTTTGCAGATATGTTCGGATATAAAACGACTCATTAATTCGGATATAAAACGACTCATTAATTCGTAAGATAATAGAAATCAGAACCGTTCCGAACTGAGATCGCTATCAGCCGCATGTACAGGTTTGTCAGGAATTTTCGGGATTTATCGGTACTGCTCGGCTCTGCCCCCCACTCTTTCTCTCCGCCTGGCTTGATCGCCCCATTCTTCTACTGCATGAGGAGCTCGTATCAGACGTGCAGCTTCCCAAAATATAATCCCATATGATATTACAGATAGAAAGTACCCATAATAAACCAGCTTAAGGGGTTCAATATATCATATTTTAAATAGGTGTCACAACGAGTACGAACATTATTAAATTTATTGGAGATTATGTTCATTTGAGTACGTCAAGTAAAGGAGAAAATATGTACCGAGTGAACCCTTCTACGGGTAAAACAAAGTACTGTAAAGGTCAACAATTTTATTCTTGGATGATTATTTAGAACACACACGTGAGGGCGCGGCACGAAGAAACTGGTGAGTCAGAGTAGACTGATAACACAACATGGACGCTGAGCTATACGCTAAACGCTGAATATACCTTATACCTGGAAACTGAGCATGGAACACCGTGCTCTATATATTCTATTACAGATACAAAACCTCACAAACTTAATTTGTTCATTACTTACTTTAAATTTACCTTGTATATGTTTTATGGTTTGTAAATTTGTATTAAACTATTACAAACAGCGGAAATCCAATAATTCTGCTAACAGGTTAAGGCGTGTTATATACGATCCAGTTAACAACATCGGAAAAAAATAATCTTAAAAATTCCATCTAACAAACTCACAGCTTTTATAAAATGAAAATATATTTGCTATACTTAAACTTCGGAATAGGTTTTGGTAGGAGTGATGGCTTAAAAATGGGGTTTTATTTATTTATTTATTGAATAGTTAAATATGTTTTGGTAAAAATGTGCACTAGGGTAAAAATGTTTGTTGACAGTGTTTTGTTTTCAGCACATATCACAGTTTGATCATTTTATAAGTGAAAGTGAAGGAATGCGATGTGACTGATATGAACTGTCTAAGAAGTGAGATTGTTGCTATCATTAGTAGAAACAATAGCTTTTCATTTCCAACTAACACAATTGTAAAATATTGTATAGTATGTTTGGGAAAAAACTAACTAACTTTCGATCTGTCCAACATGAAACAAAACTTGAACCATAAACATATAAAAGTATATTTATTATTATGCTATACAATGTTTAGTAATATAATTAAAAATTAATTGATAGCTTGTTACTTGATATTATCTATTTATACTATAGTCTTTGTTTGTATTGTTATATCATTAATACAAAGCGACCATATAATATTCAATATTTTCTTAAATTTTCTTTTTCTGTTGAATGTTTAGTTTAGCTCCATTTCACCTTTCCCTTAGTGCAGCATCTGAAATCTAACACTGTTTTAGATTTGACTCTCTAGAGTCCACGTCCGAAAGACCCCACAAAAATTCGGCAACGAAGACATTCAAAATGAACACTGTATCTCTTCGATATGAGACACCCATAGCCTACTACAAAATAGATTCCAGGTATCAAGTCTGTGATGGTGTCAGATTTCAGACGCTGCAATAAACGAAAGGTTATTGGTTTCAATTCGTTTACTTTTTATAACAGCCCTTTAAGACACCCTTCTTGAAGATGAGAAACATCCGTGAAAAAAGCAATTCCTTAGATAAAATTTGATTCAAACACGTTCATGAACAATATTTAAAAAAATTATCTTATACTGTTACGTCATCAATAAAGGAACATAATTATTTCATAAAAACGTTATTTAACAGGTGAACATTGAAAATTATCACATTTCTTGGAATCATAATATATATTAATTTAGACCTAGGTAACACTATAAATCGATATGGCTTATATGCCATAAGCACTATGATATGTGAGGTATCTGCACGGTCCTGGTTGGACTAATGAGGCGAAATTTCATCTTGTATTACCTAATTAAAAACTCATAAAGAGGTACATCTACAACAGAGGCATTATAAAATCGTATACCTATAATTACGTAATTTAGTATTTGGGGATTGTGAAGTAGAAGATATAAAAGTATTGAGGGATGTTAAATATTATATATATAATTCTGAGTATACTTACGATGTTTGGTTACTCCTGCAGAAAGGATATAATGGTGAGAAAGGGACAGGATCATAAGAAGCATTAGTCAAGGACGCATATGTAGTAAAGTATATGTTTAATAGTAAAATAGTTAAGTAAAATAATACTTACATACTGCTAGAAATAGTTCAAGTGCATAAAAAAGTAGTGTATTTATAGATATTATTAAAATATGAACTAGTAATATAGCTTAAAAATTGTTTTAGTACTTTTCAATGCTAACAATTACTATACCATAATTACTACTACTAAATTACTAAATAACTTCGGTTGGTTTGCAAAAAACCGAATCATGCACATTCCGGTGAGTCACTATTTGAAAACCAGTCACCTTTATTATTATTACTCACGATTCAGAACAGATTCACTACTAAGCAATGCAATATTCTATGACAACTCCAGTTTATTATACGTCGTTTGGTACCATTTTTCTCGTTACGATGTTTAAAATCTACATATACTAATTATTTTACAATAACATTACAAATAACAAACATCTACATTTGATTTGGAATTGGACTAGATAACCAACATGGTGGAAGTACGGCCAGTCCTAATCCCTGCAATTGTGTGTGTGTGTGAGTGTGAATGACAGAAGTGTAATTTCGTGGTGTAATTGTGCACTATTAATGAGTGATAATACGATTAAGCTCTAGTTTTCATAAAGTTCAGATAAATTGTATTAAATATGAAATTGGCGTAGTAATTTAAATAAAAGAGAAATAACCCAAAACAAAGAAAATAATAATATAAGTTACTGACAAAATAATCGGAGTTTGTCAAGCAATAGTAAGTTGCACTATGTTACATTGGGCAAAACTTGTTGATGGTATGTGCGTGATGTGTGTGAGGGCGTGCGTGTGTTTGTGATTGTGGACATTATCGGCCCAGCTGCAATAATCATTTGTTAATACTATAAAACAAGGACGCAATGTTAATAACATTTGTTATATGATTTGTTAATAGTATATACACATTAAAACGTGAGCGCATGTCAATGTGGAGAATTACGGCACAGTATCTCCCTCTCCTAACGAGTTATCTTACATATCAAACACGAAAATATCATCGTCATTTTTGGCGGAATTATTTAGAGATAAATATTTACCTCATCTACCCGACTACAATTCAAAATTATAATTTAAACAAAGATATCTTACTACATTCCTTCATTTATTTCAAATGCCACTGTTCTGCTAATGTGGAAACCACCGTAGTGATCGTTTATCACTTTTATGTAAATATCCAAATGTAAAACTAATAATGCTCTAGTAAGTTCAAACTTCTTCTTGTAATACAAATATCTATTTGTTTATACAGTTGATCACGCTTAGCAGGGTTTCGATAATTTTATATACACTAGAATTTTGATAATAAAACCTTTCTTTTAAAATATGTAATTGGTTTTAAATTTGATATATTTCATCAAAAGTTACAGATTGTTGACACTCTATTATTGAATTTCTACTAATCTAGGATGAAACTTACATTTTGTTGGTCGCACTGCTGAAATATCCCAATAGAATGTAAAGTTCACTGAATGCCACAGTTAGCACATAACACGCGTGTAAGCGATGAGCACGAAACTACTACTAGGACTGCGAGAACACTGACTGACGCTCGTTATCACCGGACAGGCCTACAGATGACTGGCTAGTGCGCATGCGCAACCGTACATTCCTCGCAGTCGGAAGTACCAACCTGTACACATGTAAATGTCTCACATACTCACGTTTTATATATAACTTGGTTGATTGTGAGTCGAGCGGATAGACGAGCGTACACTGACGAGACCTATTGGGTACTTATACTCACTCGCCGTGTGTAAACTAAGGACTCTTTGAGCAGCTTCCCTCCTTCTCCTACTACGGGCCCCTGTGTCTTTCCCACCTTTTGTTTATGCCAATTAACTGATTATGCTGTTTACTTATACGACATGGCGGGCGGCCAGGGTTGTGAGTTGCTTCATAGCCCGGTCCTTGCCTCTGTCATCACTCCCTGTAATTTGGTTATACAGAGTGTCCCTAATATTGGTTTAATAAATAAAACTGGCCTCATAGATTATATTGGATAAATATTCCTTAAATAGGTTCAGGGTATCAAAATAATAAGCCCGAAGATGCTTTCTGCTCTCTATCTGTGAGCTATTTATAAAAATATTGAATCCGTTCAAGATACACTATTGAAATTCGGTGAGCTTAATGTGAGTACCCGTCTTTCACATAAAATGCTAAATTTAGTTGCAGCTGAAGGCTTTCGCTAATACACAATTCAATATAATAACACGTGCAACGTAAGAAGTACATCATTTATTACCTGTTTAATAAATAATATTATTACAGTAATAAAACACAAGTATACTAAAATATATTTTTTAAATATTGGTAAAAACGTAGAGCAAAAACAGTGTTCTGTAATATTATGGATAAATAGAATATACTTTGGTTTAAACATGTTATTTGTCCAACAATACTTTTTTTAATGATTGCATTGTTTTTTTTTTTAACTTTTGATACTAACAAGAGGTAATAGTCTCCATTAATTTGGTAAAATTAGTCAAAATAAATTGCTCCTTAACTGTTTTTGACAACTAGAGTATCATTACTTATTCGATTACATTGCGTATCTTTTCATAATTTATTGTATATTTAGTAAAAGTCTCATTGTCCTTTAAATTTGGAATTGATTGCTGAAAACTGTCGCAGTTTCAAGACCATAAATTACCAAATATTGTTATTTGTACAATTACACTTCAGGTTATTCACGATATGTATAACCTACCTATAATCAGTGCCAGGACTAAACCTTTCTCAAAATAAAAATTTACCTATTGGACATATTTGCAGTAAACAAAGCATTTAGTAACATATATCCAGTTTGATATTTATTTTATTTCCATGCTCTACATCAATATATGATATATTGATCTCGTGACATCCTCTATATTTAAAGATCCAATAAATGTTTAAAATTTCAAACTGATTCCAATATGCTTTAAAAGTAAATAAATAACTTATCATTGATTGAATGTTAGACCTCGCCAATATATCTGTTTCCAAGCAGTTCAAACGTAACCCATCTTTTGACAAAACTATAATAATACATTTCGTGTAGTTACAATAACGTAATTAATAACAACTTAACCTATAAATAGTAATGATATACTGTATATATTATACTAATCAGAACATCAAACCAGACCTGTTTACAGCTGCAGAAAATTAGCTTTCAATGATCCTATCAATATCAAGCAATGTATTACTTTGAGAATCAATCACTCTACTAGGAAATTATTTTAGTAGAAAATATTAGTTTTTGGTATCTCTCCTATCTTACTGCTCTAGAATAGATTCCATTAATATGAGCAACGTTATATTCTCTAGTATATGTGAGATCGGTCTCGGCCGTTGATAGAAAAGTATATCTAAGTAACTTATTCCGTCTCTTGGCTCCATGTCGTGTATCAAAGGATTCCTAGATGAGCGTTATTTGGACCCTGATTTAACTTGGAAAGTGTCTTATAGAAACTATGACATGACAAAAAATGATATTACTGAATTCAACCGTCTCTCATAGCTCTAGACTGATTCCACATTGCTTCCAACAGAGGCGACAAGCGTGCTATGACTCTAAACAGCTACATGTTAAGTTTAAGTAAAGCAAAGTCAATTAAAGAATAAGAATATTTTATTTTACGGACGAATTTGTGGCTAAGAGGTCCACTCTATTATAAAACATGCAGCCAATAAAAATGATTTCCGAACCAGCACCAACACCAAGGCATTTCATGTAATTAGATGAATACTATATCTCGGAATTTTATTCTGTCTCGTTGTTCCATGTTAGTTGTTCCATATTTCAGAGGAAACCTACAGGAACGTTTTCTGGAACCTTAAACTAGGAAACTTTCGCATTGCTACTCTGAAGTAACTTTGTTTCGAAAATTCAAATTTCTGCAGGAGTTTCAGGACGCATTTTTGTAACTGCCTTTAATGGAGGTGTCACTCGGATCGATGTTCACTGTCATCTGTGACGTATGTCATGGTCATTGGAAGAAAACCACACCTTGGCATTATATTTCGTTTGGTTGTTCCATATCATGTCTCATATGAGTTTACAGGAACATTGTATGGAACCATGACATGACTAGGAAACTCCCTACTTTGAGGTAATGTTTAGTGACTATGATCATCTTTGCTCTCAATCCTGTACCGTTTTTCCAGTATGAGTTTTGTATAATTCCTCCAACAGGGATGTCATTCCGATGCCAAACACTGAACATTACATTGAAGGAAGAGCTCTTCTTATTGGAAACAATTATTTTCTATTACTTTATAAAAGAATACTCACAAACATTGTTGATTCACACCTGATGATGGCATTTTTGATGTCGAAAGGCCTCGTGTGAAAATATAAAAATTATTGGATAGTTGTAAGTGTTCTTTTATAAAGTAAAAAAAAAAAAAAAAACTGAACATTATATTTCTGGCATTTCTGAGGTAATTGCTATAAAACGTCATATCCAAAAATTGCTTTGCCTGGCTTCTATACTGCGTGTCTCTATAAGCCGAGGGGGGGTTTATAAGGGGGGGATCTTATTAACTTTCTGTTGAATAGAGATGGAGTAATTTACTTTGGGGATGTTTATATGACCAACTGAGAAGTTATTCGATATATGAAAATTTTTGAGTCCCCCAAGCCAAAATTATCTAATTATTATTTAGTTGTTTTTATTTTGGGGGCAAGTAAAAAATTTTAAATACGAACCCCTATCGAGTCACACCTCATTTTAATGGTATTACAAAAAGAAAAGGAATGGTACAAACTAGAGGTCTCTAATGTTACTTTATAAAATTTGGGGGTTGATTAATTTTTTTATTGCTTTATAAAGTCCAATTGCTTGTAAATAATTTTGTCACGAAATTAAATGGTATAAATCTTGAAATCACACTCACCGTAACATGTATAAAGTATTTAACATTTAACACCAGTTAAGTTACCATCAATAAATAAATTAAGGACAAGGATCGACGATACCTACTACCTCATTACAACAAAAATGTTACAAAATGAATCCAGGCTTTATTTTTGTCGAGAAGTACAGGGTAGTTATTTCGAGCATCTCATCTAAGTGAAATCATATAAAAAATACCCTAATTGGGGAGGAGTAAAAAACGTTCATGCATCAAAAAACTCCTCAGGTGATCATATAAACATCCCCCAAAGTAAATTACTCCATCTCTGTTCATAAGAGAGGGGGACTATTAATGTTGGGCTTTTAAGACACTCGGTATATGGTTTTACATTAAAAACTTTCAATGTGATTTTCTGGTCAGGAAGTTGTCCAATCTTAAAAAAATATTATCTGACCTAGTAAATTAATTTACTGTCATTGATTAAGCAATGCAATTATTATAGCTATCTTGAAGAACCATGGTTATGATTTACTCAGCAGCCGAGATTTTATGTCCAGGAATCACTAAGAAATCCAAGCTCCTAAATGATGGAATCCCACGCTAAGTGATTAGGCATAACAACATGTTATTATAGTTTTAACGTCGTATTTCTGAGAAAAGGACCTAAGGACTGGTTATCGCCATACTTTACACTATGAAAATCATTTGGTACAGGAAGTTCCCTCAGCATGTGAGCGCTTAAGACACAGAGGTTATTGCATCTTTTAAAGACCGTATCGGGATTACGAAGTCAGATCCAAGTAACTGGTTCAAGATCAATGTGTAGCCAGCGTGAGATAAAGCGGCACACATAGTATACATCATGGTATGGTATAGGCCTACCATTCGATGCGTCCATCTAATATACTAGGTGCCAACTGTAGCTACAGTCCGACAAGTAACAGACGACCCTTAATGTGAGTATGTTTAACGGGAACTTAATCTAAAGTGAATGAACTTAATATATACAACGTGATTTTTTAAAAGAAGAAATAACATCCATCCAGTTAATGCATTATTCGAATTCGTTCTAAGGTTTAAGCTGTCCGTAAGTGGTCAATTCCACAACTTAACCGCAGATACCACTGTTCTATCTGTAAAAAACGCGTTGCGTACAGTAAGTAGCAAGGGAAACATATTTTCCAAACTAAACAGCACAATAATACTCAAAACTACGGTAAAGTCGAAAAAAGGGAAAAGAATATTTTAGCACAGTCTTATTATTGATATACTCAAACACACAGGTTACCGTAACAGGAACCAACTTCGTTAGTCCTCACTTCTCGCCAGGGACCCTGTCTTGCCGGCCTATATCCATCAATATCCACAGTTATAATTAACTCATTGACTATTATCTCAATATTTAGTTGGAATATAATAGCAAGCATATACTTTTGTTATAATATTTCAAGTAAATGTTACAAAACATTATAGAATAGGC
Source organism: Homalodisca vitripennis (assembly GCF_021130785.1). NCBI lineage: Eukaryota > Metazoa > Arthropoda > Insecta > Hemiptera > Cicadellidae > Homalodisca > Homalodisca vitripennis. The sequence goes on along the minus strand of NC_060215.1, from coordinate 105,721,185 downwards.
CTACTAGCCAAGTTCAAGGCCTAGTCCTAGGTTTAATGATAGACGAGGCAATATGGTACTCTTGTTTCATGGTACGACGAAGCTTGCAAAAGAACATGATAGCGTCATAATAGTGAAATAAATCAAATCTAATGTTTATACACTATCTTTTATTATATACAACGTGATTTTGGTACATGTTGGACATTACGTGAACATTATTACATGGTTCATTAGTTACATTTATGTTTATGCACGTTGTATGTTGTATGTTGTTTTATTCAGAGTTAGCTCAGTAAATAACTCTTAACAATATATTTTTTATGTTCACAAGAACATTATTTTTTCTTAAATAATGTAGTGTGTATATTAAAATGGTAAATAAATAAATCCCACTTATATATATATATATATATATATATATATATATATATATATATATATTATTTTTAAGGGTAATCCAAAAACTAAAATGTTAGAAAATTTATTCTCCACATTCATGCACTTGTTCCATTTGGTATTATATAATACAGAAATACTTTTTTGTTGAATAGATCAATGTTTATGGGTCCCTATGATTTGACACTTTGAAGAACAAAAGTGAATTTTTAGTAAAACATCGATACTTTTGGTACAAAAACAACTTTTTTAATTAAAACAATAAATCTATCTCCATACATGTAAAGTTTCTATTAAGTTCGAGTATAATACAGTTTATTAACATTATCAGCCATCAGCAATGCCTTCTTAGTCGTTGGAAACTGTTTTCTGTGTAGTTGTACTAACTGAAGGAGGTATTGAAACTGCTTCATTTTTTGTTATAGAAGACTTACATGTTTCAATCATAGCAATAACTCTTTCGGAACAGTCGTTCACTGCTTTAATGTTCTGTTCTTTCTCTTAAAAATCAATAAAGTTCGGATCAGTAGGCCACAACACAGGGTCCTTGCAAAGGAAAAAAGATGCTTTTTCTTTACCATTTTTAAGTAGGATGTCGAACAGTTCCGTTGTCCGCTGTGTAACTTATGTTTCAAGAGGACTTTCATGGTGAAATGATTTACTCTCTAGTCTCTTTTAGGGCCTTAGGCTTTCGTGGGTGCTGTAGGTTTTTAATAATCGTAATTTTGGTGTTAATACTGACGCAGGAATCGAAAAGTGCTAATCCAATCAAGTATTCCGAAAAAAGCCATAAGTGGCGTTTAAATGCTACTAAAGTGACATTCCTAACGATGTAGTTAGGATATGCTTCAACTTGCTTTAAATGAAGGACGTCATTCATAACTGCCTTCTCAGCATTGGGCGCTTTGTTCCAATGTCGTCCATTAGTGCTACAAACGTGTTTAACTCAGTGATTCCCTTCTTTTCCTTAGATGTAAGGGTAAACTGATCCTTAAATAAGTATATTTTTAGACAATAAATAGCCTCAGCCATCCAACGTGTATTTTGCAAACTACCTGGGGCTCGGAACTTTACCTTCGATTCTAAGCTTTTATCACTAAGAAAAACATTACACAACTGTAGAAGCTCTAAGTGGTCATCTCTAGTCTGCTTTGCTTGATTTGGGTCCTCTAAAATAACACCATAATAGTCCATCATATCTTTTCTGATATTTTTTGTTGGTCATTGGCTTCAAACATATCATTATTACCGGAGGAAAATTTTTCTTGTCAATCTCAGGCCAGTAATTCTTGAAAAGGTTAAATATGGCAACATCCACAATTCCAAAATCTGTACTTGTGGATATCAAGTACATGTTGTTTACATGGAATCCACACAAGGCTAGAATTTAAACTGTCTTCAAGAATTTCACATTCGCCACTCTTAAACCCCAGTATTGGCAGCTGTTTTGTCAAATACTAAAGCACGCACACTTTTTCTCAGTTTCCAATCATCCAGAGCGTTTAGACAAGCTGTAGCTTGTGCCTGTCCAGTCCCACGATCAATCTTTGGGACTCCTATCAGTTTTTTAGCCCCATATCCAGTAACAAGAATCACCACCTTTTTCAGTGCACTCCCTCCCCTCCCGCAATGTTTGTGAGTAATTTACCAACCCAGTGTAAGAATAGTGGATCTTCACAAGTGAAAGTTTAATTGTCAGTGTTTTCTATCGTTTCTCTTGTTTTCATACAATTATTTCTGATTGTGTTTCGAGATGCTGATAACTCATAACTTTCCATTCAAAATGTGTTTTGCTTTGTTCTACAGCCATCAAAACCTTACTTTTATTTGTTAAATGCAAGGCTTCGTCTGGGAGTCGGTAAAACTGAGAATGCATTTGCAGATTGAGTTCAAGTACATTTATGTAAAGCTAAAACAGTGATATAATTAACGGAAAATGGAATTCCTGCGTCACTGTTGCAATATGCTTTCTCATCTTGGTTCCTGTGAGTAAGAAAGGTTTTTATGTTTTACAATGTGCAAATTCGGTTAAGCTGGAGAAGCTTAGAATGGCTTGTAATGCCTTTTGCAAAAACAAAAGGATTTCTTGCTGGGATATCTGCAATGCCTCGCATGTTTTCCACGAACCTCAACTCTCACGTACTGAGAGCTGACAACTTTTTTCCGTCTCGCTCAAAAGTTCATAGGTAGCTATTCCCTTTTAATCATGGTGGGCTTTTTATAATCTTCGATTTAGATTCTCTGGACCTACTCTTTTTCAGTTAACATTTAATATTTGTAACACAGGTTACTCCATTCCTGAAAACTAAATTGCTTTTCCAGCTCAGTTTTTTTTGTTTATTGAGATCATTTCTTTTATATAATTGTTCATTTTTATTACTTCACCCGTTAATGATAATGCTCTGGTTTTGTTTCACCTTTGTCCAATTGCTTTTTAGCCTGCTTCGATATCAAGACATTGTAATTGTTCGAATAAACTTCAAACCATTGGCATACATTACGAAGAAGACTGTCATCCTCTACTTCTGTAGCACGGTCCATTAGTCTCTCGCGATGACTCTGAAAATAGGACAGAGGTTGGGTCATTCGACAAAGAGGTATAGTGGAAAGCAAGGGCTGAATCACGTATTGAAAGCAAATGAAATTATTCAATGCAAATGAACAAATATTATTTATTAGGAATTTCTGGATTCCTTAAAACAAATTAAGTTTATGCTGACATGACAAATCCACCAACCGAAAAAGCACATCATATTATAAAGCTATTATATTCTATATACTATTATAATTATTATTATACTATTATAAAAATATATATATATAAAACTATTATATATAAAATGTATTCACATTTCCAAGAGTTTGCTGTGTTCAACTCTAATTTTTAAGTAGATCTTCTTAGCTTACTATACCAAATTGATGAGCATGTAATAATAATAATAATTTATTGTTCTTCCTAAATATACAATACATTTAGTTACAATAACACATACATATTTATATGCAAACACAAAATATACAGTCCATAACAATTACAATAAACAAACAATGCATATATATATATATATATTATGTTGCCATGACAAAGTTTTTTGTGGAAGAAGCAATATTGCACCTCTAGGCAGAGCCCGTTTTGAGGTTGCAAATGTTAACATAACCAACTGATCAAAACAGAGCTCAAAGATAATACAGTTAGTTCATCATACAAAAACTACTAAGAATATAAAAACTTTTTAAATTAATAATATTAAATCTACTTAATATTTTTGTTTGTATTTAATTACTTTTAATTCTTTACTATTGCAGAATATTGAAGAGAAAATCTATGTCTTCCAAACATAATAGCCATTTTTTCAATTGTTTGATAATTAATCATTTGATGATAAATTCTTTATTTCATCTGGAATTTGATTGAAAATTCTAGGAGCAATAAAATTATAGGTTTTTGTGAAAAATGTAGTGTTTGGCTTAGGTACATCAATGTTATTTGGATTCGCAGTTTAGATCTAAAAGTAGCTACTCTGTTATTTTCTACTCTATTACCACTCTTTGAAAAGAAAATCTTCATTACTTTAAAAATATACAGATGTTTCAAAGGCAAAATCTTTAAATCTCTAAAAAGTGGCAATGTGTGCTCATACCTATGTTTATTCCTTATCAATCTTATAAAGCGTTTTTGCATAAAATAAATAGGCATAATATTTGTTTGGTATGCCCCTCCCCAAGCTGATATAGCATACTCCATCCTGCTATGGACAAGAGAAAAGTAAACTGTTCTAAAGTACTACTTCTGGACACATTGCCTTTAAGAAATAAAATATTCTTATTACACTATTTAACTTATTTTTTAACATACTTATATGGTTCTTCCAGGTTCAATTCTGATCTATAGTTACTCCTAAATATTTTACACATTCAACTCTCTGCACTTTACAGCTATCACATTCAAGATTTCCATTTACACAGTTAATACACTTGTATCTAATGGGATTATGAAAAATATTGGATCCTCTTATACTAAAATTGATGTAATTTGTCTTTTATACACTAAGTTGCATTTTATGTTCCAAAAACCACCATTTGAGTGCAGTCAAGTCCTCAACCATAGCTTGTCTTATTTCCTCCCACGTGTTTTCTACATAGCAAAGGGAGGTATCATCTGCAAAAGATGATAAAGTACCTCGAAATTTTCCTTGGCACAGACTATTTATGTATATAATGAACAGAATTGCACCAAGCATGTTCCTCATGAGTTATTATTCTCTCCAGTTATTATTACTTCTTGTTGTCCAATACTTTTTTCCTTGATTTATTCTTTATTTTGATAATAAATTGATTTCTTTTTTCCTCAAGGGCGCTTTCTTTTTTGTCACGTTTTTTCAAGGCTTAAAAGGATAGGCCGATCTCCTTTTAAGGCTTATTCTGTCCGTCCTCATGGGCTACTGGCCTGTGCGAGGATCTTATCAAACAGAATAAGTGGGAGAGTCGATACAGTACGAGGTAGATGGTACTGATAAAAAGTACAACGGTCACAGACAGGATTTGAATCTGAGCTATCTCAAACTCAGACTCAAAGTCCAACGACTTTGGACCGCTCGGCCATCGGCACTCCCATATTATCGGCACTTTTAGTAACTATTAGATCTTGCAAATCGAACAACTTTCCTAATATTTGTAAAAATGTAATGCTCAATGTCATCTACATCTTCCTGAACTATTATACTATTCTAATCGACCTCTGACGTCACTCACAGTGCTTCTCCAAGTAACTTCGAGAAATGCCTGTACTTTATTAAATTAGCTTTTTTCTGTTCTTTTTGATCTGTAAAGGTCAATGATCTAATTCCACGATGGACTTAGTGTTGGATACATCAATTACTCCACATGGCTCTATACGAGTGCCCTGGTCAGTATCAATACCCCTGAGGTGTGCAGCAACTCTTGTTGGTCCATTTACATGCTGCACAGTATTGGGAAATCTCATGAGATGTCGTAAATAGTTTATTGCATAGTGCTTATTGGACAAGATATCCATATTACCTTAATGACGATTCGTACTCAATTTTGGGCAAGGGATTATTCCTCTTTAAGTGGAATTAACATAAATTAGATGAGACTTGCTGCTGTGACATGGTGCAGGGTATAGGTGAGTCACGGACAGCTGAGGATGTGACCTACTGAGAGAGCAGCTGATCTTTGTGTGACGTGTGGGTGGATACTATTATAATATCAGCACTTGCGGCGAGGCGCGGCCATGACGTAATCTGTGTTCTGCTGAGCCGCTGGTCTTTGCATTTCCCTTAATCTGTTTCTGTCCTATGCTATAACAGCATATGTGTTTGTTTTTTATATGCAGTTATATTTTATAACTGGCTATGTGATAAGTTTTATAATTTTCAGTTTCTTTCTGGTTAGAGACTTCCTGTAAGAGACAGAATTCCTTGTCCTATGTATCACCTTATGCTAAATTTACTTCGTTAGATGACGTTTGAGGATTAATATTTGTATGACCAAAGTTAGGATTAGTGCCTGCTAGGACCCAAGTTTATTTAGAAGAATGACTTTTAATTTGGGAAAAGTTTGAAACTGGTTTTTACTGAATGTTTTGCTTTTATACCAACAGTTTTTGGTATGACGAGTTTCATATAAGCAGTAAAAGCGCAACGTTTTTTGTTCTGTAACGTTCTTGTAAGGGAGATAAGTTTTCCTTTTGAGGACGGATTAATTTTTGGAAGCGTTGTCTTTTATATATTTCTTTGTTTTTTTCGTTAGAGTAGTTAAGTGTTTTAGAATAATGCCGGTGGTAATAAACGTTACAAAACATATTATACTTGCTTATCATGAGTGATGCAAAATTAAAGCATAAAAACAATACCAATAAGACATATTTTACTTACATCTGATGTGCAAATCCAGTTAATATGAATATCTTATGATGAGCTCTTATATGAGCACTTATAGTGCTCAGTTTTTATCAAGTGATTGGAGTGAATTTTGACCTGCTTGATGGCTTCAAATATCACCATATCTTCGATAAGGTATATACTCAATTTTATAATGTACTTTATTAAATTAATTTTTAATTTTTAAAGAATAAATACAAGTTTTTAAATGTGACACGTATGTCACAGCATGCGTTTAGTTGAGTTCGTCACTTTTACGATTGTGCCGTTTATGTCATTTCATGAATTTAGTAGACCTAGCAATCTCGTCTCTAACTAAATTGTTTTCTTTCCAGCTATGGGTGATCATATCAGTGTTGATGATGTTATTGAATCTCTTTCCCACGATCTGACCAGAGTGTGGATTATGATGATTCTGATCAAGATCCGGACTTTTTTTCTGTCAACTATGAGTGATGAAAATAAATGAAAGATTTACAATAAATACCAGAAACAACAAATTGCTTGTGTTTTTCAAATCGGATCCGTGGACACACACCCCTACTTCTAGTGATGAAGATGAAGAAGAGGACCAGCGTTTTCTTTTGATAATAACACAGGTTCTGCCATCAAACTCAGTCTCTGCTGGATGTTTACTTTCTGAAAATCAGCAAGCAAATGACTCTAGGCCTTCGACTTCTGGGAACAGCAATCACGTGTCACCACGTCATTGCTGTAGAAGTAGAAAATGCCAGCTCTTCGACTTCTGGGATCCAACAAGCCGACGACGTGATGCCTTCAACGTCTATAATCCAACAGCAGATGAGGTCATACAACCAACTTTAGGAACCCAACAAGCAGAAATTGGTGCTGCTTCTACTAGTTATACAGAAACAAAGCCAGGAATAGTCGGTAGGTCAGGTAAGTCATATAATACTTACTATAAAGGAAATGTTTCCATGAAACATTCGAAGAAAACTTAAGAAAAGAAAATTGCCGAAACAATGTAAGAAAAATAAAACTCATAAGAATAGACTTAAGCTTATCAAGAACTTTCAAGTTCAAGTTCAAAACTCTTTATTCAAGTCAACATTTGTAGTACATAAATCTCACAGATCCCAATGCGCCTCACAGAGCGCGTGCGGGAAAAGTAGATGACAGTTAACATATATTACAAGTTAACTTTGAACCAAAGCATAAGCAATTATTCAAGTGGGAACACGCTTCAATACTACCAATCAAAATTTACAAATTTGATAATACAAAGGAATATTTATCAGAAGGAATCTTGATCCTTAGTAGCCCGTTGATCAAATACTTTTTACAGACCAATTACTAATAGAAAATTGTGTATGAATCCAACTTGTATGCAGTCAGGAGAATCCAAATTCAAAATTCTCCCTAACCCACCTAGAATTATCGAAGTATTTATGATTTGAATTTTTATGTCAATCATAAGGCTGCTTAATGTGAGGAGTTATTGGAAAGAAGCCATACGTAACATACATATAAAAAAAACGATTAGCATAGATAGGCTCCGAAGTGGCAAGCTTATTAGTTTCGAAACTTGTGCAAAGATTAATGATGTGGATGTATCTTGTGTTGTTTGGAAAGAAAACAAGTGTGTTGCATTTTTTTTCAACTTACGTGGGCACTCATCTCACAACACAGGTACAAAGGTGCAACAACAAAAAGAAAGAACGCGTATTGATACAATTATCCCATGCGGTTACTGTTTATAACAAACACATGGGCGGTGTCGACAAAATCGACTTCATAAACGGTAGGTATAAAATCAAGATGAGAAAGAAGAAGTGGTATGCCAAGATCATAACTGCCCAGATCATAACTCTCTGTCAAGTTGCAGGTAAGAGAGGGACACCAAAATCGAATATTGAGGTGGACTTAAAACTTAAATAAATAAACCACATGTTTCTTACATCCCGCCAAAGTTGGAAATCAGTTGGAATAATGTTTACATTTAATTATGAAAAAGAATTTACACAAAAGAAAGAAAACAGTTCTTGGAAAAGATTTAACTATTGTTAATATCCGGAAACAAAATGAAATGTATTTAAATGTTGATATTCTTATGGTATGATTGCAAAAATAGATTTTCTAAGTAGAGTAATTAGTGATAACTGAAGTACATGTACATTAGAAACATATATTTTTATTAACTTTAATGTCGATAATACACTTTTTATTGATCCAGATTTTTAAAACCACACAGCCCAGCTGATTATCATTAAAATTAGTAATATTTTACCCGTTACAAAATTTTTTAAAGAGTTTTTTCAAACAAATTATTCTTTCCAATCTTAAAACCACATTCGTGAAACAAGACTGTTCTGAACTTTAGTCTTTAATCCAGGAAAGGTTTCGAAAGGTTTTAAATAGAATTTATAACGTATTTGAGAAATTTTCATACTTTATTTCAACTCTATATTTCCAAAACGTAATTTCTTCCAAAAGATAAAAAAAGTTTATGAAAAGACTTGGCTAATACCAGAGATGATTAATGGTAGAAAAATAAAGAGATTATTTCTTACTCTGGACACAAAACACTCACGACACTACTGTGGAAGAGAAATATATAACATGTAAAAATAGACATATTCAATAATCCAAACTAATAACTAATATTAATCAAATAAAACATTCTGAAAATCTTTCTAAAGTATCATGAAAGATCGTAAACAATGAAAAATGTATGATATTGCCAGGGTTAAAATGGGGCTGAAATTGTAGTTGGGAATTGTTTGGCTGCCTCACTGAAAGCAAATTTACTCAATAAACATGTTCCCAGTGTAGTTATAACTAAGAGCTTTTACAATTAGATTGTGTGACATTGTTCATCAAACTACTCCACCTGTGGGTAGATCTCGAAAAAAAGTTTTTGATTTCTTGAACGATGCTGAAAATTTGACGCCTACTGGACATGAGAGAATACCATAATTTACAACATAAATTCAGGGAATGGCTTCCATACGGATGTAGATGCTCATTTAGGATGTTTTCAGTAAAGTAATAAGCATAAGTTTTGTGAACATTTACACTCCTCAGTTGTTCGGTCAGTAACAAATCTAATTAGAAATGTATTGTACCAGTTTTAAGAGGTTTCTCCATTATTTTCTTTAATAATATATCATTGCTACTACGATAGACCAGTCCTTGAGTGATAAAATATTGAACTATATTGAGAAGATGTTTTAAAACTCCATACCAGTGGTCAGTTTCTGTTTAATTAAGCTCTGATTTTCGTCATCTATGGGTTTATATAAACACAATCTTTAAGGAAGTTCCCGAATTGATTGAAAACATTTTAAGTGAGCCCATGTATTTTCGTGCTGAGAAAATAATTTAGACCTATTTTTCCAATCATAAATCATTCACGTCCTAGTCAAAAATACGGTTTCATGAGAAAAAAAGCTTGCAGTACTGCACTCTTGATTCCGAGTAAATAAGTCCCTATTTACTTCAGCACCATTCCATAACATTCTTCTAAACTTGAAGAAGTGAACCTTCTACCTCTTTTTCAACAGGAAAGTTTCAACTTCAATCTTTTTATGTCGTAGACATGCATTATATATATGATAAAAGTCAGACGTACATTGTTGTAAATTAAAATATTTGTATGAAAGTCAAAAACAATAAGGAATTAAACTTACACTAAACAGTACAAGCGATTCATACAATACTGCTTAGGCAAGATACTCCTAACGGAATAAAAACAACCCTCTATAAGGTATTCTTTATATTAAAATACCGTTTATTAAAAATTGTTTTTTCTGTTATATTATTAAAATATCTGGTGTTTCCAAAACACTCTAGCCACTGAGTTTTGAGGCAGTCAATACGCCAGAGCTGAGCGATGTTGGGTTTGTCGCAGATCTACTCGGGCTCGCGTGTTGTGGTCAATCTACTACATTTGCACAATGAAACCTGGCATACGAATATATATGATGGTCTCGTAGATATAAAAAAATGTAAAGTCAAAATGCTGTGCTCTTTAAATGCATTTCTGCAAAACTTCTACGATATAATATGCCAGCCACAACACGCACAATTCGTTTTTGTATAACGAAAAACCTTTTAAGTAATTACCTACTGATGTACCGAGCCCCAAAAAAGAAGTCCATACCACTACCGATGAAGACAAATAAGCAGACACAAAGTTTATACGGGATCGCCAAGTCAAAACACCGTCCACCTCAAGTCCCAAATACCCTACTGATAATTAGTGTTCTGTTTTTTCTTCATCTACGAGTATTTCAATAGAAGGAGGTTAAAGAAGATTATTTTTTAATATTCTGTAAACTGTGTGTGTGTTTTTTTTAAATTAAAATGTAAATTGGGATTGTTTAAAAATTGATAGCATAATAATACGCTGTTGTTAATTTCAAGTTCTTCTATACTATGATTCGAAAATATAAAGGTAATATCATCAGCATATACAACAGTATTTCTGTGGTTTATAGTGAGCATCAAATCATTCATGTAAAGTTTAAGTAAAATTGATAATTGAGTAATTACCCTTCGGGGACTCCAAATTTAAGTAGCAGTACAGGACGCCTGACTACAAGTAATTAACGACTTCATCACTGACCAGCATTCGTCATTTCCCGATATCTGCCGATAGGGTAGTTATCAGAATTTAATTGTGTTTTTTAAACGATTTGAAAAATTACATAAAATACTCGTATCAAAACTTAGGACTTAGGAAAAACCCAGAAAAGTTGGCAAAACGGTAGACTAACTTCCTCTGTAACACTCCTTCAAAGTTTGCAGGTGACCTACCTTAATTAGAAGTACCGGTAATTTCTGCGCTGCGTTCTCATATTTGTTTGGTCAGTTGACAAAAAGTGTGACCCCTCCCTCGGCGGTCAAAACGCCCCATGCGACCCTTAGGTCGCATGAGCCTCGTATGGATACAGGAGAACTATTAACAATAATAAAATTAATAAAGAAGAAAATGACTTCTGGTTGATTTAATATACAATAATGTTGATAACAATTTTGCACCAATTTCATTCTATTACAAATTCTAGAAGTGTGTGATAATGTTGTGAAACTCAACACAAATAATGAAATATCATTAATGCCTTAACTCTAACATCTGATATATGAGATGTAATTTAATTTAATCTACCTCCATGGTACTTATTATTGTTTTTGGATTTATATTCCAGTTTCCAATAAATTATGTAATCTAAAATTAGCAATAGTTGAATACTATAGCCAACTATTGTTAGAAAGCAATCTTAAGTATTAACACTATGACAGTTCTTAATGTTATGTTTTGTATAAAAGGAGAAGTAAAATTTTATTTATTCATCATGTTGCTGGCAATGTAAAAACTCATAACAGTATAATATACTACAGTCAAGAATATTGTGGTTGCTACAAATCTTTATCAGTACAGGTCTAGAGTAAGAAAAAATACCTACTACATATTTCCTGCAATTAAGTAGTAGGCAATTACACTGCTAAGGTGCCTTATGTACAACCTGATATTGAGTGTAAGGCACGATACATTACACTGTGGGCTGTGATATAATATATTGTTTATTATAAACAACATTTTACGCTGATGACCAGTTCAAAGATATGTCACGGTTCAATGACATAATCAGCAATGAACATTACATACGTGCATATGTGTAAAGCCAATAATTAAAGAACCATTTTAATGTTGTAGATTTTTCTTCTGGTTTGCCTTAGGTTTGGAGCTGAGTATTTGTTTGGATAATGTTTTGATTTTCGTATTTTCAGGTACATAAAACACAGAGAAAATATGAAGCGGTAGGTACTTATATATATATATATATATTATATATATATATATATATATATATATATATATATATATATATATATATATATATATATATATATATATATATATAAACAGCTGATGCGTTACAACTGACAACTTCAATGTTTTGTTGCTCCTAGCTTGTGCAAGCACACCTAAGTGGTCATGGTCGCGTGTACATCGATTAAAAATTCGGCTCTGTGTCTTTATCAATGAAGTATTTATCGCGTATTTTAAAACAATGCTGCAGCGTAATTAGGTTCGTAGTATATAGAAAATGTTTACACATATAAAACAATGCTAATAAAAATATATGGTTAGATAAGCTTTAAAATATTTAAAACTAGATATACGAAACAAAACTATACTTGTCAAAAAGGCCTTTTCCATTCATATGACCGTATATACGTACGGACGAAAAAAGTATTTCCGCAAAATTCCAACGTTCAGCTAACCACAAATAATGGTTTTAAAACATAAAACGTTATGAAGCTTTCACATGAGATATGCCTAAATTATCAAAACCTATCGTTTATTCAAACAGTATTTACTTTGCGCTATTTGGTAACAATATAGGATATAGAATCTGTAATCCGAGGATTGCAACTTGTAATATTCCTATATATACTCAAAATGAGCTGTAAACGACAACTAAGTACCTAGTGTAATGTTGAGTGGGTATAACGTTGTTTGACTTTATTCTTGTATTTGTTAGTACTGTTTTATTATTATTTTACCTGTTTACAATTCTTTCACATAAATGGTTTTTTGGCATCGGTTAGGACAATTCATTTTCACATTTACTAGACCTTTTAATATACAATTTCGGAAAATATGTTTTATTTGTTGGGGAAAATAAATTAATAAACTTTGGCTTGGTTGCTTTTTACTATATCTTTGTATAAAATTATTAAATAAGGACATATTATTTTTTCAAATGACTCTCACCAAGACAAATCTAAACATCGTTGAAGAAATATTGAAGGTAAGTTGTATTTCTTATTGTGTGTAATTTATTAAAAAAATAAACGTTTTAAATATTTATATAGTTTATGGATGATAACAAGTAAAATCTTGAAAACTTATTTAAAAATACGTAAATAAATATTGTTTTACAAAGATCTGCGAAAGGGGCAAGTATTACTAAGGTTCTTACAATATACCTTAAGGTATATTAACGGGAATTTTCATAAAAATATTTTAGCAACTAGGATCGAAAAATTAAGTTTTAAAATGCACCCCAATAAAAAATGTAACTGTATCTTGAATGTTCTACTACAATTTACATTGTGAACTATTGGGTTCTAGAGAAAGTAATTGTCGTTGAAGGAAAATTGTTATCCGAAATACAAATCGCAGAAGCAGACAGTTATTCACGTTATATGCACATCATTAGTAGCTGAGTATTATTGAAACCTTTGTAACTTGCTAATCGTTAAAGCTGAATTTTGATTGTTTACCAAATTTATGTCACGTGATCATTTAATACGTTAGCATATACAGCTTTAAAACTGTGCACGACTATGTGATAGTCTACGTATCCATTTTTATTGTACTCTGTGAGGAACAAATCTTAGTTTTTATGAAATCGACATAAGAATTTCTCTGAATAAATAGACAAATTGTTGTCCGTGTTAGCTATCTTCGGAGTCAAATTGAGAGTACAACAAGAGAGTTAAAATTACCAAACCGTTGCCGATAAATGTTACCGGGTAGTCTGTGGGTTTGATACAAGAAACAGAAAGTCTCAATTATAAGCTAACTAGTCGGTCTTACACCTTGACCAACAATAGAACAGGCGTGGCTGAAGATCGATTTCTTTATGAAGGAACATTTTTCTATCGATTTCATGAAAAACTAGATTATGCTTAAAATATAAACTGGCTTTCAGCTCGTGGACTAACAATTTTCAACCACCAACACAGAAAGGTAATTATCCTGTGTTCTATGGTTTAAATTCGTAGAAGTTTATAAGTCCTGGAGATTAGATCATCGATGTCTTAGGCCACATGGACTTCTTGACACAGCGGTTTTGCGATGGTTTTATTTCATTTGTTTTAGTTTGGTCTGTGAGGACGCTAACACAATGGGTGCCATTCAAATTACGTAACTTATATTTTTAAATTGAACGGTAGCAAAACAACCAAGGAATCGAATTATGGAATTATGAAGTTTCAGATTGGTTTTAAAACACCAATAACCGTACCTTTTCCCATTATTATATAACGAGTTGAAGCAATATTGTTTATAAATCATTCGCCTGAAGCTATAAATAAACAAGTTAAATGTTAATGTAACTCTCATTATGGCAGTTCTATTGGCTTGTGGTCAACTTTCAAACTCGGATATCTAATCTTTATTATTCGAGCGTAGCCGTGTATGAATATTGTAGATGACTAGGTCATATAGATATAGATTTCCGAGAGTATCGGGGCTGTATGTTAGGTTTTTAGTGGATTTGACCTACGAGTAGTAAAAGGTTGTAACAATATTTGATAGTTCTATTTCATAAATTAATTATTTTTTAAATTATAAGGCTGCAAGTAACACATAATAAAGTGATGTACAAGCCTATTTCTCTTATTTAATGAATTATAATGCATTCTATTTTTAACTCAAATAGTCAATAAAGGTAAAGGCACTTTATTATAGAATGTTAATGTTAAATTTTACTAATATCCAAATGACTAGTATTTAATAAATATATATTCCTTAAACTATAGAACTATTCACTATACAAAGGCAGTACACAGAACTAGAGATATACAGGTTTAAACTTTAAAATTCCAATATCTCATAACAGCATAAAAGCACATACTCTCAGCTAGCGATATTCCCCTCTATAAATATAAATAAAGAGAAAATATACACTTATGAATTTAGGTTAAATTATACTTTAAATAACTTTAAAAAGAACACACGCATCATTCAATAACCTTTAAATTAATCTAATAATGTCCTCACAAGTAAATTATGTACTTAAATAATTACAAATTAAAATTCAGATAACACAAGCAGGAAAGGGGTCCCACACAATAACAATAAACTTGCCCTAGCAATCTTTAAACAATCTTTAAATACAGCACTGGGGCACTGGTTGTAGAGACAACGTTTTGAAATTTAACACAAAGCTTATAGCCCAATAATTTGGTTCGGTCATTTATTGTATGTAATGATTAATTCCACTATTGTCAGGCTAGCGATATCTTATCTTCGTTGTCTCTATATCGGACGATATATTCTTCTTTTACAGTGATTGGAATGACTCGTTCCAGTAGGAGGCCTACTAGCTAGCGCGGAGAGAAGGATTCTTATCAGTGAAACAGCTGTTCGGCGACCTTCACCTATCGTGCAGCTGACGACTCATTATTGCGGTGACGTGTACCTTCGTTTATCTTCATCTTTCTCATTCTTCTTCATCTTTTTGTTATTTAATAATATATTTGAAGGTACTAGTTACATGCTAGGTTAAATTAAACTTTAAAATTAGTATTTTACTACTCTGTATAGCTAGCTAGTTTTAGTTTTCTATCTCAAAACGTTTTACTTTTGCAATTAATGAATAGAGTCACAAAACATCACGACTTTTGTCATTCCTGATTGTTATTTGTCGATTTTTAATTTTTTGAAAGGAAAAGTGGTTAGGGTGTTAAAAGGAGTGACTACGACACATTTAGTGTAATTGGAGTCCACTGTGGAGCACCTGGAAGCCTTGTGTGGAAAGGGTCAGACTCATTTGGCCAAATCGCTAAGATTTCGACAGAATAACGCGTTTTTTAAACTTTCATTTCGCCCTGTTGACGTTGCAATTTAAATTTTCTCTCTCTGACAGTCAGGTAAAAGAAAACTTATTAATCTGTGTAGAACAATCATTATGTCCGGAGGAAATACTGAAATAATTTAGCACCGTATCCTGGTGTGAAATAAACCAACGCCTAAAATGAGGCTGTGTATCTGCTCTAGACATAAAATGTCTGACTTTACACATACTAAGGAAACTTAACTTAACTTTAAATAATGTGTATCTTTTGGTTGTAAATAATTTTTTTTTTTATTTGGAAAGTGGGATTTAAAACAAATTAAGTCTGGTAATACGATTCATCGTGAAGATGATTAAATAAATATGTGCGATTCCTTACATTCCAGTAAATCTGTATAATTTGGTGATAAAATTCAATCTTGAAGCAAGACCTGAGTGGATTATAAGTGGAAATTAAATATCATACATAATTCAATTAAATAAAAGTCACGGAGGTACAATAGTAGAGTTAACTACATGCCTGTATAACTCTGCACAAGCAGTGAGAAGTTTCATCCCCTCTTAATAATTTTATAGTTCTGATAGGCCAATTTTAACTGCTACTTTCTAAAACTAAAAAAAATTTGGTCTTATGGGAATAAGGATGGAAGCCTCATTTTTTAAGAAATGTTTTTCCCTAAACCTAATTTAGTGAATTGTTTTGGGTAAATTGGTTTACGGACCAAAATCCAACCGACGAATTTATTGATACTTTTCGGTTGGACGAATAATTCTCTAATTTTCTAGATATAGAAAACCTTAAAATGTTTCAAGGCGAAAATATTAAACTTGAATGTTATACGAATACGAGTAGGAAGATGTAAAAATGTTTTTTTTGCTATATTTCAAACACCTGATGTTATTCCACAATTTAATAAAACTTGAGAGCCTAAGTGTTTTGTTTAGTTGTCTGCATATTTTTGAGTTAACTTGAATTTCATCAATGTTTTTGAGGAACTAGACAAACTATTTACACATGTATAACTTCAAAGGTATGGCAGAATTTTAATAAGTAGGTGAAATTTTTTTATTTTTTTTATTTCTTTACCTGTAAGATATTGGAAGAAGACTGAATTCTCTTTCTAACATTATTCTGCCAGGTTTCCGGTCATATTTGGCTCCGCTTTCAACATAAGGCCAAAGTATAATACTATGCTTTAAGTAGGAGCTGGTCTCAAACCAATCAATGGTTCACTATAGAAATTTTAGTGTCTCATTGCTAGTGAATTGTTTATAGATTAATTGAATTGTAATAAGATTATTTTTTAGTACAAATTGTTTAAAATTTATATCCAATGTAGATTTTCCCATAAGAAATTCTATTTTCACTATAAATTATAAACCATTGGTATTTTCATTAATCGTATCTTTATCCATTCATTAACATTTATACACTAAACATCTAGGTTTCTGAAGTGACCATTTTAGGATTTGAGACGAGTTCTTACATATAATACAGTTTTAAACATTAATCCCAGGTGTAGCTTCAGATGCGCGGCCGGCAGCTTATAACGCTAGCGTTCTCTCTTAAAACGTATTGAAGTAGTGGGTTTGTGCTGAAAAAGGCATTCAGAGCTAATATAAAATCATGCCATCGAGAGTTTTCAATCTAGTACGTTCCTTATTCTATAATATAATGTTTATTATTTATATACAAGAAAAAAATTTACCAAATTTAGTAATCACTGCTAACGAAATTCAAGCAAACTGGTAGAATTTTAGCGGTAAAATTTCGAATGTTCATAGAATTGTGTGGCTACGAAATTCATGACAGAACCTTGTGTATAAAATTTGGGTGTATAAGGAAGTGTATAAGGCGTATAAAGAGTTGTAGTAGGGTTGCGTTGTTGTGGTACCGGACTGATGGGCGTGAATGTCATTGACTGTAGCTTGTGTTGAACAGAGTGAGTTATTTGTGGGGCTCATAACAGATATTTAATTGAGTGTTAATTAATTTTTTATAATAAATCAAACAAAAAATGGCAATTTTTAGTTACTCAATATGTAATGTGTCCCGTATCATAACCTCACTATGATATAAAATATAAAGCTTCTACCCTGTTGCTTATATACGGCAAACTACCCGTAACACTCAACTGTGGGTTGTGGACCAGTAGCTAAAGTGCTGGACTAACGCTTACCATTTTGCGGTGACCCGAGATCGATTCATGGACCGAACAAATAATCACGCTTATCACTTTGATTCACTTAAAGGCTCAAATAATAGATCTGCACACAAAATTGCGGAACATCTCAAAATACCCTCCATCAAAAACTAAACAGAGTACATCCATACTTTTAACTCACACTGTGTACAGAATATAAATTAGAAAATAAATGTAATTATAATTGAAACATAAAATAGTAAGAAAATAAAATGATCAATGAATACTAAGGCAATATATTAATCAGCACAGACTAGCCTGGCAGACTCGACCGTAGCTAGCTAAATAAGTTCAAGAACTGGAGATAAGCGATAGGTACTTATTTATCGGCTGACTGATAGCAACTGATGAGCCGATGACGAAGTAAAATAATTAGTCAATTTAATTTAATTTATCACCATACTATATTCCTGTCTCATCAAACATATTTCAGATATAATTTAATCAATTCTAATTGAGTAGTTTTAGTGCTGTTTCAATACAAAGTTGTCTCCCCAGTACGCATCCCACACACGGGGCAGCAATGCAAATAATCTTGGATAACTTCCGCTCTATTCTTCTCCATACCGCACAAATACTGTTTTTCTCAAATATCACAGCAATATTCTATAGCTATTAAAACATTGTGGTCTTGTATTGATTTTGCTCTCGGATATTCCGGTTTTTCCAGCCCATCAATTGAATTAACCAGTTGAAGTCGGTGGAATCATGCTCTTCATGTAACATGTGAATGCTACATTTCAGACAAAATTTTTTGCGAAAACGAGTGAATAAATGGTTTTGAATGAATGGTTCAAAGATAATTCCGTTAACTAGAACACAACGTCGCTCTCTTTTGTCGCCGACTACTCAAATCTCGAAAATCTTTGCGGTAATCCACATAGAGCATTAGATATTGCTCTTAATGTGACGGAATCTCAGTAATTTTTCTGTTTATTACTGGGCGAACTCCTCAAACTAATAAACTTTCTCACCATCATTTCGCAAATTAGGCTATGTAGTCACCAGTCAAGTCGAACCTGGAGATCGCTATCTCAGCAATAGGCTGCTCATTTTCCTGCACCTAAATCAAATAATATACCTACCTAAAATAATTTCATAGTCTTAAAAATAGTAAGAATTTAAATTTCATAAACGACTTTCATGAACTCGGAAAAAACATGAAGTTACGAGTCAATTATGCGATATTAATTGTTACACTTACGCGGCCAGTGGCATGATTATCACATTGATTTTCCAAGCGACAAAGAATAAACATAAGTTAATCGTTTACTTTGTAGATGATGGAAGCTATAGTCGATTTGACAAAGGCAGCTTAGGTGAATTTCTTCATGATGTGGATACCACAAGCTCGAAATTGAAATTAATAAATGTTTACCCTATTTTGATATTATTACAATGAGACAGTCTGATTAGAACATACAGCGTAAGGTGTATAAGAAACCAAAACACATCAATAGATATCTGAATTCTCAATATCATTATCTTCCATCAAAGATATTTAGATTGTTGAACACGCAAATTATTGGTGCTATTTAAAGACATTAAGACAGCTGAGAAACTCCAGACCGGTCACAGCAAAAACCGAATCGTCAATTAAATCTGGACAATATTATCTATGGATATCCAGGAGCGGCATAACACCACCCACAAATGTTGAGATACTGGGGTGCGAGGGTAGATTGACAGGTATAGTCTGGCCGTTGGAGTTGGTATATGATGAGTTTGTATATGATAAAGGCAGTTGCTAGCCTGAGTATAAGGACGTGCCACCCTTGCCCGATTTGGCTGTAGAGGCTGGTATAGAGCTGGCATTGGTTCTTTTAGGAATAAGTACAATGAGATGTTTCTCAGCTTCTTGACCTTAGAGAACAAAAATATAGCTGAAATACAGGTCAAAATATAAATTACGAGAGTAAGTTAGGTGTAAGAATATGCCACATTGACTCTCAAATCAAAATGAAGAACGTTTAAAAGTGACCTATCTAGCTTACATCCAAGGAACTACTGATCAAGTAGAGTATTTCAAATAGACGCAATAACAAACGTGTATTCAGTCTAGCTTAGAATTAAAGAACTATTTTATAGCAGTAAAGGTTCAAAGATTCAACTGTTTATGCCTGAAGTCCACGAGTATTTCATATAGTTGGGGTTGAGTATATATTAAAGAAACAAAACAAATAAGCTCAGGCAGAACACTTAGCCAATAGAGAGTTTAATTAAAACCACTTCTGAATAATCAAATTACCCAAAAGTAATGAGATAAATCTTGTTAATAGCCAAGAAGGAAAATAATGTAAGTAAAGAAGATAGAACCAGTTTATTAAAAAAAACCTAGACGGCTTGTGGTTAAGACTCCATTTTGATCACGATTTGATCATATTTGTAGGTGTTTGTTTAAGTTTCAGCCTATCACATGACGTCTCTCCCATTTCACTCACATGTCAGTGAGGCCGATAGATGTCAAGAGGTTTTGAAATAATATTTTAGTACTAATATAAAAATAATTTCAAGAGTCTAAACTAACATTTAAGACTTTTTGTTCTATTTTCATACTCACAACCTGGTCACCTCCAGTCCCTTTAGAACGATGCACGGTTTAATAAAGCTTATACTTACTATTGATCAGATAGAGCAGATGGTTTTAATGAGCTATTTTAAAAACTACTATCTAAATCTCTCCTATCAGCTAAAACCGAACGTGATTATTTGTTTTAATCAAACGCAGGTTTATTATTATATAAATACAAATGTTTTTATTTTCAAAGTGAATTCTCAGTTACAACCAATTATTTTCAGATCAGCTACGTTCTACTTATAACTAAAATAGTTAAAATAAAAATAAAATAACACTAAAACACATATAACAACGAAGTAATAAACAAAAACATTAAAGTACTTTTCATGGGGCTGATATACAGGGTGAGTCAGAAATATGGTAAAATATTTTAAGACGTGATTGTAGAGCTAAAAATAAGAAAAAAAAATGTTATATAAAGGTAGGTCCGGAAACGCTCCATTATTGAGTAATGGCTGGCGAAAGATTTTGCTTTGTTTTCAGTTCACCTGGTGAAATTAAGTGATTCTGAAAGGTTTTGTTCTTACTTTTTAACTCAAATAAGATGGATATATAAGGAAAATCACCTGAAAAATCAAATAAAACCACTCTAGAGGTTGTAGTGTGAAACAGTTTTTTTGAGAAAAAGTATGATATTTGCCAAAAATCTAATAACAAAAAATACCATCTTAAATGTTTGATGTTAAATAACATTGTTAAATGACCAATAAACAAATTGTTTTTCCTAATACAGATTGTAGACAATTTAATTCTAAAAACAACCATAATAAACAAAGTTAACTAAATGTGTAAAAAAGTTACGATATTGACTCCTCACGTATCACACTACACAGCAAACTTTTGCTGTTTTATAATAAGGAATGAGTATCTGATTGGTAACAGCTGGTAATAATTAATTATTTAAACAACAACTGTTTAAACATTTTAAAATAATAAATAATCAGCTGGGAATTTATTATTAGATGACATCCGTTACCTCATTGTTGAACTAAACAACAAACTGTAAAGATACTGTGTGTTTGTATTAAGTATTTTAACCAGTTATTTTTCATCCATTTTATTAGTAATTTTGTGTTGTGTGTTTCATTTATTAAAAATGGAAGGTAATATTCCATGTGTATTTAAACTCTGAATTAGCAGACATGCATTTAATGTATAGTTTGGGACGCTGCAATAGTACTGCAGCAAGACGTCAGTTCAAGAGAACTTTCCTAACCGCAGGTGTCCAAGCGCAAGATGTTTGCCACTATTCATCAACGCCTATCTGAAACAGGTTCTTTGAAGTCTTCGGAGCATAGTAATGCAGGCATCGCCCGATCATGTAGGACTGTTGAATTAGAAAAGTTGGTTCTTAATAAAATTTCTGATTATCCTGAAAAGAGCACTAGAGAATTGTTACTACAGTTCAATGTCAAGCCAATCTAGTATTGGAGAATACTACACGAATACCAGTTACACCCATACCACTTCCAGCAAGTCCCAAGCAACTCCATGTCCCAGCAACTCTTTTGCCAAAAAACTACGTTCCCCATGTTGTTTTTGTCAATGGCTTCTGTTAAAATGTGCTGATCCAAACTTTTTGAATACAATTTTTGTTTACCAATGAGGCTCACTTTACAAGAACAGCTATCATTAACTTCCATAACAACCACATTTGGGAATACAGAAATCCTCATGCTATCAAACCTAATCGCCCACATTAGTATTCAGTAAATGTTTGGGCTGGAATCTTAGCAGATCATTTTGTCGTATTCGTGCTTCCTCCCAGGGTTAATGGCGTGGTATACTTGAACTTTTTAAGAGACGAGCTACCTAACCTGCTTGATGATGTACCCTCTGCATTTGCGCCAAAACATGTGGTTTTATGCGTGACGGGGCACCTGCGCACTACTCTCTGGCTGTTCGTGGACACCTAAATGAGAGTTTCACAAATCAATCGAAGGCCGAGGTGGACCAGTTTCATGGCCAGCAAGATCACCGGACTCAAATCTTTTGGACTTTTTACCTTTGGGGACATTAAAAAAAATTAGTTTACTCTTTCCCTTTGGAAACCTTTCTAATGGAATAAAAAACATTAAGCAGACACCTGGAGTTTTTTGAACGGGTCTTAAACTTGACGAGAAAGACGCCTGAACGCGTGCATTTTGAACAACAGAGGTCATTTAGAGCATCATTTTTATTCTTCTGGTGAGACTTAAAGCGATTGTTGATGTTTATTGTATTTAAAAATAAAATTTTGAACTAAAAATGTTTATTTTACACCAGTTGTTACCAATCAGATACTCATTCCTTATTATAAAACAGCAAAAGTTTGCTGTGTAGTGTGATACGTGAGGAGTCAATATCATAACTTTTTCACACATTTAGTTAACATTGTTTAATTATAGTTGTTTTTAGAATTAAATTCTCTACAATCTGTATTAGGAAAAACAATTTGTTTAATTGGTCATTTAACAATGTTATTTGACATCAAACATTTAAGATGGTATTTTTGTTATTAGATTTTTTGGCAAATATCATACTTTTTCTCAAAAACTGTTCACACTACAACCTCTAGAGTGGTTTTATTTGATTTTTCAGGTGATTTTCCTTATATATCCATCTTATTTGAGTTAAAAAGTAAGAACAAAACCTTTCAGAATCACTTAATTTCACCAGGTGAACTGAAAACAAAGCAAAATCTTTCGCCAGCCATTACTCAATAATGGAGGCGTTTCCGGACCTACCTTTATATAACATTTTTTTCTTATTTTTAGCTCTACAATCACGTCTTAAAATATTTTACCATATTTCTGACTCACCCTGTATAACCTAATTTCATGCTATGTTTGTTACTGATAGGTTACAACCTAGGGTACGCCATTGTTTTGTAGCAAGGACGTTAATTTTATTGTAAAACTTGAAACTATGTAATGTTTCAATGTCCCCGAAAGTCCGTGATGCAATGAAGGGCTAAGTTATGAAAAACTTTCTTCCGATTCCATGCCTATTTGAAGGAAATTAAGCTTTCTCCCGTGGCGTTTGCTTCGGTTACATTGTTATGATAGACTTTCGCTAACGTACTGTGGCTGATTTAGTATGAGAGCTTTGTGGACCATGCAATAAAAAAGCAACGTATATACAGTAACCACCATAAAAAGTTCAGCTGCCTCACTAAAGTGAGTCACATGATCGTTCCACCTCAGAAAAACTGATGACGGCGTTTTACATTTGTTCATTCTTGCCATGTTCCTCCTGGAGATGATATTCCAGAATGCAGGAAAGAATTGGGTACTCAATACTCTTAGAATCAGTGACTGCACCAGTTGGATCTTTGCGGTTTTTGGAAACGGGTAACTGTGAAATGTCATGCGTAGCGTCATCTCGCCATCTGAGTACTTGTGGATGTGGTCCAAGCGAACGAACTAAGAATGGTGTGCTTGGATTTCGTTGACTGGATAGGTTTTAATGAACGGAGTGAGTTATTTGTGCGGCTAATAACAGCTATTTAGTTCAGTCTTAATAAGTTTTTTAATTGTAACTCTAACCAAACAATGATTTTTTTATTTACTCAGTATGCAATGTGTTCTGTATAACATCAATATGATATTAATTATAAAGGTACTACCCAGTCAGTTCTCTGATCCGAGGTACTTATATATGACAAACAACCAGATATACTTAATTAATTGTCGGTTGTAGACCAGTGGATAGAGTGCTGGACTGACACTTCTCAGTGACCCGAGGTCGAGTGCTGTATCAGTATTGGTAAGTTTTTGACAATCTATTGCATGTCTCTTATTTTATGCTCTGCACGCCGATTACTGCCTACCGTTAGATAACAGCACTCTGTGGACTTGGTATGCGCCTACTGCTGGGTAACGGCAATATCTGACCTTCAACGTGTTGCAGATATTGTGTTCCTTTCTATGAAGGCGTTTGGTTAGTACAGATACTCGATCTGTAGCATTTAGCTTTAATCATGGTAATTCACGCAGAACTTAATGTTCAGGACTTGGTTGCAAGTATTAGTTTTGAAATAAATTATCCCATTCAAACTATCTTGACATACACACAGCTCCTTTGGTCAGCAAAATTACAGATCTTCTAAATATAGCAACAGAGCAAAAACTAATCGATCTGAAAGATATGGATTCTTCTTACCTTAAAATCGCCGAACTCTCAGCCGGATTGGAGATTCAGAGAAGTCAACGAAACCATCGCCTCACCGATTAAGACGCGACGGAAGAAACCTTAAAACTATCAAATATGAAAACCAAAATCTATTAGTACTAAATAATACTCTAGTTCAGGACATACTAAGCTTATTAAATTAATAGTTTATGAAAAGTTAAGTTTAAAATTATTGAATGGAGTAAAACCTAGTGGATAGCCGATGAGATCCTGGAAAGCTATTTCCAATCTATGTCTGGAAATGTTGATGGCCAACACGTTTTTATGCGGCCCTTCTTTAACATAGTTAATTATCCAGTTACTCCTAGTGAGATCACAAAGCTTTCTTCATTTTTCAATAATAACTATGTACTTTTGTGTGTGAGTGACAGTGCAGATCTCACCAGGGAGAATGGGGATCGCACTGTAGATTCGCTTTTCACTTTTATCCACTTAGATTTTAAAATAAAAGTTCTCTTCACTAAATTTCGGAAAATGTCAAATATCCTCTACAAATCTGGTTGAAGTGGATTGCTTGCAACAAGAAATACCTATGAATGTGGAATAAACTTTTTGGTCAATGCTTAACACATTCTCATTAAACCAACAATTTTCAATCATGAGGCACCTAATGCCAATGTAAATGTCCAGCAACTAGGTGACAAGATTGTCTTGGAAATGTAACTCCTCAATTGACTGGACTGATGCGAAGCGTCCGTTTAGTAATGCCCGCTTTACATGTACTAATGCAGGCGGTGCCAGTGCAAGTAATACAATTACCATAGCTCCAATAAGTTTGCTATTCTTAGTACTATAAAATATAAAAAAATAATATTGTAAAAGAAATTTTAGTTAATAACGGCAGGAAACCAGTTATTGTTGAGTATTATAGTAATAATGAAAATGGTAAAAATGTTTTAGAGCGTAAAAGAAGCGCAGAAAGAAAAATAACTATCAAATCACAGACCAACTTGTTGACAGTAAACATGATGTTTTCGATAGTAAAAATTTCTCTGTAAACTGTATGGTATCTTAGAATGTAGTACTAAGAGAAGCTGGTTCACATGTAAACATGCAATGTGTTGGATTCTAGTAGGTTTCTGTTCCTCATTTCATCATTTCAAATTAAAATTATTACGTCTATTTACTGTTAGTCACGGTCGTAGTAAAGCGGACATTGGGTTGAATAAATATGAACATTCAGCTAAAATAAATTCTCATTGTAAGCCTAGAGCAAGACTGAGCAATGCGTTACACGACTCTAGCCGGAGCTAGATATTGTTCAACAAATTGATTCTCTTTGTAGCACTTAATACCAATACTATTGTTATAGGCACCACTCTCCGTTTTGTTAATAGAAGTCGCAATGATCAAATATGTTGAATTAATCAGACCATAAATAATGTATGTTATAACTCCAGCAATATAACATTTGTACCCATTTGTGTACTAAACAGATACAGATGACATACCTGTCATGACATTCATATGAATCTGATAGGCAAGCTTGCTACGTGCAAATTATTCCTTCATGGGTTATGCAAACAATTTTCTTTTTAACCTTTATATTTACCACCAACTTGCCTCTTAATCCCTTGTTCCCAACCTCGGAATACCTTAATGATAAAAGGATTCCTGAATTGTCCGATGATTACTGTGGTCACAGGATTCCAATTCTGATTAAAGACCGTATTTTTCCACATAAATGATTCTCAAGGAAATTGTCTAATCCTGATTTGAGCTCAGCTACAGTCACAGATATAGTGACTGGAATTTCCAATACAAACAACACGAACTGGAGTCACGGCAAAGCATGCCTTATTATAAACAACTCTTCCTCACAGCCAGCTTTAAACCATCGCGAAACACTCCCAATGCGCCTAACACATCACAATTTCAAATCCGAAGTCTTTGTAAGAGGGTTGAGGATCATTACGGTCAAATCGGAGATATTAAAGTAGATCATCCAACATCAGACCTCCTGCTCTAATATATTATATTTGTTTCACAAATTACAACAGATACATTTGTTTTTACATAATTGTTTTTACAAAATGAAACTTGGAAAGATGTTTTTAATCTCAGGCACTTAGTTTCTCGCTTTTCCTAAATAAAATTTCCACTATTACAATTGATCTTCTCCTAAAATAAAATTTAAACTCAAAGCAAACATATGTATCTCCAAGATCAGGCTAGACAAGCATCTCGTGAATCTATGAGAAAGAATGTTAATTATGTACATTTTCAGCGGACACTTGGATTCCGATCATTCTCTAACAGGCAAGCAAAGACGGAATTTATGAACATAATAAGAGACGCCAAATCCAATTTACTATTCAATAAGCTGTCCAAAATTCCAAAAACTTTTAAAAGACAGCATGGAAATTAGCAGTGATTTAAACCTTAGTAAGAAAACCCTCTCTCATTTGGGTTTGTAGAAACAGACCCTCATGTTGTCTGAGAAGAGTTTAACTCTTTTTTTTTAGTAAGGTTGAAAACGACTTAACCCATCCTGGTTCTCCTTTAGAGGTTCTTGCGGAACACTTCAAAACGTAGTTTCTTTGTACTTGACACCTATTGATGAAGGTAAGGCATTAAAAGTCATAAAATGGCTTCTATAAAGTAATTAGTCCGAAAAATTGAATGTCTACTAAAATCTTAAAAGTCCATGGTAAACTCTTGGTTAGACCACTTTCCTTTTTGGTAAATACATACATCTTTCGAGGCTATTTCCCCTCAAAATCTTAAAACTGCAACTGTTAACAGCACTCTCTTTAAGAAGGGGATCTCTTACGAATCTTTCAGGCCAATCAATCTTACAACGTTTTTGAGAGTTCCAGAGACGCTCTTTCTCGATCGGATGGAATCATTCTTCGAGTTTAATACAGTTACCTACAAGCAACAATTTGGTTTCAGGAAGCAAACTTCAAATTCAGATGCTTTTTTTCACAGATTTTATATTCACTTGATGGGCGTAAATATGCATATGCTTTGTTTTTAGACCAAAGTAAAATCTTTGATGTATTTCCGCATATCCTGCTTCTCGAAAAGGTCTATCGTGTTGGTATTAGAGGTAAGGCCTCTGATTGGGTTTCGTCCTTCATTTTCAAGCGTAAGCAGGTCGTGGCTGTTCCCTACATCTACAGTACAGGCAGCCTCCGAACATTTAATTTTAAGATAATCATTTAAAGGTGTTTTTAGAGAAAATAATTGATTTACTCTTCCTAGGATATACAGTCTGGAATGCTTGTCTTTAAAAATTAAAAAATTGTCCTACTAAACAACTTATACTAACCTACGAGGAAATAATTTCTTTGCCCTTCCAAAACATAAGATATCCTTTTATGAAAAAACACGTTTCTTTCTTACGTCATGCTTTTTAAAAACAAGGTTCAAAGAGGGCACTAGTGTAAACTCTTTTAGAAATAACTTGAAACAAGTTTTAATTCTAAAAGAAAATTAAAGAATCAATTATTATAATAGATAAAGATTTTTAGATTAGTTTTTTGAAGTTATTATATAACACACAAGGTATTAATGATTGGTATGCAATTTTCTTTGTAAATCATAATAATAAAATTTGAAGTTCAGTTCCACTTCAGGTACTCTGGTGGAACTGATCAGATTAAAACCAAAATTACAGACTCGTATATTAACTTATCCCAGTTGGAATCGTTAATGTATATGTATTTAAAACAATCCTAAATGACATTGTTGGTAGCCGTGGCCTTGGAACAATAGGACCTACTATAGTAACATGCAACATGTATCACATGGTGAAGCTCGTTTGGAGATTAAACCTGTAGATTATGTTGGAATGGACAGAAAAAACCTCATTATCTGTTGGTAGAATAGGATGTACTAGCGATGAGAATAGACAAACCCTAAACTAGCATCAAGTTAGAGCAGAGGAGCTAAGTGAAATCTATTCACCCCGTGTATTGATTAGCTATAACCAATAACTGGGATTACTGTTAGTTATTAATTATACATAACTGGAACTTTCCTCATCCTATGCACGTGTCAGTGAGCACAGTGAGTTTTACTTAGCTCTGTTATATACAATGCCACAATAATTTAAAACATTTAAAGACTAGTACGTAAATGCCTGGGTTTTTCCGGACACAGTTCTTTAAATTAGTTTATTTAAACACATATCTCGTATGTGACAGAAAAGGCCAAACACAAATAATTGTATAATATAAAGTGAAACCTCTCTAGTGTAGTGGTAACATGCTCGCCCCGAGACCCGTCCGAGCACGCACTATTTGTGAACCAATCTTTATTAAAAGAAATAAAGACTGAAATGTATATATATACGTAGATATAAATATGAGGGGTCTAGCTCACTTTTGGGACAGTCAGAAAATCAATGTAAAATACTGTCCATTGAACCATAAACAAATCTGTTAATCACGAATGAAAAATAACCGAATCTCTAGCTATTTGCTTCTAATTTTCTTAAGCTGAAAAATCTTCGAAATCTTAATGAAAAATCTTTATTCTACAAAGTTAATTATAACACATTCTTTGTCTTTTCTTGTCTTTTTTCCAGTAACAATCAAGCGTAATTTATCATTTTAATTAAATTCTTTAACCTTTTTTTCATCCATAACATTCAAAAATCTGTTCGGCAAGTGAACTTTACAATCTTCCAATTCTGCTATGATTGTAAACCCGAATTTATCTTTAACTTTATCCAAATTCATGATTTAATATTTCTTATTTTCATCTAAATCAATTAATTTCTTGTATTCTTTGAATTTTAGTTCACCAACCGCATTTAATTCCTTTAGTAGCTCCATTTATTAAGAAAGAAATGTATACTTCTAAAACAAATAATTAGGTAAATTAAGGTGAAAAATCATTTTTCACCCGAAAAGGGTTTTGACCCCAAAAACACAGTTTTTAGTGTCAAAATCACGGTGTTTAAATAACATACACACTAGTTTTAGAGTTTTTTTTTTATTCCTAAAAATCTACTGAATTATCTCTAATTATTGCGATTTTAGCTTCAAAGTTGATGATTTGAACGAAATTTCACAAAATTCACTAGAAAATTGGAATTTAGAAAATCTCTAAATAAAATTTTTCCTATATAAATAGAAGAATCTAACGCTATTTAATCATACATTTTGATGATTTGTACCAAATTTTAGTAAAAATCCTTAAAAATCTACTGAATTATCTCAAATTATTGCCAATTTTCAGCATAAAAGTTGATCATTTTTCATAAATAAAAAGATATTTTACTAAATAGTGAAACTTGATATATTCAAAATTTTCCTTCATAAATAGAAATGGCGCGAAGTAAAATAACATGTCCATACTGCAGAAAAGAAGAGTTGAACATCATTATACCAGGCATTACAAATCAAAAAATCATTTGAAAAATAAAGATATTTATGAAAAGGTGCTTAGCTATTTAAGGAAATGGGCTCGAGAAAACCAAATTGACGGATACGAAAATATGTACAATATTGAGAAATTAAGAGATTTAAAGAAACATTTCAAAGTTGAAAGTAAAGATCTTAATCCATTTAATGACGAAAAATTCACTCAATCGCCGAAAATTAATCTATTGAAACTAACGATAAAAAGAAGTCTGAAATCATTGAGCAAATAGATAAAAGTCTTATCGAAAAACCTTTTGAAAATGTCATTAATGTCAAAGTTTTATCCTCTATACATGGTCTATTTAAGTAATACATGTTAACAAATTTAAACGACAATTTCATGTCAATTTACAAATATTTTTCAATTATGCGCCCAGAAATTAAAAGTTTAATCGAAAAATTTCCAGAAACTGAGAAAAATATGAAAGGTTATCTATCCTTAGAATGTGAATACGAACGAACTTTAGTGAACGGTGAAACACAAACTTGTCCAATGTATTTTACTATAAAACCGGATGAAATATTTGACGTAAAAGACTTTATTACTAAGCAGTTTAATAAATTATCACATCGAGAACAGACAAATCATCCAAATAGAGGTTCTGGATGGACATTTAAAAGTTGTAAACAATTAGTTTTGAGCCTTAACAAACACGAAATGATGAATGCTGGATCAAATATCGATTTACCACAAGAGAAATAGGTAAAAAAAGCTTGTGTGAATATCAAAAATAAATATGATTTCTCTTTTATATACTCAATCAGGTGCGCAATTGATAAACCTGAAAAGAATGCTGAAAGAGAAAAGCAATACGAAAAATTCGTGAATGATGAAATATTTTCTGGATTCGACTATCCAATGTCTTTAAAAGATATACAAATATTTGAGAAACGAAGCAACAATTCCAAGTATAAATATCCGGAAATGTATATTAATATCTATACTTATGACGAAAAAGTCAACATTGTTCCGTTGCAAATTTCCGAAGATTATGATGCCGAGTTAGAAATCGATTTATTGTATGTTAAACAAGATGACAAATCTCATTATGTTTTGATAACTGATTTCAATAAGCTCGTTTTCTCTCAATTATCTAAATGTAAAAATACAAAATTTCTTTGTAGAAGATGTTTTTAGGCCATTTCTACAAATCACTTCTACAGATTTAATCATTTGGAAATTTGTAAAAAAAAAACAAGTTTGCAAGCCAATTATGCCATTTCCAGGTCAAACAACTAAATTTACTAATTATTAAAAGAAGTTTAATCATCCGTACGTTATTTATATGGATTTTGAAAGCATATTAGAGAAAATTCTAACATGCAAGAACAATCCACAAAGATTGACTACAACGAAGATTTAGAAGCACATTCCTTATGGTTTTACTCTATACTTAGTGTCGAATGTAACCAATCGCATTTATAAACCTATATGTTATCGTGTCAAAAATGAGGAAGATTTGCCTAATGTTCCTGTAAAATTGTTTGAAGAGCTCAATAAATTATCGAAATATATAGCATAAAAATATAATTCAAAGAATACGAAACCGATGAAATTGACTGAAGAAGAAGAAATTTCATACCAAAATGCAAACGTTTGTCATATTTGTGAATGGTCTGCTTATGATGTTGGGTCAATTCAGTATGGTTTTACTCCTGATAATTGTAAAGATAAGAGTTATAATAAAGTAAGAGATCATTGTAATTTAACCGGCAAATTTCGAGATGCAGCTCATAGAATTTGTAATCTGAATTTGAAATTTCCACAAAACATTCCAGTTTTCTGTCACAATATGTCAAATTACGACACTCATTTGTACATAAAAGAATTGGCTAAACAATATGGAAATGTTGATTTGATCGCAAATACAGATGAAAAATATATAAATTATTTAGTAAATTCATGATATGGATATGAGTTTGAAGATGATAAACCTAGAAAATTCATAAAATTCTCTTTTGTGGATACATTTAGATTTATGGCGTCATCTATAGAAAAATTACCTAAAAATCTAAAGAAAGAAGATTTCAAACATATACATCATTTTATACGAGATGGAAGAATATTGAATGAAATTATAGAAAGATAGCCATATGATGAAGACAAGATTTCCTTATGAATTTATCGATAGCATTGAAACACTTGATTAAACAGAAGAGTTAAAAATTAGCGATTTTTACTCAATTTTGACAGACGAGAGCATATCTGAAAAAGATTATCAACATTGTTTAATGGTCTGGAACAAATTAAAAGAGAAAAATCTAGGAAATTACTCTGATTTGTACAATATCCAAGATGTACTATTGCTTGCTGATATATTTGAGAATTTCATAAACATTTGCTTAAATTGCTATAAACTTGATCCAGCACATTGTCTAACTGCTCCAATCCTCGCATGGGATGCAATGTTAAAATTAACGAAAATCGAGCTTCAGCTGATACACAATTATGATATGTATTTTATGATTGAAAAAGGCATTCGTGGAGGCATTTCTCAATGTATTAAACGATATGTGAAAGCAAATAACAAATATTTAAAGGATGTTGATGCAACAAAACCAGACAATTATCTGTTGTACGTCGATGCGAATAACCTTTATGGCTGGGTTCTATCGCAAATTTTACCGTATTGCGATATTAAGTGGATGGATCCAAAAATATATACAAAAGAACAATGCAAAGACACAATTTTGGAACTCACTGGCGATGAAGATTATGGCTATATTCTCGAAGTTGATCTAGGATATCCATCGAATTTACACGAAAATCACAAGGATTTGCCTCTTGCTCCTGAACATTTTAACAAGAAACTGTGCATAACTTTATTAGATAAAACTGAATATGTTGTTCGTTCGAGAAATTTGTTCGTTCTAGAACAATGAATGGTGTTAAAACACAAATAGAGTTATTGCATTCGATCAGAATGCATTCTTTTATGAAAGAATACATTGATTTCGATACAAATATGCGACAAAATCTATAAGAGACTTTGAGAAGGACTTTGTTCAATAAGCTAATGAACAACTCAGTTTTTGGAAAAAGTATGGAACATGTGCGAAATAGATGCGATATCAAACTTGGAAATGAAGAATTTTCAATGAAACAAGCCAAGAAAACAAATTTCAAACAAATTTAATATCTTTGACGACAACTGTATAGCGAGTCATATGTACAAACAGAGAGTAAAATTTAACAAGCCGATCTATATAGGATTTTATGTACTAGATCAATCAAAATTGTTAATGTATGAGTTTTATTACGATAAACTTAAGAAATATGATCCAGATTAGAATCTATGTTACTTGGATGCAGACAGCTATTTTATAGAAATGAAACGCAATCCTGATTATTAAAGAAAATATAGATGAGTTTGAAACGAGTGATTATCCAAAAGATCATGAATGTTTCACTAGCAAAAACAAGAAAGTCATAGGAAAATATTCAAAGACGAGTTAAATGGCAAAATATTAGAAGAATTTTGTGGATTGAGATCGAAAATGTACTTGTACAAATATTTAGACAAAAATCCAGTAAGATGTAAGGGAATTAAGAGAAGCGTTGTAAATAAGACAATAAATATCGATAATTTAAAGAGATGTTTGTTCGAAAATAAGGAAGAATTTCGTGAGATGAATGTTATAAAAAGCTATAAACATGAATTGTATACGATAACAATAAAAAAACTAGCACTAAGCTCGATAGAGAATTGTCCTAGAAAATAAGATCGGAACAGTACCGTATGGCTATAAAAATGAAGCGAAATTTGATATATTAGATGAATTAAATAAACTTGGAAACTTTAGAGTATAAATGGAAGATGATTTAATTCACTGTCACAAATGTAAAAAAAACTAAAAATATCGATTCTAAAATTGTACAAACTCAAAAAGGGTTGTATAGAATTGCTGCAAAATGTTCAAAATGTAAGACAAATAAGAGTAAATTTATAAGGAATCCAAAACAATTAATTGTTAAGAAAGAATTGAAGAATAAAGAAAAGATAGAGATTGAAGCTACAGAAATTCATGCGACAGTACGAAAGAAATTAAAAAGAGAAAAATTGTAACATTAGGAATTGACGATTTATGGGCGACAATATTTTCCTAACAATTGGAGCACAATTATTAACTACTACCAAATATGAAGGAAGATCAAGATGTAAAAATCAACATGTTTTGAACATTATAACGTTGTATAATTCATAGTTTTAATTATAAAGAAGTACACACTTTTATATTATAATTACAACACAAAGTACGATAAAGGTAGGTCCTTCGCTACATAAGTAATAGTTCAGAAGCGGACAGCCAATTTATACTTTATAAGGACTCACCCTAATAATCTATTTCAAATATGTAGAGAAATTTGCCTTAAGGAAGAAATTTATTTTTAGCAGCAGTAGATAAGGTGGAGGTTAATCAAATTTTAGATGGTATCAAACTGTTAAAAATATGAAAATAATAATTTTTCCCTGGTCATATATTTTTTAGCTTTAGGAACTTACAACCAACCGTTAGGAATGTAAATAAACTTCAACTAGCGTCAACTAACCATATACAGACTCACAAATAACGAGTTTCAGTCTCTATATTTATTTTACATAAGATCAGACCCTCTGGTATAACAACTTTCGTGTGTCTTACAGACAATTTTAAAAGTATGAAACTATAAAATACATGAACTGTAAAAAATATTGTTTCAAATTGTTTAACCCTTTTGATACTATTCTATTTCGAACCCCACCGAAACTAGCACGGGAGACGGGGTTCTTAATAAAAACTCCTCTTACTACTACAAACAGCTAATTTGTCTGTTATTGTATAATACAATAGATAAATCATAATGGATAATGAGAAAACTTGTTGCTCTGACGATAAAATCGAATAAACCACTTTACTGATATCAGTGTACGGGATTTCCAGAGAGCACATGCAAGCATGTTTATAGTCCTGGAGTAGGGCGAGTTTTCTAGTGTTTGACAGTTCAATTAGCAATTCTGTCATGTGCCTGCCGCTGTCACTGTTCTGTTTCTGTTGTGTTGTACGCCACTGATCAACTCTTCATCACTTTTAAAACACGCGATTGTATAATTTTTTGTTTATTTAAGTCTTCAATAATACATTTGTTCAATAGTTCCGCAATTTCCATTTTATATTTTTTTATTAAAACATTCCAATAATTTTTAGATTTAAAGGCACACTTGTTCAATATATAACGTTGTTGTATTTTTATTCATAGCAGTACCTTTTATCCTCCTGGTAAAGTGTAAAGTTTATTGAATATCGCAAACACATATATTACAGGGAAAGATTTAGTGATAAAAAGATGTTCAGGTAGTTTAATTAACTTACTACTGGACACGTTACATTAACAAGCAGCATTAATGTGGGATAACGCCACCTCTGTGTTCTGACCAGGTGATTATTTAAAGCGGTTTATTCCTAGGTCAATTAAAATTTAAATTACACACAAATGGTTGTTTATATTATTACATGTAATAGCTATTAATTTACAATATTATTAACTTGCGTAATTAGCGATGAACATCAACAACGATCTTGTTATAAGTTTAAAACCAAATGATCTAATATGTTTAAATCTTTATTCTTTAAGCCAATTATTTTATAAAAATAAAAAACATCTTCTTACGTAACTGAATGAAATGTTATGTTGTTTTGACGCAAATCAGTTCAGTAGTTATGTATAAATTATATTTGGGGTTGGGCAGGTTAACAACATATTAGTAGGTATAAAAGTGACTCGTGGACTAGGGCAACTGCAATAATAAAAAAATGATATCGTTTCTCTCTCGTTTGAAAGTTATACATTTTGTCAAACTTGTTCCACATGGCAGATGACAAATCCAATCACACTGTGACTCAAGAACAATATCCTGGACTTCATATTGATCCGCGTACTATATATCACTTATACCATTCAATACCCAAGTAAAGTATAAATCTGGTAGACGCTAAACCTATTAATAATTTCTGCTAATAGTAATTAGGTAATTTACAAACACAGTTATAGCATTAAAGCATTTTCACTTCCACTCAATCGGTTTAACAGCTGCATTGATCGTGAAAATAAATCCACTTCCCTATCGCCCTCTGGGACTGGGAAATCCTTTTCCAATTAGACCTCTAGGTCTATTAAGCATTTGTTAATTATTTCCAAGAAATACTAACGTAAATGTTCGTTGGATGCAGTGATGAGTATATGCCCACCAAAAACAAACTTTAATTAATTCTGCATAGTTATTTAATTTGCCGTTGGTAAAGCCTCGTGAGATTTTATAATATAAGATCACATTTTCCTTGTCTTCTTACTAACATGAAAAAGTAGTAGCAACATAAATAATAAGAATGCACCTGCAAGAAAATTGAATGTGCCATGCATAAAAACAATAATGAATGAAAATTTAATTGATATTGGACCTTTAGGTGTGATTGCACTAATACCAATTTTCAATCAAACCTAATAAATATGTAAATACCATACAAAATCCTAATAATCGTTGATACCAGCTATTTAGTGATAAAGTAGTTTAACCACTTGTATAGCTCTCTTGTACCACAAGGAATAATTGTAATATTTTACTGTACAAAAGCAATTGTCCTATACCCTTCTTACGTGGCTGAATTTGTAACCCACTTCCGGTGTGGTCAGAGTCCTCCATCTCCTCAAGTCCCACAGAGTGCAGAGCACCAGCTAACTTTACCTCATCAGAGACAAAATAATAAAACGATCGACAAATATTTTGAATTTGGACAGAAGTGACAGCATCGCTGCATCCGTTAGAAGAATTGGCCCGCCTCAGTTACGAAATTAAATTCCCACGAACTGTATCTGTAGTTATGAATTTTGCGTAAAATAATAGTTATATTTTTACTTTTAAATGCAAATATTAACGTATTGTACAGTAAATGATAAATTTATATCAGTTCTAACGTTTTGTTTTTGATTATTAAGGGTGATAATGTAGTTGAACGTGCCTAACCGTTCTGGCGAAGCACATTTTATTAATTACTTTATTGGCTTGAGTCTATTAATAGGGATTGTTTTCGGTGAGTTGGTGGCCAATATTCATGTTCGACATTTGTGACAGTAGTCATTTCGTAGTCACCAATTATCCAGGTTACCAGCGAGTATGATCAGCATGTGTCGGAGTTAAGTTGAAGGAAGTTTTTCATTAAAATATTTATTTGAGAACTGCTCATTGATCAAAAGGAAGCTTTAAGCGTTATAGGGCTATGTTTATCTTTTAAAGATTCTGCAATTACTAGGTTAGTTATCGATTCGTCCCAGTTACGTATCAATTATGCCACAATAAATTATTGTCAGGTCTGAATGTTAAGATTTATTTACTGGTGTACAACCACTGTACTCCAGTGACTTATAAAAATAAAATATTACATTTTCAATATTTGAACATTTCTTCTTTATCAGCTGTCATAAAAACCGTAATTTACAATGTCAAGCGAGCATAAACAATTCTGGAACTATCAATTTCTTATACCTGAAAGAGAGGGTAGATTATAATCTGAAACGTAGGATTTTTATTTGTAATATATAACGATGGCAAATTATATGTGCCAGTTAATACTACCTCTCAATTCGGGTTTCGTATTAAATACTTATAATTTTTATTATTTAAGCTTTATAAGTACAGCAATTAATAGAGAAGTAACTGTATATACTGTTGTGCGTTGATTCAAAGTTGCTCGGTGAATACTCAGGACTAGGTGCTCTATCTGTTTTGGATCGTATTGTTGTATGTATACACCACATTACTAGAAATCCTTACACTGTTATTACAAAGTTATTTCTTGATTTTATCTTTATTATTTTCAAAATACTATGTTCAAATACAGATTAATATACATCAGTCAGGGTCTATAGAGAAGAATAAGCATGTGTTGCACTACATCTCATACGGGATAAAATAACAATTTGCCACCATCGCACCAGTTTCCAATCACTCTTTTCAGAATAATCCTTAGTAACGCAACATTTAACTGCGAACTCAATCGATAAAAATTTGAGTAAGTTAATATGCTAAGATATAACGGTATTTAACGCATTTGTCACCACACTACAAAAAGTTTCTGTAAATTAGTGCAGCCGCCACATTTTCGTACCGCATATTTATTTTAGTCGTATACACATATGTGGCGGTTGTTATCGCTGAAATCGTTCAGTGATACAAATGTGTGCCTTTGATTTACTTTGTGAAATTATTTAGTCTGATATATGATTGCCACAACTGTATGCCACTTGGTTGCCGGCTGTGTCGTGGTCAAACTTGTAATTTCACCTCGAAAGTTGGTACCACTGTGGTTTACATGTTCATCACAGCTGACGATGATGAAAGAAATAGTTCTCTTAAATGTATGAGTAGTGATTTCTTAAGCATTTGCTCCACCTACATTTTTATGATTATAGCTGATTTATAAGAGCCACATATATTTGTAAGCTAGTCTATGGTAAGGAAACCATACATATATATGTGTACCATGAGGAAATGCTCTTCAATATCTTCAATGCTTCTTTTATTTGTAATAGAGTGATTGTTTGATATATATATTCATTGTTTTTGGTGAAATATTCAGTACTGGTGGTACCTTGGTAAAGTACTTATCATATAATGTTGGTCAACTGAAACAATACCCCAGGCATATATATATATATGTGTGTGTGTGTGTGTGTGTGTGTGTGTGTGTGTGTGTGTGTGTGTGTGTGTGTGTGTGTGTGTGTGTGTGTGTGTGTGTGTGTGTGTGTGTGTGTGTGTGTGTGTGTGTGTGTGTGTGTGTGTGTGTGCCGCTTGGTAGCGAACGTATTAGTTAGACACATCAGGCGTATATTAGCAAGCGTGTAACAGAATGGTAGCAAGAAAGTAATTTAGTTAATTAGTAATTTAGACGTACCATTATTAGGGTGCATCATCTACAGAATATGATCTTATCCATTCTTTCTGAAAGGTACTATTTACGTTAAAATATCATCTGCTACTAATTATTATTAAATTATTTTACAATTTAATACATTATATCAGAAATGGAAGTTGTATAAATGATAAAATGACATGGCTTTCTCATGATTATATTTTTTAATTATATAAGAATTAATTACGTATATAATTATAATATAAAATATTGGATTGATATTGTTGATTATTGTTTAATATTCAAACAAAAGAAAAGGAATGGATTTTAAAATCCGTCCATTGATAATGTATATAACGGAAAATAATACTTCTGCTCATACACTTCGATATTTTATCCATTGTAAGTATAGTAAAAAAACTTATTTATAAGTCTCATACAATATGTTATATGTTAAAACTTTTGAGAATATAATGAATTAATGTCAGTTATATTGTCTCACTATAATCGTAACAAGAAATGAACCTAAGTTTGTTAATAGAAAGGGGTCATTTAAAAAAAAACACTATTTTTGGCCTAAAATTTATTGATGTAGATGTATTTGGAGGGCTTGTCTTGTTTATATTTTACAAGATTTATATTATTTTTTAAATACATATTGATAATTATAACATGTGTTTTTTAATAATAACTGTTAAATGGAATAAAAATTGCATAAGGTACAGTAAATGCTTTACTCAGAAATGTGGCCATGCTTCTTTTAGTAGAGGATTTTATTTCCAGAACTGAAGCGTAAAATCACAAACATGTAGATGTTTCGAAAAAAGGCTCAATACAAGAGATAATATCAAGATGCAGGATTAAAAATATAGAGATCAAATATTTCCTAACGCAGATGATGATGATAAATCTTGGCCACAAGATGTGGTTCAAAAACTAGAAATTTGTTAACACTGGGATCTGTAAAAGTATTCTGTAGAGAGTGGATATCCTAGCTTCCAGCTGAGCAATTGTTGAGAGCTTTTGAAATGTTCTGTCTCTAAATACGATACTCTTATAAATGACATTACTCTACTCCGAGATAAAACAAAATACTAGAGCAAGAGGTTATAGATCTAGATGCAAGTGAAAGTAGCACTCAAGATACCAATGAGCAGCTAAATTTTTGTTATATATTTACGTAATGTAATGTTAGTGGTTACTTTCATATCTAGTTCAATTAATAAAGAAATGTTTTTATTAATTTTGTATGCATTTAAAAACTCGAGAATGATCTGATCTGATGAACAGACATTTTATTCATAATTTCAAAAGATTTAATGTATACAATCTGTATGTATAAAATTATTGACTTAGAAATAAGTTTTAAAGAAGCCAAAAGTGTAATGGACTTTCAACTACTTTTTGTATAGATTTGGATCACTGCAATGTCAATCTAAGGTTTCAGTTTTTGAGTTAGAGCTAATATGATCTAGCTGTACTACGACAGACAATAATGGTATAAATTAGCTATTCACTAACATTTGTCCCCAATCTGTTATTACCATTTATAAGTAGTGTTCTTACAAGTTGTGATAACATCAACCTTTTTCCCCTCTACGATTAACTCAATCAGGAACACCTCAAAGACTACTATGTTTCCAGTCCTCAAGCTTAGTCACAAAAATATTCTTATAGATTTAATTCAAGAATTGAGTGAGCATTCAATAGTAAAGGGTGTGGAATGTACCTGCCTAATGAGCAATCTCAAAGAATGGTAAATTTATGTGGTTTTATTCCGGATATTTGTAGTCTGTAAAAAGCGCTGGCAGTGTGAATAATCCAGCCCGCATTGATTGGAAGAGGCTTGAACAACGCTAGCCTTCCGTTCTTTAAAGGTGATATGATTTAGGTAATACCTGTTATCCCTCGTCGTGCAGACTTGGCAGCAGAAGACTCCTAGCCCCAACCTTACCCATCCTGAACACTATGTCATTCCGGAAGCAGCGCAAAGGTTGTTTCAAAATCTTCTAACATTTCTTTATCAATCAAAAATAGTAGTTCTCATATCGTATACAGACGGGTATAAAATTAATATAAATTTGTCAGCCGCTTCTTAATCACTCATGAATCAGATGGTATCAAATGTTAAAGTCAAATGGTATAGCCAATAGTAGAGGGTGTCGGAAACGATACCATTTGACTTTAACATTTGATACCATCTGATTCATGAGTGATTAAGAAGCGCCTGACAAATTTATATTAATTTTATACCCGTCTTTATACAATATGAGAACTACTATTTTGTGATAGCCACAGAAACATTAGAAGATTTTGAAACAACCTTTGCGATGCTTCCGTTATACTCCAAACTTCAAGAGTCAAGTCAGTAACAGCATCAGATTCCAGACCCTGCACTAAGAGGATAGTGAAGTGGAGTTAAACTCATATTGAATCAACCCTTCCCACCATAGCTATCACTCTGATTATGAAACTTAATATCTAATCTTTACATCGCTGTTATATAAGCAATAAAACCAAGCAGTTGCAAAACGTACGAATATTGCCTAACTTGACCTACTTAGAGATTTGGTTTTAAATCGGTAATGTAAAATGATAGGCTTATCTCTAACACTAATTTCTGCTAACTTCCTTTTAATAGCTTTTACTACAGTTATTGCACAATTTTAACTTTATTTTATTTATTCATTGATTCAGCACATTTATAAAGTTATACAACAATAAAACTCCCTGCATCTATTTAAAATGTATATGGGCTATTATTAAAATGTATATAAGATATTGTTAACACTGTTGATGCTACTATTATCGGCAGACACTAATGGTGAATGCCTATGTACATTTTATATCTCCATTTTAAATACGTTAAATTTAAATATACATTTTATATTACCTCAATCTGGTACACGAATAAACCGAAAATGGACAGCACATGGAACAGAATAATTACAGCATATTTGAAAAGGTCGCAAAATAAATGATCTAAGAGCGGAGTTTTCTCTTTCTACCTACAAAAAATAATACAAAGGGAGCGTATCAATGCTAATGCATTTCAAACTGCTCCTCACATTAGGACTATGAAGTTCCGGTGTATATATTCTCAGCTTACAAAACGTGTAAGTGTTAGCGTCTTTGATGTTTAAGTTCGCGGTGAAATAATTATTTATAAGTAAGATTTTTTTAAATATAATGGTTATTTTCTATATAACAACAAACCGAGGTATTACACAGTACAACTAATGAAATACTAGCGTCTAAAATAAGTTAAATATTGTAATAGTTTTGTCGCTACCTCTCACACTCAATTTATAGGGGTTTAGAGTCTGCCACCTGGCGGCTATGTTCAGTAGTACGAGCGCTCTGTTCCTAGCTGTCGGCAAGGACGGCGTAGTAGAAATCAACTAAAATATTCGAAAGTTTATAAATAATTTATTAAAGATGTTTTAATTATTAGATTTGGATATCCGTTTTTTGTTAACGGGAAATATTTTCAATACATTTCTACACATATCTTATGAAGATTACAATTTAAAATATTTGTATAATAATTCTGAACATGCTCAAATTTTTAGTCTACAGTTTATGTCACTATCCCGAAAATGTAAATAAATGTGCATTAAGTACTTAAGTTATTTCGAAAATTGTAGAGTAATTTACACTTTATTTATTCTGTATGGGATTATATGTTTTATGATATGTTGTATAAATGTAAAAACTCACTATATTTTGAGGTAATAATTTATATTAAGCTATAATTTAAAAAATTGATTTTATAGTAGTTATTATTTACCACACTGAAATATTTCTTTTATAAATTCTTTAATAGTTCTAGAAATTTTACTTTCTATATAAAAAATACAAAATGGAAGCTAGCAGCTATAAGCATTATAAGACATTTTTGTTTCTAATAATGAGTACTATCGGTGATAGAAGCATGTGACACCCCTTTATGACCACCCAGTATACACAGGGTGTACAGTAATTCAACGATAATATTCAAAGAGGTGATAGGCCAGCCAATGACTAACCCATATAATAAAAAATAGCTTGGTAAAAATCGTTTTGGAGCAAAATAATTGAAGATTTTTTGGAAACCACAAAAACAGCTACTTTAGATGAATATTTCATGCACTAACGATACTAAACTTGTACTTTTGTTATAATGCTTTCTTAGAATGAAAGTCATAAAGTTTAGGAAATCTGGTTCCACTGAAAAACAGGAGAATAGCATCATGGCTTTCTTCTTTGTTTAAAACATGTTCATGTGGAGATTTCAAAATGGTATACTATGATTTGCCACTTTATAATTAAGAGTATTAAACTCATATATAAATGGATACATAGAATAAATAAATATATTTATCAGAAAGTTGAACAATTTTTTCTTTCCACTCTTAAATTTTAAATGTTTTCGGATTCATTTATTTTATATTACCATATGATAAATCTAGTAATAACGCCCAACTATAAAGATTGTTAACATCAACATATAATAAGAAATTCACTGTGTTAGTCAATGAAAATCCTTTAAATAATAATTATTTCCTGTAACATATTGCTTTATTCATTGACAAGTTCTACTTCCAATCCCCCAACACATAATGTAATCATAAATAAATTGTACTTTTAAATTTTAACATTGTATCTTATGTTAAATTTGGAACATGCAAATAATGTACGGATCTAATTTATTACAGTTTAAGCAAAATGTTATTTTCAAATCTATCTGCAAGCAATAGAACATCTTGAGTAATATTTAAATCAGAATAGTTTCTTAGATTTTTCTCTATTTGTTCCAAATTTTAAGTAATATGAACTATAATATAATAGGTATCATTTTTTTAAATTAAATAACAATCTTAAGTTTTGAGTTGTTCTGCATGATCAAAATTTTATTACTTGGATAAATTCATAAGAAATTTCCTTTGTTGAAAAGATTTTAAAGGTTCTTCATTTTCCTATATTTTCTTGCTAGAATATCTATGATATATTAAAAGACACAGGTTACAGTATTCACTACACCAAGTCTAATTTCAGATAAATAATGAACCAAGTCCTACATATAAGAAAGATTAAGAGGAGTTTTCACATGCTTAGATAGTAAAAAAAACTTTTTGCAGTTACCACAATTTAAGTATAGGAAAATTAAATATGCCCAAATAGTGTGAGTACATTCTGTTTAGTTTTTAAGTATAAAGATGGGGAAATGGAACTCGGGACACCTTCCTAGGAAAATAAGT
The DNA here is from genome assembly GCF_021130785.1 of Homalodisca vitripennis. Lineage (NCBI taxonomy): Eukaryota > Metazoa > Arthropoda > Insecta > Hemiptera > Cicadellidae > Homalodisca > Homalodisca vitripennis. Next base: position 105,676,891 of record NC_060215.1, on the reverse strand, counting down.
ACACATTTTTGACACTGTTACATCTTTACATATGTCCCCAAAATGGTATATTGGGGGAGGCTTAACATTTTTAAATGTCTATTGAAGTTATTTGACTTCTAAATGTGAATGTGAATGTTTATTTTCATTTTAATTTCAATGAGCTGCCATTTTGTACTGGATTGAGATATAAAGGATTGCTATGGATACACAAATTACTATGGCTTTATATTTTGTATTGCTAGTAGAGTTGTAACATTCTTTGAGAGCTTTATTTTATGAAAGTTGTGTGGATTCCACCTGTACGTGTAACTCTTATTGACATACACCCAGTTTTTGATGTAGTGTCTCCTAATTGAGAACTATTCTTACTATTAAGACGTAAAACAATATTATTATCTAGACTTACTTCAAGTTCGAATCACTACAATCAATATGTAGGCTACTTAATTAAGTTATATTCTCCTTTGAATGGCCTTTACTACACTTATTGCACAGTTTTAACTTTTATATTATTTTGTAGTTAATTACTCATCTTTTAAAAGGCATACAACAAATAAAACTTCCTACATCTATTTAATATGTATACCGTTATAGGTTATTATTAAAACTTGTAACGCTGCTATTATCTTCAGGTAATAAAAGTGAATGCGATGACACATTTTATGATATCTCAATTTGAAGAACGTTAAATTACAGTGGCAATTGTAATTTATTCCAGGCTTAAAATATTTTGTGCCTTAGTTGATGTTGCCTTGTTTCCTCGACCAATGAAATATACAAAGGTCTGGTCAAAGGTGTATATGCATACAAAGGTCTGAGTAGCCTATTTCTGTCAAAAGTCAACTAAGATGCGTTTTATAACAGTACTTAGTTAAAGTAACAGTTATATACGAGTAGTAAAATTCTCCATTTTATGTGCATTACAGTACTTACCAAGCACTACACATTTAATATTTGCTCAAATTTACAGTTAAAAATACATTTTTGCTAAAACGTTTTTTTTCTTGCTCTGTGCTGGTTGCAGAAAAGGTTGCAAAAAAATTTTACTATCAAGCTTGACCTCTGTTTTCAAGACCAATTGTAAACAAAGTGTAAATGTAAATAGCAGTTGTATTAAGTACACATATGATTGTGCTGTCATAAAGGGGCCCCTTTAAATGAATAATAAACCACAAAAATACAAATCATGATACACTAGCTTGCACACGGTCGGATAAGTGAACACGATTAAAACGCGTGGTCATCTGCGGCGGTTCAAATGCTGCGAAGGAGCCACAGGCTCATCAGGCAAATCATTGGCTGCAGAAGTAGAATAGGTTGATTCGCTTGGACAACACTTATCAGTCATAACGTAGGCCGGCTTCAAGAGATCTGAGGACACAGTGACATCTGAGCCCCGTATATGGATCACAGCTGCCTGGCTGGATCTGCTGACGGTACAATACGGACCCGAGTACTGTGGTCGCTGGCTTTTGGAGTGTCGACGCACACAAAGACCTACTTGAAGCTTGCGTCCACCATGTCGTACACCTTGCACAAGCCGCAGGATTTAGGAAACACCTCAGTCCAACGTCCAGTTGCTTAACATCTGATGACATTCTTCATATATCGATGGATCCTCTTGACCAAACCGTTGGATGACTTCGTAAACAATAATTCGAAAACGGTCAACACCAAATAGATACCCAGATGCCGCAACAAGTCACTTGAAATAATTGCTCTGGTCCGATGTGATACGCAGCGAAGTGACAAACCTTCAAATCCACACAGAGTAGAGGGCACGGATGACAGAATCTGCTTCGTTACTTTCCAAAGGCATAACTTCCTGTCAGCGAGAAAATCTGTCCACACAGTGAGGTAATACCTGAAGCCCTGAGAGACAGGTACTGGTCCGACCACATACATCTGATTGCGTTAAAACTTAAGGATGCCAGAGCGAAAGTTCCCACAGGTGTCCAAGTGTGTCGGGCTATCCTCGATTTCTGGTAATCCAATCACGAGCCCAGAGTCGGTTTAGAGTAACATTTTATCGAAGGCCAATCAAAACATTGCGTCGCTAATCGAACCGTCGCATTTATCTTAGGATGGGACAGTCATAGACAGTAGAAATCGTTAAAACCATTTTTGTGAAAATCTGTATGTTTTGCAACTTTAAAATTAAAATAAACTTTATTAACTTCGCCCTTTTATCAGCAGCTCCCCAGCCCTTGACTACTCGCCCTCTCGCTCTTACATCATCCAGACCAGGGAGCGTTCTGGAACCTTCTCGCTCTTGTCCCGATGGCAACAACACAATCGTAGCTAAATCGAACAGGATCCACTGTAACATGGTGTGTGACGATATTTTGTAAAGTTCATGTCATCGATTTGTATAGTTTCTAAGCACTAAAATAAAGTAAAGTACCGTATATTTTTCAACTTGAAATTATTTTCATTACTAGGAAGAAACTGGGCGTTATCGATCCCTCCCATTCAAGCGAAGTTGTGCTCTTAATATGCCAAACCATGCAAATTACAGTAAAATATGTTTTAAATGTTTTGTTATTCATCGTTTTTATGATATTTTAATTCACTAGTATCATAGTTTTTTGTTTCGGATGCATCTTTCACAACTCGCCAACCCTTTGTTGATTAACAGATAAACTAAATCACTTGCATAGGTTTAACTCACGAAAACGAGTTATTTATTTTTGACCTATTGTGATAGTTCAGATATCAAAATAAATATATATCTCCTATAAATATAACACATGCCAATGTATTGATGTAATTACTGCACGGAAAGAAGGTCATTGGATATTTACTATATACACAATTGTTTTATAAGAAGGACGACTACAAAACGAACGATTGAAAATAAAGTTAAAGTTAAATAAAACTAAGTTTATACTAGGCGTACAACTCAAGTAAATTCTTACATTCGCAATTGCTGTAAAATGATAATATTTTTATAGTTAATGCTTGAATTCAAACATTATTAAAATATCCGTTGTAAATTCATTTTCAGAATTTTCATAATACTACAAATATATCATTTTTATAAAAAAACTATAAACTAAAAGGTACCCAATAATAATGGCATTATTATTGATACACTATTTTTAATTACGTCACCCCTAAATCAAGTTATCATTGGTGTTTACTTTTATTCTAGATCAAATGGAGAGAATCAAGTCTATTGGTTTCTTTTGTCTGAAAAAATAAGTTGTGGAAAGACTTTTTTACCAAATAAATGTTGAGCCTGGGAAGTATTATTAGTAATTGTATTGCATTAAAACGTATAAGAAATCAAGCTTCATTGAAATGGACGTTGTCCAGAGGATTGGAGGTACGTTTATATTCACTATACATAACCTATTAATATTGATCGATAGCTAATCAATAACGTACCGTGGCTCTTATGTTTGGATCGGTGTGTTGCGGAACATACGGTTAAAAATAAGAATTGGCTATCATAAACAACAGATGTAAATCCAATTATTTTGTAGCTTTTGGATTCAAGTTACAAAAGTACATCAATGCACATCGTTTCTTTAAAGAACCCCAATGAGATTTACTATAATGTTGTTATAGGGAGCAATTGTTTGGCTTGCTTTGAAAATGTAAATTTGTCAATGAATGGTTAACAAGTAACATGTATTTTGTAATTGTCATTAATTAAAAATAAAATAATTTATATTATTAGATTGAGAAAAGTATTAGAAAACTAACTATCTACAACGTTAGTTTGGTTGTAGGCCTAGACCTACTAGGTTACAAAATAGTAAGTTAAGCACAGATGAAATATATTACGTTCAACTCGCTTTTTATTGCCAATGTAGTTTATTAATCAGTGTAATTTTATTCATTTCGTTATTTTTTTAGGACCTGTTCTAGAAAAAAATATTTTTATTGTTTAATGGTTTTCAATTTGTTAACGTGTTTTGCACACTTATAATAAAAAATCATTAAATAGGCCTAAGTATATTCAAGGGTTACAGGGACTAATGGTTGCCTAGGTCTATACAAATGTACTGAAAGAGCCAAATTTTTATTTTGTCTAAAATCTGAAATATTAAAACTCAATTCTTTTCTATTTCCAATACTATATGAATAATTTCACAACTATTGTCATCAGCTTTGGTGATTCATTAGGGAGTCTGAAAATAACTGATTTGGTATGGTCATTTGCTCTGACATTCTTTTAAAAAATCAAAGAATAGGCTAGTCCACAGTAAATAGACTGAGCTTGACTGTAGATAAAACACAGGAGATAATTTGCAGTCTGAAATCAAGGAAACAGCATGCTCTGGAGTAGGCCAAATTGCTGGGTTTCACCTTGGATGGGAAGAAAGGTTATCACCTATCTAGAAAGGACACATTATAAATGTATGTACTAATCTGGCAAGAGTTGCTTTTTTACCATACAGGCTAAAACCGATGCTTCCAAAACAATACCTAATATCGGAATACTGCAGACTATTACACAGCCACATCATATATGCCCTGCAACTCTGGGGCCATTCTTAAGGGTGTGAAGATCTCTTGTCCTCCAGAAGAAGGCTCTGCACATAATCAACTCTGCAGGATTTCACAATTGTAGGCCTATTTTTATGGAGCTGTGAATTCTTACAATATTTGATCAGTACATTTTGAACAGTCTGTTTTATGTCAAGGGAAATTTAAGACAACTTGTTAAAAGAGAAGACTTACATACACACAACACCCACAGAAAGCATGTTATAGATGTTACGCACTGTAGGCTAAGCAAGAGAAAAGACTGCTTCCTGGCTCTCGCGATTAGGCTATACAGTGCTCTTCCAGGTGGGTCAAGGAATTGGAGTATTACAAATCCAAGTGGAGACTAGAATCCTGGGTTAAGCAGAATCCATTTTACTGCATCAATGCATCAATGAGTTTTTAGAGATTGACCGGGCCACAATTGTCTAATCCTCCGCCATCTTGACAAAAACAAAAGTTACCAGTGTGTATAAGTTTTAAAAGTGAACAGTGTGTAAATATTAGTTGTTAGGTTATTTTGACAAAGCTAATCCAGCAGTACTGTAACTATACTATTGCATTAATCTTGTTTATAGTAAGGCATCATCTTCACATGTAGCATATATAGGTCTCAGAGAAATTTTAAACGGCTCATCATTCAAGAGTTCAACAGGTTGAATGTTATTGGCCAGTGGGAGGATTGATGAAGGGACCATAAAAAAGTATGCTGAGGAATATTGAGGGCAATTATCATATTAAAGCAGATTTTCTATACTATTCTACAGTGGTTGTCCACCATAGGATCCTTGCACTCATGTAGTATTCCCAGGATTGACCGATGGTACTTATTAATTTCAGACAATTATTTCTTCAGTTAAGTTCACAGGTAGTAATAACTAACTTACTGCTCTGAATAATGCGAGTAAACTTGTTTGGAATATAACTGTTCAAATTCAGTATTCAATTAAGTTTTATTTTCTAGTCTATATAGGAAAATACAACAATCAATGCTTGAATTTAGTCTGTTGATCTTCAAAGTAGTTTTCTGAAACCAATAAAATAGATTCAGAAGAGTCAAATTTTTTGCTAATTTTGGGTGATCTTGCATTGCATGAAAATGTTTCCAAGAGATAAATTTGACATTGGAGGGTTCTAAAGTAAAAAAAGCACACAAAATATAATATGACTCAAAATTTACAACTAATGCTAATATTACTCTCTTGGAATTTTAACCCCATTTATTTTGGATGAAACTGAAATTAATTGTATTTCTTACTAAAAATATTTTTCTATTTAAATTATAGTACACCACTGTCTAAATTATTCTATCACTTTAATAGTTTATGACAAATTGTTTTACCGAAAATCTTTACAGCCCTAACTAAACTGTGTGGTGGAAAGAAGATTGATCTCTGTTGACTCAATTTGCTTTTATTATAGTTCAAGTAAACTATAATTAATATAATAATAATAAATTTAGTTATATTTGACCACACTGGGCAGTATTATATACCCTGAATAGAAGAAAAACTAAAATTATGCGGAATTCTCACTCACTTGCTTTCAAAAAATTCTTACACAAATTCATTTCACTAATACTAAGCTACATGTACATGATTACATTGCTATGTACTATACTATCCAAATTCTTGAAATTACATTCCATAAAAAGCCAATAAATATAGTAAAACTGTGTCTTATTTATTATTTACATATTTTGATTACCAAAGTATTTACAAATTATTGTAGTATTTTATTCAGTAAAATTTATTTATTTCTACAGTAATACTCAATTTTTACCCACTTTCCACATTGCAAGTTTGTTTTAACATTTCTTGTTACCAAGCTGAATGTACTATTATATGACTTTTGAATCATCTTCCCTTTCGAAATGAGAAACTGCAAACCATTTATAGATTGATTTGATAAATCTTTGTTTTCAAACACTAGATGATAGCATGTAATTTTTAATTTGTACAGATCTTTTCTAAAACCTATTCTTGTTTAACAGTTGTAAATTGATATTATTTGCAAACTTGACTTGCAGCCAATATGTAGGTTTTTATTAAAATTTAGTTGCAGATAAGTACAAGTTTTAGGTAGAATCACAGGCTATCACTCTCATAGCGTGATTTTCAAGAGACTTTTTGTATTTTCATCCACCATGTCTCCCAATAGACAATAGACAGTTTCTTTATTCATGTACATAGAGTTACAGAATTGGGGTCAAGTAGGTAAAGGTAAAAATTTAGAATATTAGTCAGCAATGTAGAAAACAGTGGATAAACCATTTTAAGCACTATGATTAATGGTTCCTCCAGTTTATAAATTCTTCAAGGGAGTAAAATGTCCTCTGTAGAAACCATTCTTGGAGTTTCTTCTTGAAGCATTTCTGTCCACTGTTTATTTTCAGATGGTCTGGAAGAATATTGAAGAGTTTAGGTCCTGCATAGCTTGGCTTCCTCTAGTACAAATCAAGGCGATGAATTGGCAGAGCATAATTCATGGCGTTCCAGGTGTTGTAATGGTGCATTTCTCCCAGCCTTGTAATGTTCTGTGAGACAGCATAGCAGATCACTTCTGTCACAAACAGACATATCACAGTCAAAATTTTAAGATTTTGAAAAGCTTGCCGGCAAGTAGCCTTTGGGTCTAGTCCTGCCAATGTTCTCACAGCTTTCTTTTGAAGTATTAGTACCCGTTGGAGATTCCCAATGGAAGAGTTTCCCCATACCACTAATCCATATCTTAGATGTGCTTCAAAGAGTGAGAAATAAGCAGTTTTTGCTGAGTCCAGATTGCTCATTTTTTTATTCTTTTTAATACATATAGGCTACTGCTGAGCTTTCTGCAGAGTTGGTCTACATGTGGAGTCCAGGTTAGATTGTTGTCAATGATGATTCCTAGGTAGTTAGCTTCATTTTTCAATTCAATATCTGGCAAGCCATGTATTACTGCACTTGCTCTTCCTAAGTTAAGTTGTTGGGTTTTGCGTTCATTTAATATAAGATTGTTTTGGTGACAGTATTGCTTTGCCATGTCCAGGGCTACAAAAGGAGATATTTCAAGTTCTGGTATTTGTTTCTCGGCCACCAGCAAGACTGTGTCATCAGCATACATCATGACTTGGCAGAACTCTTGTAGATATTTTGGGAGATCATTGGTTAACAGAATAAAAAGCATTGGTCCAAGAACTAAGCCTTGGGGAACACCTCTGTCAACTAAAAGTGGTGGCGATCTAGTTTTATAAATTGTATTGTTTAGTGTATGTGCTATCTCTACTGTTTGTGATCTGCCTTTTAGATAACTTGACATCCACTTTCCAGAGATCCCTCTTATCCCCATGTTCTTCATCTTTTCTAATATAAGATCATGCTCCAAGCAATCGAACGCCCTACTGAAATCCAGGAAAACCCACTGATGGCAGTTCCTTCCTCTATTTCATTCAGCACAAGCTCAGTGAAATTTATTATGGCAGAAGTTGTTGATCTGCCTTTGAGGAACCCATGTTGCTGGCTTGTGATGATGTTGTTTACTGTCAGGTGGTTCAAGAGTCTGACAAGGACAATTTTCTCAATTACTTTGGATATTGTTGATAGGAGGGATATGGGGCGGTAGTTATCGATCGAGGCGCTCGGATTCTTTTTGAGTTTAGGAAAGACTTTTGCTAGTTTTAATGCTTTGGGAAAAATTCCTTGGGTGAAAGATAGGCTTATGATGAATGTAAGTGGAGGTGCAATTTCTTCCTTACAGTGTTTTAGTAGTATGGAGGACACTTCATCAATTCCAGAGGACGGTTTAATAATACGAAACCACTATAATATGACAAATTTATACTTATATGTATGTATACACAGGGTTAGGGAGAAAGGTCTCCTAATCATATAATGGCAAAGTGATTAAAGCTAAAGAAAAAAAGAAACTGCAGTTCCCATGCCCCCTAAATCACGTACAGGGAATTTATTTGAAACAGTTTTTATCAGATTTTATTTAGTGTATACTATAATAGAAAATCTCGGATTTGAATCTCAAAATGTTTAAATCTAGTATAGTAAGTGTTATTTATTTTTTCATCAAGTATCCACACCACGGAGTTGGGGGACCACTGACTGATGATTGACTTCTCTCAACCAGTTCAGATTTCCCTTGTTCCAGTAACACATATTTTATCTGTTGATACCATCATTGCTATCAAGAGTGGCTTCATCGTGCAAAAAACATTGTGAGAAAAGTTGCCAATGTGACTGGAAATTAATTAATGTATCATGCATGACCCCAGGTAAACTTAAGTCTAAATGGAAAAATTCTTACAACTTAGTTAACTATGTTCTTCTAATCCTAATACAATGAAGTGCAATAATTATGCATCTAGACACATAGTTTATACATACTTTTTTTAAAGGATGATTAAAATTAAGTATCACGAATTAATACTAAACTATTTGAGTACGGTTCTTTGAATCCTTTCAAAATATATTTGAAAACAAAGTTCATGTGGCATGTTATTTTATAGAACATTCACTAAAAATTTACAGATTTTATTACATTATTAGTAAAATCATAGGAAATTCAGTTTTTTAAACACTATTTTGTATGTTTTAGTCAAATATTTTATTCAAAACAATTTAAAAGTATTTCACAAAGATGTATTTATTTACCAGATCTTTAAAAACATATATAACATGTTGATGTACCCACATGACACTTACTTTGATTTAAATCTTTTTGTTACAAGTAATTTAACTTTTTTTAATATTAAAAGTTTTGGGGGTAGGAAAATGTTTGTAAATATATTATTAATGTAGCATGTTATTTTGAACAATTGATATACTAGCTAGGTTAAACTATATATGTACTGCTGGTATAAAGGAAATGTATTTCAGATAAATTTGCTGAATACTGTTTTATTTGGAAAGGTTTAAAATACTGTTTTAGTTGCATACACTGCTATTTTGTTATATTTAGTCATTTTCATCAATTTTAATAGTTTAAATATTTAAAAATCATAAAAAAGTTTCATTTAATTAAATATTTAAAAGTATAAGCCATATATTACAGGTTTACTTTGAAATTTTTGAAATTTTCTGAACTTGGAATCTCTATTCTTAAACATGTTATGGATATTTCTTAAGGGGACTCGGAATGCCCATCTTGGTAATGTTAATAAATAGCCCAGTTTGATCAAAACTACTGCACATATTGAATTGAATTTTTTATACTGAGGTTTTTTATTTTACGCATTTGTAAGATAACGGAGAAAAAATATTTTTTTGATCCTATTTCAAAATTTTCACTTATTTTTTGTTTTTTTATTTATAAAAATAAAACTGTGTCAGTTTTCACGCCATAAAAACTCAGCTTATGTGGAAAACTATTATGCACACTAGGTAAAAATTTCAACTCAATCTCTTTACTAGTTCCTGAGAAAGTGGGGTTTTTATGTTAAAAAATGATATTTGCAGAAAACTGTAAAAAACAAAAAATATTCATTTTATAAATTACATCAGTACATTTCAGCCTCATAAGCAGGGGTTTCTTCGTCATTTTCCTCCAGCCTTCTTTTCTGCAGCCTATTTTTCCTTCTTGCTTGTCTCGTGAAGTCTGACACTGCTTTTTCAGCACTTCGGATACGTTCAAAGTCCAATAATTTCATTGCGGTTATTGTGCGAATACCTGGTTGAAGACCCATTTCATGTAGGACTCTACATTTTGTAATGTGTCCATCATTGTAACTGGAAACTGCTTCATACACTTCAAAATTCAAGAGTTTTTAGAGTAACAAAATTATTTTTTGGAATCCTAGCCCATATGACAGTATTGACACTCTCGTTGAAATTTTGCGTCTTGCCATGTAAACATTTTTTTAGCAGGTTTTGGTCAACGAGTGCCTTGAAGGTTGGCTTTATTGCAGCGATTATAGCCTCTCGCATAGCATTATGCCATTAATATGTATTATTAAGCATTATTAATAGTTTACACAGGCAATAATTTGAAGCGCACGCTTATACATGTATTTGAGCAAAACGTCTTGTGAAAACATATTTTAACTAATTATTGTGAGGTAAATATGTTATTATAATTAGAAGTATTATATATCAATGAACTCAGAATGAGCCATATTTTCATAAAAAAATATAAAATAACAATTGATAAAAAATAATTTTTTGGGTTTCCGGGTCCCCTTAAGGCATGTGTTAGGGTGGGAGGACCTCAAGTAATAGAGTTTTTATTTGCTCCATGAGAAACAGATGGTGACGACAACTGCAGGGAGGTGGACTTGTATGTTTTTGCTCAACAATGAAGAGGTGTGGGGGAGAGTGACAGAGAGTTGGTTCTGTTATAACCTAATGAAATATCAATCAGAACATTATTGGAAATAATGTTGACAACAGTCTTCACATTTTTGTTCATTGAGTTAGGTATCATAGCAATGTTTAAATAATAAAAGTTCTTATGAGGTATGAAGGGTACTACAATGCAATATTGCACTGAAGTCAAATCTTACCAACTTTTAACATTAACTTTCTACTCTATTCCTTTTTCTTTTTACTGCATGAATAAGCTACATGTGTTTAATATGTAACACTTTAAAATCTTACACGATTGTAGTCAGCTTGTTTAAAAATTTATTTAAACAGGTAATTTCTTGTTGCCATCATGGTTACCCTTAAGACTAATGAATAAATATTTGCCAAATCCTGTAGCGGAAAATGTATTGTCATCAAAATTATTACAAGTGTATTGTTTAGTATTATTTTCTATTGAAAATTGATTTCCAATTCATTAGTTTACTTTTTATAGTGATGTACAAAGTTGCAACTGGATAAGTCGATTAATCAACTCTAAAGGCTTATTCGTTGCTTATAAAATATTGGAATAAGGAAAAGGACTATTCGTACAGTTCCCATTGTTAAATGTTATGAAAATTTTAGTCTCGTAAACTCAATGATTATTTATAAAATAAGCTGAAATATGAAGAAAAAGATATACCATTACATATTTTCAGATAATTTATTGTGTGGTCTGGTTTTATACAGAGTGTCTTACAAGTCCTACGCCCCAAGTCTCATATTAACGTTTTAATGGGGGCAATATTTAATGAAGTGATTATTACTTTCCCACATAACAAAATTGAAAATCATTATTCTTAGTAAAACATTATTTCTTGACAAAATAAAAACATGGCAGTTACTTGCCACAATTTCACCTACTTCTTTCTACCACATTAACAACTTATTGATAGCAGTACATTGACATGCAGTATATTGCAGTAAATTACAATTTGAAGACATTTGACCCACAACTCTTCAAAATTTAAGGGTGAAAAGAGCTAAATTACCAAAGACCCAATTTATTCTACTGCCTAAAAAGCTACAACCTAAGCTCACCAAATTAATGAAACATATTAATGATGTAAAATAGTGAAATGTAATATTTACAAACAAGCAGTTAAGAAACGACAAGTAAGTTGGTTTCTAACTTTTATCTCTCAGTCATTGATTTCTTAAAAAGATAAATATTTTCTGTAATGTTTCTATAAATATTGTTCTGACTGGAGCAAATTTTAAGTGGTACTGAGTGTTTGACAACAGGTGACTAGGACTATGTGGTGAACTATGAGAAGTGCGGCTTGTTTGATGTACATATCAAGCATTTTAAAATGGATGAGTTTATTTGAAAATACATTCATATCTTTAGCTCTGCCTACTTATTTTTGATTAGTTATTTCAAATACACCCACTGTGGAATTTACACATGAAAATATTGGGATATAATGATAAAATCACCCTAAAATCTTTAGGGCTTGTGATGAAATAGTCCGAGTAATTCATATCTTACACTCCACTCACAAAAATGTTACACTGTTATTAATAGACTGAAAAGTGAACAGAAAATGACAGATAACCCATCACTTAATTACTCTAGCACTTTTTTAATGTGTATTTCATTGCAAAATCTCTGTTCAACTCTCAGTTCTTTATGGTTGGTCATTCATTTTGGTGGTTCATTCTTGTGACCTGTATTCTTTAGTTCAGCTTTAATAATTAGCATTTTGTTTTTACTAAGTGAATATTTTAGAGATAGTATGCATGAAGACGATACAACATGGGTGTTGTGATTCCTGACTTGTGCGTGTCACAACACTCTAGTATGATTTTGTTTATTTTAACCTAAGTGTAGTTATGTGTTAGGTTAGTTATCCACCTGAGGTAGGATAAGATTGCATATCTCAAATGTAGTGTTACTGGTTTTTTGTATCACTAAATGATAGCAAATGTCTGGAAAAATTCTGTTTCCTTGTTTTAGATGTATTTACAACTATTTTTAATTATGTTACTTGAAGATGGTTTTGTTATTAGGTAACCTTGTTACTGCAATAGTAATACACTACATAGCTGGACGATACATATTCTTGCTTCTATGCCTAGTTATGATGTTGAAATGTAAGCTTTGGTTTACATTGCTACTCTTGGAAACGTTTGCCCAAAAGTTTGAAGTATTTGTACCGATCCACCAGATTCTCAACAATACCTATGTAAGTTATTTGTATTGTTTCATTAAGTTAAGTAAATCTAGCAAATTTTCATTTGTTATGATTCCCCTAAAGTGATACATAGTTTTAATTTAATGATTATGACTAAAGTAAATTAAAAGTAGAATCTTACTTTACCTTAACCTACAATTACCTGGAAATGGATTCTTACAATCCGAAATGTACGTTGTAGAAATAAAAAAACTACAAAAGTGTTCAAAAGTTTATTCTTGTTACTTAAAAGTAGAATTGTTTATATAAAACTTACCCCTTTTTTAATCCCATCAGAATCTCATAAAAGTATGGAAAAATAAATACAAAAACTCAGTTGAATATTTTATTGTTTGTATCACAGTATTTTGCATGCTGATAATTTGCCCAAATTTCCTAGCGGCATAAATGGAAAAATAAAGGATACATGCAAGAAAGAAAAAATTAGAAGATGTTTATTGGTGGCCACAAGAGATTATTGCATACTCTGAAATATTAAATGGCAGTTTACAGTTTTAGCATTCCTAAAAACCAAAGAAACAACTGACCAGTTCTTTCTAAAGACACTTACAATTGTTTTCTAAAGAGCAAAAATTGTCAAAATGTTCTATTCTAGATCTTATTGGGCTTACAAGTAGCTACTACAGCCCCAGGTTGTATATAAGATAATATCTTGTGGATTATCCCATGTCTTGTTATCACCATCTGTAGCTATTCTATATTACATGACTGGGTGTCTGTGACACATCACATCTAGCTCAGCTCTGAATATCCGAATGTTGCCTTCTTCTTGTTGTGGGTATTCTTGTAGGTAAGCAGTTTATGTGAATGTGAACAAACGTAATATATTACTTATAGCACATAGTCTATCCATGCAAGTGAGACAGTTAACATTCAGAGCCTTCCTGAGTTCTTAACTGTCTGTCTCTAGCCCACCACTTGTACCAAAATATACATTCAAAATACTTATTCTCCACCATTGTAAGAACATTACGAGCCCAAGCAATTCATTTCTCATCCTACACAGAATGGAACAACCAGAGACAATGACTTCATAATAATTAAGTAACTGATATTGTTTGTTTCCCAATTGTACATTTAACTCTGTTATTAGAATTTTAAATTATTTGGAATTAGATTTCTTATAAACTGTTTAAAAAAGGCTAAACATAATTTTTTTTTTATAAATTACAAATTTTATTGAACATTACAGTATCATACATAAAAGTAAATAAATGCTAATCTAATCTTAAGGATCAATCAAAAAGTTCCAAAAATGTCTATTTAATTAACATTCATAACTTTCAGAATTATAAATTTTCCTGTTTTCATTACACTCCCATCATCATTTTAGTGTTATGATCACTGTTTTCATTTTTCCTGTTGATCCTATTTACTGATCATTTTGAAAAAGGTTTTAATTTATAAATAAGGGGTGAACCAAATTGTAAAAGTTGTACTGTTTCATAAGTTTTTTTTACTGTTACCTTGTTAAACAGTTTCATTGTTACTGTCGCTATCTTGGTTTAACGTGGTTCCAACTGCATTTTTGCTTATTTAGAGAAAGATTGAAGGTTTTGATCTTATACAAAATAAACGGTAATCATTATTATTGTGTAATTTTCAGTATGTGTATTGTTTTTAATAACTTTATCTGGCAAATATTGAAACAAGATTATTTTATGTAATTTCATGATTTCTGGAAATTCAATTTTGCAGTTGCGACCTTGTCACTTTGCTATGAGTACTAAAGCAAAGTTTTATGGTTCCAACTGCACTTGAAACCCTGTCACACTATAATTTCTGAACTGTTCGGGATAACATTTTCAAAAGGATTTCAACTGAACAGAAACCATGTAGACTATCTTTTATTTATTTAAATGTGTATATTACTATATCGTAAAGAATATTTTTCCAATTTTATAGTTTACAATGAATGTACTGGGACATTATTTACAATTCACAAGTATTACTTTAGATGCAGCTCAATTAATAGTTTAAAATCTGGAAGACACTGGAGTCTATTTATTGGTCAAACTGTGTGTCTGCTACGAGATAATTTATATTTAAACTTTAGGTTGATTATAACTAAAGGTTCCTCGGCTTAAGGTGAATTTTTGAATTGAGATTGATGAAGTGTTTGAGAAAACTGAATTGTTTAAATTTTCGATAAGGTACTGATTTGAAATTAAGTTGTTTAGTTAAACCTGAAAAATTCTTAAAATGAGATTCTTTCATTTAAATAATGCAGAATGGCTTCTTGTGATTTGCTTGCTTTAAAAGACGCACTATTCCTAAAAGAGAGTAAAACTTGAACTATTACATGGTTTTTTTTAATCAGATTGTGAGCATTGTCTACCATTTGTACACATGATTAACATGATACTGAATATTTCATTGTCACAGTGTCTACTTTTGGGGTTTACTTCAAACAGTTAACGACTGAACAAGAAATGAGTGAATTCCTATTTTGAGAAACTCAAGAATCAGACCATGTTGTTTGGTTCATTACATAATTTTCCTCAGAAACAATAACCATAATTCTTCTTACTATGCTTGCAATGTTGTTCCCACTTCTTCCTTCCAGCCATTGTATCATTCCATATAGATTTGTTGATTACACTGTAGTAAGCTGTTATGTTGTACACATTCAACTTTCTTGTATTGAAAAATGAGCTTAAAGCTGCTCTGGGACATGTAATGGCATTCTCTGTCAAAAAAATAATACTAGAGTAGCATTGGCTGTGTTTCATCTGGCTTCCAATAATGCAATACACTCTTTTTCCCCCCATAATATTCGTATGTAAGGCCTGAAGAGAAAAACATTGTTTTTATGCTATTTTGTACTTTTTTAAATGTCCCACGGTCACTTTTGGGAATGTGGAATTTTATATTAAAGCCAGACACAAAGATTTTATAGTACATGTATTGTTTTACTGCCTTTATACAATTTTCCTTACATTTTCCAAGTAAAGCTCAAACATTTTATTAATGCTCAAGTTCGATCCCTAGATCCTAGATACTCTAGCTTGTTGTTATTCCTACAACAATGGGATTCAATAGTAGAGAAACTACTTATTGCTCTTAACAAAATCTGTATTCCCAGTTGGTTTCTGTCTACTTGAAGAACTGTTTCTTCTTTTGTAAGTTTTGGGTATATTAGTGTAATTACTTTTATTTTTATAAGCAGTGTAAAATGGCTTTTGTAATATTGCTAAAATTCCAAGACATAACTTTTTAAATGTTTTTTACTCCATTTACAGTAAATCTCTGTCCAAAGAGTCTCTGATTTCCTTGCTGGACAAGCTTTAAGCGTTTCCTTTTAAGTTATTCTCCAAATATATCACTGGATAAATTACTTTCATAATCACTCTGTGGTATTTTTTAATAAAAAAAAAGAAATATTCACATCAAAATCGATTGGATTATCATCAGTATAAATAACCTCAATGTAAACAAATCGTCAGAACACAATCTGCAGTATGAATCAGTTAATACAGTATTATTTATACAGACAGTAAATATGACACCAACAACTGATTATGCAGTTGGGACTTAGTCACTATTTATTTCAATGTTTATAGTGCAGTTAGAACTTTGTCACTTTTGTTACTTTATTATTATTAAACATATGCCCATGAGAGTTAGTGCATTAAATAGAGGGTGTTTTATATAGTCTAATTACAAAATAAACTCAATTTTTATAAAAATGTCAGTTGGAACCTTGTCAAACCAAAGTAGCACAATGTTACTAAAGAAGTACTTTTTCTAAAAAATATGTTACAGTTGTAACTTTTCAACACATTTCCAATTTTTTTAAATAGTTCAAATTTAGGATATATCAAACTTGTAAAACCCAAACAGTTAAAATAGCTAGCTAGGTATGACTTTCTTTACATCTATCAACAACTCTCTTAAAATAATATTTTTCTTGTATTTAAAGATTGCTTTTATCTTGGATGGTTGAGAAATAGTACAAAAACACTAATTTTCATGAATTTTTATTGCATTTAGTACACTGTTTCCTCTTATATTTGCCTTTGGGTTTTCAAAAGTGTCTACCATTTGTTTTAAAACAGTTTCCGTATAATCAGAGTTACCTTATATTGAAAGTGTAAATTCCTAACAAATTTAAACGTTGATTATGATTGATCTGTTGGAGACTTTGGGTTTGTTTCATAAATTAATCTAGGCACGTTTTTGCATATTTAGTTACTTACTTTCTACCATTATGGACAAGCCTATCAACACAACTAATGATATAATGAGCCTTTTTTAAAAAGTTTTAGATAAATGATAAGAGATAATAATCATGTCTTATAAGGTTTTATTTCTTTTAGTTAGTCAAGACAGTTTTGTGCTGTATCCATAAAGACGTGTGTTGTCATCTGTCACATATGCCATTCACCAATGGCAAAGCTTTTTCATTGTTTATGGTGTTAGATGAGTGTTTACATAACCATACAGCTGCTGCTGTCTATACAGAGCAGCTCAAAGTTACTCATATTGTGAACGTCTTTCGTAAAGAGTTTTCCAAAGACTTGCTAGTCATGTCCATAAAAATGAATATGTAGAACCAGATCACAACAAAAGGAAACAGCTCGCTAGTCTTGTAAGGGATGGTAAGACCAACGTTTTTTATCCTGCTTCAGCTCATATTAGCTACTGATGGAGAAGTTAGCAAACAAGCAGTATTTAGGATCCAAGACAATAAAATGTATCCATGCCGGAATTTCACTACATTAACTACATGGAGATACTTCCTTCTAAGAATGAACTTTTTTGCAAGCCCGTGATAAAATACAAAAAGATGAATATTTTGTTTGTCAGGTTTTATGGTTCGACATACCAACCTTCCGGAGCATTGGAGAAGTGAACCATCACAACATGAGGTTCTGGGCTTTTGAGAATCCTCAATGAATTTTTCAGACTTATTAGAATTATTAGAATAAAATATTAATATTCTAAATTAGAACTATTTTTTGAAATTAGAAATGTGCTGTAAGTGTCAAGTGTATAATATTTTCATAAAGTATAATATTTTTGTAATTTAGATTTGCTAACATTTTTATGAGGTAACATTATAAAAACCATAAAAACCGTACAACTTTCACATTTTGGAACACTCTGTATACAAGAAGTAAAAAATAATCAGTGATTAGGGGAACCTTTAACATGATTTATATCTCGGCTTTCTTAACATTTTAAAATCTAACCTCCCCTCCCAAAAGTACCATTTTGGGGTGTTTTGGGTTTTAGAAATTATTTTCCCGAATTTTATCTGATGAAAATATGAGGGTTTATGTTAAAACAAGAAAGGTAGGCTTCTCAGTTCAGCCACTACATCGTGGATGGATGGTCTGCCTTACGCTGTATAGCTGTTGCAATTATGAAATGTGACATATCTTAAATAACAACAAAATAACAGAATAATGCAACAAGAAACAGATTATACACATCAAACAACAATATCTAATAAAATAAAACTATAGTACAAACACACAATAAAAATAAATAACGTATGCCTATAAATTAAATATTAAGTTTATATTTATATTATTTATCATTAATGTCATCATGAACACATTTCCTTGCTTTAATCTTAAACTCATGTCATGGATGACACTGTTACCTAATTGTTTTATCATCCCATCTCCTAAATAAATCTCCTTCCCTGCATATCAAGTGTTTATTACAGTTAATATCTTTTAAAAAACTGTAAAGTTTCAATGTAAACGTACTTGCAGCTCTTGTTATTAATAAATACTGAATCATATAAAACACAAACAAACTTATTACACAATTCCCTCCTAGATGACACAAAATTAACAATATGAAAATTGGACGTAATGTCATATTTTCTTCTCCCGGCACCCCAAATGTTTATGATTAATAAACCTAGCAAACCAATAGTTTTATTTTGCAAATTTCCAAATTTGAAAAATAAACTTGTTCAACCTAAATTATCCATAGGAAAACAACCAGTTGCTAATGGGTGTAAAACATCCAATAAACCTTATGGTGGTTCCTGCAAAACCCTAGAGAGTTCAAAAGCAAGGTGACTGGTTTAACACATCCCATAAAGTAAATTGTGGTTCTAAGAATCTAACTTATCAAATAAATTGTAAATTTTGTAACGAGCACCTGCAATGAGCAAACATCTTTGTTTTTTTTTTAGAAAAAGAGAGGCTGATTTCCTTTAAGCATTATTTTGCACACCCAAATGGGTCGCTGGCCCTGTGCGAGGGAGGCTCTTATCAAATAGAATTAGGAAGAGAAACAATACAGTACCAGGATCAATGGTACTGATAAAAAATGCAAGTTCACAGGCAGGATTTCAACCTACACTATCTCTAACTCCGACTCAAAGCCCAAACCCCTTGGGCCATAGGCACTCCCAATTATGTAATATATAATCTAATATATGACTAATATATCTAATCATCTTAGAATTTTGATAATTTCATAAAGATAAGGAGAAGTCATTGGTCAAACATGTTGCTGAGAACAAACATTTAAAGAGTGTTATGAAATTAAAGGAATTAATATAATAGTCTTTCCTGATCCAGATAAAAATTTTAATAGATTAAAATTTTTAAAATCTAGAAAAAGCTCATCGGTTCATTTAAAAATCTAAATATCCAATTGGATTATATTTAACGTAACTGAATACTTTTCTATTCTGTCTGTGCCACTAATGATATTACAGCTAATTCTAGATTTTAATGGCTTTATAATGGATTTAAATGTTGTGGCTATATTTTCTTTATTACACTTATTTTTTGTTATATACATGTATTGTTATACATATATAGGCCTACTGTTAATTATGCTTCTTGTAAAGGTGGGTATAAAATCCCAAAAAATATTGTAACCAGCAAATTTTATCTTTAAAATGCATATTGCTTACAGTCACGGCCACCAAATAAGGCGGGTGGGTGGATTTGTGCTGCTGCCACGTATGGGGACCGGTGAAGCGGAGGAAGGTCGAGAATCGGTCGCTCTCAGGCACAATTTGGCAACGCTGTGTGCACATTGTTGCCTAGTCCAAGCGTCGCGCCGACGCGACGCTGCAGCTTCCACACAGCCAGTGCCAGTGCCAGTCGTATTCTACTGTCTGACTAGTAAGTGACTTTAGTTACATACTGAAAATGGAGGAAGCTGGTAGTTCACGTGAAAATGAAAAAAAAACACCTGTGAAAAGGAGACGATTAGAGGGTATTAAAAAGTGATTTAAATAGTCAAACTAAATGTGTTGTAGTTAAAGTCCTGAATTTTCTGAAAGGTTTAGCTGATCCTGGTGTTCTTGGAACAATTAACAATTATGTGTTAAGTTAATTGAACACATAATGGAACCATTTATTATAAACCTTAGAGACGACTCATCAGACAGTGAAAACAGCGACAGTGACCGTGACATTGACAAATATTAAAAGCAAGTAACTCGGAACCACCAAGTGATCAAATCAACCACGGACTGACACATAATTTCACTGTGATTATGTAATAGTATGTACTAACAATGTCACTTGTTTAATAATAATTACTTAAAAATGTTTCTTTATTATTTCTATTACTACACGTGTTTAAAATGTTTATATTTAAAATAATTTTGCTAAGGAAGGCAAAACAGATTGTTTTAAGCATGTTAATTTTATTAAACTGAAAATATTTATTTAATTTTCGCTATGGTACTATAGTTGAGTAATGATAAAAATAATAGAAAGTAAAAGTATTGCTATTAAAAAAATAGTTGAGTAGAAATTGTGTGTATACGCACGGCGCACGCATCGCTCTGCATGTTTGATTTCAATAATTTAGGTTTGCACGCATTTCCCAGCGAAGTTAGTAAACTGAGAAAAATTTGTTTGGAACAAAAAATAAAGTTTATACCTTTGTCTAAAACTTTGCCACAGGAAAAATGTTCCTAACCAAAAAATAAAAAACTTCCTCGCTTACTGAAATGTTTAATACACCATGTTAATGAATTAAAATTGGTTTGTAGGTATTTAGTACTTCAAAATTACATTTTTGTATTTACATACAAAAATAATATACCGTTATCATCAGCGGTCTCTCCTGAAGCCAATAATACAATTTTCATCGTTGTAACTTGTAAGATGTCACCAAAATCTCAGGAGAAAGCAAACAACATCAAGCTCTAAAATGGATACAATTCAGGGATTATTCTATTTCACGATGTTTGCACAATCTGGCAACGGCGCAATTCCACCCACCCGCCTAATTTGGTGGCCCCGACTGTAGAAATATTTGCAGCACTGTAATTTTATAATTTCTTTCTGCAATATTGTTAATTTTTGCTGATTGGCTATGCAGTTAAATTTCTGTCTATTAATTGGGTTTAATATTCTTCTTTTATAAAAGTAAAGGCCGTGTGATCATAAAACAAGCTTGTGAGAAAGGGTTTGAATTTATAGTAAACAACTAATTTACTCCTTTCCTAACTTATTTAAGTAGAAAAAACTTCTTTATCTTACCTTAGTAGTAGGTGTGTGGGTGATAAGTTCCAAACACTTTTCATTATGTTGTACCAGCTTCTTATAGTCCTCTGTATAGAAGTTTTCCACTTGGGAACTGAAACAATTAAGTATCAACAGCAGTCTTGAGTTCTTTCTAATTTTCAAAGTGTTCTTGCCCACAAATCCGCTTTTTTAAATGGAAGAAGTAGAAGTAATCATCAGTTGCAGGTGTGGTCAATGAGTTCCCAATACAAATTTTAAATTTTCCGTTTGCTTAAGGCATTGCTGTGAGGTTTCTATTTGTTGTAAAGAAGAATTATGCCTTATGACAGTTTCCCACCTCATCAACATTGAATATTGTTAATCTTAATTTGGTAGGCATTTCATAGTATAGATCACATGTAACTGTAGGCCCATATTCCTTAAATTCAACCAAATTGAAGCCCTTTCCATCCACAAAATGATAGCCATCATATTTTGGTTTCAGTGCGAAAATTGCTTGATCATTTTCAGCCTGGATGAACTTGGATTCTGCATTGGTATATACAATATTCTTGTCTTGTCTCTAACAATTCTGGAAAACAAATCATCCCCAGTTTGTTGATAGCGATCCAAAAATGCTCGTCCACTGGCAGGATAAATGACTGTGACATAAACTGCAATCTGCATTCAGCTTACAAACAGCTATTGATTCAAAACGACTGCAGAGGTCTTAAAAGATAAAAAGACAATAGATAGTGCTGCATGCATGAAACTCTGTTCAGACATTCATTTATTTAATTATAATCCAACAACTCTTATTTAAGATTGAATGAATGAATGAATTTATTTCCCTTCTTTAAAAACAAGTTTACAACACTATAATTTGATTTACAAATTAATATATTTTACATTGTCTATGTATACTTTTAAAATTTTACATATGAACAATAATATGTATAAATACTAATGTAAAATTAACGTTCTAAATTCATGCAATGTCATTATAACATACCAACTTTGCATACTCACATGATATTTAGTTTCAGTATATGAGTACATAGCTTCAATAGTTTCATTATTTTTTTAAATTCTTAACTATGATATTTGCTTATATTACATGGAATAGCATTATTATGCATTATTTTAACATCTGCAAGTTTTCTTTTACAGTGGGAATTAAAAATTAACACACTCACTATATTCTATTATGAAAAATGTTGTATACTTGTACCGTTTTACTGGCATATGAGGGGTTAGCTTTGAAATTTAAAATAAACTTTTGTGAAGGTTTAAAAATAAAAGTAAATCTTCTGAAATAAATAAAGTTCAAACTAAAATAAAATTTCTTCTTAAAAATAATTACTGGAATTAAAAAAAAATAAAAACTTCTTGATGACTTTTAAATTCAAACTTGTAATATATTCTTCACTCCCAAAAATGTACAAAGTTCTTACAGCTTGTCTTTTATTCAATTTTCAAAAATTCAAACATTCACACTCTAATCTGATCTGGCAATTCTTCACTTTAATTTATCTTCAAAATTCAATTTTTATTTTGTTACTAATTTTCTTTACTTTACTTTAAAAATTGTTCTTCAGTGTTAGAGATTTAAAACAAAAAAATTCTTCAGTGTTAGAGATTTAATAAATAAAAAAAAATCTTCAGTGTTAGAGATTTAATAAATAAAAAAATATTGCTGAAAGCATCTGTAACAACCACAAAACTCTTTTAGTATTTTTACATAAAATTTTATATACATGTGCTCACTGCACCAACAAGTTTTATATTGCACAGATCAAAAGGACAAGTTCCTAAATTCCCATTAAATTTAATTTTTACAATATTTCTTTCCCAAAATTATTCCAAAACAACTAAGAATGTATATTGACTGGACTCTAGTTAAAAAGTTCAGAGGAGGTACGGCACGTCTACCTCACCCCACCTCTCAATTTCATTATCAAACACTGCCATCTGCGATGCGCCTCGCCGATAGCAGCCTCTTTTGTACAGTCCAGTCCTTATCATTCATCTGGGCCTACTCCTTCCACAGGTAATCCAGTTACCCCAGAATTATTATTTAATACAATCGGTACATACTCACTGGGTCTATACCAAAAAAACTTAATTGCCCACACTACAAAAATTTTACTCTACGAAACAACAATCTAGATTCATTGAAGATTCTTGGAGCAATTGAAAAATTCTTTAAATATTACTAAATGTTAATAAGTGTTTTTATTAACATTTATAATGTTAATAATGTTACTAATAATGTTATGTTATTACTAAATGTTAATAATGTTATTATTAACATTTAGTAATATTTAAATCTAGATTCAATTTTAAATTATCAAATAATGTGGGAGTTTTTAGTTTATTGATTCTTAAACAAATGTGGCACAGTTTCTTATTTCAACACCACTTCCCGGGAGGATGACCACAATTTAGGATACTTCTGAGAGAATCGTTGTAGTAAGTTTTTAAGTAAATCTGATACTTTTGTTTCAGTATGAATTTTTGAACTTTCCAATACTTCTAGTTCGTTATGAACCGGGAACAGGACTCCCAGA
Organism: Homalodisca vitripennis; assembly: GCF_021130785.1. Taxonomy (NCBI): domain Eukaryota; kingdom Metazoa; phylum Arthropoda; class Insecta; order Hemiptera; family Cicadellidae; genus Homalodisca; species Homalodisca vitripennis. The sequence continues at coordinate 105,652,874 of NC_060215.1, read as the reverse complement.
TTACTCAGATGATGACTATCCTTTCGAAGATGATCCATCCCAAGAATATGGAGATCCATTCTATGATGAATTATAGATTGGATTTAAGAAGAAAAGGTATTTATATATGTTCTAAAGTTGTAAAGATAATTTTGCTAGTTTCCACAATACTAGACATAAACAATTAAGGATAAATAAATTCAGTGCGCAGGCCACTGAGTAAAGGTTTGGGGTAGGGAGGTTAAGAGATACCTCATACTGACTTTAAGGTTGATGGTTGTAAATACAAATTTACAAATTCTGTATATTAAAATATTGGTTTAATATTATTTCACTTTAAAAATATGACTGACATTATTTAAAATTTTAGACAAAATATATCATATACATTCCACCGCAATATCCTTAGTGTTTTGCCTATACCTAATTTTTAATGTCAGAAGTAACATTAAATTTTGTATCAGTATTGTCTCTCTGGTGCTAAATTATTTATTTCTATTTCCATTCTGTCTAATAAGACTCCTCTACGTATCTTTAAGGCAACTTATACAACAGGAAGTTCTTACTTTGAATATTTTATCTCAACTGTCATAACCCAAACAATGCTTAGAACTTTAAATAATTGAATACTCATATGCTTGATTAGATAGGAAGGTGAGAAATCATCTCAGATTCCTGTGTGTTTATTTTCTTGACAGTGGAGAAGGATGGGGGAAGAGTGACAATGGGTTCTGTTACTACCAAGTATGCTACACATATTTTTAAATATCTCTAAAAACAAGGAAAGGTTCTACATTTAAAGTTTGCCGTCTATATTTTCTATGATAACAATGGTAGTCCTTTTAAAAAACCCGCTCTGTATACACACCACCATTGAATCAACTTTAAGAGATTCAGGTTGCTGCATTCTCACAGTGAAGGAGTGACTAGTTGTCATTGCACTTGCTTAAAACAATAACCTCTTCTGTAAACTTGCTTATAAATAATTTACTTTTTTCCGACTGCTTGTTGATTGCATTGTATTGCAGGTATCCTCACAATGAGATATTTTGCACATTTAATAGTTTTATTTAAACAGAATTGTTAAAAGTATAAAAATATGGACAGAGGGTTAGAGGAAAGGGCTATGTTAATTTCTATTTCAAGTTTAAAATCAGGAAAATAAATGATCTAATATTCAATTTTAAAATAGGGAACTCAGTAGGTGATGACAATAGTTACTAAGTCAATTAGTGACCTTATTGTATTGTTCTTATTGAAATAATCATTACAAACTTATCATCAGGAGTATTTAAACAAATTAAAAGTGCAAGGGAACGTTTTGAAAACAGGATCTATTCATTCCCTTGTAAACTATAAGCCCATCTCTTAACTATCTATATTTTTTAAACTTATTATAAAAAGCAGTGTTTTTTGTGTTCAACACGGTTTATTATAATAATTCTATTCTCTCAATAGATATTCCCCACCATTTACACCACTCCTATGTCCAACAAATGATGTTATATTATTTTGTTTCAGATGGCATGCTGCTGCTGGAACACACCCAGATGAACAATCCACATTAATTAGTTTTTGGTGTTTTTCATTTATTAGTTAGATGTGGTAGTTAATTTTTAGTTGTAAAATCTGCGTTTTTGCTGTTGTTGTACTATTCTATATATTGTTTACTAAGTGATGTTGGAATATAATTTTAAAATTAACATTTAATAATAAAATTTGCATTTTGTTACCTTAAAGTTGTACTTTTTGTTTTCCTGCCTCTACGAGCAGAAATTATTCCAAGAAAATGGTTTTCTTTAGTTTTAATTAAGATATAATCACCATATTTAGGTTAGGTTAAACCCAGACAGACAATATATGCAGTTATTAATGCTTGCAAGCAACAATTTCAACTTAATATCAATCTTTAAATAATGTAAAAGCCAATATACAAATCAACAGAGGAGATTCTCGAACGTGACATAATGAAACAGTTATTTATTCCACAGATGTTAACATTTATAGATGCATTTCACAAAACCAGAAATAGTCCCTAACCACAGCTTCCAGTAATATTGAGAAATAATTTTAATACAGAATATAATTAATATGAGACCAATCCTATGACAAAAACTTGGTAAAGAGATGAATATCAACCCACTACAAGGCGTGTGGAAACTTGTTTACTGCTACATATAAGGTAACAGATACCAAGATGGACTTGTGTTGTAGACTTGGTGATTCTTTACTTTAAAAAAACAGTTATGATAACTTATCAGAAAGGGACAGCACAATAAAGCTCATTTAATATAAGCCAGAGTATTATAACAGAGACTTGTGCAAGGTAAATTATTGGTCCAAATCGTAATTAGTCACTGAATATTAAAAGGTTTATTAATCTCTAAAAGCCATACTCGTAGTAACTTACTGAATTATAACAAACTGCCACATTTCTTAAATTCTAGGGATAGTTTGTTGAAATAACTTGAACCAAGACAGAGAAACAAGTTTCTAAATTTTAATATATTAACTTTAGGCTTAGTAAACTTTCTTTTTGTATTACTATGTGTGTTATAGTTTAGTCATACATTACCTTAATTCCCACTCATAATACAGGGTGATTACCGAGAAACGCATGTTTTTGACTTGTGTAGTATACAAGGAATATCGGTCAGCGACGGCCGGAAGTTGTTGCGCTGTGGAGGGGGGAGTGTGCAGTTGTAGTAGTTGTGCAGTTTCAGTTGTAGCCGAGATGTGGGACCTTGAGCGTTGTACATTTGTCATGCCACGATTTTACGCAAATGGTGAATCAGTCACTCAGACTAAGAGAGACTTTCGTGCACATTTTAACATTGCACGGCATGGTGCTATCCCTGATCGTAACACGATATTGCGTTGGATACATAATGTTAACACAACTGGATCTTTGCTTAAGAAGAAACCTCCTGGACCGGCAACGACAGTTAGTACCCCTGAGACAGTTGAAAGAGTGCGCCTTGCAACAGTTCAGAGTCCAAGCCGCTCAATTCGGAAGCGGGCATCTGCTCTCGGACTTCGCCCATCCACAGTGAGGAAGATTTTGGTCACACATCTTAAATTTCATCCTTTCAAGCTGGCAGTATGTCATCAATTGAGTCAAGCAGATAAGAGACAACGTGTAAATTTTTGTAACACAATGAGTGAAAATTTGGAAGAAAATGATGAAGCAGTTATCCTTATGAGTGATGAAATGCATTTCCACTTGGACGGAGCAGTCAATAAACAGAATTTACGATTTTGGTGTGCAGAAAATCCTCAAAATGTAGCTGAGAGACCTCTTCATAGCATACGTGTGACTGTGTGGTGTGCGGTTAGTGAAAAGGGGATCATTGGTCCTTATTTTTTTTAAGACAACGATGGTAGAGCAGTGACAGTGAATGCACGTACCTGGAAATGTTGGAAGAATATCTCTTGCCAGAACTGTGCCGTCAACGTATAGAGATACGTAAATGTTTGGTTCCAACAAGATGGGGCAACATCCCATACGGCTCGCATTAGTATGGAATTCCTTAGGCAAACATTCCCTACAAGAGTGATCTCACGTTTTGGTGATGTCACTTGGCCTTCTCGCTCACCGGATCTTACAATTCCAAATTTCTTTCTGTGGGTATTTTTTAAATCTAGAGTTTACATAAACAAGCCATGAACAATAGAGGAACTTAAAGAAGCTATTCGCCAGGAAATCAACGCTATTCCTAGAGATATGTTAGCAAAATCCGTAGCAAGGTTTAAAGAACGCCTTCAACACTGTATCCAAGCAGAAGGCGGCCACTTTAGAGATGTAATTTTTAAACGCTAAATTGTAAGTAATTTTGTTCTGAAATTGCATATTGTGTACACTTTTTTCCACTCATAAATACATTTTTTGCTTTGAATTGCCTGAGTACTCATTATTTGAAAAACATGCGTTTCTCGGTAATCACCCTGTATAAAATAGGCCCACAACATTGAAAACAAAGAGACGCTCAACTGGAAAGATATTTAGTTCTTAATACAAAGGAAATAATGGATCATGTCTAAGTATCTTCTGAGCAATTTGTGTGAATGTGTTATGAGTTCTCGTAAACTGCCAATCAATGTTTCCCCAACACACATTCCATATTGAATTCTCAAGTGAACTGTGCCAAAATACAATGTCCTCAATAATTTGCTTCTGTAATACTGACACATGTTTTTTCCACAATAAACATTTTTCCAGATGTTTATCTAAATACTTAAAACTACTTAGTTTATAATATTAGACATCTGCATAATCGTTGTTGTTACAGTCAGATTTATGATATTTGACTGGTACATTCAAACTATAACTACAAGTAGCCAACTAATAAAGTCTTTTTGGAATCGTTCAAATCCATCTTATTCCTATTACATCAATGTCTCAAACTTTGGATGAAACTTTTCATTTTCTGGAGCAGAAATTACGTACTAATTTCTGGATATAGAAACCCAATGCCACCTGCAAACGCAAATACCTCTCCTTCAACATTTTTATTTAGTAAATCATTATAAAAATAATAACCAAAAATTAGCAGTCAAAACCGACCCCTGAGGTACACCAGCCCTGACAAACAATGAGCTGAAATGCTTACCAACACCTACTTTTTGTCCATGACCAGAAAAAAAAGCAGCTTAAAACATTTCCTCTTATTCCAATTGAATTTTAATTTCAATAACAAGATGCGATGGTCAACTAAACCAATGGCCTTTTTAAGTGTACAAACAGCCCAGATATGTTGTGTTTATTAATCATACTTTTATAAATAAGAGAAACAAATCCAATCGATGCGCCTTTTGGTAGACCTACCTTTGGTAAACCCAAATTGTTTTGTTTTGAAAGTTCATTTCTTTAAGATAGTTCATTTATCTGGTTTTCATGCATATGTCAAATATTTTTTTAAATACTGTCAGGAGACTTATTGGGCATATATTATCAATGATGTATCAGTTTTGATTTTGGAAGAGGGACACCGATACTTTCCCTAAGTGCTTGAAGAAAAGTAACAAGGGAAAAACTAAGGTTATTTATATAATAAATCACAGATGCAATACTGTGTGAAAAATGTTTAAATAAGACTGTATGATAGTTTTAATATCATACCCAGTTGACTTTTTATTTTTTAAATACCCAATTATATATAATATTTCATTACTATCAATTGGAAATTAGAAAAATGAGTTCGTATTATAATTAATTACTATCAATAACAGGTAAAGGATCTATCTAGTATCTTGGTAGAGTGGTTGTGAGTTATCTACAAAACAATTTACTATAAAAATTAAATAATTACAGTGCAAACACCATATAAATATAGAGATTAAACCATAAAGATATAACAAACTTTTTTATAAATTACACTGCTAACGAATTATTAAAATAATTGTGTACAGTTATTATTATTATTACAACACAGTTAAAATATTGCTGTAGTGAGTTGAGGTTACAAAAATTAAGTGCAACAGGTTGGATTTGAACCTTATATAGTCGATCTGGTAAACAAGCACTTAACCACTTGAGTCACCAATCAGCCCTCGTAAATGACAGCTGAATATGAGAATATCAGTTCAACTTGGAGAGATTGAGAAAAATGGGTTTCTTATCTAACAGGCAACAATATCCTAAAGTTAATAATTGAAAATACACATTTTACTATAGATAAAATAAGTCAACAAAAACATGAAGTTGTAATATAAAAAATACAAAAAAAACTGTAATAAAAATGCTGGTAAGCAGAAAGCTGTTATACTTCAATAACTCCTTACAGTTTTCAATAAAAAATGTCTTTCAGGTCCAAAAACATTACTGTAATCAATCATCACAAAAACCCACAATCAAAACAAATTAAAAATTTCATAAAATTATTTGAAATTTACACCTCATAATTAGCACCTGCCACTTCAGAAAGTCTCAAAAACTCCACAACTTGAATTGCTTTAGAAATAAAACATACAGCTCAATAATTCTTATTACATTTATATATAGATTTATAACCTGAAGTTTTGTACATTTCTAATTCTTTACTAAGTCAAAGTCAAAATATCTTGATTTATACTTTATGCACATGAATACTGCAAATAGCGTAGGTACCTACCGTAATTAAAGCTATGTTTCTATAATGTAAAACTTATAATAATTGTAACAGTAACATCAATTTTCACTATAATACTTAATAGGATGTTCTATTTAAATTTATTATCAAAATTAAAATTACTTTATCATTTCTTCTAATATGAAGAACATGGTTTTTTTAATAACAAAGCCAAATTATATATATATATATATATATATATATATATATATATATATATATATAATAATAATTATATCTAGTGTAAAAAAAACTAGATAAAATAATAATAACAAATTCTTCAGATGAATAAAAAGCCATTTGAATTACGTAATCTTATAGCAATGATTTAAATATTTTAACATTATCAGCTTTGGTTATTAAATTTTAAAAATTCCGATGAGAGGCTATTGGTTGGTTGAAAAGATCAGAGTAGGTTTCTATCTATAGCTTGAAAATCCTGGAATGCAGTTTTAGTTTGTATAACTGTCTGATACCTGTAACGTCTTGGGAAGCAGAGGATGAGTTTATGACACTTTAAAAGGAAATCTTCATAGGTTTATTCCTCTAGTCTTAATTTTTCATGCAATGGTGGTTATTTGCTCAAATTAATTTTTTTTACGGGGTTGAATAAAATTGAGTTTTGTTGAGAACCACATTTTGCAGCTTAGTGCAATGTGTTAAAACAATTCACTTTATTATAATTAATCACACATTAAAATATTTAAATTTCAATTTGTGATAATATACCGGTCCACAGCTTCAGTCATTTCAAGCTGCTTTTTAACCTCAACACTGCATTAAACTATAGAAATTTTTATATGCATGGAAAGCTTGTAAAATGTGCTACAACCTTAAATCAGAGTGTTTTCTCTGATTGTAAAAATATTAAAAACTATTGTGGAAAAACAACTAAAAGTGAACTTCAAATCATAAAAAAGGTAACGTTAAGGTGATTATCTATTAAATTAACAATTTTATCGAAACAAGAACATAATATTACCCAGACTCAGTAGGATCACTTCAGGCTGGTTTATACCTTCCAGTCAAACCTACTACTGGGCATAGCAAAAACCGAAGTCACTTAAATCTGGGCAACCTTATGGATGTCCTAAACACAAATGTCAAGATTCTGGGGTGCAAGTATAATTCGATAGGTCTAGTTACTGTGGAAGATGACTGTTGGAGTTGGTGGAGTTCATGCCCAAAGTGTCAGAGATTCTAGCCTTAACATAAGGGTGTGCCACCATCTGCTTGCTTTGATTGGAGAGGCTTGTTCAGAGCTAGCCTTTTTTTTTCTTTCATGAGTGGACATGACTTGAAATTAGTGAGTGCCCTGAATTCTTCCTCATTCAGTAGCCTCTACCCCCAACCCTACCCATTCAGAGTATCCTGTCACTCCAAAAGCAGCTCAAAGGTCTTTGTAGGACTAGGTGCAATTTATAAGCTTCTTGCTCTAAGAGGACAAAAAAAAAACATAACTTTTTAAAGAAATTTAATAAGAAAAGTGAATATGAAAATAACGCACTTGTACAATTAATATTTACAAAGGCATGGGATGTAAACTAAAAACCTGTAATTATGACTTAAGCAGGGATGATTTTGTCCTGACAAAACCAAAACGTTTAAAGAGTAAATTTACCAACTGTACTAAATTCAGAAAAGAGTTTATTTGGCATGTATTTATTATCACACAACAGGTTTTGCGAAATTGTCAGTGTCAAGTGTTTAGAACATAGTGAAGACTTATGGCACTTGAATTATTACCCCTCATCCATAGGCATATCCAGGGGGGGGTTAAGGTTTAAAGCCCCCCCCTATTGATACAAATATTCAAGTTATATTTTAACTTACTTTAAACTGAAAGTATACTTGTAGTTGAACAATGTAACATAGTTCAGTTTTGTTTTAATTTGTTTGATATTTTAACTATAACAGCTGACTTAAAGTAAAACACAAGACACATGCTTTGTAAGTTTTTGGATTGACGAATCCGTCTGCAACCCTTGGGGGACAAATATAATACAGACCTCACATTCTGCGCTTCGGGCGAGAGAGACTGCAGGCAGGGACCGTCATCTCTTTGAACGACTAATTTGTAATAGTTTTAACATAGTTTTCATCGCTTTTGTTATTGACGCTATTCATAAATTAGTGACTTGTATTATTAATGAATACAGATAGTGGTAGTGCTAACAAAAATAAAATACAAGTACGAAACCTCTAGATTGTTGATTTTACTATTTAGAAATATTATAATTCTATAAAATGTGATCAAATGTTACTTTCTATTACTGTTATACACTTCTTCGGTATTGTTTCAACCAAAATTGTGTGCCATATACAAAATTAGATGCTTATCAAAACATGTTTTATTATTTACCTAACCATGAATATAAAATAATGAACTTTCAACCCTTTGGTGGTGAGCTTCTGATATATCAGAGGTTATGAAATAACCCATTTAATTTATTTTAAAATATGTTATGTTACAATCAAATGCTCACAAAAATGTAAGTTCATAATCAAAGTAAAGAAATATTGCGGTCATTTAAATAATATCTGGCTTGAAGTTTGTAATTTTTTGTTTTATTTTACACACCAGAAAACGTTTTGTTTACACCAATTTCAGGAATAAAGTAGAATTGGTGATAATTTACTAGGTTGCCAACAGCAGCAATTAAGCCCCGGCATGTTCAACTTGTACTTAAGCAATAAGTTTTAGGTTCATACAACTTTAATTTATAGTAACTATTAATGGTGGACTATCGATATGTGATCTTGAAGTTCTTGTCTGTTTGTTTCTAATTTTCTGATTAAGAAACTTTGGCTATAAAAAATAATTCTTTTTCTTTCAACATCTCTTACGTAGAATTCTTTATTCCAATTTTCATGTTGCAATGTTTTTTGATACTTTTCATACTAAGAATTATCAGTTCTATTTGTTCAGGTTCAACGTACTTGCTTCTAAGAAACTGCAAAATAAAATCCAAATTTGTTATGTGATAGATTAACAAAAATGTTGTCTATACCGTGCCTTCCCTGTCAGATCTCAAGTTGATGCCTGTAATAGTTTGTCTAAAACTGTAACACAAAAGAATGTCTAATATGGCAATAGAGTCCTTGTTATCACTAGTACCTATAATATAATTTAAATTGCCAAAAAAATAGGTTTATCTTTTGTACATTTATATTCATGTATGTTCATTAATTGTAATGATAGTTACTAATCAATCGCCATAAGGTGTTTCTGTCACTCTTTGTGCATGACGACCCAAAATGACACAATCAAAGTAATGAAATATTGTGCTTTGTAAATTATATTTAACTTAACTTAAAGTTCATATTTTGTATGTCTGTAATTGCCCAACGCAAAGCGTTTGCTGCGTCTATGCGCAATGCATGTAGTGGATGTCAACCGCTCAGCACTGGTAAAAAAACATTTAATAATTTCATTTCTCGAAATTTGTGTAGTTGTATACACAACTTATATATTATAATCTATAAAAATACATGTCAATTACATAAAAATATTTTTGTATTAGGGATGACATGGATTGTTATTAAAAAACATTTAAATGTCAAATATATATTATTTAAGTAATACAAATACACAACCATATTTTCAAGTAAACCATGAGTAATATATATGTAAAAGACACATGGATTAGAGTACAAAAAAACATACATAAAAGTACATCAAGTTTGTGGATAAAAGTCCATTCTGTGATTCATAAAAATACAATTATAATAGGGCTAAGTCATGACATATTATTTAAAAGAAAGTGTTGTAAGATATTTATTTGATTAAACATTGTTAACTTGCATTTATTAAAAAGATAACTCTTGAGTGTCCAGTGTTTTAGACTACTGTTTTTACTTTTTTTACAGACAAGCAAAATCAAGAGACATTCTTATTAGAGCATCATTAAAATGTGTTAAATTCACACACATAAGACTCTTTCAATTGGTGTTTACATTAATAACATTAAGCTATAAACTAAAAAAAAGTTTTATATTCCATTCCATTACAACTATGAAACCAGAATTGTTGTTTTGTGGGTTTAAATTAGTGAATAACATAATTCTATAAAAAAATATTTACTCTTGATCTTGCTGTGGCATGCTTAGGAAGTATTTATGAGGATGGGCGTACATAGGAACAATGGGAATACCAGGGGATATGAAACAAGGAAAATATTAGACAACCCAAAATATTCCCCCTTTTGTTACAACTATATGATGATTGATTGGGTATATATAATCAATTCCAATGTTTCCAGTAAATAAATAAAATGCATTTAATATGTTTTAAAAATAAGTTTATTAGCCTAGTAATAAATTAAATTATTGAACTATGAGGTAGATACTATTATATATCTTTAACTACTATTACTTAGTAATTCAAAGTGTGGTAATAAACTTAAATCTTATCAACTATTAAAATGTAATCAAATATTAAAATAATAAATGTTCTCAATGAAAATAAACCTTAAATTCTCATGTGTAACTATAAGAAAGATTGAATGAATATTATAATAGCAACCTCTCCAGCCTAAATCATAAATCTGTCACAGAAAAAAACTTGTACATTTGTGATGTTCTGCTGTTTGACTCTACAACTTGAGTCAGGAGAAACATTTCTTCTATTTGTAGTTTGTTTTTATGTGGGAAGGCTACTGTGACTGTGCATGTAATAAATTCTGGCTCTTGCAGTTTCTTGGTATTAAAGTTAATTACAAAAATTCCAGCAGAAGTTATAGAATGAGGTACGATGTGTTAAAAGTGTTACAGTCTGGACATTACCTAAGAATATTTAGTCTTAGGTCACAGGAGGTACAACTCCAATTAATATTAGTACAATAATGCAGAACAGCATTCTGAAATTAACTAAATTCTATTCTCTATTATGTAACACAAAATATATTAAATAAAATTTTACATTTAATTTGAATTTTTCTATTAAAACAAACGTTTTTAATACAGTATTAAAAGAAAATGTTTTACAAGTGTTCTTGCAACATTTTATGTACCTTCCTTTTGAAATTGTGGCCCTTTGAACACAGTAGCTCCTACCCGATAAAGTTTGGGTTGTAATTCCAGGCACTGCAGTCTACTGTTCATTCCTTATCTTGTTTCTTAAAAAGTACATGACTCGTTTCTTCTTCGCTGGAAACGATCTTTTAGCAGTAAATGACAAAATAATAATTATTTACTGAAAAAGTAATGAGAAATAATTGAGGGGGGTCAGGACCCCTTGCCCTCTTGCAAGCTATGTCTAGCAGGAAGAGAGGTGTGTGTAACATAACATGAAATAAAATGAAGATAAAAATGAAATGAAAAATGTCTTTATTAGAGGCGAAGTTAGACTATAAAGTGCTCTCTACCACTAAACCTCAAGTGGTTGGGAGGGACAGAGATTGCAGGTATCTGATAATGCTGCGTTGCTCATAGCAGTGAGTAGGGCAAGATTTATATGGTACAACTGACAGGAGGAGAGGTGTGTCTGTAGGGACAGAGGTTGGAGGTACCTGATAATGCTGTGACGCACATATAAGTGAGTGGGTCAAGATTAATTGGTACAACTAGCAGGAGGAGAGGTGTGTCTGTAGGGACAGAGGTTGGAGGTACCTGATAATGCTGTGACACTCATAGCAGTGAGTAGGGCAAGATTTATATGGTACAACTAGCAGGAGGAGAGGTGTGTCTGTAGGGACAGAGGTTGGAGGTATCTGATAATGCTGTGACCATCATAGCAGTGAGTGTGGCAAAAAGTTATATGATAACACTTGTAGGAGGAGAGGTCTGTGTGTGTAGGGACAGAGGTTGGAGGTACCTGATAATGCTGTGACGCTCATATCAGAAAGTGGGGCAAGATTAATTGGTACAACTAACGTGAGGAGAGGTGTGTCTGTAGGGACAGAGGTTAGAGGTACCTGATAATGCTGTGACACTCATAGCAGTGAGTAGGACAAGATTATATGGTACAACTGACATGAGGAGAGGTGTGTCTGTAGGGACAGAGGTTGGAGGTATCTGATAATGCTGTGACGCTCATATCAGAAAGTGGGGCAAGATTAATTGGTACAACTAACGTGAGGAAAGGTGTGTCTGTAGGGACAGAGGTTAGAGGTACCTGATAATGCTGTGACACTCATAGCAGTGAGTAGGACAAGATTATATGGTACAACTAACATGAGGAGAGGTGTGTCTGTAGGGACAGAGGTTGGAGGTATCTGATAATGCTGTGACGCTCATATCAGGGAGTAGGACAAGATTATATGGTACAACTGACAGAAGGAGAGGTGTGTCTGTAGGGACAGAGGTTGGAGGTATCTGATAATGCTGTGACGCTCATATCAGGGAGTGGGGCAAGATTAATTGGTACAACTAACATGAGGAGAGGTGTGTCTGTAGGGACAGAGGTTAGAGGTACCTGATAATGCTGTGACACTCATAGCAGTGAGTGGGGCAAGATTATTTGGTACAACTGACAGGAGGAGAGGTGTGTGTGTGTATAGGGGCAGAGATTGCAGTATCTGATAATGCTGTGACGCTCATAGCAGTGAGTGGGGCAAGATTTATATGGTAAAACTAGCAGGAGGACAGGTGTTGTTGTAGAGACAGTAGTTGAAGGTATCTGATAATGCTGTGACACTCATAGCAGTGAGTAGGGCAAGATTGTATGGTACACCTGACTGGAGGAGATGTGTGTGTGTGTGTACAGGGGCTAAAATTGCAGGTATCTGATAATGCTGTGACACTCATAAAAGTGAGTAGGGCAAGATTGTGTGGTACAACTGACAGGAGGAGAGGTATGTGTGTAGAGACAGAGGTTGGAAGTACCTGATAATGCTGTGACACTCATAGCAGTGAGTAGGACAAGATTATATGGTACAACTGACAGAAGGAGAGGTGTGTCTGTAGGGACAGAGGTTGCAGGTATCTGATAATGCTGTGACGCTCAAAGCAGTGAGTAGTGCAAGATTTATATGGTAAAACTAGCAGGAGGAGAGGTGTGTCTGTAAGGAAAGAGGTTGGAGGTATCTGATAATGTTGTGACGCTCATAGCAGTGAGTGGGGCAAGATTTATATGGTAAAACTAGCAGGAGGATAGGTGTTGTTGTAGAGACAGTGGTTGAAGGTATCTGATAATGCTGTAACACTCATAGCAGTGAGTAGGGCCAAGATTATATGGTAAAACTAGCAGGAGGAGTGGTGTTGTTGTAGAGACAGTGGTTGAAGGTATCTGATAATGCTGTGACACTCATAGCAGTGAGTAGGGCAAGATTGTATGGTACAACTGACAGGAGGAGAGGTGTGTGTGTGTATAGGGGCAGAGATTGCAGGTATCTGATAATGCTGTGACACTCATAGCAGTGAGTAGTGCAAGATTTATATGGTAAAACTAGCAGGAGGAGAGGTGTTGTTGTAGAGACAGTGGTTGAAGGTATCTGATAATGCTGTGACCATCATAGCAGTGAGTGGGGCAAAATTTATATGATAACACTTGCCCACGTCTCGGGCAAGAGGACAGTGTTCCCGGCCTAAAATGTCTCTTGGTGATTTTTCGACAAAGTCCAAATTATCGAGTTACGTAGGAGGAGAGGTGTGTGTGTAGAGACAGAGGTTGGAGGTACCTGATAATGCTGTGAAGCTTATAGCAGTGAGTAGGACAAGATCATATGGTAAAACTAGCAGTAGGAAAGGTGTGTCTGTAGGGATAGAGGTTGGAGGTACCTGATAATGCTGTGACACTCATAGCAGTGAGTAGGACAAGATTATATGGTACAACTGACAGAAGGAGAGGTGTGTCTGTAGGGACAGAGGTTGGAGGTATCTGATAATGCTGTGACGCTCATAGCAGTGAGTAGTGCAAGATTTATATGGTAAAACTAGCAGGAGGAGAGGTGTTGTTGTAGAGACAGTGGTTGAAGGTATCTGATAATGCTGTGACCATCATAGCAGTGAGTGGGGCAAAATTTATATGATAACACTTGTAGGAGGAGAGGTGTGTGTGTAGAGACAGAGGTTGGAGGTACCTGATAATGCTGTGACACTCATAGCAGTGAGTAGGACAAGATTATATGGTACAACTGACAGAAGGAGAGGTGTGTCTGTAGGGACAGAGGTTGCAGGTATCTGATAATGCTGTGACGCTCATAGCAGTGAGTGGGGCAAGATTTATATGATAACACTTGTAGGAGGAGAGGTGTGTGTTGTAGAGACAGAGGTTGGAGGTATCTGATAATGCTGTGACGCTCATAGCAGTGAGTGGGGCAAGATTTATATGGTACAACTAGCAGGAGGAGAGGTGTGTCTGTAGGGACAGAGGTTGGAGGTATCTGATAATGCTGTGACACTCATAGCAGTGAGTAGGGCAAGATTATATGGTAAAACTAGCAGGAGGAGAGGTGTTGTGTGTAGAGGACAGTGGTTGCAAGGTATCTGATAATGCTGTGACGCTCATAGCAGTGAGTAGTGCAAGATTTATATGGTAAAACTAGCAGGAGGAGAGGTGTTGTTGTAGAGACAGTGGTTGAAGGTATCTGATAATGCTGTGACCATCATAGCAGTGAGTGGGGCAAAATTTATATTTTAACACTTGTAGGAGGAGAGGTGTGTGTGTAGAGACAGAGGTTGGAGGTACCTGATAATGCTGTGACACTCATAGCAGTGAGTAGGACAAGATTATATGGTACAACTGACAGAAGGAGAGGTGTGTCTGTAGGGACAGAGGTTGGAGGTACCTGTTAATGCTGTGACACTCATAGCAGTGAGTAGGATAAGATTATATGGTACAACTGACAGAAGGAGAGGTGTGTCTGTAGGGACAGAGGTTGGAGGTATCTGATAATGCTGTGACGCTCATACCAGTGAGTGGGGCATAATTTATATGTACAACTAGCGTTGTAATGTAAAATATGTGAGTAGTTAGATATGTGCGTAGCACGCACAGTTGACATAGTAGCAGTGAAATTTTGGTACTATTTGTATACTTCTGCTACAATCAGTATTATAATTAATTGGAGAGCCTTTTAAATTTAATTAGTTCGGCATGTTTTATAGAATAAATACTAAAGCATGTAGTAATGTAATCAGAATAATATTGTATTGCCAAAATTATGTAATAGACAAAATATTTGATTTATTTAAGCTGTTTGTAAAATTTTTATAACTACAGTATTTTTAATCTATTAACCAAGCAAAACATTTGTTTGACTAGTAAACTAAAACTGAATAAAAAATATTTTTGTTCAGAGTAATGATCCTTAACAAATGTATATTCTTAAAAGTAAGAAACTGAAATATATAATTTTTAAACTATAAATATCAATGAGCCAAAATACGATAATGTTCAGACCTAGTATTTATTTTGTGAGATAACTTACAATTTAATGTCAGATGATATATGCATAAATCACTGAAACTCACTTTTAATTACTAATTAAAAACTCTCTTACAAAAATTGGGAGCAATGGTGAGAGGGAAATAGGATCAGGTGAGAAGCCCCTCCAACGTCTTTTACAATCTAATTAGTGTTTGTCTTTTTCAGAAAATCTTTGATTCCTTTGTAGGGGAGTATTTAACATGACAACTCAACATTGTTAAATATTTGAAACTGCTCTTCTACAGCTTGCATTAATTTCAAAAATTCAATTTTCCATTGAAAGAGAACAGCAATGTTTCTAGACTTGTCCTTTTGGTTTTGTAATTTCCGTCTCTCTTTCTGTTTGTTTTTATTACTTAAAGCCTTTTAGCTATAGTGATCCGAAATTAATATGTTACCCATGGCCACTGGTATGTTTAAAGACGTTTAGAAATAATTTTATCTGTAGCTGTTTGAGTCACTACCATTAGTGTTGTGAGTCCTGGCAAGCAACGCAAGTAAAAAGACTTTCAAGACAAATTCACAAATCTTTTCATAGTTGGATTTTTGTTTTCTATTGCGTTAATTTTGAATTCACCCACTAGGATGAATTACTTTTTGTAATTAGTTAGTTTTTAAGTAAGAATTTGAATTTTGAGAAAAAACTTCCTGATATCTACTAAAAGACCTTAAAACTCTAATAACCAAAAGCTTTCAATTGATTGAAGTTTGACAAAGATTGCTTCAAAATCTCATTCTTCTGTTTCTTGAATAGAGGAAGGAGAGAATGTGAAATTTTAAAAATCACTTTATTAAAAAAGCTCAGTTACATAAATAGACATGTTATTGCACTTCTTATATCAGACCAATAAACATAAACATCTAAATTTATATTGGAATCTGGCAAAAAGGGATTATTTCATACTCAAGAGGTCTTTCTCATGAAATTTACTCTATTTAAACCTTTGTGCTCTGTTTTTCTTTTATATTAAAATGACCTAACAACTCTTCTGTCCAGTTCTACTGGACAGCACCATTTTCTCATTCTGCTTGTATTTACTGCATACAAATCGACGTTCTACTCTTCAGTCCAGTACAACTGGACAGCACCATTTTCTCATTCTGCTTGTATTTAACTGTATACAAACCAACGTTCTACTCTTCTGTCCAGTAGTGCTGGACAGCACCATTTTCTCATTCTGCTTGTATTTAACTGTATACAAACCAACGTTCTACTCTTCTGTCCAGTAGTGCTGGACAGCACCATTTTCTCATTCTGCTTGTATTTAACTGTATACAAACCAACGTTCTACTCTTCTGTCCAGTAGTGCTGGACAGCACCATTTTCTCATTCTGCTTGTATTTAACTGTATACAAACCAACGTTCTACTCTTCTGTCCAGTAGTGCTGGACAGCACCATTTTCTCATTCTGCTTGTATTTAACTGTATACAAACCAACGTTCTACTCTTCTGTCCAGTAGTGCTGGACAACCGTGCAGTTAGACTTTTATTAC
The DNA here is from genome assembly GCF_021130785.1 of Homalodisca vitripennis. Lineage (NCBI taxonomy): Eukaryota > Metazoa > Arthropoda > Insecta > Hemiptera > Cicadellidae > Homalodisca > Homalodisca vitripennis. The sequence goes on along the minus strand of NC_060215.1, from coordinate 105,635,924 downwards.
TGTAAATTCTCTATTGCTCTTTACCATTTGGATAGTACTGGAACCTGTTGGTGACATATGAAACCACTTTAAACAAGCTTTGTTGTTGAAATTCAGGTCTTTCTGGCAATTTGACAACAGTTTTGGTGAACATGCAAACTATCTCTGATGGAGTACCATTCTGTTTCCATTACTTTTTTTTAAGAAAATTGATTGAAATTTCAATTATAACTGACCAGGAACTATATTCTGAAGGCATAAGAGACACCTAGGAAGCAGAAATGTCAGAATATAAAAGTTTATAAGGCAGTGCTAAATATTTTAATTAAGCTTTCTATTTTGTATTGTTACCCCTTACTTATCAGACTTTCTTATTGGTTAATGACACAAAATATAGTGTTTACTGTTAACATTGTTATTTTTATAATGCATAATCAAATATTTTATACATGTTTTATCTTTTACTGCTTATTTATTAATAACATTTGTACTATATATATTTATATATGCTGTTTATATAATGGTAGGAAAAAGTAAAGTTATATCTAAGTGCATATTGGTTATAATTATTGCTATAAATAGTGAGAAACAGGTTTATTTGTAGTTTGATCTCTATTTAAATGTGCTTTGAAAACAATTAAAATTATTCAAATATATAACATTCATTTTCGAATTTAAAAAATACAATACAAAAGAAAACAATTTTCTATTGACTTATAACATAAAAGTTGTTAGTTAATGAAATGAGAAACAAAATCTTTAATGTTTAAAAACCATGTCTTCAGCAATAAAGCACTTATTTGCAAATTTAAATCCGAGTTGTAAAGAAATTTTGTGTGAATTTTGTGTTTATTTTTTTTTTATTTTTTTTTTTTTTTTTGTGTTAGATTATTGAAGTGAAAAGAGATATTGATGTGTCTTGTAGTACTAAACGGGAGAGCTGGGAGAACAGACAGGGGCTGAACAACACTGAGCTGACGAATGAATCCGCTGTGTCCAGTGGTACTGGACAGGGGAGCTGTGAGGATAGACATGGACTGAACAATATCGAACTGACATGAATCCGCCATATGCAGTTGTACTGGACGGGGGAGCTGTGATGATAGACAGGGGATGAACAACACCGATATGATAAATGAATCACAGTCTTTCAAAAACTTGTAACCGTTTCTGAATATGGCCTTTCAAATTACCTTATGGCCTTTCCATTATCTAAGAAAGACAATAATATGAAATATGTCACATCAGAACTTAAAGACTAATAATGTGGCAAGTTCTAATGTTTTCATGATTAGAGAGTTACCACGGTATTAAGTGACAAAGCATAGGTATTAGCAAGAAATAAATAAGACCAAATCAGAGTTGATGAGAAATTCAACAAAAGTTTATAACAACAGATCTAAAAATGTATGAAAGAAAGTTTATGGCATCATAAATAAAATCTTTAGTTCTGACAAATATATATATAAACTTAAAAGACGCAACAGGTCAAAGCTTAAAACAAATCCAAATTGTACTCATGAACTTTTTAATCAGTTGTTAATCTTATAGATATATTGTATAGGTAGAAAAAATTAACCTAAACTCATATAGCCCTAACATAGTTTTATAGTGAAATGTGACTTTGAATGTGTTTTAACGACGTGAATGACTCAACAAACTCCCTGATTTCCTTACAAACTTTCATATAATTTTAAAATGAATTAGCAACAGAAATCAACCACATTAGTTTAAAAACTTTAAAATATTTCCAAAGTGATATTTTAAAATCATTGACTTTTATAAATCCGTCAAATTTAAATTTCCCACAAGACTGTAAATCTTAAAAAAAAAAAAAAAACAGATATAAGTAATTTTAGTCAAGTTCACTCCTTCCTTCAGTAACGAAGATGATTGAAAAAGTAAGATGTGAAAAATTAATCCACCATCTGGCCATACGGTAACTTCTACAATAGAAAGCCTATTCTGGATGATCTGAGAGAGTTTTTATACAGTATTATAAGATGTACATGCTATATGCAAAGGTACACATATTATATATTTTTGATCAAATTATGCTGGACTTGAATACTAAATTTGAAAAAAATATTAGTTCTCATAAAAATATCACCTTGCAAACAGTGATAGTTGATGAGCAATTTCAGCGCAAAATCACAAATATTGAGATCTCTAGTTGTGTACAATATTTTTTTGGGAAAAACTGAAATAGCTAAACAACACAGAATCCATCACCCAGTAAGAAAATATGAAACACTGAAAAAATATAAGATGTAGGCCTACATATTATTTTAACATACACAAAAAAGTAGCAAATTGGCCAATATTACCACTTTTCATAGTGATAGTATAATATATAAAATATTGCTACACTTACAAACACAACATGTGCGATATTGAAATGATTCAAAACTGTATTTCATTTACTAAATGCAGTCAGTATATAAAAGAAGAACACACAGATTTGTAATTACAATTATATATAAACAACAATAGGAACAAATTTGCTATATTCATATTGGTATATGTTGAAAATTTCCTTTGGTATAATATTTGGGAATATTATTTTACCCTTCTCTCAACTTCATGGCTGGTGTTGACTATGCAACTACTTTATAAACTTCCAAGATCTAGTGATAATGTTTATAAGAAATTTCAATATCTATTTAATATAATTTAGTTAATTGGAAATTATAACGTCTATGTTATTAGGGTTAAAGCCCTGTTTGATGATTAAATACAAGTACATCATAATACTCAAAATGAGTTGCTGGCCTGTATAGAGGTTAATAATTTCCTATAGAAAATAAAATAGTCTATCCTATACAATTTGAGCTGAGAAGAGGTATATGCTCAAAACTAGCCTTAATATATTTGTTTAAAGAGTGTGTCAGTGTGACAGTACACATTGTGTGTGCTGGTGATTCATCAATAAGCTGGTTTGCAGACTTAGAAAAGATGTAATATACGAGTACTATTTTATTATATTATTAGAATTATCTTTTAAAAAATACAACAGAACCATGACAAGTGAATAAACACTAAAACAAGAAATGGGCATTTATATCAAACCTTTAAGATGTTCTCTCCTGAATAGCAATGTCCAGTCATTTCAAAAAAGTAGTTGTAAAGGTCACCCATCTCTAGACAACCATACTTCTAGTCTAGTATTCAGAGATAATCTGCGAAGATGTTGGCTGGTATGCTACTCATAAGAATGTTTACGGCTCTTCATTGGCTTTCAACAGTCTTGTGTTAGTTTCCAGATCTAATTAGATTAGGCTGTAGTTCACAGTGGAATAAAATAAAATTTGTATTTATGACAATAAATTCATGTTTAGCCCTACTGTTGATGCATAAGGTTTACGCTATTTGTTAAAATTAATTAATCAAAATTTGTTGATATATTTATGGCTTGTATAGTTATGAAATAACATTTATTAATATCAATATTAAAAAAAAACAGTGGATTCATATTGTACTGTACCCCGCAGTATGATAATAATGTACATACTTTATTATATTTACACTAGAAAATTTCCTAACTTTAAAACTTTTACTTTTGACTATATTGCCTAAACTTATTACAAATTGAAGAATGGTTTTATGTTATAAATGAGCAAATAAACAATTTAAACTGTGGCATTTTTATAGTGTATACACAAATTAATAATTTATCATCTATTCAAGTTTTATAAAGCCAAGTAAATATTTGTAGGTTCTTACACAAAGGAATTAATATAAACAATCATTCTTTGTGGGCGTTAAAACATTACTAAACATGACTCACAATTAAAGGAAAAAGTATTGATTCACATGTAATACCTTGTATAATAGTTTACCGATAGTTTACATTGTATCATAAAAGATTGTGCTTAAGTTTTAGGCCTAATAAATAGCATATTTATTATATTACAGGCCTATGACAATAAAGATTAACACCTTCATTGAGACTCCATATTGAGTGAGACAGACTTACCTCAAACTGGCTCTGCACCTTAAGGCACCTGCTGCGGTCAGTATCTTAACTGTTGTTTTTTAGTTACCATAAAACTGTGACTATAATTTCATTAGTAAATTACCACAAAACCGTGAAGAATAGAGAAGTTTAGAGAAGTTGTATGTACAACTCTTTTGAAGCTATTATAGACCTCACTTCTATTGTTCTAGGTTTTTTTCATTTCTTTCGAAAGGACAGCTTCAATACCTATTTAATCAGCTAATTTGTTTTTCTCATCTGGATTTCCCCCATTACTATCAAAACTGTAATTTTCTCTTATTTATTCACTTAAGTTCGTTTGCTATCTAAATTAATATTTCAATTCTATGCATCTACTATCAATATATTGTTATAAACCACTAGGCTATTGAATTTCTTTGTTAATTATGTTAAACTGTTTCTATATTGTAATATGGGTTATTAATGTTATTGGATGGTTTATTTTGATTATGTTTGCTATTACCAACGTATTAATATATCACATTGATGAGAAATGCTCCCAATTCTGATATTAAAACTCACTATTTTATTGCATTATTAAAAAATTGTAAACCTATTGCTTATTCTTCCAAAATTGACTATTACAATATATTCTTGATAATGACCACTGCTCATTTTATAGTATCGTATCATCAGTTGTGTATTCTTTACTTGCACCAAGATAATGTTATAGCTACGCTTGTCTTATAGTATATGACTATGCTCAGCAAAGAGAGCTTGTCAGTCTCTGACAATATTAAGACTCTTGGAGTTGTGTCGGACAGAAATCTTATTTTGTCTGATCATATTACTTGCAAAATTCAGAAAGCTCTATGTAGGCTGAGAAGCTTGTACAGATTTATAGCTCTACTTCAGAAATCCGTGTGATTGAAGATCAAGCACTCAATGATACTGGTGGTATTTAAATACTATCCTACATACAGTAACAGAAAATTTTTGGGGAACACAGAGATACTCCAAAAAAATTCAAAAGAGCACTGTCGAATTTGTCCACGGCTTGTTACATTATGATCACGTCTCTCCCTATGGGGATGCCGCTAACCTGGATCCACAAGTTACTTGGTACTAGGGAACCACGGTATCTAGGTAAGGCTTGAATACCGAGGAGAGCTCACTGAACGAAGCACCCATAAGACGGGAAACTGCACTTTCCTAAAGTGAGGTTGAAAGTTGGAAAAAGAAGCTTCTCTTACTTGATCTGAAACTATTCAACAACCTCCCTGAAAGTATGTTAAACTGTTTTTGTTCACAGCTTAGGCAAAAGTTAAAAGAGTATTTTTATAACAGAAAGCATAAAATAGAACCTGCGACAAACATGTCCATTGAAATGGGCTGTGTTTAGGTTTAAGAGTTTTTATTAATTTAGTTTTAGAATTATAATGTTATATTACCATATAGTTATTTATCTCTGTTATAATTTAGTGTAGTTAGACATTAAGTATTCCGGTAGTATTATGACCAAAGTCGATCTGAAAAACAGTTTGTAACTGTAGCTTGGACAGTAAAGGCATTTTATTAATATTAATTTATTGTGCCAATGCTTTCGTAAACTGCATGACAATAAACATATTCTTATATATCTTGAATGGTGTTTGATAAGGCATATCTTTTTAACCCTGAATCAAAGAGGAGAAACATTTTGAGGGTTCTGTCTTACTGCCACTCAATATCAAACATTAATAAATCACTAATTTATATTATAAGAAGTTGAATTGTTGTACAATCACAAGTGAATTAAAATACATAATCCAAATACCCTTTGTTTAACTTAAAGTTAGGGTCATTTGACAGGCTTTTGTGATAATAAACCTGGGGTAAGTTTTAACAACATCCAAATTTATTGTAATTTGAAAATGAAAATGTTAAATAAAATGCAATTTTGTTTGGTTTTACTGGATGGCAATAAAAGACACAGAATCCAGCCTTGTAGAGTTGTTATTTATTAACTAAGATTTGATTAATTCTGTGTAGGCCTAACAGTTAACTCTTTACTTTACTGACAAAACGTATATGGAATACTTGTAGGCTATTTTATACACAATCTGTTCACACTTAACCACATGAAGGAAGTCAGAATAGTACTTAAAACTCCTTCTTTAACTTCAATTAACAAGAAAAACTGTAATATTTGCTCTTAGAGTTTATGGCTCTATAGGTACTCTTCGAGTTTCACAAGAAAACTTTGTTATAGCTATATAGCACTGTCAAGCTTAGTAAAATATGATTTTGTAGTAATATGTGCTAAGTAGATCTACCACATTAAGTCAATTTACTTTAAAAGTAATCAAATCGCTTTAAAATTAAATAAAAAGGAGTTAGCACTTTTAAATCCTTAAATTGCAACACAATTTCTTTCTACTGATTATACAGTTGAATTTTGGTTACTTGAATCTGAAGGAGCAAGGAAAAGTTATCAAATAATTTTAGTTTACGATGCTGGAAATTGCTGATTTTTTAGTTATAGAGAACTACGCAGATTAAAGAACCTGTCTAGATTATATTTTTACACAATCAGCTTGCATAATTACTAATTTAACTGAACATTATAAAATCTGTTATCTTGCTATACAATCACCACAAGTACTCCAAACAACTGTGCATTAAAAAATGATTAAGTAATACACCACATTCATAAACACATAGGATGTAAAACAAAGTTTGGTTCAGAACACTGCAGTTAATAGGTAAATATGGAGCCAGTGGCATTGGATGAGGCAGATCTTTGTTACATAAAAGTTTGCACAGCAATTTTGGCTTGCTTTCTAGTGAAGCTGATAAACTTTGATTTATTGAGATGCCTCAACTCAAACTTTGAGTTATGAAGATGAAGTGATAAGAACTTCGACTTTTAGAGGTACGCTAAGTAGAACTTCCGAGCAGTTAAGAATTAATATACTGCAGCAGACAATGAAATTTTCACTGATCAAGGTGTTTATAGCAAAATAACTGAGTAGAAAAGGTGACAGACATTCACTTATGAGAAATTCAAAGGGTATGAAAAAATTGACTTACAAAAGATTTAGAGTCACCAAGGTTTGACTGTAATATGGCCATATTTTCAGTTACTGTCTACTAAATAGCAATCACCAATAAGACTTGCCAGTTTATCGGGCAGTCAGCAGTAGTTGCGCAGTCTTCATCCATCATTCCGCTTGATACCTGGTTTTGTCGTTAAACTTTTGTACCAATAGTCAAACTTGGATAATTTACAAATTTTAAATTCAATATTAAGATACTTAAAATGTTTTCCCAGTTCCTATGCTATAATAATCTTGAAATAAAAAATAATTATTAAAAAGATTATTATAATTATATATATATGTATATAATTTAAATCTTAGATGATTGGAATGAAAGTTTTGAATTATCAAAGTTCCACTGTACGTACAGGCTCAGATAGGCTAATACTAATAGGACTGAAATGTAAAAAAAAATTAATCAAGTACAATTTATTAGTAATTTATTACCTAAAAATTTTAAGTACACAATTTAAATTTATGATGACAAGTAAAATTTTAGTTCATGACCAATTAAATATACCTTGAATTCATGGGAAATGTCCTAACCACAGGTAGAGTCTATCGAAGATGAAGATAAAGAGACAGTATCCAGATCTGGTAACAGGCGTACCATAGTTTCTATGGACAGCTGCTTATATGGCCTTTCAAATCTTACTGCTTCATTGTAGACTTTTGGCCATAACCTTTCGAACACTTCATTGTTCTCTTCATCTTCTTCATCAATGATGTCTAACATTACATGTTCTGTACTATCATCACTTAGTTCTGAATTGTTCTCCTCAAACTGACTTGCATTCTCTGAAACTGGAGGCAATAAGACTACCAAATCTTCACGGTTTCCTACAGTACGGTTTGCTGTTGGTAGTATTACATCATTATAACACACTTGATAATAGCACTCCTTAACATTTCTATTATGCGTGTAGACATGTCGATTTTTACTTATGAATTTTTCTTCTTCTACTTTATCACCACTGAAAGTTTGTTCTACCTTTAACTGTGGTTCCTCGCACACGTTTAGTAATTTCTCATTTTTAAAATCATTTTCATTGCTTGGTCCTGCCATTAATATATTAATATGGCTTAACTTATTATGTAATTCATTAAATTGTCCATCATGCTTGCAAACTTGTGCTCTTTCGCATGCGAGTTCTTCTTTGTCGTAATCACTGTATCTTTGATCTACGTTTAACTGTGATTCCTCGCACACGTTTTGGAATTTGTCATCTTTCAGTTCATTTTCATTGCCAAGTATTGCACTTAGTATATTATATTCTTTAAAATGTTCATCTTGCATGCTGACTTGTGAATGTACACTTATGGGCTCTTCTTCTTTAGTAGGCCTAACAGTTTCTCTTGGCGTTAGTTTTGGAATTTTCCACACCTTATGAAAATGTTCAAATTCCCTAATAAGACCTTCTGGCACATCTAAATTATGTGAGGCCCACACTTTTTTACAATTTTCAAATGTTTTAATTGCATTTTTTTCTGCCTTTGATAAAACATACGTGTTTTTAAATGGATCACTGACTGGTGTAGGTTCCCTGCAGATTTTTCGCTTGTAGGCTGGCAGAGAACCTTCGTCGCTCATTGTATTTTGTAAAGGGTCAACTTCTCTTGCTCCTTGTATGGCTACATTTTTCGGCTTCTCACTAATATTTTGAGTCCATTCACGGAATAAACGTCCACAAATAAACTTTCCAAAGCACATCACAACTAGAAAGAAAATGATAATTAATATCCAACTCATATTGGATAAATATATATTTAATAATAAATAATTTTGAAACTACAGGGATAACAAAGAATTTTGAAACTACAGAACAATTTTGTAATTGAAATGAAATGATTGGAATGGAAATGGCGTCTTGGTTACATCATCTTCTTTTAGAATCAATTCTCAAATTTTGATTGGTTGACCGATTATGACGTCATTGTCATAGTGAATAAATTTGTTGCGGCAAAGACGTTTAAAACAAGTGCTAGTTCAATGCATTACACCAATCCTCCACATATCTCACTATACTGTGTGATGGATGTATTCTTTGTGTTCAATAATTTAGCGATAGCAAATTACGTTGCCAGTAATGAAACGAAAAATGACTATTTTGAGACTGAGCTAGGGCTGTTTTAGCCCTTTCTTCCAGTCCGTATGGTCAATATGCTTGTCATAATTTGTATAGCCATGCAGATCCAGAAGTAATATTTTAGTCAATTTGAAGTAAAAGTAGATAAAATAGTTGTAACTAGGTAAATCCAAATTGAACGGAATGAAACTACTTAGCATCAGTTACATAATTAAATTAAATGTTTTATTCATAGTGTCTCGTAAATTTGTGATCCTATTAATGTTTCTTCAAACAAGATTTATGAAATAACTACGTTTGATTTAATGATTTGTTTTAAATGTTTAAATTATGCTTAAAGTGTTTAAAAATTCATTATTTTAATAAAAAAAAACTCCCTCACTCGGAGTATACTATAGAATAAATGAATCGGGATCAAGGCAATAGAAGCCCAGAAAACTATCCTGTTATCCTGGGATGTGTGAGGAACATTTTATTTGGGACGCTATTCGCTCACTCAAAATGTAGCTTATAGGAATGAATTGATCGCCAAAATCTTATTTATAGCCTCAATCAACATGACAAAAACAAAAAAGCTGTAGTTCCTCTTTATACTTATCTGGTTATAGATTATATCTTTTGAGTTTGGTTTTTTTTTTAATTTGCGTTGGGTCAGCTGTTAGTCATAGAATTTTGTTACTTGAAAAAAATCCTTGTTTTACTTGTTTAATCCTAAGGAATTGATAATTACATTAAACCGCTAGATCAAGACTGACCTATATCATTGATTTATATATTGTTTTAGCTTTAAGTTGAAATGAATTAATACTTGGCCTGACCACCCAATGCTATTATCAAGAAAGTATAAACGCAGAGACGTAGGATTAATCGGTTGTATCCTACTTGGACTAGGATAGAAAGAATGAGTAACAATCTTTTTTTAATTTAACAAGATTTATGAACTTAAATCTAAGATAACAAAAGGATGTATTTTTAAATTTTGATAAATTTTAGCAATATGCCGTTTTTGTATAAATAGATCGAATACAAAAGTCTGATTAAAAAATTCAAAACACTGAAGTGTATTCAAGCGTCCACGGCAGTCGGCACTCGGCAGGCGATGCTATTTTAGCAACTGTGGTTATGTTTGTGTTCGTATTGCGTTGAAGGAAAATTAGCTTGTTCCTTTAGTGTGGTTATTGTTTTATCATATGCCTTGTTTTTATTGTAATTTTATTGATGAGTAGGTAGTTTTTCTGGACAATTGCTTTTTATAAAAACGAAGAGGGAACATCATACATGAATTGGAATAGAGAACTATACTCCAAATATTCTACCCTATTTGGGGATGATAGTGATGTTAATACCAGATCTGATCCTGATGAGCCTTCAACTTCAAATCAGAGGTATTTTAGAAGACCTAAGCCTAATATGAATAGTTTCAGTTCTGAATAAGAGAGTGACATTGACATTCTTTAGAGCTAGGCCTAATCCTCCTCAATCTAGGCATGTACTTAGTGATAGCTCTTAAGCTGATGACCAAAATAAGATACCTACACAAGATATTTGGGATTGGAACGAAAATTGTTTTGATTTCGTTGATGGGGTTTCTTTTCATGAAATTCTAGGACCAAA